>NW_020824808.1:4180000-4787500 GCF_003285875.2 Drosophila novamexicana | reverse complement strand
TTTCCAGTAATTTGCCTATTTTGGGCTTAGACGCTCATTTGCCTTGTGTTTGCAGCAAATAAATCCGTGCCAGGACCTTGTTTGCCTTGACTTTAAGACGCTTGACAGGCGATTGGTTTTTTACCCCTAAGACATTCATGTCAATGCTGATTAATGGCCAACATGGAGGTTGTATTCAAGTTGAAGATTTTGCAATGAAGCATTTAAATGCAAATTAAAAACTTGGCGAAAAATCAAAGCTCAACATTTAGCTCGATGGCAGCCATAAAATGCAGCCACCATTACGAACTGTCTGCACCGCAGGCGACCTCAGTAATAGCACATTTAATTTATATTTTTTACCCCTTTTTTCGGGCCAGAAAACAATCGAACCGATATCTCAGCCGATATCTGCAGTTAAAAACATATTCTACATTTTTTTTTTTTTTTTCTCTCTAATTATTTTCTAGTGGGCTCCCGGGACGCCACAAGCAGTGGCAGCTCCACGAGTGGCAACTCTGGCAGCTCTTCATCCACCACATCGAGTGGCGGCCCGGCCAAGTATCCGGTGCTGGTATTTGTGCATGGCGAATCGTATGAGTGGAACAGCGGCAATCCATATGATGGCTCCGTGCTGGCCAGCTATGGACAAATATTGGTGGTAACCATAAATTATCGCCTCGGAGTGCTCGGTAAGTGCTCGCACACACTCAAATGCTAATGCTAATTGATATGCTGCCCTCATCGTACACAACCAAGTGCTGTGAAACGAGCCAAACGCTTGCAACGTGTCCATTGGCCGATTCGCTTTTAAGCCAGTGCAGCAACGGCTGCACTTCCGTTCAACAGCAGCAACAACAACGAAAACAACAACAGCAACAGCAACAGCAACAAAAGCAGCAGCATCAACAGAAACGTGGCAAATGCCCATTCCATAATCTAACTAATTTAGTTAGCATCCAATGAAAAAGTAAATACAGCACAGTGGAAATTTTAATAAAAAAATTTGTTCTATAAAAACCATAAATATAATTATTAATTTATATAAAAACAATAAGAATAAAAAAATTAACCTACATTTAAATTAAATATATGAAATTAAAAATAATTAAAATAAATAAATATACAAAAGTAGTTTACTTTGTTAATAACAACCAAAGAACAGCTTTCAAAAAATTCAGAATTTAATTTAATAATTTTTATTGTAATTATTTAAACATAAATAACAGTCATAAAAATAATGGAAATTAATAAACAGAAAGAATTTCTTATGTAAATAACAAATCAAAAAAACTTTCAAATGAAGAATTTGAAGTTAATTAAATAAATAACTTGTGTTTTACTTAATTTTTACATTTTTTACAAGTCAGTTTCTTTAAAATAATAAATTTACAATTTAATTTAATTTTTAATTAGGATTACTACAAATATTCTTTATATAAATTTTTTTTTTTGTATATTTTCTTAATATTAAACTATTTATAGATTTATAGTATATAAAAACAATAATATTATATATATAAATAAAATATATATTTTAATTTTCCATATTTATATTAATATTAATTTTGTGTATTCAATTATATAATATATTTATAGTTTTCAGTTTATTATCAAATTAGAAATATTCTAATATTTTTATATTGTAAATAGACAATCAAATACAACTACTGCAGGTAGCTAGTTTAATGTATATCGAAAATGTAGCTCTTTCGACTAAAGCTATTGCTTTCAACATTTCATAACGCAACGATTCGCGTAATTTCTGCCCATGGTAAAAATTCAAATGCACACCAAATTAGTGTGACCTCATTTAGAAGCAATGCCTGCCACTGCCGCCGGCAAACCCCGCCCTGCTCTCATCGCCCTCGTATTTCTGCTGCGGAAACGGAAGTGCTGACATCATGATTTGCACGCGTGACTGTACACATTTTCACAAGTGTTACGCCCATGTGTCTGACATTTTAAATAGTAGAAAAATCGCCGAGCCGCCATTCTCGATTAAATTTTCATTTGCTGGTGCTGTCGCTGCTGCTGTTGTTGCTGCTGCCGCTCATCGATGCACAAGAAAATGCTGATGAATTATGCGGCATGGCCGCAACTATTTTCAGGATTTTTGAATGCCAACACGGATCGCTATTCAAAGCTGCCCGCTAATTACGGCCTTATGGACATCATTGCGGCCCTTCACTGGCTAAAGGAGAACATTGCGTCCTTTGGTGGGGATCCGAATAGCATAACACTCGCCGGGCACGGCACTGGTGCAGCCTGTGTGCATTTTCTGATTTCATCCATGGCCGTGCCGGAGGGTAAGTGTGCAGAATAATAGAAAAAACTACATACCACAATTCACATTTCCATTCATGGTGTAAAATTATAATTATTAGGTCTGCTTTTTAATCGGGCCATGCTTATGTCTGGCTCGGGCCTAGCGCCCTGGTCCTTGGTCAGCAATCCCGCCAAGTACGCGGCCATTGTGGCACATCACGTTAACTGCGCCTCGGACCTGCCACATGCTCATCTGATGAAGTGCCTGCGCGAGAAGACACTCGAGCAGCTGCTCAGTGTGCCCATAAGAGCGCCAGAATTTGGTTTCGCCTTTGGGCCCAGCATCGATGGCGTTGTCATCGATGGCGGCGACTATGTGCCGCCACGCCCTGGCTCCCCCGCCGCCCAGGCCCAGGCGCAAGCTTCAACCGCCGCCGGGAATGGGCTGGGTGGCGAGGCAGGCATCGCTGCAGCTGGCGGCTGGGGCACGCCCGGTCAACTGGAGAATATTGGTGAGTGAAAAATGTAAACGCTTTCAACTGTTAAAGTATTTTGAATCGGTGAGTGCTTTGGTCACACTTGAATGAAGAAAAGTGTAGCCAATTCAAATACATTTATCAATGTAGATAAGTTTTAAGAATTCAATTTGAATCTGAGCTGGAGGCACGAATTGTTTACCCGAAGCAATCCAATGTTTAAAATTGGGATAATACTTTAGTTCCTGTTTACCATTATTCACAATTCTTAAAATAAATAATAAGCAGGCATTTAAGTTACCTGATCGCTATTTATATCATTATTTTTCCCGATTGCCAGAAAGTCAAGCTTGTATATATATACGAGAATTCACATTTGGATGTATATTTAAAATAATCTAAAACTTCCGCCGTTTGTCCAAAGTCTATAAATATTGCTTATCAGCCAGGTGTTTAAATAAAATGAATTTTATTTTAAATATAAAAGTTATTGAAATGTTTCAAAAGTTTAAATATCTATTGCATTTCACATAAGCTTTAAATTTACCGCAATTAGTATCAATTTGTGTATGTTTATTTTAGTAAGTGTATTTAAGCGTCGGTCAGCTGAAGATCTTCAATTTGCTTACCTCAAATTTGCACTTGAAATATATTTAAATGCGATGAATTTCTGCCAATTTCCTTTTTTTCTTCCATCGACCCCGCTGCGATTGTTGCTGATGTCACTTACGACGACGACGACGACGACTTGCACTTGTGAACTACCATGTTTGTTGACGCCATTAACACACACACACTCATACACGCACGCACACATGTGCGCACTCACGTGTGTGTGTTGGCGTTTTTAATTAATGCAGTATTAATGAGAAAAACAGCCATTAACAAGTTGTCAAGGTAAGTTTTTTGCGGTTTGGCGCTGCACAGCCTACCCAGCCGCTGTTTAATTATTTCTGCCTTAAACCGTGCTAGCCACACACAGACACACCTACACACCTACAAAAGTATGCAATGTAATTAATTTTAAGTTTCGACTTTGCCGACTTTAGCGAGCTGTTCAAAGATTTTATCTCGACGCGACGAACATTCAAAATGGCGTCAGCTTAGGTGGCGATAAGCTTAGAGCTAACACCATGATGACCATACTGTTACGCACACACACAAACACACACACACAGACACACACACACACACACACACGCATACACATAACACGCTTATACGCTTTGTTATTAATTTATGCACATTAACCACGCAAATGCGCGACTCCATTTTGCAATACAATTACAACCTGCTGGGTAGAGAGGCACCAACTGAGATTGGGCTGCAATGTGGTGGCTTGTGGGCGTGGCCTATTGTATTTGGCACCGTCACTTGATTTATGCACTTTGTACTATGCCATTAGGCATTGTTAATATATATTATTAACAGCTAATTAGCTGCGATTTCATAATTAATGCGCCATTTGCGCCACTACGAGGCGAAATTTATAATTGGAAATGGGTTAAAAAAACAACAAATAGTATTACAATGAAATAATAAATTAGCCGAGTTATGTTTAATAAATCCGAAAAGCAAATAATGCTTAAGCGAGGCAAACAATTTAGAATATAGAAATGAAGTGAGGAGTGATATGAAAGGCAATGTATAAAGAGAAGTCAATAAATGTATTTTAGCTATAGAGTATAAAATAGTATTATAATATAGATATATAGAATTATATAATATATATAATATAATATAATATTATATAATAGAATATAAATTGTTAAGAAACATATAAAAGCTGACAGCCCAATCTAAGGATACTAAAAAAAGCAGAACCTTGATAGAAATGAAAATTGAATATAATAATACAATTCTTATGCGCCCAAGAGGGGAACTAAAAAGACCATTGAATAATAATTGCTTATGTGTAATAATAAACAAAGCAATCGCACAAGGGTAAGCCGAAAATATCTGAAATGCTGGCTCAAAGAGTTAGAAAAGTAGTTTCATTTAAAAGCAAGCTACTTGCTGGAAATTGATGCTGCGGTTCAAGCATATCGAATGAAGAAGAGCAGCTAGTTTTAACCAGAATGTGGTACTTGTTGCCGTACATTGATATATGTACTTATATGAACACATCTAGCATAGCCACACTTGAGATCTGCTGAGCTGCAGTTTGCCCGTTGATGCGCCTGCCAGCTACTGCAACTGCTGCTGTTGGCCGTTAAGCGAAAAAGTATTTCATTCTTTCGCTCAGCGCTTTGTAAGCTGTCAGTGCCCAAGAGGCTATTAGTCACAAGCTACGTAAGGAGCATAAATATTGCTTTGTGCACATTTAAAAGCAATTTGCTTTGAGGCCAAGGCACGCCCACACACACACACGCACACAAGCACACACAAATACCAAAGGAGACACATACACACATACTTTGAAAAGGAATTGCATTAACATATGCAAAAAGAACAACTTTCTGGCACAACATAAAATGCAATCCAAACAAAAAAGTAGCCAACCAAATATCCACCCAACAACAAGCAGAAGCACAACACAGTTTTTATCCATGCAGAGTTAAATTTTTAAGTGCAACTTGGCAAATATTGAAGTGCAGCGCTCGAAACAAACAAATTTTTCGACTAGCTCTCAAGTTATCATGTTTGTCAAGAGTTTTTATTTGACTTGCGGCACAGCTGATGTTCAGCTCTGCTGCAGTGTTTTTGAAGCTGGGCTTAATGCTGCTGGATAGTTAAGTTATACTGGGTAAACTGTTTTAACAATATTCCGTAATCAATTTCGTATACAAATAAGTGAGAATGTTAAGGTTGGTTTGTAAGTAAGTTTCATTGAAAGAAGCCGCCTTATAATGGGCGCTCAATATAAAAAGTGTAGCAACAATTTATTCAGTCTCCATTTAAATAAGTTATTAAAAACAAGATGTGCCTCTTAAACTGTTAGCCTACAAATGTATAAGCCAAATATTTGTGCATATGACTACATGGTGAAAGTATAATCGGCTTTCTCTTTGAGGAGGATTTAACTGTAGGAATTCAACTATAACTCCAAATCTCATACTCCTTAACTAGAAAAGACATAGAAAATTCGCCAATACACTCTAATACAAGTCAATCACTTCACTGAAATCAATACATCCTTTGTTCTACTTGGTAACAGCAAATGATTTAACAACACTTACAAAATAATCAACATAACTATTAAAGACCTCGACCAGGTCATTTCTGTAAGGCCAACACCAAATAGAATGGCTTTAGCTTATGGGCAACTCAACAAAATACTCGAAACCAACAAGAACAAAAAGTACAAGATGCAGACACACGTACTTACGCACTTATCGCTCATTTGCAGATACGACCTGATGGCTGGCGTGACACGTGCCGAATCCTTTTTCAGCTTCAATTCCGGCGACGTGCAATATGGCATCGAGGCAGATCGACGCTCCAGAATTTTAAAGGCCTACGTACGCAACACGTACACATTCCATTTGAACGAGATATTCGCGACGATTGTCAATGAATACACGGACTGGGAGAGACCGGTGCAGCATCCAATTAATATCCGGTGAGTAATTGCGTTTGCTCCACGTTAAGCCCAGTTATTGTTGTTGTTGACCCCCCTCCCATTGCGACCTGCGGCTGTGATTGTGCGCCGCGCCCAAATAAATATTTCGTTCTTAATTAAATGCGAGCTGCTATGTTCCTTACCTTTACATCGAGCTGGGAATAATGGCTGGTGGCGAGGGATTTTTCAAATAAAGCGGCTTAAATGAATCTTGATTTCAATCTTATGCCAAATGAAATGCAAATTTTTTTGTTGCTGCCATTCTGCCACTCTGCCTGCCCGATGTCAGTCTTCATAAATAATGACCAGGACTCGATGCACAATATTCAATGTTCAATTCAATTTGTATAGCATTCCCTTTAACTTCACATGTGCAATCATAAATGATTTGCTTTTGATTTTTATCAATATTTATGTTTGCGTCTAGGCCAAAATGCACACAACAACAACAATTGCTTGCAATAATTGTATTGCATTTGCATTTACTATTTTTATATATTTTCTATATGGTATTTGTTGAATTATTGATAACATCACGAGCTCCTTGCATGAATAATTTAATCAGCATACAATATTTGCCAAAATGCAATATAAATAAAAAGAATTTGAGACATACAGCGGAGCCCACGTTCTAGACTTAATATGTATTCTTTTTGTCCATAACCCCCTCCCCAGCCGCCCCTCCACCGTTGACTGCCCCAGTTATGCAAAAGCTGTTGTGCAAACGTGCGTTAAGTTGCCTGCATTGAAGCAGCAAACGGTTCACGCTTGATCTCTGACAGACTGCGAATGGTTCTGGGGATGAGTGGATGGCTGGGTGATGGGTGGGTGGTTGCAGGCCCCTATTAAAGAGAGTCGTGCGCATATTTCAAATAGATTTGATAGAAAGTCAGCGATGAATACAATCAACATAAATATTTATAAAGGCAAGTCTAGCCTTTTCAAAATGCGCGCCACGTGGCCAGACTAAGGAGTTGAATTTTTAATGCCATATCTATTTTCGCTAAAATTAAATAAAATGGCTTAATGATAATATGAAAAAAAAAAACAGACTTCTAATTTATTTTCATTGTATATTAACATAAATAAATTATTAAATATTAATAATAATAATAACAATACTAATAATAAAATATAAACAATGATAAAAGATATGTCAATAAATAAATTTATTTTATTTTATATTTTTGATTGTATTAAATTAAAACGCCAGCTAATTAAAAATTTAAAAATTCAATAACAATGATAAAAATAAAAAGTTTTATAACTATATTAATAAACAAAAATAATACTAACGTATAATATGTAGCACATATGTATATATGCACACATATATTAAAAAAAATATCAAATCAAATTTTGGTTAAATATTAAACAAAAGTATACTTAAAATTAAAAAAAATATAAAACAACAATAGTAATATCAACTATATCAATAATATTAACACGAAAAATAATATTAATAATATTAAAATAATTGTCATAATAATAACAAGATAATAAAAATCATAATAATGATTACAAATGTAAAATATATTATATTTTAAAATAAATACAAAAATATGCTTAAAATTATAAAAAAAAATTTAACACTAAAAGAAAAACTAGAATATATAAAGAATATAACTAGAATATAACTAGAATATACTTATATAGAAACATTTTGTTTATCAGAGGCAAATGCAAAAAAATAATCAGTTCAATTTTATAAACAATATATATATATAAATAAATATAAATTATTAAAAAGTGCATATTTGTATTTTAATTAATTTATCCAAATTAACTACTTTTAAATACAATTATTTATGATATTTGGTTGCATAATTGAATTATGTAAGGCATTTAAAACTGTAAAAAACTATATTGCTTACTTATATAAATAACACCTTACGGAAAATTGCTATCGAAAGCTGAATTCCGACTTTAAAAAAATAAAAATTTGTATTTCACTTAGACAAGGTTCAGTGCATTTCAAGAGACGCTCGTATTGGCAGCGGCTACAACAAAATTTGCTCTCACTGACAAAGACAAATGTTTATTTTTTAAACATAGTTTTATGGCTGGCACATAAAATATTATGCAGCGAAATAGCAGCATACTAGACTCTTGGTTGTCACTGCAGCTAGAGAGATACGTATGCAAATGTGGCAAATGGTTTTTATTCAAATTTTGCGACAGTGCATTTTAAATGCATAAAGAAACGAGAAAGAAAGGCTATCTTCGGCACGCCAAAGATCTAATACCCTTGCAGACCCAACCTTTTCATAATGCTTATAGTGGTTTGCCCGTATCTAAGAAGCACAGGAAAAATAGATATCTTGATAAACAAAATGTTTTTCATACAAAAACTTAATTTTCGACCGATCGTTCCTATGGCAGCTATATGATATAGTGGGCCGATCCAGCTGGTTTTGACATATGTGCTGCGTGCAACAGAAAGAGGGACTTCTGCAATTCATAAAGATAGCTTTAAAACTGAGGGACTAGACAGACGGACAGACGGTCAGACGGACAGACGGTCAGACGGACAGACGGACATGGCTATATCGACTCGGTTATTGATGCTGATCAAGAATATATATACTTTATGGGGTCGGAGATGTCTCCTTCTATGCGTTACACATTTCACGACAAAATTATAATACCCTCTGCAAGGGTATAAAAACACCAAGCAAAAAAAGACGAATGACTTACAAAGGCAGCTGAAAACAAGTAAGAGGTTCTAGTCGGGAGCTCCCGACTAGGGAATACCCTGAACCCTCTTATTCCAACACCAAATAAATTAAAAAAAAAAAAAAGTTCCGTTGGCAGGGCTCGAATTTGCAACTGACCGCATTACTTGCTTTCGACTATACTCAACAGTCAAACCAGCAAAAAAAAAAAAAAATAATACTTTGCCCGGTAGGGCTCGAACGCGCGACAGATCGCACCACTTGCTATGCCTATACTCAGCAGCCACACCAACAATTAAGTACTTATGATAAAAAAAAGAAACTAAAATAACATTACAAAATAAAAAGGCAATTACTATGCTATTAGAATGCGAAGCAAACGCGCATGAATGTGTGTGTACATGTACACAGAAATTCTTAAAGCTGCTGCCCCATTCAATTGCGCAGTTGCATATAACTTTGGTTTTTCTTAACCGATCTTTATGAACTTTTCTACAGTTCTACAGTTATTGTACCATAGAATATTTGTGTCTTCTGAAAAAGTCAATTGCATTTAAATTGTGACTTAAATTGGTTGGTAATAAAAGTTGGGTTATTAACTTAATTTATAGCTCTGCGGTGGTAGCGAGAAGGTGGCGATAGGCAGACGGACATGGCTAGATCGACTCGGCCATTGATGCTGATCAAGAATATATATACTTTATGGGGTCGGAGATGCTTCCTTCTGCCTGTTACATACATTTGGATTTTGCACAAATACAACTACCCTTGTACCCATTTTTAATGGGTTCAGGGTAGAAAAAAAGAAAACCAAATGACAGCAAATCAGACGCAAAGGAATATTTGCCTAAATAGGCTTAACTAACATTGAACTAACTTGAAGGCAGCCGCTTGGAGGCTGCTGCAGCGTGAGGGGTGTGCTCCCCGTCGGACAGGAAATAAATTCGGAGTGCATCCAAAGTGGCACTGAAAGTGGCGTGTTAGTTGTACGTTTGAATGCAACACGATGCGGCAAATAGCCGAAACATTTTTACTACGAAAATATGTTATATGATTTTAACACTTGCCTCTTTCACTCTCACTCATATTCTCTCTCTCTCGCTTTCTCTCTCTCCTCCTTTGGCCTGCAGCGATGAAACCCTGGAAGCTTTGAGTGATGCCCAGGTGGTGGCACCAGCAGCACAAACTGTGGACTTACATTCGGCGGATCATCGCAATTCGTATCTATATGTTTTCGACTATCAGACGCGCTTCGGTGATTATCCACAGGTGAGTGTAAGGATTCCGGAACATATCTTTGTGGTTCAGTTGTTCAGACCACAACCTATCGCCCATATTTAACTCAATTCCATTCCTTGATTTAACACTTTACAGCGTCAGGGCTGCATTCATGGCGAGGACTTACCTTATATCTTTGGGGCACCACTCGTCGGTGGCTTAAATCATTTCACTCGGAACTATACGAAAACCGAAATCAGTCTTTCAGAGGTCGTTATGTTTTACTGGTCTAACTTTGTGCGCTCTGGGTAAGTGTTGATTGGTTCTGCGTTCTCCATTGACCCCTTTTGTGCGTGTACTCATCTATGCCACAATTTACGCACACTACACAGCAATCCCAACGAGCAAATGGAAGCCGACCACGGCAGCCGACAGGAACGCAGTCGCTACAAGACCATCGAATGGACGGCCTACGAGAGTATTCACAAAAAGTATTTGAACTTTGGTAAGTGTTAGTAAAGGAAACAAAATGATAGATCAATAAAACAAATCGCTTAGGTGGGGTAGCCCATGAGCTTTTAAAATAAGCAGACTGAGTATACTCGTTAAATTCGAACTAGTTCATTAGCTGTTGAAAAGAAGAAAAACTGCACTTTTTCATTGATTTAAGGTTTGATCAAATTAACTAATAATAGCTGTGTGCAGGAGATATAGTTCATCAGCAGTTGGACTGATTCAAATTTCTAAAATAATTCCATTCATCAAACCTTTACATAACAAATTTGGCTACATTTTCAAGTCTAATTCAAAGTGCATTTTATCATAAAAACTAGTTCTTTGCTTACCTCAAGATATAGTATAAAGCAGTGCAAGCTCTGATGTTAATCCAAATGAACTAGTTCCCCAACTAAGCGACCTGTGCGCGAACCTGTCTCCCTAGTAGAGACAGCCTAAAATGCATAACATCCTCATATTATAACTAGAAAATAGCTTTCATATTAGATTAAAGTCTAATTCAAATCTTTAATATATACATTAATTATTAAATATAATTAATAAAATATATTGAATTAGTTCAATTGAACCGTTGTGAGCTGGCTCCAATTTAAAAATTTTAATTACGCCCATCTCCTTTCGCCATGCAGACACCAAGCCGAAACTAAAGAATCACTATCGCGCCCATCGCCTCTCATTCTGGCTGAATCTAATACCCGATCTGCACAAGCCAGGCGGCGACAATGTGCCCGCTGCGCATCATCAGCTGCATGACGACGACGATGTGGACAATAACATTGCCAGCGATGCTTCCGTGAAGCCCCTCAATCCCTCCTACACTTCCCGCGGCGCCAATGCAGCGGCCATGGGCAACTATACGATATTCACGAACCAGGTGTTCTCGTTGCTGAACCTGAGTTCACCCTCGTCCTCGCTGCAGCGCAATGGCACACGCTACGGCGGCGGTAAAATATATCCGGATGATATGCTGGATGCGGAGCATGCGGGCGGTGCGGCAAGTGCTTCGCAGGATAGCGATGGCTTTGCCGCCTACTCCACGGCGCTAAGTGTGACCATAGCCATTGGCTGTTCGCTGCTGATACTCAATGTGCTGATCTTTGCGGGCGTCTACTATCAGCGGGACAAGACGCGGCTGAACGAGCCGCGCCCACAGTCCAAGCTGAAGCGGCAGGAGAATGGCCAGATACCCAACAACATATGCGGCGATCTGGAAACTCTGACCATACACGCAAAAAGCGATCCGGCTACCATATTGTCGCATCATCATGCCATGCAGCATCATCAACTGCCGCCGCCAGAATTTGCAGACATACCGCATCGAGCACCGCCGCCGCCCAAGCACATGAAATCTTCCATGCAGGATGCGGGCCAGGGTGCGGTCGGTGGAATGCTGCCGCCGCCACATGCGTTGCAAGTGCTGGGCAATCCATGCGGCACGCTTACCAAAAAGAGCTGCATGAAACAAACGCAGGCAGCACAGGCGCAACAACATTCTCCCGCCCAGCAGCAACACCAGCAACAGCCGCACGGGGTGACGCATCAGCAACATATGCAGAATCATCATAATCAAAGCATGACCACGGTGCTGACCACGGCCAGCGGCCTGATACCAGTGCCCACGCCACCCACAGTGCCCGTAATTGTGGCCACCACAACGCAGCAGCACTCTCAGCAGCAGCAACAGTCGCAGCAGCAGCAGCAACAACAGCAGCAGCAGCAACATCCGCTGATGGATGAGCTGCGTGTGTGACATTAATTGACGGTGCGTTTCAAATGTGATCTGTAGGTAAAGATCCCTAAGCGCACAGTCCACAAAACTGTTTCAAACTGCGTGTGTGTTTGTGCGTGAGAGTACGTGTGAGTGAATGCGTGTCTGCATGCTGTCAGGTCAGTCAACTGTTTTACATTTACTGACAAAGTTTGCTTTACCTTTGCTGCCCGCTGTGAATGTTAAGCCACATATGTTAAATAGTTGATTTTAACATAAAATTTTATTGTATATAATCAATGTGAGGTTAAGCTTAGATATTGTCACTGCTAAGATAAAAAGCAAATAATTTAAATACTCGACAACATTTTTATAAGCCTAATTTGGATTTTAATTTATTTACTTTATCATTATTTTAATTAAGTACAGTTCTATCTAGGACCAACTCACATTCAGAGAAACTAGCTAAAATGTTGTGTTTATTCGACAAACGTTCACAACTTGTAGCGAAAAAAAATATAATATATATATATGCATGTATAAAACCGATATAAATGTTATTCTTCCAAAGACTGAATTCAAATTGTGTATGTGTGTAAATAATAAAAAGTCTAGCCATAAAACAACTAACCCAAAATAATTTTGATTCAAATAGCATAAAATATACGAGATAAATACATTTGCAAAATAAAACTAATAAATTGATATATTCTGGTGTTTTTATATTATGTACAAAAACTGTTGCTCTGGGTTTAAAAATTTTTTTGGTATTGCTTAAAATTTGAAGCCCTTCTCGAAAGCCGCTTTGAAAAACCTATGTAGCCAAATCCAATAGCAAAAACCTAAAAACCATTACAAAATCAGAACTTTTAAGATGAAAAAAAAAATGGTATTGTTAATGGTAATCCTGCAGCTACTTTGTTATGTGCATAACTAAACTAAATAAATATTTATATAGCGATTAACATAAAATGGATATACTAAATATAAAACAAAAACAAAACAAAAATAAGCGCATTAAGAGGTAAGAGAGCGCTCGACTAGCAGATGCCCTGCATCCAAATCTGAAAATATTATAAGTAAAATTCTAGATTTTAATTCCACAAAGCTAATTAAAATTATGTTTTATTTAACACCATTAATAGAATTGTTTATTTTAGGATTTTTTATGGCCGTTCGCATTTTGTTACAAAACATTTATTACGAAAATTAAACATATAGCATTTTAAAATCGACATACCAAATTTCAAGACCTTAGCCAGGAACTATACCTGAGCTTGAACAGGTCAGGCAACCCCTTAACATATGCTCATGGGTACAGGTTATGGCAACAAAACAAAAAAGAAAAACAAATGAAAACTGCATATAGTTAAAAATTCAATTAGCACGAAAGTGTATAAGCGCGAAAACATACCAAATAAAATGTTCAGTTTTTAATTTTAAGCACCCTATTTACTAGTAAATGTCGAAAATGTAATTAAAAATGAAAATGAGTTGAGAAAGTGCGCAATAGAGCAGTTCATTAAAATGAAACAGTACGAAAATTACAACAATTAAATTTGCGTTCATATGAAAAATAATTGTAAATTATATAACATCAAACACCAAACAAATACAGACAGAAAAAGCAACAACAGTAAAAACAAATAATATAGTAAATGAAATGAATATGTAAAACTATAGCTCCATAGCTTATGTGTATGCGTATATATACTTATATATATATAAATAAATTTATAGTTAATTGTAATGATGTAAAACTAGAATACATATAGCAAGCCAATAAAAAATACCGAAATATATATGTGTGCATATTTATAGTGTGCTGCATAATTGAACAGGAAAGAAAACCCAAAACGATATAATTAAAACATAAATTAATTAAACTTTATTGCATTAGAAATGTGTACGAGTGAAAAAAGCGCGAAACAGTTCACGAAAGTCTTAAACAAAAAACGTAAAGAAAAGCAAGAGAAATAGAACAAATTAAAAAAACAAATAAAACAAACTGATAAAAAACTGTTTAACAAACAGTTGTAAAACAAACAGGCAAAGGGCATTCCAGATGGAAAGCAAAAATTTAAATACTAATAAAGTTATAAAAATGTCAAAAGAGTATATACAACACTTTATTTTATTTTATGTTCAATTTTTAGCATTTTCTTCAAATGATTTTAAGAAATTTCTTAAAGCGCTGCCCAAAAATAAGTGCTGTCAACGCAAAAATACAAAGTACGCAAAAGCGCCTGGCAAATGCTTTCGTAAAAGATGGCTATAACGAGGACTTTAAGAGGCAGTTAAGGCGCCGGATCAATGGCATGCGATAGATGTATGCGTGCTTATGCGAAACAAATATGGCTGCACACACACTCACACACACTCGTGCACAGCTGTTAACCAAATATGCTGATCGGTCTGGCAACTACATAAAAGAACTCCGTCTTATAATGCTCACATTTATACGTAAAGACAGCGAACGATAGATAAAAGCTGAATACACACACTCACACACACACAGACAAAAAAAAACCATTGAAAATAGATTTATTATGCAAATTTGCCAAAGCATAAGTGAATACATGCTAGACGACTCGTTCGAATATACCCTGTAATCAATAAAAGTGTGTGAAAAGGGTAGTTCTGCTAATAAATGTAACAGGGAGTGGCATATCAAAGGTTAAAACTATCATTAGGGGTCTTTCGAGACCATTTATACTCTATTCGTTTGTCCAACCTCATTCAGCTCAGACTGTAGGAACTAGAGTAAGAAAGTTTAATGTGCAATAATTTCCTGGCTTTTCTTTAAAAACCAAAAAAATAGAGTTGCAATTTAAGGATATAAATTTTGCATTTCTCAAAGATAATTATATAAACAGATGTGTATAAACGTACTTATTGGGTATCTCTTAGTCGAGCAAACTCGGCTCATGTCGCACTCGCTTGTTTTATAGCGTGCATGTTGCAAGGCTTAACTGCTTAATTTGTAAAAACAAAAATATATCAGGCAAGTTAAGAGCGGGCGTGGCTTTAGTCTATTCTAAATGTTTGCCTATGCCAAACAGGGTTGTGTTTGGGGGGTGTATGGGTCTGCGGGCCGTCTGGAAGTATGCTCTATGTAAAGCTTGCATAATTCACACGCGTAATTGAATAAAAACATTTTGGCTAAATTGCTGGCAGCATCGTTAGCCGCTTTCTAACCATTTTCTTTTTTGGCTTAAGATTTGCGTGATTTTTATTAGTTGCGATTTGTAGCCCGGGTAAATCCAATAAGTGTAAGATACACGCGCACACATGAGCTGGTTGTACGAAAAAGGCAACGAACCATGAAGCGGAGCAGGCATTGAGCCAAGGAGCTGCTAGCTGGAAACTTGGCACATAATCCCTTTAAATGTCTACAGCCAGCAAAGGGAACGGGCAGGGTTTTATTTCAACAAAAGTTTTGTATTTTTGTAGTTTTTGCATGTGTTGTGTTTCGTTTATATTGCACAGCACCAGCAGGGGCATCAGTAATGGGCGTGGCACGCTGTGAGTGGGCGGCCGGATGCCACATGCTGTGCTTAATTTATTAGCACAAGCTTGAAAATTAAATAATAAAAGCCCTTGCAAGTGGCTCTGTGTGAATAGAAATTATCACTTTTAATGTTGCCAAAAAGGTCACGACTCAACAGAGTTTTAGGGGCCAAGCAGGCGAGCGGGCGGGCCAAGGGCCGTTTAGCTGGGCGAGGCGCCAGGAAAGGGTAACGCTTAGCGTCGAAAGTTGCTAATTTATGTTGCCAAATCTGTTGGAAATTGCTTTATACTCTAATAAAAGTATTTGCAAAGCAAGCAACTCAATTGAAGGTGAGTGAGACTTATGCACAGCTAAAATAAACTTCATGTTAACTTCTACCCGGCACATTTCGAGTAAATGAGGATAACGTAATTAATTTATACACTTTCAGAAGGGTAGATCTCATTACACACAATACGAATTCACTTTTCAACGTACTTGAATCGCACGCTACGCTGTACAATTAACTATACAATGATTTTATAATATAATGCCAAGAAGTCGAAAAATTTTCTTACAGTGCATGAGCTTGGCAATGTACCATACAATGAGCGTTTGCCACGTACATGCAATGAACTAACAAAGTAGTAGACATACTTCAACCTATAAATTCTGTATATTATAAATCTAATTTATAAGCATTATAGTTAAGTTAGGGCGTTTAGCAGCTAACCTTCCAAGAGTTCACATTACTTTGATTGTCGCTACCAACATACGAAAAAAATTAAGTATTTCACGCTAAACTCCATGGCAACGACTTTTGTCCAGTTAAAAACTTTTTAGCACATTTCATTTTATTGCACATCAGCGATAATCCAAACCGAAATTGAGTGCACGGTTCCGCAGAAGAAATCCAATTTGAAGTAAAAAAAAAATACCCACCGAATCCCACACAAATTCATGCTGAAAAAAATAAAAAAAAAATCCTAGCGCAAATTTAAAAATTCCGAACAATTTGCACAACTTTTGGATGCTGCTGAGAAAAACTAGATGTATAAAAAAGTTTAATAGAACTCATGGCATTGAATCGCCAACGTTTTACACATTAAACCACTTTGAACAACAAACTTTATTTCCAGCAATTAGTTTGCATTATTTTTTGCTGCTCACTTTTAGTAATATTTATATGTTCTTTTTTTCTTGTTTTGGTCGTATTTGTATTTGTTGCTACATTTTGCAACTTTTCAAATATTTATATACGTTTTTTCCACAGTCAGGTGGTGTTTGCTGCGCCGAAAGCAGAAAACCATACGAGCTCGTGCTCTACGCTCTTTGAATGCCGTACAAAGTTTTATTAGTTGTTGACCGATATCTCTGGCTGTTGAGTTCTGCGCACTGCGAAAAAAAACGCCTGGCCAAAGCAAACTTTCTGCTTTGTCTCCCACGTTTATTACGCCTCACTACTCACCCACAATTCGTAAGTCCAATTGGAAAAACTGTTCAACTCGCATCATGTCATGATGTGAACGCAAAGCTTAAGACTGTGATTTTTAGTAACTTGGATATATCTTAACACAGATTTGGGGCTTTACATAAATCGTGTTATTCCTCTCCCTGTTCAGCAGAACTAATGAGCGTGGATCGTGGCAGTTGAATATATAAATATTTTCTTTACTTTTGTGTGTGTAAACCAAAATAATACTATAAAACTATCAATTTAGAATCATATGTGCATTTACTTACATATGTATGTCCTCTCATACCAAACGCAGATCCAGAAGGAAATTCAATTCTAGAGATATGTTTTCTCATAGTAAGTAATATAATTAAAACTTTCATTTCAATAATTCATAGCATCTACAAACTCTCTTAATATCAACTGAACTAAGTGTTCTGTCCGGCGGATTGCTAAAAGAGTTGAAAGCTTTACGATTCTTTGGAATACCCCTAATCAACCATATGCATGTGAATGTCTGGCTGTGTGTGTATGTGTTAGTCAGAGCTTGTGAGAGCTTCAACGAAACCAGTTTTGAATTGGCTCTCGTTGAATTAATTGCATTGCCTTTTCAGTTTTAACAAGATAATTACACAGAATTTCATTTGAAATGGAATCGAAAAGCTTTCTTGCCGACTTCCATGTAATCTACTTGAGCAGCCCAGCACATTAATCAATATTTCAAAGTAATATTTTGATGCAGCTGCATCTGTATTTGTTCGACATGGCAAACGCATTACGCAGATACACACATACAGTTGGGGCCAGGGCCAACTATTTGTGCTGCAAGCGAAACCGAATTACAAATGAGAACCGGATAACCCCACGCGTAGCTCTCAGAAATGCGAATAGATATCGAATTGTGAAATTTTGTTTGACTGGGTCATTGAGATGAATCTCGGTGTTGCGTTCGATGGCTGTCAATGGGTTTGACTGCCCCGACAAGTGTCGCAAGTTGTATCTAATGTTTAGCTACTTTTCATGTACTCACCATAATGCAAGCCCCCCACCCCAAACACACGTTCCAAACCAACCCCAACCCCCTCTTTCACTTTCACGATTCGCACGAACAACGAAATCGAAGAAAATCTGTAAAAGCATCAGCAGCTAGAGCTTATCTAAGTTGTCCACAGCTTTCAAAGACCGTTAAGCAACGCAATTATTCATGTTTATGATGCGATGACATTGTAAATTCACCCCACCTATCCGTCGCCCTATATCCCACTCTTTCCCTTTACTTTAGCTGCTGCTCGCTTGCCCCCTTGACTTAATACTTAATAATCAGGTGCTGCACAAATTGGCAGCGCTTGATACGAGGCATCTGTCTTATGTTGGCAGAGCAAACTGTTTGCATTTGATTACCGTATTGGATGGGTTTCAATTATAATCTATGCCGGAATACAAATAGCTGTGCGTTATTGATAGCACTGCTAGCTGACACTAGGGGTTAGTCTGAATAAAGAAGAAAAACAATCTGTGTACTCAATTTATTTGAAGCTGCAGCGGCACTGTAAAGTAATCGATAGTCAGCTTGTGGTTATCTACTCAGTTTTACAATATAAACATCAAAACCTCGATATCTCTATATATAAAATTGTTTGTCCTGACTGACTGACTGACTGATTGGTGATCGCTCAGCCCAGACCGTAATATATGGAAAGCTGAAATTTTCACTATAGTACATTATTTGATGATAGTGCACATTAAGACGGTGTTTCGGAAAATTCCATCCACAACTGTGGAAAAATCGAGGAAAACGTTTGTATGACACATTTTTGTTTACCATCTGAAATGAGGTCATTTTCAAAGACCTTTGCTCAAATTTATTCGAGCGATGTTTTACACTTTTCGAAAAATCGATTCTTCCTCGGTGGAAATGAATGTCAAAGATTTGATGGGTGGCGTTTCGCGCTAAAATTCATTTTCAAAGATCTATATAAAAAATCATTTGATACAGGTTTTACACTTTTAGTAAAATACAAGCTTTCCCGGTGCGATTCTAAGATTTTATTGGTGAGGCTTTAGGTTTTTTCCGATTTTCTTTAATTTTATTTTCAAAGCTGTACACGAGAACTCAATGAATACGTGTTTCAGCAACAGTGGTAGCTTGGCGAAAAAACAGTTGTATGAAAGTTTTTACTTACGATCAGATCGACTTCAAAATCATTTTTAAAGATATTTGTGAGAATTTATTAGATACGTTCTTGGGTGGCAATTGCGGGTCAAAGGTTTAATAAACGACACATTTTTCTTCAGCTCAAACATATTTTTAAATAGAAGTAGAGGTCATGTTGGGTAGATTTAAATTTTCCACGGGTGTGTACTTAGTGCAAAGGTTATATCTAAAAATTTTAGCACGAAACGTTCCACGGGTATAAACGATAACAACTGATAATATTAGTGTGTGTTTTCGCTGGATTATTATTGAAATATTTGCAGTTATCGATAATCACTTTTGTATCAACTTTCGCTATTATCGGTTGACTCCATAGTCGATAACTTTGAATCTGTATAGCTATCCCCATCAAATTTGTATACCCTGAACAAATTAAAAATGGGTAAAACAGGTATATTAAATTTGTGCAAAATGTAAATGTATGTAACAGGCAGAAGGAGCATCTCCGACCCCATAAAGTATATATATTCTTGACCAGCAGTAGCCGAGTCGATCTAGCCATGTCCGTCCGTCAGTCCGTCCGTCCGTATGTATGAACGCAAGGATATCAGAGCCTATAAGAGCTAGAGACTTGAAATTTTAGATGCGCAGTTCGCTTTGTTTCCGATAATCGATAACTTGCCCCATTTCCAAGTAGTCGATAAAAATCTATATTGAAATCCTGTTTTTTGGGCAAATTTGTAAATAATAAGAGATAGAGTCACCAAACTTGACATGGAGCTTCTAGAATAGTGTAAATATTTGCATTTGGTGTTGAAATAAGAGGGTTCAGGGCATCCCTTAGTCGGGAGCTCCCGACTAGAACCTTTACTTGTTAATATTCGGATTCTCACATTTATCGATTGGAATGCCGAATTTACTCAGTTATGTGGACTTTAAATTTTTCTTTATTTTACAACAATATAGCACATGGTAACCGGCAGACTTCAACATTCAGAAGTATCAAGAGTGTCATTGTAAATTAACCACCGACTCTTGAACATTTTCAAAGGGTAGGACGATAATTATGAAGCTACATAATTCCGTACTTAAGCAAGGAGCGTTTGATTCCGGACCCGGTTGCACAACATATTTAACTTAACTAAGAACCACCCACCGTGTTGCCACCTTACAAACACGATTTTAGCTACTTCTAAGCCACAGTCGACACGCACAACCACACACACGCAGCAACATATGATTAGAGAACCGATGCAACGGGAAATTAAGCTCAAGTTAAGAGTATTTCGTATAGGCATTATAGGCTTGAAACATGAAACTAAACCGACAACAAGAAACTTCAATTAGAGCCAAACATTTTAATTAGGCCAATAACCGTCTGAAGGGATTGGTGAAAGGGACATGATTGATACATAAGTGGGCAAATATGCGGCGGCGGGCACTCGAGCTTATCAGGTAAGGCAATGAAAACAATTGTCTAGGTGTAAAATATAAAAATAGGTTAGAGGCTTAGACTAAGAGATACCCTACACGACGCATAAGCAGAGTGCGAAAGTAAGCTATGTTAATTGTGAAAGACGGCAGTGGAATGGATTGTCAAATAATATTTTTGGATTTTAGCTGTTAATGACAGTTTTCAAAAGGTGGCTAGGGGCGTGTTTAGTACTTCTAGGTGGGCATGGCTTGAACATCTTAATAATTGTACTAAGGCAGAGATTAGATCTAATTTACTAGACCTGACTTTAAGAGTGTCTGATTAACGGGCATTAAACAAGCCCCATATACCCCTTTTGCCTTTTGCGAACAGAAAACATAAAAAACACATAAGTGAAATTTGCAGAATTAATGGAAAAAGTTTTGATGCGTGGCAAAGGCGGCTAACTCGATTGTCATTAGCCAAAGTATGGGTATCCAAATCTTGCAGCATGCCGTATATCCATAACTTATATAGTATATATATCCAAAGTAAGGTAATGCACATAATTGAATTTTCATACAACTAAAATGCCTACACAGAGCGCGGCAAATGCTTTGTTACTAGATACAAAAAAATATGAAGGGAGCAGCGAGCGCAGCGCGGTAAAATTAAAGTGAAATTGAAAAAGTTTTATGAGCTTTTTCCCTTCTGCCATGCAGTGCGCAGGACAAGCGGGGCATGCGGCATGTGGCATGCAATGAAAGAAAAATATTACACAGCCGCCACCGACGCGTTAAGAAGACAAAGGCGTCGCCCGACGATTTGCCGCTGTTTCAATCCTTGTACTTTATGTTTTTTTGTAGTTACTGTTGTTGTTGCCGTTGTTGTTGTTCCTTTTGTTGCCGCCGCCACTAAATTGCCTTCCTGTGCCTGAACCTGCGCCACAACTTTGTGGAGCAGGTTGCTTAGGTAACAGTTTTTTATGTAGTTATACCCAATGACTCGGCCCCCGTCTGTGGCGGCGGCGTCATCAGCTCCTGTAATTGCATAATAATTGCAGCGACTGCGGCAGCATCTGAATCTCTCGCCTCTCGAACAGCGACGCGCGCTTAAACTAATTTTTCCATAGAATTACTTTGGATGAGTTTGGTAATTAATGGCAGTAACGGCAACAGGCGCCAGCAACTTTTTCTTATAAATAATACAAGAACTGACAAGACAAGCTCTAAGTAGCATATCATATTTAGAATAATAGACCAGCTTTTATAATCAGACAACATATGCAACTCAACTATGTATAACTGTTACAAGTTTTAAGCATTTTTATATACACAATGGTCGCAAGAAATTGTAAAAATTTGCACAGCTTCATATACTAAAATTAAGTTGTATATTTATACCCTGAACCTATTGAAAGTATGTAAAAAAGGTATAATGTATTTTATCAGTTTCAATTAAGCTTTATTACCTAGTCAAATTAGCCAAAAGTTGATTATCTCTATATATAAATCTGTTTGTCCTTACTAGGCGTGTACTACTTATCTAAAATTTTAAGCATCAAATTTGACACGTAAATAACTCTATATGTATTTAACTCAGATACAGCAAGTCGCAGCTTGAGCTAATAGGCACGGCTTTATTTTCCATCCGATCGGATCCAAAATCATTTTCAAAAATTTTAGGGAAAATTCGTTTTGCCTGTGTTTTCCATATTTCGGAAAATCCACCCCCTTGGTGGAAAGCCGTCGGTCTAATCTATGTCAGTCAACATTATTCTTATATATTTTTATAAATATCTAATGTGTACTATTTAAAATGAATACAACAAAATTTGTAAGGCACAGAAGAGCGTTCAGGCGGGCAGCTAGATGATGTCCATACATTATATCACATCATTATATTAATCGAGTGTAAATTTAATTTAGATTCGAATAATTAAACGCTTATAGTATATGTAAGGTAATATCTTATAATAACCTTTTACAGTAATTTATTACAAATTGCATTATTTCCCTACTTTATATGCAAGAACTTTTTTGTAGCATTCCGAAAGTTCACTAAAGTTAATTGCTAAATTCTACTTGTTTACAAAGTATCAAGAAATATTTACAAATTTATCTCAAGGACCTAGTTCAAGTGCTTTATGTTTTTTATTTTTACTTATGCTCTGGTTTTCGTTGCTTTGTGTGTTGGCTGTGTCATATGCAGCCAAACTATTTGCACAGAATTGTAAAGCAATTTTTCTTATAAATGTAAATTCTATTGGAATTTAGTTCGCTCTGAATTTTGTTGAATTTGCAATTTAAAGTTTTTTCGCACGAGAAATGCGCGGGCGGTCCAAAGGGGCCGCTGGGTGCTGGATTTTTTCCGAAAAGAACCCTTTGAGTTGGCGCAAAATTGGGCAAGTGCAAGTTTTGTTTGCTTTTATCTGCTTACCAGTGGACGGCGGCCACGCCCAACCAGGAATACAACTAAAATGCATTTCGAAGGCAATATATATAAATCTACATTTCTTGTGCCACACTGGCAAACTGTCCAAAAAGTGTCAAATCCTTTTGCATGCATCCTTTTGGCCTACAGCAGCCGCCACACAGCTAAGCTGCAACTAAAATGTTACCCGCCTCCTCCTCACTCGGCTACTGGACATGTGCCCAACTGTTGTCCTTGCTTCGAAACTAAAGATCAACTATGTAGCAGCTATTGAGTCGCCGCCTGCTGCAACTGCTGCTGCTGTTGCTTCCACTTATGCTCGTCTTTGCTGCGGTTTATTTGCATCAAGTCGCTCGATGTAGCGGCTCCTTGTGTGCCACTCCTCGTGCTACACGTCGCCGCTCCTACGTGTCCCTGAAGTATTTTTCCTGCAAATACTGCACGAAATTGCTTTATTTGCCTGTTAGCTGCAAGTTGGCTCAAGTTCCCACAGAAAATAAAAAGAACGAACTCTTCGTGCTAAATGTCATCCAAGCAGCTTTTGTTCTGTCTGTCGTGCGACGATTGGACACTGCTTTAACTTCTGTTAAATCTTAGCTGCTTAAATCTTTTGCGACATGTCCACACATAATTTAACTTATGCTCTCAGTTCATATATGATTAAACGTTCTGTCTGGCCAAATGAGTCGAATCTAAAAGCATTTCTAGTTAATTACTTTAAGCGGCTATTTATTTTTTTATATATTTATAAAATGAATCATATTACCATATCAGACAGCTGCCATTGTTTTAATTTGCTTAAAGAGAAATTTGACATTGTTTCCATCCATACGCTTAAAGGCAACTCCATTTAGTGCATCCAAAGCCTGGCTTTATATTAAAAATGAAAGCTCAGTCTATAGATGCAATAAATATTGTATTTCAATATGAAGGACACACAGACATACACGCACGCACGCAGGACATTCACTATATATCTCAGGAACTTGACGTCTAGCTGCTGGGCATTTATAAATTTAAGCGTTTGTTGGGTTTAATCAAGTGGACGGACGAAAGCAAACACCAACCGACGCTCAAAACTGCAAAAGCACAAAAATAAAAAATAAATCAAATTGCAAATTGACGAAGTGTTTGCAAGCATCAAATATTTACACTTTTAAATGCAGTTCACTTATTTTTGTAATTATTTTTTTATTTCGTTTTTTTTTCTAGGATTTTAGAAAATAGTTTTTCCTCATTTGTTTGCCGTGTGATTATTATTACGAAATACGCATTTGTTTATCTAAGTTGATGCAGCGTGAACACATAATTTAATTTGAAGTGGGAAAAGTACGTGGGCTGAATAGTGAGGCGTGTGCATTTCATTGTTTTGTTTATCTTTGCCGTTTAATTATAGTTTGTCGTGTTTGCTTAGTGTTAATATAAAACAATCAATTATAATATGCAATCGTTTCAGCGTTTTATACACCTTCTATCACGTGTTGTTGTAGTTGTAAGTTATTTTTTTATGTTTGGCAAACAATGCCAATTAATTATTATGCGATTTAAGCTGACGCGGCGTTTGCATAGTATTTACTTTCTAGTGAAATCCATTGCAAGACATGTTTATCGTTCTTATATATAGATAAAAAAATAAATACAACACATTCCGCATATTTTGCATAAACAAAATAATTAGAATAAAATATAAGCAAAATATAATAAAACTCTTAAAAGCTGGTTTTATACATATATAGCGTTAAGTTCAATAAATTCCATTATTTATTAAGGAAAGAAAGTATTTCAGTCGTGCATAAAAGCAAAAAAACAATATTAACAGGAATATAAAACGAGAAAGAAAAGGTTATCTTCGGCACGCCAAAGATCTAATACCCTTGCAGACCCAACCTTTTCATAATGCTTATAGTGCTTTGCCAGTATCTAAGAAGCACAGGGAAAATAGTTAATGCCGAGTTTGGTGAAGATATCTTGATAAACAAAAAAGTTTTTAATCAAAAACCTAGTTTTCGACCGACCGTTCCTATGGCAGATATATGATATAGTAGTCCGATCTTAATAGGATTACGCATATATATGAGTAGTAAAACTAATAAATGCCGATTTTGGTCAAAATATCTTGATAAACAAAATGTTTTTTTGATACAAAAATTTAACTTCGACCGATCGGTCCTATGGCAGCTATATGATATAGTGGTCAGATCCAGCTGGGTTTGACATATGTGCTGCGTGCAACAGAAAAAATGACTTCTGCAAAGTTTCATTAAGATAGATTTAAAACTGAGAGACTAGTTCGCATAGAAACAGACTGACGGACATGGCTATATCGACTCGGCTGTTGATGCTGATCAAGAATATATACACGGAGATGTCGGAGATGTCTCCTTCTATGCGTTACACATCTTACGACAAAATTATAATACCCTCTGCAAGGGTATAAAAAACATATCAAATATATTGAATAGTTTGTACCCAAGGTTCATTGATGGGAATGTTGGAATGGAATGCTTCGCTTATCTTAATGCGTATTTCAATTAACAATAACAATTTTAAATGAATCATTAAAATACCAATTAATATTTATTGACCGACATTGCAACAGAATCGGTGCTATATATATGTATATCCAATATATATATTCCCACTGAGGCATCACATTTATGAAGCATTTTTTGTCCGCCAATTGGCGCTTATCGATTAAAAAATGTGAAACAAAATTCCAAACTCTGGTGACATTTATAAATAAAAATTTGCAAGCAATCCGCGTTAAACTGTCTGCAACAATCTATTGGCCAAGTTAAAGCCCTTTTACAATATTAATACGACCGTCAGTGGACGATACGCGTCGCGGGTCAATTTGTGTTTGTTTTGCATAAATTTTAATGCAGCGCATGCAAAATATTTATATGCACATATTTATACAGCGCCCCATTGCACATTTGACCAGCCGGCAAGGGTGAGCCAGCATGGCATTCAGCTTTATTGGCTACGCTTGCCTAGACTCAGAGGCACGACAATCCATAGAGTGCACAACGCGCATTCCATTTATAAAATTATGCCGCCATTTTTGTTACCGAACCGCCTAAAGCGACGATTGTATGAGCTACTTATGTGCTTCTATATGCGATTCTCTTGGCATATATATGGTTTTATTATGAGGCTCTCTTTGCGATTCTCATGATATATATATATATATATATATAATTTTGTTATGCAGCTCTCTTTGCTATTCTCAGGATGAAAGTATCGTTTTGTTCTGCATCTCCCTGTGCGATTCTCATGAAAGATATGGTTTTGTTATGCAACTCTCTGTGCGACTCTCATGACAGATATGGGTTTGTTATGCAGCTCTCCATGCGATTCTAATGATATATATATAGTTTTGTTTAGCATCTCTCTAAGCAGATCGCGTAAACAAACTTAAAATAGAAAATACTGCAAATTATTAAGGGTTCTTTAACTTAATAAAAAGCTCTACTTACATAATTACATTGGTCCAAAATGTATAAGGCTTCCATTTATTTTGTTAGTTGCCATATTTTACACACATAATTCACACATCCCATTGAACAGATCATTAATGTAGAAATCTGTTCAGTGTAACGTACGAATCATGTAATATAAACACTAACTGTTTGCATTAATAAGTTTTCATTTCATATGTTAATTGCGCAATCATTCCATTGATACTGTGAATGGCAATTTTCTAGATGCCTTACTACCACTCAGAGTCTCAATGTGACGATATAGAGCAAGCAATTGAAATAATTTAAAGATAAATGAATATGTTTTTAAGAGATTTCAAGTTATTCAGTTTGCGCTGCTTCGTAGTTTACTCGGTTCATTTGCAAAATCATCGAGTAATTCGAAAAAACAAAATAAATTCGAATATGCTAGAAGATTTAGAAAAGCACACTTTATATATAAAAAAAAAATATATATTAATACTGAATACTTCAAGTAATATAATTTGATAGAATTATTGAAATTTTAGTTATCTGAAATGTTGTTTTTGCCTGTAGACTTAGCTGTGTACCACCATCAACTTTCTGCATTAAAAAACTCAATTAAGAAAATTGATGTGGTTCACCGCTGAGTCTAGACTGCACTACTACGAAAACTTTACAACACTGACACGCTTTTTGCTCGAGATATTAGCTTAGTGCCGAAGCACAATCAATAGACAATATGTTGTAAGTAAACAATATTGTCTAATGTTTATGCGTCAGCAAAAAGATGACAGCCGCAGCCGGATACCCTACGATTTCGTTGCACACACACTGTAACAAAAACGAAAAGTGTCCATTATTAAGATGCTTGTTTGTTTTATATATTTAAAGGTAATGCACATAAATGTTAATACTCACACGATTCTCAAATACGCAAGGTAATTCAGATACATTCCGTAGGGTTTTAGTATTGCATACACTGGGACAAAGGGCAAAAATCCAAAGCATCGTTGGCTATTTAGACCCAGATTTGTGCGCCCAGATGCGATGCACACAATTTGTTTGGCTTAATTTATTTATGGGCATTTGTGCATAGCTATGCACAAATGATTGCATTCATGATAAGTAC
Organism: Drosophila novamexicana; assembly: GCF_003285875.2. Classification (NCBI taxonomy): domain Eukaryota; kingdom Metazoa; phylum Arthropoda; class Insecta; order Diptera; family Drosophilidae; genus Drosophila; species Drosophila novamexicana. Next base: position 4,759,575 of record NW_020824808.1, on the reverse strand, counting down.
GGCCAGTTTAAAAACCAACAGAAATTATAATTAACAATTTTGACCATTTAACAGACCCTTGTCTCAATGACAAAAAATATTACGATCTACAAATCTATCTAAAAGTTTGTCTGCAAATTGAAATTTCCTTTAACACTTAACTCGCGATGGGTAAACACAAAATTGTTTAAACAAAATAAAAGCAATGCAGAAAAAAATACAACTAAATGGAACATTTTGTGCCTTGTCCTGTTTTATGCTAGGCCTGGCCAAAACAAGCAACAAAGCGGCATTTGCATAATGAGGCTATTATAATTTCAATTAAAATTTCTCCCTCTTGACCATTTTTAGGCAGAAACCTCCCACCCCCCGCATGCATGACTAACGGCACAGAACTAAAACGACAAACAAAGCGCCCTCATTTCTTTTTTCTCCCCAAACAAAATGTGCGTAGTTGCCAAAGGCAACAACAACAAAACAAAAAATATCATCACCCGCACGCATGCTACTTTAATTACATAAAAAAATAGACCCTTAAACGGGAAAAAATGTATTTGTTGCAGAATTCACTGTTAATGAAGCTAAGGCTTTATTCAAACACTAAAACGCAAATCCTACTGGCGATTGCAATTTATCTCATTTATCATATACGCCAGATTAAACTGTGGGGCCAAATCATAAAAATACAAATCCAGTTCAAGTCCTTAAAATTGAGTTGCCTGAATGAAAACTCACAAAAAAAAAAATGTGAAAAAAAAGTTGAATAACCAATTACTTAATTCTATTAAATAAAATTTCCTACAATTTTTTTTAGCTCACACGTTTGTTGCCTTCTATTGCAATTAATATGCGCATATCTTCCAGGTAAATTACAGTAAACTACTTAAATAGGAACGAAGTCGATTTTGAACTGAGTTACGAATTGTTCAGACTGATCTCATCGAGCAAGAAACAAATGAAAGATGAGACGGCAGCAAGAACAATTCACAATCCAATCTTTTGTGTTCACTTAAACAAAAAATATGAATACATCGTAGTTTACGACCGGCTTATACATTATTATCGCTTATTTTCATCTGGCTTGAAACAAAGATAGAAAGGCGAGAATATTATGTACCTTACACATTATAGCCATAACTATGCTGCTTTTTGTCCAAGGTATCAATTATTCTGACTGATCTCATCTTGGCAAACACAAAGAGGAGCAACCGGACAGAACAATTTTAACCAAGAACTAATAAGATTGGATTGCCTTAACCTATTTCACCGCCTATTCTTGTTCCATACTGTTCTGGCTGATGTCATCTCCATGGGATCCCTGAGGAACATTAGCAAGAACAAAATGTACCCCCAATAAAGCTAGAGGACCCAACCAGTCTTGGCGAAATACCACCTATGTTAACTGTGTTGTAATTAAAATGTATGCTATTTTTGATTCAATACAATAAATATTAATAAAAAAAAAAAAAATAAAATAAAATAAAAAATACAAACAACGAGAAAGAAAGGCTATCTTGGGCACGCCGAAGATCTAATACCTTGCAGACCCAACCTTTTCATAATGCTTATAGTGATTCGCCCGTATCTAAGAAGCACAGGGAAAATAGTTGATGCCGAGCTTGGGCAAGATATCTTGAAAAACAAAAAAGGTTTTTAATCAAAAACCTAGTTTTCGACCGATCGTTCCTGTGGCTGGTTTTGACATAAGTGCTGCGTGCAACAGAAAGAGGGACTTCTGCAAAGTTTCATTAAGATAGCTTTACAACTGAGGGATTAGTTCGTATAGAAACAGACAGACGGACATGGCTATATCTATCGACTCGGCTGTTGATGCTGATCAAGAATATATATACTTTATGGGGTCGGAGTTGTCTCCTTCTATGCGTTATACATTTCACGAAAAAATTAAAATACCCTCTGCAAGGGTATAAATATGTACCCCAAGCATATCTCTCGCTATCAAACCGCTTTTATTATTACACTTTGCCCAGGGTACGTCAAATACTTTTCAGTTCTTTTAGTTTTTAGGTTTTCTTGAACTTTCTCAGATTTAAACTATTCGATCGAGCAGCCATTCGGTTAACCTTCAATTGAATTAAACAGATATCGTACGTAATGCGATTTGCGTAACGTTTATTATTTTAGAGTAATATATTAGTGTAAAATGTTAAAATAAAAAGCCAATTCACACAAATCAATTTTAATATTTGAAAGATGGCAAAATATTGTATCGATTGTAATTTTAAAGATGGCAAAATATATATTTATTAACGGGTATAGCCCGGCCTTGCCCATGGCAGAAATGTTGTTGTGTTTGAAAATGATGTTGAAACTGATCGTTGTAAAACAGGTCTCAAATGACTTTTCTTATGGACACTGAGAAATGAATTTAAGAGCGACACAATTTTTCATATAGATCCTTGAAAATGAATTTCAGGGCGAAACGTCACCCAACAAATCTTCAACCCTATTTATAGCAAGGAGGAATACATTTTTGGAAAAGTATGAAACACCCCTCAAATGAATTTGAACAAAGAACTTTGAAATTGAGTCCGATCGGATGGTGATCAAAAAAGTTTCATACAAACGATTTTCGCGATTTTTATATACTTGCGGGTGGAATTTCCCTAAACCCTGCCTTAGCGTACACCTTCATCACGTAAGGTAAAGACTGAAAATTTCAGCTTCCTAGCTCTTACGGTTTGGGCTGTGCGTTGATCACCAATCAGTCAGTCAGTCAGTCAGGGCAAACAGTTTTATCTATAGAGATTTGTAAAAGCTTTATAACACATATTTGATTCACATCCATTCACATTCCACAATTTATTCAAATGTTTTAACTTAACGATATTTCTTCCATTTTATGTAACATTTCTCATAATAATGTTTCCTCAAAGATACTTTCAAATTCCTTTAAATTTGTAAGCTTCATAATAAAGATTAGCAAAATGCATGTGTTACTTGTGTATTTTCCAACATTTTAAATGATAATTATAATCAAATATGCCTATATTTTTGCAAAGCCATCTATAGCTTTTATTGTTTTTTGTACATATTTATTTTGAATCTTGTGAAACTAAAATTATTTTTAAACGAACTCTTTTTCAACTTGATCGAGTATTTAAAATCTGAATCAAAGACATGTAATGATCATATTTTAATAAAACCTTTGAAATATTAAAAAACTGAATTATTTCTTTACAAATAAATCTACCATATGAAATTACATGGGTTTTCAGTATTTAAGAGCCCCAACCTATTTCAGTAGAAAATGTACGATCTCAACTACTTATTTTCAATATTTTCGATCTTCTGACGTAGCCTGGCATGAAGCCAGTATTTCCAATACCAGAGTTTCTGGAAATCAATTATTAAAAAAATAGATATAAACAAATGTAGTTGTGAGAAAGTAATTCGAAAAGATAATGGATTAACAGAAAGCTATAGCAACGTACATATTAGCTTGAATTTGAATATATCCTAAAGCGTACTTGATTAATTAAAATAAATTAAATGATTTCAAATTTTTGTGCAGTCCAACAATTGCAAATCGTCTCACACAGTTCGGTACATTTACATAATCCATTTGCTGGAAACGAGGAATATGTCGAGTTCCAGGCTCAAAAGAGCAGAGGATAAAGAAAAAGGGAAATGGTTGCCATATATCCAAGCTGCCAGTGTCAATGCAGCCGAACGCAATAAATTCTTGCAACAGCCACAGTCGCAGCAGAAGCAACACTCCCGATTCCCAAGCAGGCCTCAGCCATACCCTAGCCACTCCTCGACACCACCCCAACCCACTTGTGCGTTGCATGCAACCAAAACTGAGGAGCAGCGCAAATTTAATGCCAATAAATTTAAATTAGCAGAGCGTCGTCTCTGTCCGGCCATGGGGCAACAACAAAAACAACAACAGCATGTCTGGCTGGGCACGCAGTATTTATAACAGTACATGGAGTAGGTATTGAGGACATCGAGAGAGCGTTACGAGGACTTGTACAAAAGTGTGGCAACGCCAGCGCATACAGTTGCCATCTAATGAGCAGGTGTCAAACACCTAAGTCCGTACTGCTGTTGTTGCTAATTAGCGTTGCTGTCGTGTGGTTCGGCCCTGGGTTCGTCTAATTGGGACTGAAAAGAATGCGACCGAAGTGGAATATGGAAAATACCTAGTTAGTTGCGAGCTGGACGTAGCTCAGGAAGACAGAGTAAGTACAAGTCGGTACAATTGGGAATCAATATGTTTAACATGTTGGAACTTCAAATTGAACTATATCAAACAAAACAATAAATACGCGACAATTTGGAATGGAACACTGAACATTTGAATATGAACTGAATAAAATGCGAGGAAACATTCATAAAACTATGAATCACAAGACAATTTATAATGAAACAATTTAGTATGAAGCGATATAGAGTTCAAGTGTAACAATATTATAGACAATGTGGAAGCAAACAATTTTAAATAAAGCAATGTGAAGTTTGGAAAGTGAAACAAATTTGACAGGCAGCAGCGAAAAATGCGACAGTTTTGGATGAAAAAATGTATATGACACATGGAAATATAAAATGGCTACTAATAGAGACGAAACATTTGGAAAAGAGACAGGAGATCTGCCAGAAATGTAACAACTAAACATATGAATATTTAAAATGGAGCCAATTCGCAATAAGAACTTTTACAGAAACAATTGGAATGCAATTTATATTTATTATGAATTAAATGCCATCTTAACTGGTTTTGACTGCAAATCAGGGCCTCTTCAAGTGTAATTCAAGTTCATTTTCCAAGGGAATGTGAAAACGGAACGATCCAAAAGCGCAACGCGCTATGCAGTTATATTAAAACGCTCCGCTTAACGCAGTTTTTATTGACATCCTGAGGAAAGCGACTTGAATGCATATAGAAGACCGCAAATGTTTCATACAGCAAAATGAGTTTTTACTGATTGGCTTCGTGATGCAGCATCTGTCAAAGGGCCGTGTGCCAATCTCTTGACATTTGGAATTACAAGGATGAACCTCAGAGCTAACTTGACGCATTTCTCAGCTGCGATTTACCAAAGTAATGAAGAAAAAATAAAATAAAGGACAAACAACAACAAAAAAACTATGCCACTTAGAGTGAAAAGTGAAACGTGATCCTCGCCTGGCGAAGGAGGCAATATAAAATTTTAAATAACCGAGACTGTCATTAAATATGTTGGCGTATTGTATAGAGGGGCGGGCTGGCGTTCAGGGTGATGTTAATGAAGCGTCGCAGCGCGAGCTAAAATCCGCCGGAGACTCATCAATATAAGTAACTTAAGCAGACACATCTAATGACAGCATAAAATGTAAAATGAACTCACAGTTCAAATGCACAAGTACCAGGCAGGCGCGGGGCCCGGCGGTGGGGCAGCTGGGCGGGTGTGGCAAGCAGGACAGTTTATCATTGTGCTGAACATGCTTAGCAAAAGGATGCCGAATCAGCGAGAACGACGAATGACCATCCGCAACAGCAGCAGAAGCAGCAGCATCAGGCGGCACAAGCAAGGACGCCTGACTGACTCGGCACTCTGCTCCTTTTCCCTACACAGCACCCTGCTCAACTGTCGAGCAGCGTGTTGCTTGTCTGCTTCATTTATAACCACCAACGAGACGGCAAAGGACCACAAGGACGACGCTCAAATGCAAGACCGCAAAACTGTTTGTGTTTTTCTTCATCCTTGCATTTGCACATCGCACTGACCTCCTCGCCCTCACCCAAACAACTACAACAACACGCTGCTGCCCGACAGCTGTCATCATGAACAACGAGCAGCTAGTCCTGCAGAGCGACAAGTGGAGGGGGGAACGGGGCAGGGAGTAGGTGAAGCCAACCAAAAATAGCAGTTCACAGAAGTCCACAGAAAGTAAAAGTTTGTTAGTCAATTTTGTGTTTGACATTTTAGCACGCCCATCAGAGCGCCTCCCCCCTTTCCATCCTGACAAAATTTGATGTTAAATGTGCGAATAAGTGATGCATTAAAGACAAATTCAATTACACTAGAAACTAAGTAAAAAACTATGCGAAACTTTTTTATCAAATAAATTTTAAAATTGCTAAATAAAGCAATGTATAAAATTGGTTTCCAAGGGCATGACGTACGATCTCGCTAGGGAAATGGAAAAATATTTAAGTGTACATATTATTATTATTATACATAGTTATTAGAGGTGCAATATGAAGAATGAAAAATAACAATACCTCCTCCTCTGAAAACACACTCGACATAATTCCAAATATTTAAGCAACTGTGAAAAATTAAACAAATTAATTGTGTGTTTATTAATTATTAATAAAAATACCCTCTTGTAAAAAAAATGGTATTGTTATTTTGTCATGAAACTAGAAGGAAACAATTCTGGCCCCGAGCTTATATTGTCATGTCCGACTGTCTGTTTCTATGTAAACTATTTCCTCAGTTTTGAATCTATCGTCTTGAAATTTCGCCTAGGCCATATCAAAATACAACTACTCTTAGCTCCTCGTATTTATGCAAAATCTTATCATATGGGTGCCATAGGAATAATCGGATCGGTCTAGAATTGGTACAAAGTTTTTGTTTTTGAAGATACCTTGATCAAACGTGACATTTAACAGTTTTCCCTACATATATGCAAAATCCTACCTAGATCGAACTACTATATCATATAGCTGCGATGGGAAAGATCTGTCGAAAAGTAGGTTCTATTATGGGAAAACTTTTGTTCATCATGATATCTTGACCGACCCCAGCGTTTACTTTTTAAACTATGCTGCTTTTATCCAACATCGGACCATTATATAAACTAGCTGCCATAGAAACAATCTGTCGAAAAGTAGCAACATATTCTGTTTTCCAAGATATTTTGATCGAGCTGAGCATTTACGAGCTTCAATATAAGATATTATATATTTGTTTTCGATATTAAATCTTTGGCTTGCCGAAGATAACCTTACTTTCTCCATAAAGGAATATCATATTAAGTTACGTTATCTATTATAATGCTCCAATCGAAACGCATCTCTTATAAAAAACGCTTAATTCCTTAGGTTACATATTCTATATTACATTTCTCGAACAGAATATCCTGTCAGCTTGACTAATCGCATCGCGTTTATCGTTTCATTTTTCTTCAATCCGCATGTCACGAATAACTGAAACAGTTTGAGGCCAATTAATCAAATACCATTGAATATAAATCAAATTGCAAGGCCAAATGTCTGGCGAAGCGCTGCGATAGTGCGGTTGGTGCAATCGTTGGCTTAACCACACAAAAAGTAGCCCGTCAGTCAGACAGACGGACAGGCGGACCAAAGGCATCGCAACAAAGCGTGAAATTTCAATTTGCCATATTAATAAACCCGAAACATTGCAGCTGAAGACCAGACAATAGTCAAACAGACGCAGCGCATAAAGCAGTTCTCAGTCGGTTGCGGCGGTGGGAGGTGGTGCGCTGCTGTGGCGTCTTCCAGCAGGACAGGCCGCATGGCGGCCACAAGACAGTATCGGAGTACATTTCACAACAGCCGCAAGAAACTCACATACATATAGCTGCCGCAACAATTCTCATTGCCCTGAGCACCCGCAGCGCAGTGGAAGCGCTGGGTGGTGGGGTAAGCGACAGCAACACTTCCTGTTCCGCTAGCTTGCGCTGATTGTTTTATATCCTGTCAGAGGACACGCTGCAGTTGCCGAAATTCACAAAACTTGTTTTGCGCTTTCTTGTCCAACTTCGGCTTCTGGCTTGACTATTTGACTTGTGCAAGAAGGATACTGCAGGACGACAGTCACTTGCAGTCGTTGTATCTCTGCTGCCACATTGTTGCGGCATTTTAATGCACTGCTCCCCTCCAATCCCAGTCCCAGCCCATGCAAATGCCCAACGCTCTGCATATTTAATCAAAGTGAATTACAAATGCCACAGACGGCACTCCGCACAACGCGATGCCCAACTATAGACCACGTCCCACAAAAGCAGGCAAGTGTTATATGGCATGCACTGCACCCATAACAGCAAGCCACCGCCAGCCCCACCTATATTTTCAGTGTTGTAAATCGCCGCGTTGTGGCGTGTAATTTGCCTGGCAGATCAAAAAGCGCTTTAGTTAATAAGAGTCCATTATTTGACAATTGACGGCTGGCTACGTTGACTCCCTTCTTTTCCAACTTAATTTATGTATTTTTTTTCTTCTGTGCCCTCCCGTGTCCACCCCACCATTTTAATTTATTAAAAATGCTGCTCAAGTATAACTTTTCCTATTCCTGGTTGCATTTGGCTTCGGTTCGCTTCGTCTTGGAAAAGTTTGATGTGGCAACCGTTTTGTTTTTTTGTACCTTTCTCAGCTGTTTAATAATTATTTATTTTTTAACTAAATTACTTTTCTGCTTGGCCCCGCCCACCTTTTTACCAGCAGCTAGGACCCAAAATAAAAGATCTAATTTATATTAACAAAAAAAATGTTCTTAATAAAGTTTGCCCTTTTGGGTTTGGGCTAATAGGCTCTTTTGGGTATTGTTTCAGGGTTTCGTTCACTGTTTAATTATGAACGGCAAAAAAAAAGTTACAGATACTTGAAGCCAGATTCTTGCCAAGATGCGTCCCAACTGCTAATGGAAATTTAAATTTGTTTTAAATATATATTTATAAATTTTTTCTTTCTTAGAAATCTGTTTGGCTTAACCTGAACTTTATTTGCTGCTTTCAAATAAAATATTCTGTAATTATTTTAATTGCTGCATATTATTTATTAATCTTTTGATTTGCAAATTTTGTTTGCCCTCAAGAAACCAGAAACTGAAAATTGCACTTAAACTAATGAAATAATTGAACAACATTTTCGAACGTTTTCCATGCACGAAAAACTTCATACATTTCCCCTGTTCCCCTCATCCAGAACACAAAGCTCTGGCAAAATTGAAGCTGTTTCAAATTCTTTAGTAAATTCAGCATAACCTCCCTCTCTACCACCCTGGACACAAAACAGTGGGGCGCACAAATCAATGTTCAATTCTTGTGTTTGTTATACCCTAAAAACTTGGCCCCACGCACAACAAAAGCCGCATAATGCGAGCGCATAGAAATTTGTCTGCAATTTCAGAATCAAAATAGTTTCGAGAAAATAATATGAAAAAAAAGCTGAAGCTAAAATTCATGGAGAAAATTCCCTTGACTGCAATAAAAGAAAAGAAAAAAAATTGAAATTGTACCCAAATTTTTTTTATGCTCTGCAGTTGTTTTTTTATGCCCATTCTGGATATAAAAGCTGTACTCTATGTTCTTTGATTTTATGGCAAAGCAGTTATGACTGCTGCATATTTTAGACATTGAAAACGTAACCCTTTGACATTCAATTTACTTACGAGCGCTTGCAGTCAGTCCAATTTGAGTGGAGTTGAGCTTATAGTGAGATTAGATTGCTTGCTTGATGTTCAGTACAAAAAGACAGAGCAAGCCGTCGTTGTGTACATAATTTAATAAGCCTTTTGGGTAGCCGGCGAGCCTTCTGCCCCAAAGGCTTCCCGAGCTGAGCAGCATGTAACCCCAATGGGAAGTTGCGCGTCCCGACAGCAGCTTAAGCCTATAATTTACAAGGATTCGGCTCACATTGACTTGCCGGCCTAATTTAAATTTCTTTGTGCAGCACCCACGCCTACCCCTTTCTCACACCCGCGCCCATCCTACTTTGCAGCTGAAAATTAAAGTGCGCGCAAGTGTAATTAAGTACTTGAGCAATACGTAAAATCCTTGAGCATGGGGCTTGGGCCCCAGGAAAATATAAAAAAAAAGAAGGCTAAAGGAAAATGCTTATTGCCATTTCTCAGCAGCCCACTCGAGTGTAAATGGGGTTAAACTTCAGGGGATTTATGACAATTTTTAATTAACAACAGCCGCCGCTTAAGAATTAAGCACATAATAGACATTTTTACTACAATATATAAATAAACGTTATATTTTGATAGCTCATCAAATTTTCACTTGTTACTGGCTTACAATTTTCCGCAATTTTCATAATTTCCATTTCACTTTCACTTTGCAGCTGAAAGTTTGGCAATTTCATCAACATTGTTAACATTTTACTTTATTTTATTTTTTTTTTTTTTGTAACATTTTTGGCACTGTGGAAAGTCTTATTGGTATGTGACATTTTCTTCTTTTTTTACATTGATTGGAAATTGTTGTGAAATTGTAAAGCGAGGTAAAAGTCAACAAGTAAGAAGTTATACCCGGGAGCTCCCGACTAGGGGATACCCTGAACCCTCTTCTTCCAACTGCAAATGCATATATATATTCTATTTTAGAATCTATATGTCAAGTTTGGTGACTCTAGCTCTTATTATTTACCAAAATTGCCCAAAAAACAGGATATCGATATTGATTTTTATCGATTGCTTGGAAACGGAGTAAGTTATCGATTATCGGAAACAAACTCGATCTGCGTACGGACTAGGAGGACCTACATTTCAGTTCTCTAGCTCTTATAAGCTCTGAGATCCTTGCGTTCATACATACGGACAGACGGACAGACAGACAGACGGACATGGCTAGATCGACCCGGCCATTGATGCTGATCAAGAATATATATAATTTATGGGGTTAGAGATGCTTCTTTCTGGCTGTTATATACATTTGCATTTTGCAAAAATACAATATACCCGTTTTTACCCATTTTTAATGGGTTCAGGGTATAAAAAGTTAACAAAAAGGCGCCATAATTGACAAATGCTAAAAGTTACGCACTGAAAATTGAAAGCCACCGCACTACAGCGTTGCCAGCAGGTATGTAACATTGTTATGCACGCTGGTAATGCTGCCGCTGGCTTGTACAGGTTAAAGCGAGATAAAGCTAGATGCCAATCGCAATTAAACACGCAGTGGGTGTGTGTGTGTTGGCAAGTCTGCGTAAAATTCTAAAACTTTATAAAGGAAATGTTAAAATTGTTGAATAAAAAAGCTTTAGCAAAAATTAATTAAAACGTTTTTAATGCGCAATTATAATTATTCATTTAATCAGACAACTCAAGATATTAGGACGACGAAGCTTTTACCTGTGTAAGGCAAATGTTAAATGAAAACTGTTACAAACTTTATTTGATACTCTTAAATAATTATTAAAACATTCAAAACTTATCAACCTAAACTGCATATCATAAGATTTTTCCGTCGGTCAATTACATGAGTTTCCATAAAAATGTTTGTATATATTTATTTAGCCAAGCTATTGTATACATGCAGACGTACATACACGCACGCACACACATATTTGCAGCCATATTACTATACACACACACATCGACACTTGTTTTTCGGCGTCTGCGCGAATTTCTTAGAAAACGTGAGACATCCGGCAATTGCGACGCTTTCCAAAATATTTACATTTACTCACATGAAGCTCAACAAGGGCAATTGAAGTTAATAAATAAATGCAAGAGCTCAATTTTATTTACATTCAGTATTATTTTTGCAAAATTATTAAGATACTTACCCCTCACAGACTACGCGTGCTCTCATTTACGCTTGTTAAGTTTTTTAACTATAACTCAATCAAATGTTAGCACTCCACTGATTTTACTTTGAGAATAAATATGCTTTTTACATTTCCTCTATTGCTCAATTCTTCAAGTTGGTTTGTTCTCGCCGGCTTTCAAACGGAAAAGGAATTTTGCTGGGTTGCCGGATGTCAGAATTGACATAGATTTCAGAGCTGTATTCCGCTCTATCGAATTTTCAAACAGGTCTAATGTAGTTCACACATGTAACAATTAATCGATGGTCTTGGAATGTCGTAACGTGTGCGACACACGTTAGACAAAACTTAAAATGTTAATAGCTTGAAATGTTTTATTCAATACAAAAATAATTAGAAATTAGATTTGAAATGGATATTTTCGATTTAATAATTGCTGATGCCAATTTTAACTTAAGTTTTATTTTTATTATTATGAAGTCTGTAGAATTTATACATATGTACATTTGCCATTAAGTTCTAGGAAAAATATAGAATCGAAATAAATTATAATTGAAAAAAAATTCTCACTTTTAGGTACATTTATTTTCAACTAAACCCAAAAAATTAGTTTTTTTTCGTTAGTAAAAACACTTTATTGACATACTGTATGTACATAAAGACTTTTTACATTATGCATAAATTTAAAAATGTATTTATATATTTAAAAAAATTAAATCTGTTAAATCTAGATTTATAAATTTGCTTTTTGATGTCCTCTTAAAAATAAAAATATTAAAATGAAATGTCCTATAGCTATTTTGTTTATAAAAGTATCGAACACGCTTCTATAAAATTGCTATAACATTTTTTTATGATTGAGATTGTTGAAATTGAGATCTAAATGAAATTCTTACTACTTCACTTTTTTTTTAAGTTTTATTTTTTTTGCGCTGGAATCGTTCAGTGCCTTCTGATCTTTACCAAGCGAAGAAGGGGATTATGTATAGTTACTATTGTGTAGCTTATATAATATATGCAATGAAATTATTTACAGTGATGGGAACTAATATGGACATATAAAATTTGCTTAGGTTTAACACCTAACTACAATATATTTCTAACATTTAAACTTAATTTAAACACGATTTATTTTGAATGCACTGTTCCTTAAGGATTTAAATACCGGTTACTTATACAAGGAATTTGGTTATGCTTTAATATAAATTTTTCTCATCACACTGGTACTTATAAAAGATATGCACATACATACATTGAAGTACTATATCATATAGCTTGGAAGTTCTTATCTTACTTATATATATATATCTAGCATTGGAATCAAGATTGGGTTCTGTTTTTAGTAGAGAGCTTCTTTGTCGTAAAATGTATCCCAGACGGCCAGCGTTGTGGCCTCGGGCAGTGCCATCATCTCCATTTCTTCGCTAATGTTGTAGCAATTGTGAGCGCCGTCTGGTGTCTGCTGCACTGGTGTCCACTTGGCCAATGCTGTGGCCCGACAGTTGGGATCACTGCTGGCTGCAAAGGCCGTCCACATTCCGACCATGCGCTTTATGGTGCGATACTCTTGGGAGGATTTGTTCAGTTTGGTGGCCAGCACATTATAAAAGAGGTAGGACAACTCATCACCATGGGAGACACCGCGCACGCGGTCGCCACAGACAAGCCAGCGGAATTGATTGAAGTGCGGCGAGTCGAAGTCGAAGCGATATAAGTAGGTGGGCGTGGCGGACGCATAGGTTAGCCGGGCCATGACCATGCGATGCAGATCATGCCAGATTTGCCGATGTGAGAATATATAGAGCGCCTCGAAGAGCTCCATGCGCTCTCGCTGCTCGTCCCCAAAGTAGACCTGCTTGAGCCGGCGCACCAGCTGCTCCAGTTGCTCCGGTGTGCTCGACTCGCTCACCTCGCGTGGTATTATATTATCAAAATGGGTCATCACCCAGGGATCGTTACGCACAAGCTGATACGAGAAGAGGCCCTCGAACGAATTGCCGCCAACGATGAGCGGTATGCTATTGCCCCACGCACTGGCCAGCATCTCCTTGTGCGGCTTGGGCACCACACAGTGTGGACTCTCATAGGGTTCCACAACGGGCCCAAAGGCAAACAGATAAAAACTGCGCATTTCATCTTGCGTCACAATCTCCTGATCACTCGAGGCAATTTGCCGTGCAGATGCCTTGCTCAGGTAGCGCAGCACATCCGCCTCCGTCTCGCTGCCCTTGTAGCCCATGTGCCGGGCGAGGCGATAGGCCCAGTTGCGATCCGGTGTATCCGCCCAGGCGGACAGCGCACAGCCCGACTGTAGTATGGCCTTGTGGAACAGTCCGCGCGACTGCTCTGTGGTCATCATAATGTGCGCGGATGCTGCGCCCGCGCTCTCGCCCATAAGCGTTATGTTATTGGGATCGCCATTGAAGTGGGCAATGTTCTGACTGATCCAGCGTAGCGCCAGGACCTGATCCTTCAGCCCCGCGTTCCCTGGCACATTTAGCTTGGGATCCTTGAGACTCAGGAAACCTGCAAGGTAAACAGAAATTGGTTAGACTGCGCGTGCGATTCATCTGCTTGTTACTTACCCAGCGCGCCCAGCCGATAGCTGATGGTAACAAAGACCACTGGCTGCTTCATAAAGTAATCCGGACTGTAGATATCTCTAGAGGCTTCACCTTTCTGGAAACCACCGCCATAGATCCACACCATGACGGGCAGCGGCTTCTCCGACTGCATCTGCTTTACATATACATTCAGATATAGGCAATCCTCGGAGCCCTCAATCAAGCCTAGCACCATGTTACGCTGCAGCGGCTTCTCGCCGTATGTGGTGCAATTGCGTACACCCTCCCACGGCTCCGGCAGTTGCGGTGCACGGAATCGCAGCTCACCCAACGGCGGCTTGGCATAGGGTATGCCCTCAAAGGCATAATACAGCTCCTCATCGTAGATGGTCTTGCGCTGTAGGCCGCGCACTCGACCAAATTTGGTTGTCACGATGACTGTGTGACTGGTGGCCAGACGGTATTGCTGCACCTTGTGACCGACAAGTCTGTGGGTGGCAGAGCGTTAGAGGTGATGTAGATAACAGATACTGATCTACATATATAAAGATAACAGAGTCGGCGCGATGCCATTCAAAAATTGCCGCGCCGCTGTGGTCCAGGTCCAATGTTCAAGATCAATGTCATGGAGAATGCGCCAGTCACGGTGACTTCAAATAACGAGACCAATTGTCCCCAATGTTCACCGCTACACTGATACCCTGTATACTCCGTAAATATACTCACTTGGCGCCCATTTGCAGCAATTTTGGAATACCAACGTGCACCTCCATGTTTATTGACCTATTATGTATGTATATATATGTGCGTATCTATGTATGCATGCACATAAGTACATATGTATGTAATATATCAATTAGGATTGTTCGAACAGTTTTTTTTTTTATTTTGAAATCAACTGTTTGTTTGCTCTGCTTGCTCCAATCCTGTTGACCGTCGCAGTGCAATTAACAGAATTTTGTTACGTTGCCGGCAAATTTAAACAGTCCCGGCGATGTATGTATTTATATTACACACATGTCTATATTTATGTACGCCATGTATAAACATATATATCTGCGTGCAAGGTACTCTGAACGGCTAGCCAAAACTTATCTCTCTCTCTCTCTCTCAATAGAAATTTTTGACATCGGCGTAATAAAAATAGATTGGCGTAACACGACATTAACATTGGCGACTTATCTTTACATTAGCAGTGCTCGCCAGGCTTAACAGCTGTTATTGTATATATAGTGTCAAGTGTGCTTTGTTTTGTTTAAAAAATTATGCTGGAATGACACGTGGAAGTTTGTATGTAAGGGGTTAAGACAAATTATTATGCTATTTATTGTTTATTTATTATTAATGGTTATATATATATATATATATATAATATAAATATTATATAAATATATATATATATATTTACATACATATATATCAGTTCATATGCATTCCACATAAAGCAGCAACCCCATGATGTTAGGTATTCTAATATGCGAGCACATTGACATGTGAAGTAATTTTTGCACTTCACCATATTCTAGGTAAAAATAATTTACATTTACAAATACTTCGCCAAAAACTATGACTATCATATGTCTGGATTGCATTTAATAATTTAAATGTACACATAAAACACGCTAATTATAAATTCAGTTTATCTTAAGCAAAACAAAGGCTAGACGCTACGGATGAAACAAATAAATACAATAATAATAATAATAATAATAATAATAATAATAATAAGTGAGTGATTAAACAGTGTTTTATTTGTTGTTCCAACTTATCATTCATTCCGCCTATCTTTCAGTGTAGCCCCAACATTCAAGTGCACTTGAATCAGCAATTTGGTTTGCCAGGGCTGCAGCAGCATACAAAATGTAACTGCGTAAATGCTTTAAGTTCAATATTAAAAATATTAAAAACATTATTAGGAAAGTACGCTTATTTAAAGTTATAGTTTATTATGGGCATAACATTAAATATAATATCGGCATAAGTAATTCTGATTTTAACATTAGAATGGTGCTAAAAAGTGTTGGTGCAGCCCTGGAAAAAATAAATAAATAAACCTTCGCAGTCGCATTCAGCGCCGCCTTCGTCACCGGCAGCCGTAAAGCTTCGCGTGCATTGCTGATAGAAAGCAGCCACAACCGTTACGATGTCAGCAAACGAAGCATTTATAAATATTAGCCCTTACCGAAAACAAAGCAGCTAACACAAAATCAGCTGTCTCTGATATTAAAAATTTGATATTTGATTTTTTGGCCTTGCACTTGTTGTTCAGCTTATATTTGTGTGGTGTCTTGTGCGCTAGCGACAAAAACAACCTCTATAAATGTTTTTATCTAGATAAAAAAACAAAAAAGCGCCAATAAAAAACCTAGGAGAACATCGCGCCAACGTGTAAAAGCCGCTCAGACCACAGCTGAAAATGGCGAGGTGAGTTGTCGGATATATTACGATCGTACGATAATTTGATTATATCATTTTGCAGCGTTTCCGACGCCGTTGTGCAGACGAAAAGTGGGCCGGTTGTGGGAAAACATTGTACAAGCATATACAGCGATGATTACGTCAGCTTCGAGCGCATACCCTACGCGCGTCCGCCCCTGGGCTCCTTGCGCTTCAAGGCGCCACAGCCTATACATCCCTGGAAACAGGCGCTGAACTGCCGGCAGAAGGGCGAGAAGCCGCTGCAGTTCAATCAGTACACCCAGCAGCTGGAGGGCGTTGAGAATTGCCTGTATCTGAATGTGTATGCCAAGTCGGTGAGTCACGCACCCCAATTGTAGTAAAAGTAAAAACCTTAATTGGTAAACTGTGCCTCGCTTTAGCTGCACACGGAGACGCCGTTGCCGCTGATTGTTTTTTTCTTTGGCGGTGGCTTTGAAAAGGGTGATCCCACCAGAGATTTACACAGTCCCGACTATTTTATGATGCGCGATGTGGTCGTGGCCACCGTTTCGTATCGTGTGGGCCCACTGGGCTTTCTCAGCCTGAAGGATCCTGCGGCGGGAGTGCCCGGCAATGCCGGCTTAAAGGATCAACTGATGGCTTTAAAATGGATCACAAAGAATGCATCCAGTTTTAATGCGGATCCAACGAATGTAACTGCATTTGGTGAAAGTGCTGGCGCCGCTTCAGTGCATTATCTTATGGTGAATCCGCATGCCCAGGGCCTCTTTCAGAAAGCCATTATGCAGTCTGGAAATGCTTTGTGCTCCTGGGCGCAATGTGCGGTGCCCAATTTGGCGCGGCGACTCGCTGAAAATCTGGGCATGCAGAAGTTGGAGATGGCCTCGGATCTCAAGATTTTGGAGTTTCTACAGAGCGTGCCTGGCGATCAGCTTGTGAAGCCTTATCTGCTCAGCGAAGCAGAAAACTTGGATGACAGTGTCTTTCAGTTTGGCCCCGTCGTGGAGCCATATGCCACCGAGTCCTGTGCGATATCCAAGCAGCCCATTGAGCTGCTCGCTAATGCATGGGGCAATAATATTCCGCTCTTGATGAGTGGCACCTCCTTTGAGGGTCTGCTAATGTATGGACGTGTGCATATGTCGCCCTATTTGCTCACCAGCCTCAAGAGCCAGCCGGAGCATCTGCTGCCGCTGGAATTGAAACGCACGCTGCCGCAGGCCTTGGCCCGTACGCTGGGCAAGCGTATACAATATATGCACTTCCGGGATAAGCCACTGGAGCTGAATCCAGACAGCGTGGCGGCCTATTGTGAGGTGGGCGTATATTGTTCTTTTATCTTAAATTGTATGTATAAACGAATATTCATTTTCCATTCTTGCAGTACGCCAGTTATAAGGTCTTCTGGCATCCCATATTGCGCACCATCAAGGCACGCCTACAATGCTCCACAGAGCCCACCTATCTATATCGCTTCGATTTTGATTCATCCACGTTCAATCATCAACGTTTAAAATATTGCGGCGATAAGCTGCGTGGCGTTGCCCATGTGGATGATCATTCGTATATTTGGTATGGCGATTTCTCCTGGAAGCTGGACAAGCACACGGCCGAGTTTCAAACCATTGAGCGCATGATTGACATACTGACCACATTTGCTAGCACTTCAGATCCAAATTGCGGGAGTGTTGAATCCAACTTGGCCAAGGGAACGGCTTGGGAGCCATTAAGTAAAAAGAATATGAAGTGCCTAAACATTTCGGAGGCCATGAGGGTGATCGAATTGCCAGAGCTGACCAAGTTGCGGGTTTGGGATAGCGTCTATAAGGCGCGAGTGAGATAACTCTGCCTTAATATAAACGAAATTCTAAAATGACAAAGCCATTAAATTAACAGTGTATCCAAATGTTTTTTTAAAGCTGTATGTTTGGTATATTAGCATAGCAAATGTTAACAGTGAGCTGTTAGTGTGCTTATATGAAAGGAAATTCTGTTAACATAATTCATGTATTAAACCAAGTTACGGATTGGGTAAACTTGATTTATAAAATCCACTTAGTATAATTCATTTTGGCAGTATGTTAATCTAACATAAATATTTTGTGGTTTGCGGCTAACGCAATAATTATGAGCGTTATATAGTTCTATAAAATGTTATGTCTTATCTTTTTGTATTCTCTGTTTATTATTTTGGCTTATAGTGCTGGTACTCCTAAGAAACATCAAAAGATAAACTTATCTTTAACTTTTATTTTACTATAATAAAATGTTAGATTATCTAAATTCACGACAACAATCGCTTTACCAATGCCAAAATTGGCATTAAAGTTCGCACCACAACGCTAGACAGATTAGTTCTCACCAGAACGATCATTTCACCACAGCAAAAAGTAGCTAAAGCCAATTTTAAAAATAGCTACAAGAAGCTGAATTAGCATTCTAGCCACTAATTGGAAACGAGAGTTGCCCGTACTTGGTTCTAATCTGCCAAATTAAAACCAAATCGGTTCAAAATTAATATTTTCCGGTTAACGAACTGTGCAATTAGCCACATGTAGCTAGAAAAATTGGCAGCACTGGCTCGCAGTTTGGAATTTTACCACATTAGATAATTTCAGAAAAGCGTATGCGTCTATATAAGTGGAGGGTTTTTTACTTTCAGTTAATTTGCGACAAACCTTAAATGGCAACGGACTAGTAGGTAGCGGTCGGATAAAAGCCAAACTCCAAGATTAACAGAGTGAAATCATTTGCAGCTCGGATACTTCGCCTGTGGTGCTTACCACGCATGGTGAGGTGCGTGGCGCGTTACTCACCAGTCTCTTTGATGAGCTCTACTATAGCTTCGATGGCATTCCCTACGCCCAGCCGCCATTGGGTGAGCTGCGCTTTAGAGCTCCGCAGAATGCGGAGTCTTGGCTGGGCGTACGCGACTGTACCGAGCCGAGGGACAAGTGCCTGCAAGTGGCCAGCTTAACAAAGCAGGTTGAGGGTAGCGAGGACTGCCTGTATCTAAATATAGCCGTGAAAAGCGTGAGTTTTCATCAAATTACACATGCACGGATTGAGATTATTAGAATATATTTATTTTAGCTAACCAGCAAAAAGCCGTTGCCAGTGATGGTTTATGTGCATGGCGGTGCCTTTAAGAGTGGGGATCCGACAAGGCGCTTCTTTTCACCTGATTATTTCATGCGCGAGCAGGTGATCTACATCAGCATTGGCTATCGATTGGGTCCATTTGGTGGGTATCCGAAAAGAAATCGAAGCTAAAGCTAATGCTATGTGAACGTGCGCAGGTTTCATGAGCTTTTCGGATCCGTCGCTGGGCATACCCGGCAACGCGGGCATAAAGGATATTGTGCTGGCCCTTAAGTGGATAAGGGCCAATGTGCGCAGCTTCAATGGCGATGCGAATAACATTACGCTATTCGGCCACAGTTCGGGCAGCTGTCTGGTGCACCTGCTGATGGTGAGCCCGCTGGCGGAAGGACTCTTCGACAAGGCGATACTTTTGGCTGGTTTCCATCCGGATACATGCAATCGGCCCAACGTGGAGTACGAGCTGGCCAAGCATTTGGGCTATGAGGGCGCCAACAACGATGTCCAAGTATGGCACTATCTAAATGCTGCAGATCCCAAACTTTTGGCCAAGACGGACTTTCGACAGCTATATGAACGCCTGCAAAGCTCTGGGTTACCTCTTTTTATGCCCCGAGTGGAGCCCTATGCCACACAGGGTGCTGTGCTGTTGGATGAGCCGCGGATATTGCAGCGCAGCGCATGGAGCAATCGCCTGCCGATCATCATTGGCAGCACCAGCAACGAGGATTTGTTTAGTAGTACATGCGATATGACAAAGGATGCAGCAGTGCTGAAAGCTTGCCAGGAGCGTCCGGAGTTCATGCTGCCGTATTCCATACTCCGGCGCTGCGAGCCCAGCGCGTGTCGCCACCTGGGACAGACGCTGGTGAAGAAGTTTTGTGGCGTGCACAGTTCGGATCTGAACGTATCGCATGCCTCAGGCATATCTGAGATCTTCGCGCTCAACCTGTTGCACTATCAGCAGCGTCTGATTAGCGCCCGGCTGGCCTATAGCCAGGCCGAGAATTACCTGTATCGCTTCGACTTTGATTCACCTGATTTCAATCTATATCGCATACGCTATTGGGGACCCGAAAGGCGTGGCCTTCATCATGCCGATGAGTTGTGCTATATATTTAAGTTGCCCGGCACCTTCAAGCTGGACAAATCAAGAGCGGAATACATAACCCTGTGTCGCATGATTGCCATGTTTACAGAATTCGCCCGCAGATCCAATCCGAATGCGCCACTCATCCAGTCATTGGTCGACTGGCAGCCGGTCTCACAGAATGAACCCACAATGTGTCTGAATATCAATGAGGAACTCAAGTTCATTGCACAGCCGGAGCGTTTGAAGTTAATGTTTTACGAACAATTGTACAGAAATGCTAAAATGGAACTCATTTAACTGTGAATCTGTGAGCTCTGATAAGTTACGATAAGGAACCAGCTTATGTAATTTTAGATAATGTATAATAAAAACAAGTAGGGGGCTCTAGTCTGGAGCTCCCGGCTAGGAAATACGCTGAACCCTCTTCTACCAACACAAAATTCAGATCGCGCTATGCGCTCGTTTGCTTCAATAAAAAAAAAAGGATTAAAATAGCAGCACAAAAAATAAAACAATCTCAATTGCAATGCTGTTGATAGACTTAAAAGCAGACGCGCATGAATGTGTGTGTACATATATTGAAATTTTCCTTAGCTGCCGCATTCACGTGGGTAGCCAAAACACATAACTTTTGTATCTCATACAGTACATCATCATATATAATATTTGTGTATTCTCAAAAACTCAATTGCTTTTAAAATTTGGTTTTAATATTTGATTTATAGCTATGATGTAGTAGCAGGGAGGTGGCGATAGGTTTAAAATGAAAGATACTTGATATATTTCTACTATTCTAGAAGCAACATATCAATTTTGGTGACTGTTTACCCATTTTGTTCAAAAAGCAGGATTTCGATATCGATTTATCGATTTTTATCGATTGCTTGGAAACGAAGTTATCGGTTTCCGGAAACTCGTACTGCGCATTAGCTAGAAGGACCTACAGATAATATATCAAGTCTCTAGCTCGTATAGGCTCTGAGATCCTTGCGTTCATACATACGGACAGACGGACACGGCTAGATCGACTCGGCTGTTAATGCTGATCAAGAATTTATATACATTATGGGGTCGGAGATGCTTCCTTCTGCCTGTTACATACATAAATACACAAATACATTATACCCTTTTTATCTATTTTTAATGGGCTCAGGGTATTAAAATAATAAAGAGTAAGTAAACATACTTGTTGTGTCGAATTCCATCTGCTAACATTATGTGTGCTATTTTACTTTAAACTATTAATTACTGTTAATACATATTCAGAATTACATGATGCCGTTAAAATTAACACCGTATCCTATCTTTTTGTCCACTTCTGTAAATAGCATAATAATATAAATATAAACCATGGCTGGTTTTGTTGCGGTATATGTATATATAACACTAAAATTTTAAACTAACATTTGGTACACTTATGAAATATTTCTTTTCGCGGTTAAACTAATATTTGATATGACGGATCATATTCTTTGTCCACTACTGTATATCGAATAATATAAGCTATTCGCCAAGTTTCACTGGTTCCATATAAGAGTATTAAGAATTCTGCCTGGCTGTTTTTTCTTTAAATATACAACTCAAAAAACCCAACAAATGCGCGATAAATCAGTTCCACCAGCCACCACGGTTGGTGTACATGTTTTTATGGCCATCTGTGTACACTCTTTAGCTTTGCGACGTTCTTTTGATTTACTCGATGTTCAGTTGACAAGCGGCACGCGAGCAGAGCGGACGACCGAGCGATTGTTTAGCATCATGTCAGAGAGGTGTCTAAAAGTCATATATATAATTAAATACATTTTTTTAATATCATACACATAATTAACAAATTTTATAATCGTTATTTTAGCCTGGAGACTTGTGAGATTGAACTGCCCGTGGGCCAGATAAGGGGCGTTAAACGTCGCACTCTCTACGATGACGATTACTTCAGCTTCGAGTGTTTGCCTTTTGCCCAACCGCCGCTGGGCGAGCTGCGCTTCAAGGCGCCATTGCCGGCAAAACCCTGGTCCGGTGTACTGGATTGCACCCACTTTGCCGAGAAGCCTGTGCAGAAGGCCATGTTAACTGGTGTCATCGAGGGCAGCGAGGATTGTCTCTACCTGAATGTGTACGCCAAGCAGGTGACTATCTGAAAATAGAATATAACCTGTGATGGATAGCTATAATTGCCCATGTTCCACTGATAACAGCTTAAGACGGCAAAACCCCTGCCTGTTATGGTTTATATATACGGTGGTGCATTTTCCATAGGCGAGGCCACCCGGGAGCTGTATGCGCCGGATTATTTTATGGCTAAAGATGTCGTTCTAGTAACGCTCAACTATCGCGTTGATTGTCTGGGTAAGAATTAAATATCTAATCGTAATGACAATCTCCAAAATTAGATTGTTTTGTTATTGAACAAGTTTCTCTTATCGCTGATAGCTTCCAAAGGGTATAAAGTACGAGCTGTAAATGAGATATTTTCGCTTAGATTTAAAGTGCACCAATTCTATACCTTTTATTGAGTGTAAAAGAAAGTGAAATTTAAATTCATTCCAAGTTTTTAGTAGTTTTTCCTTTATGAGGAAAATCTGCACCTCTAGTTTCTGTATTCGTTTTTAGCCTTTCTAGTTTTTTTCAAGCTAACGTTACATATGCTTTCTTCCTTATCTCATTCACATAGGTTTTCTCAGTCTGAAAGACCCCAGCTTAGAGGTGCCTGGTAATGCTGGACTCAAGGATCAGGTTCTAGCTCTCAAATGGGTCAAGCAATATATTTCCCATTTCAATGGCGATGTAAACAACATAACGGTATTTGGCGAGAGCGCCGGCGGCTGCTCCACCCACTATATGATGTGCACAGAGCAGACGCGTGGACTCTTCCACAAGGCCATACCCATGTCGGGCACCCTGCACAATTACTGGTCAAATACGCCTCCCGCAGATTTCGCCTATCGGCTAGCTAAGGCGCATGGCTATGAGGGCGAAAACATTGATCGCCTGGTGTTGGAACATTTGCGGGGCGTGGCGCCACATCAGCTGGTTAATCACAGCCTGCTCACCGCCGAGGATCGACGCAATGGCCTCATCTATGCTTTTGGGCCCACCGTGGAGCCGTACATCATGCCGGACTGCGTGGCGCCCAAGCGGCAGCTGGAAATGGCACGCGAGGCGTGGAGCAATGAGCTGCCCGTCATGATGGGCGGTGTCTCCTTCGAGGGCCTGTTCATGTATCCAGCTCTGAAAGCCAATCTCAAGGGCTTGGATACCTTGCCGCAGGATCCGTTGCGTATAATTCCTTACGAAGTGCTTTTGCTCAATACGAAACAGCAGAATTTGGAGTTCAGCAACAAGCTGATAAAATTGTACTTTGGTGATGCTAGACCCAGTTCAGAGCACATCATGAATTTTTTGGACGTGAGTTTGAAACACTTTCTTGTACCCTGTACCCTGTTCAAAATGGGAAAAGGTTATAATAGTGTTTTGAGAATGTATGTAATAGTTAGCATGAGGCATCTCCGACCCCTAGTCTTAGTCGGACACTCCCGACTAAAGCAATCAATATTCCATATTCTGTTAAACAAATTTCTGCTTCTTTCAGTACTATTCCTATAAGATCTTTTGGCATGGCTTCCATCGCACTTTGCAAGCCCGTCTGGCCTATGCCAAGGCGCCCACCTATTACTATCGCTTCGACTTTGATTCGCCAGATTTCAATTTCTATCGCAAGAAGTTTTGTGGCGATGACATTAAGAAGGGCGTTGCCCATGCGGATGAGCTGAGCTATTTGTTCCGCAACTCGCAGTCCTGGAAACTGGACAAAGCATCGGGAGAATATCGCACCATACAGCGCCTGGTGGAAATTTGGACATCCTTTGCGGCCACCTCCAATCCCAATTGCGCCGAAACCGCGCATCTGAACTGGCAGCCCGCGCAGCAGGAGCTGCCACAGCGTGTGCTCAACATTGACAATGAGGTGAAGATCATCGATCAGCCCGAGCACGAGAAGCTGCTCGTCTGGGATAGCCTATATAAAAAGGAGCAATTATTTTAGGTTTGCTCCAACTCTTGCCCTGAGAGTGTTGTAGCCACATGTAAATAAATCGTATTATGGCATATAAAAGCTGTTTGAAATTATTTTTATTTTTTTGTTTTATACCCTGAATCCAAAAAGTATATATATTCTTGATCAGCATCAATAGCCGAGTCGATCTAGCCATGTCCGTCTGTCTGTCCGTCCGTCCGTCCGTCCGTATGTATGAGCCAAAGGATCTCAGAACCTATAAGACCTAGAGACTTGAAATTTTAGATGTAGATGCTCCTAGTTCCCGCGCAGATCGAGTTTGTTTCCGATAATCGATAACTTACTCCGTTTCCAAGCGATCGATAAAAATTTTAGAAAATTGGGTAAATAATAAGAGCGAGAGCCACCAAACATGATATGTTGCTTCTAGAATATTATAGATATTTCAAGTATCTTTCATTTCATACCTACGCCACCTCCCCGCTACCACCTCATAGCTATAAATCAAGTTAATAACCCAACTTTTATTGCCAACCAATTTAAGCCACAATTTAAATGCAATTGATTTTTTCAGAATACACAAATATTCTATGGTACAATAAGATATACTGTAGAAAAGTTCATAAAGATCGGTTAAGAAAAACCAAAGTTATATGCAACTGCGCAATTGAATGGGGCAGCAGCTTTAAGAATTTCTGTATACATGTACACACACACATTCATGCGCGTCTGCTTCGCATTCTAATAGCATAGTAATTGCCTTTTTATTTTGTAATGTTATTTTAGTTTCTTTTTTTATCATAAGTACATAATTGCTGGTGTGGCTGCTGAGTATAGGCATAGCAAGTGGTGCGGTCTGTCGCGAGTTCGAGCCCTACCGGGGAAAGATTTATTATTTTTTTTTTTTGCTGGTGTGGCTCTTGAGTAGAGTCGACAGTAAGTAATGCGTCAGTTGCAAATTCGAGCGCTGCCAAGGGAACTTTTTTTATTAATTTATTTGGTGTTAGAATAAGAGGGTTCAGGGTATCCCCTAGTCGGGAGCTCCCGACTAGAACCTCTTACTTGTTTTTAGAATTAGAATCATTTTTTAACTACTATTTTTAAAAAAGAAAAGAATTCAAATGAGTTTCAAATTGAATGCTCCTAAGTATTACTTTATTAACACATTTATTTAGACTCTTCTAGGCAAATCTTCTCAATTAGTTTTATTTTGTTTATCTATTTTATTCAAACCTTTATTAGTTGATTAGGAGATTTTTTTATACGCCATTTTATGAGAATATCTCAATTTGCTACCATCGTTTTCTGAAGTTTTGTTTTTCTGACTCCGTAAGCGTTCAGTTATTAGAAAATCATGTACAAAATGTTTTTCTGCGTTCCTGCTCTCCTGTCAATTTGTCAACTATCCTTCGTTTGACTCGCCTTGTAACATGGATCTGCTTTTTTTAATTTCTGGGTAATTGTCGTACTGTTTTATGATCGCGTGGAATACGTTAAGCTAGCTCTGAAACTACTATTTTGCTTGTAATGCAATTATACACTCTCCAATTGAGTAACAAGGCTTTACACCTTTTTGACCTATCGTTTGACCTTACGGACCATGATATCATGATCCTCTTTAATCTTTCAGAACTTTAGTATAGTCTCAATTTCTTATAGAAGGTATCCCACAATTGCAGTTCTTTCCTCCCGGGCAGTTCAATAAACTCAAGATTTGTGCCAATGTTTAAGCACATTGGAATACCGTTTGATTTGAGGGTCTCCCAAATGGTTGGATTGACAATATCGCAGTTAGGATCATTGTGTGCCGCGAATGCCGTCCACATACCTATCAGCCGCTCAATGGTGCGGTATTCCCACGAAGTCTTCTCCAATTTGTAGGATGGTATGCAGTAAAACAAATAGAGGAAATCATCGCCATGGCAAACACCACGCTCATTGCGTCCACACACCATGATGCGAGAGTAATTGAAGCTTTGTGAGTCGAAATCAAAGCGATAGAGGTAGGTGGGCGTGTTTGGCGCATAGGCCAGCCGGGCAAGCACAGTTCGATGAATAGCATGCCAGAAGTGCTTGCAAGAAAGAAGATGTAGGCAGTCCTTAAATTCCATTTGATCTAGCGTGGCATCCTCGAAATAGGAGACCTTCAGACGTCTTACGTGAGCCTGGATCTCCGCCGGCGTAGATGAATAGCGCACCGCTCTGGGTACTAAAGCTTCAAAGGCGCCCAGCATGTATTCTATATCACCGGTTATATGTTGGTAGAACACCAAGCCCTCGAAGGAGGTGCCTCCAATGATCACGGGTAGCTTATTGCCCCAGGCATGGGATAGAGTCTTGCAAGGCGGCATGGAGATCACACAGCTTTCGCTCACGTAGGGCTCAACGACGGGTCCAAACGGAATCAGCACATAATCGCGTTTTTCCTCCTTCATGATCAACCTTTTACAGCCGCTGATGTCCTTTGCTGGGATGCTCTGCAGAAAGCTAAATATTTCCTGGTCATTTTCATCGCCATCGTAGCCCAGCTTACAGGCCAGCAGATAGGGCTGGGCGTAGCGGGTCTCATCGATCCAGTCGCATAGCGACGATCCTGACATGAGGATGGCCTTGTGAAAGAGTCCACGTGTCTGTTCCGTGCTCATCATTATCTGAATGGAAGCAGCACCCGCACTTAGGCCCATTAATGTTATGTTGTTCGGATCGCCATTGAAGTTAGCGATGTTTTCGTGTATCCAGCGCAGGGCCATTACCTGATCCTTGAGCCCAGCATTGCCAGGAACATCCAAGTCCGGATCGGAGAGGCTAAGGAAACCTGAAATAAGAAAATAAGTGTTGGTACCCGATAAAATAGAGCCAAGCATCTCTGGAAAAATGGAATATGTAAAGTGTATAAGCGCGTCAGACTTGGAGTTCCCTAATATTGCAGTTGATGTCTTCCCCAACCACCCCGCCACCATAGATCGTGAAATTCTATATCACCCATAGTTTAAAGATAGAATGAGATGGTGGGCGAACACTGCTGATCGCTGCTCTTCTAAGGATCGAACCAAATCGGACAAGCCTATATATATGTATTACTTTGACGGGTAACAATCGGTTGCAATTTTCTTTCCTTTTCTTCTGTTCGTACACTCACCTAAGGCTCCCAGCCTGTAGTTAAGTGTGACTAGAATAACTTCCTTTTGCATAAAGTAATCTGGACTGTGAACATCCCTTGTGGCCTCGCCAATCTGAAAACTGCCCCCATAGATCCAGACCATAACGGGCAGGGGCTTTTCCGACTTAAGTTTTTTTGCGTACACATTTAGGTAAAGGCAATCCTCGGAACCCTCGACTACATGCAATACCAAATGTCGCTGCATGGGCTTTGAACGTGGGTGCCTACAGTCCATGATGTGGGTCCACGTCTCCGGTGGTTGGGGCGCCCGAAAACGCAGCTCACCTAAGGGCGGCTTGGCATAGGGTATACCCTCGAAGGCAAAGTAGAGCTCTTCGTCGTAGAGAGTCTTACGTTGAAGGCCGCGCACCCTTCCGTACTGGGTATCCAGGATCGTTTCGAAATCAGTAGCCAGATTGTACTGCACAATCCTGTGAGCGATGCTCCTTTAAATAAATGAAAATTTAAGTTGAGTGTCCTCTTATTGCAAACTTGTGTCATCTACTTAGTGGCCAGCCTAAAACGCTCCGTAGCACACACTTTCACATTCATTTCGGAAGAGTATCACATGCTTGTCCCCATTCAGAAAGAGTGTCTTACTAATTTACAGGACATATAAGGATATGTTTATTGGGTATCTCTTTCATCTAGTGGAGTGTATCTCCCCCCTTTCACTTGTTTCAATTTGAAATAGAAAATATATTTGACATTTTTCGTGAGAAACGAAGCGCCTTGCCTACTTTTCAAAGCAATACATTTTTGAAGATTTTCGAAATATTTAATAACAGTTTGTGCGTTTATTTAAACGATCGTCTATTATTTATAAACAAGTTTACGAACTTCGATTAAGTAAAAAAACTAGTATATTAGCAAACTAGTTCTATAATTGGTTTATGGCTTATTAAGCAATTATATATATATACTAGCGGGTATTGGCCGGCATTGCCGTTGCAACGATTTTGCTAACAATTTTAGATATTACCTTTCCATTAAGAACATGCCCGTGGAAAATTACAATCTAACCATCCTGATCTCCACTTCTATTTAAAAATATCTTTTAAGTGCATCGAATACGGGACCAAGTTTTGAAATCAACAGGTTCCGCCGATGTTAGACTTGCGGTGAGAATTATGAAGCTGATGAATACACTTTCCTAAAACCGTTTACCCGCATTTGCCAACCAAGAGCGTATCAAATAAATGATCACAAAAGTCTATGAAAATAATTTTAAAGCCCCTTTTTCACCAAAGACAAACGCTTTCTTCGAAAATGCTGAAACACCCCTCAAATGAAATTGAACAAAGATCTTTGAAAATTCGATTGAGGCCGATCGGATGGCAAACAAAAAATGTTCATACAAACGTTTTTCGCGTTTTCTCACACATGCGGGTGAAATTTCCCGAAACCCCGCCCTAACATTCACGTTTATCACATAAGGCAACTACAGTGAAAATTTCCGCTTCCCAGCTCTAACGGTGTGGGCTGTGCGTTGCGGAAAATCTGCACCTCTAGTTTCTGTATTCGTTTTTAGCCTTTCTAGTTTTTTTCAAGCTAACGTTACATATGCTTTCTTCCTTATCTCATTCACATAGGTTTTCTCAGTCTGAAAGACCCCAGCTTAGAGGTGCCTGGTAATGCTGGACTCAAGGATCAGGTTCTAGCTCTCAAATGGGTCAAGCAATATATTTCCCATTTCAATGGCGATGTAAACAACATAACGGTATTTGGCGAGAGCGCCGGCGGCTGCTCCACCCACTATATGATGTGCACAGAGCAGACGCGTGGACTCTTCCACAAGGCCATACCCATGTCGGGCACCCTGCACAATTACTGGTCAAATACGCCTCCCGCAGATTTCGCCTATCGGCTAGCTAAGGCGCATGGCTATGAGGGCGAAAACATTGATCGCCTGGTGTTGGAACATTTGCGGGGCGTGGCGCCACATCAGCTGGTTAATCACAGCCTGCTCACCGCCGAGGATCGACGCAATGGCCTCATCTATGCTTTTGGGCCCACCGTGGAGCCGTACATCATGCCGGACTGCGTGGCGCCCAAGCGGCAGCTGGAAATGGCACGCGAGGCGTGGAGCAATGAGCTGCCCGTCATGATGGGCGGTGTCTCCTTCGAGGGCCTGTTCATGTATCCAGCTCTGAAAGCCAATCTCAAGGGCTTGGATACCTTGCCGCAGGATCCGTTGCGTATAATTCCTTACGAAGTGCTTTTGCTCAATACGAAACAGCAGAATTTGGAGTTCAGCAACAAGCTGATAAAATTGTACTTTGGTGATGCTAGACCCAGTTCAGAGCACATCATGAATTTTTTGGACGTGAGTTTGAAACACTTTCTTGTACCCTGTACCCTGTTCAAAATGGGAAAAGGTTATAATAGTGTTTTGAGAATGTATGTAATAGTTAGCATGAGGCATCTCCGACCCCTAGTCTTAGTCGGACACTCCCGACTAAAGCAATCAATATTCCATATTCTGTTAAACAAATTTCTGCTTCTTTCAGTACTATTCCTATAAGATCTTTTGGCATGGCTTCCATCGCACTTTGCAAGCCCGTCTGGCCTATGCCAAGGCGCCCACCTATTACTATCGCTTCGACTTTGATTCGCCAGATTTCAATTTCTATCGCAAGAAGTTTTGTGGCGATGACATTAAGAAGGGCGTTGCCCATGCGGATGAGCTGAGCTATTTGTTCCGCAACTCGCAGTCCTGGAAACTGGACAAAGCATCGGGAGAATATCGCACCATACAGCGCCTGGTGGAAATTTGGACATCCTTTGCGGCCACCTCCAATCCCAATTGCGCCGAAACCGCGCATCTGAACTGGCAGCCCGCGCAGCAGGAGCTGCCACAGCGTGTGCTCAACATTGACAATGAGGTGAAGATCATCGATCAGCCCGAGCACGAGAAGCTGCTCGTCTGGGATAGCCTATATAAAAAGGAGCAATTATTTTAGGTTTGCTCCAACTCTTGCCCTGAGAGTGTTGTAGCCACATGTAAATAAATCGTATTATGGCATATAAAAGCTGTTTGAAATTATTTTTATTTTTTTGTTTTATACCCTGAATCCAAAAAGTATATATATTCTTGATCAGCATCAATAGCCGAGTCGATCTAGCCATGTCCGTCTGTCTGTCCGTCCGTCCGTCCGTCCGTATGTATGAGCCAAAGGATCTCAGAACCTATAAGACCTAGAGACTTGAAATTTTAGATGTAGATGCTCCTAGTTCCCGCGCAGATCGAGTTTGTTTCCGATAATCGATAACTTACTCCGTTTCCAAGCGATCGATAAAAATTTTAGAAAATTGGGTAAATAATAAGAGCGAGAGCCACCAAACATGATATGTTGCTTCTAGAATATTATAGATATTTCAAGTATCTTTCATTTCATACCTACGCCACC
Organism: Drosophila novamexicana; assembly: GCF_003285875.2. NCBI lineage: Eukaryota > Metazoa > Arthropoda > Insecta > Diptera > Drosophilidae > Drosophila > Drosophila novamexicana. The sequence goes on along the minus strand of NW_020824808.1, from coordinate 4,728,379 downwards.
TCCCCGCTACCACCTCATAGCTATAAATCAAGTTAATAACCCAACTTTTATTGCCAACCAATTTAAGCCACAATTTAAATGCAATTGATTTTTTCAGAATACACAAATATTCTATGGTACAATAAGATATACTGTAGAAAAGTTCATAAAGATCGGTTAAGAAAAACCAAAGTTATATGCAACTGCGCAATTGAATGGGGCAGCAGCTTTAAGAATTTCTGTATACATGTACACACACACATTCATGCGCGTCTGCTTCGCATTCTAATAGCATAGTAATTGCCTTTTTATTTTGTAATGTTATTTTAGTTTCTTTTTTTATCATAAGTACATAATTGCTGGTGTGGCTGCTGAGTATAGGCATAGCAAGTGGTGCGGTCTGTCGCGAGTTCGAGCCCTACCGGGGAAAGATTTATTATTTTTTTTTTTTGCTGGTGTGGCTCTTGAGTAGAGTCGACAGTAAGTAATGCGTCAGTTGCAAATTCGAGCGCTGCCAAGGGAACTTTTTTTATTAATTTATTTGGTGTTAGAATAAGAGGGTTCAGGGTATCCCCTAGTCGGGAGCTCCCGACTAGAACCTCTTACTTGTTTTTAGAATTAGAATCATTTTTTAACTACTATTTTTAAAAAAGAAAAGAATTCAAATGAGTTTCAAATTGAATGCTCCTAAGTATTACTTTATTAACACATTTATTTAGACTCTTCTAGGCAAATCTTCTCAATTAGTTTTATTTTGTTTATCTATTTTATTCAAACCTTTATTAGTTGATTAGGAGATTTTTTTATACGCCATTTTATGAGAATATCTCAATTTGCTACCATCGTTTTCTGAAGTTTTGTTTTTCTGACTCCGTAAGCGTTCAGTTATTAGAAAATCATGTACAAAATGTTTTTCTGCGTTCCTGCTCTCCTGTCAATTTGTCAACTATCCTTCGTTTGACTCGCCTTGTAACATGGATCTGCTTTTTTTAATTTCTGGGTAATTGTCGTACTGTTTTATGATCGCGTGGAATACGTTAAGCTAGCTCTGAAACTACTATTTTGCTTGTAATGCAATTATACACTCTCCAATTGAGTAACAAGGCTTTACACCTTTTTGACCTATCGTTTGACCTTACGGACCATGATATCATGATCCTCTTTAATCTTTCAGAACTTTAGTATAGTCTCAATTTCTTATAGAAGGTATCCCACAATTGCAGTTCTTTCCTCCCGGGCAGTTCAATAAACTCAAGATTTGTGCCAATGTTTAAGCACATTGGAATACCGTTTGATTTGAGGGTCTCCCAAATGGTTGGATTGACAATATCGCAGTTAGGATCATTGTGTGCCGCGAATGCCGTCCACATACCTATCAGCCGCTCAATGGTGCGGTATTCCCACGAAGTCTTCTCCAATTTGTAGGATGGTATGCAGTAAAACAAATAGAGGAAATCATCGCCATGGCAAACACCACGCTCATTGCGTCCACACACCATGATGCGAGAGTAATTGAAGCTTTGTGAGTCGAAATCAAAGCGATAGAGGTAGGTGGGCGTGTTTGGCGCATAGGCCAGCCGGGCAAGCACAGTTCGATGAATAGCATGCCAGAAGTGCTTGCAAGAAAGAAGATGTAGGCAGTCCTTAAATTCCATTTGATCTAGCGTGGCATCCTCGAAATAGGAGACCTTCAGACGTCTTACGTGAGCCTGGATCTCCGCCGGCGTAGATGAATAGCGCACCGCTCTGGGTACTAAAGCTTCAAAGGCGCCCAGCATGTATTCTATATCACCGGTTATATGTTGGTAGAACACCAAGCCCTCGAAGGAGGTGCCTCCAATGATCACGGGTAGCTTATTGCCCCAGGCATGGGATAGAGTCTTGCAAGGCGGCATGGAGATCACACAGCTTTCGCTCACGTAGGGCTCAACGACGGGTCCAAACGGAATCAGCACATAATCGCGTTTTTCCTCCTTCATGATCAACCTTTTACAGCCGCTGATGTCCTTTGCTGGGATGCTCTGCAGAAAGCTAAATATTTCCTGGTCATTTTCATCGCCATCGTAGCCCAGCTTACAGGCCAGCAGATAGGGCTGGGCGTAGCGGGTCTCATCGATCCAGTCGCATAGCGACGATCCTGACATGAGGATGGCCTTGTGAAAGAGTCCACGTGTCTGTTCCGTGCTCATCATTATCTGAATGGAAGCAGCACCCGCACTTAGGCCCATTAATGTTATGTTGTTCGGATCGCCATTGAAGTTAGCGATGTTTTCGTGTATCCAGCGCAGGGCCATTACCTGATCCTTGAGCCCAGCATTGCCAGGAACATCCAAGTCCGGATCGGAGAGGCTAAGGAAACCTGAAATAAGAAAATAAGTGTTGGTACCCGATAAAATAGAGCCAAGCATCTCTGGAAAAATGGAATATGTAAAGTGTATAAGCGCGTCAGACTTGGAGTTCCCTAATATTGCAGTTGATGTCTTCCCCAACCACCCCGCCACCATAGATCGTGAAATTCTATATCACCCATAGTTTAAAGATAGAATGAGATGGTGGGCGAACACTGCTGATCGCTGCTCTTCTAAGGATCGAACCAAATCGGACAAGCCTATATATATGTATTACTTTGACGGGTAACAATCGGTTGCAATTTTCTTTCCTTTTCTTCTGTTCGTACACTCACCTAAGGCTCCCAGCCTGTAGTTAAGTGTGACTAGAATAACTTCCTTTTGCATAAAGTAATCTGGACTGTGAACATCCCTTGTGGCCTCGCCAATCTGAAAACTGCCCCCATAGATCCAGACCATAACGGGCAGGGGCTTTTCCGACTTAAGTTTTTTTGCGTACACATTTAGGTAAAGGCAATCCTCGGAACCCTCGACTACATGCAATACCAAATGTCGCTGCATGGGCTTTGAACGTGGGTGCCTACAGTCCATGATGTGGGTCCACGTCTCCGGTGGTTGGGGCGCCCGAAAACGCAGCTCACCTAAGGGCGGCTTGGCATAGGGTATACCCTCGAAGGCAAAGTAGAGCTCTTCGTCGTAGAGAGTCTTACGTTGAAGGCCGCGCACCCTTCCGTACTGGGTATCCAGGATCGTTTCGAAATCAGTAGCCAGATTGTACTGCACAATCCTGTGAGCGATGCTCCTTTAAATAAATGAAAATTTAAGTTGAGTGTCCTCTTATTGCAAACTTGTGTCATCTACTTAGTGGCCAGCCTAAAACGCTCCGTAGCACACACTTTCACATTCATTTCGGAAGAGTATCACATGCTTGTCCCCATTCAGAAAGAGTGTCTTACTAATTTACAGGACATATAAGGATATGTTTATTGGGTATCTCTTTCATCTAGTGGAGTGTATCTCCCCCCTTTCACTTGTTTCAATTTGAAATAGAAAATATATTTGACATTTTTCGTGAGAAACGAAGCGCCTTGCCTACTTTTCAAAGCAATACATTTTTGAAGATTTTCGAAATATTTAATAACAGTTTGTGCGTTTATTTAAACGATCGTCTATTATTTATAAACAAGTTTACGAACTTCGATTAAGTAAAAAAACTAGTATATTAGCAAACTAGTTCTATAATTGGTTTATGGCTTATTAAGCAATTATATATATATACTAGCGGGTATTGGCCGGCATTGCCGTTGCAACGATTTTGCTAACAATTTTAGATATTACCTTTCCATTAAGAACATGCCCGTGGAAAATTACAATCTAACCATCCTGATCTCCACTTCTATTTAAAAATATCTTTTAAGTGCATCGAATACGGGACCAAGTTTTGAAATCAACAGGTTCCGCCGATGTTAGACTTGCGGTGAGAATTATGAAGCTGATGAATACACTTTCCTAAAACCGTTTACCCGCATTTGCCAACCAAGAGCGTATCAAATAAATGATCACAAAAGTCTATGAAAATAATTTTAAAGCCCCTTTTTCACCAAAGACAAACGCTTTCTTCGAAAATGCTGAAACACCCCTCAAATGAAATTGAACAAAGATCTTTGAAAATTCGATTGAGGCCGATCGGATGGCAAACAAAAAATGTTCATACAAACGTTTTTCGCGTTTTCTCACACATGCGGGTGAAATTTCCCGAAACCCCGCCCTAACATTCACGTTTATCACATAAGGCAACTACAGTGAAAATTTCCGCTTCCCAGCTCTAACGGTGTGGGCTGTGCGTTGCACACCATTCAGACAGTCAGGAGCATACAGCAATAAATAAAGTCATGGATTCGACTCTCAACAAAGTTTGAGATGGGTGTTGTGACGGCAATTAACGTGACACGAATTTGCGTAAGTAGATTGATAATAAAAGGCATTGTCTTTTATTTTGCAGTACACAATAATAATAAATTATAAAATGATTGTAAAACAGAATAAATAAATAATTACCTTAAAAAATATTTTTAATTTTGGTCAACCTTTTGATGTTTTCCTTTTTCCGTAAAAAAGTATTACGACATGCGTCCTTATCTTGTTGTACAATTTACTAGACTATATATATTTGCATATATATATATATATATGTATATATATATAAATATATATATATATATTTATTTAACGAACGATATCTCAAACCTCTTAAATCTTTGATGTGATGACCCAAATATTATACAATATCCTGTCGACCTTACACTGACCTAATACAATTTCAGTTTCTTATAGAAGCTATCCCACAGTTTCAACTGCTTGATTTCCGGCAATTCTATGAACTGGAGTTGTCGTCCAATGTTTAGGCACTTTGTAGTAGCGTTCGAGTCCACGGCCTCCCAGGTGACAGGCAACACCTGGGCGCGGTTGGGATCACTGTGTGTCGCGAATGCTGTCCACATGCCAATCAGACGTTCGATAGTGAGGTATTCCGGCGAAAACTTGTCCAGCTTGTAGGCTGGGATGCAGTAGAATAAATAGAAGAGGTCATCCGCATGGGAAACGCCTCTTTCATGGCGGCCGCACACCATAATGCGATAGTGATTGAAGGTGGGCGAGTCGAAGTCGAAGCGATAAAGATAGGTGGGCTTGGTCGGCGCATAGGCCAGCCTGGCGAGTACAGTTCGATGGATACCATGCCAAAAGTGCTTCAAGGAAAGCAATTGCAGGCACTCCTTGAACTCCATGCGGCCTCTTGTGGGATCCTCGAAGGATGACATCTTGAGTTGTTTGATGTGTTCCTTAAGCTCCGCTGGCGTGGACACACCACGCACCTCTCTGGGTATTAAGGCTTCAAAAGCGCTAAGTAGATGCTCCGCATCCTGCATTACGAACTGGTAGGAGAAGAGGCCCTCGAAGGAGGTGCCACCAATGATTATGGGCAGCTTATTGCCCCAGGCCTGGGAAAGCATCTCCTCAGGTGGCCTGAAGATCACACAGTTGGCGCTCACATAAGGTTCTATGACGGGTCCAAATGGAAACAGTATATAATCACGTAACTCCTCCTGGTTTTGCAGCGTTGTATAGCTGGCAATTTCTCTAGCCGAGGCGCTCTGTAGAAATCGAAAGACTTCCTTCTCATTGTCGCTGCCCGCATAGCCCAGCTGGCATGCAAGCCGATGGGACCAATTGTTCTGGGGCTCACGGGCCCAGCCACAGAGTGATGAGCCCGACATGAGGATTGCCTTGTGGAAGAGACCTCGTGTCTGTTCTGTGCACATCATTATCTGGGTGGAAGCAGCGCCCGCACTTATGCCCATTAGTGTAATGTTGTTTGGATCCCCGTTGAAGTTAGCGATGTTGTTGTGTATCCAACGCAGGGCCATTACCTGATCCTTGAGTCCAGCATTGCCAGGTACATCCAAGTCCCGGTCGGAGAGGCTAAGAAAACCTGTGACAAGGGCATGCATTATTACATTAATTACATTCGCAAAATATAATATATTAATTATTCAATTACTATTCCCTTTTTGTCATTTGAGTTTTGGTTGTAAAAGTATTTTGGATTGGCGGATCTTTAAGGCATTCTGTTAAGTTAACAGCATTAACCTTTACATTGCTTTTACATGTTGGTTAGCAAAATATTGTGTAGTTGCCACAAATCAAACTTTTGTATAACCATATAAGTAAAGAAAATCTGGGATACATTTTCCATTTGCCGCAATAATAATAATAATACAAAATTAATAACACTACTCTTTATCGCAATACAGGTTGGTTATACGTCCCATATCGTCAATCACAGCATGTAATTTAGATTGTCTACACGCTATTGAGTGCTCCACATATACATATACAATAAACCACTTATAATAAAACTTGTTTTCGTTGAGAGAGTGAGAGAAAATTTCACAGAATTCCGAGATTTTACCACACTCTCCAAACTCAGCCCAAGATTAAAGCACTCACCAAAAGCTCCTAGCCTGTAGTTAAGGGTAACTAGAATAACATCCTTTTGCATAAAGTAATCTGGACTGTGAACATCCCTTGTGGCCTCGCCAATCTGAAAACCCCCACCATAGATCCACACCATGACGGGCAGGGGCTTTTCCGACTTAAGTTTCTTTGCGTACACATTTAGGTAAAGGCAATCCTCGGAACCCTCGACTACATGCATCAGAAAATGCTGTTGCACGGGCTTCTCGCGTCCATACGTGCAATCTCTGACGCCCTTCCAGGGTTCTGGGGGCTGTGGCGCGCGGAAACGAAGCTCACCCAACGGCGGCTTGGCATAGGGTATGCCCTCGAAGGCAAAATAGAGCTCCTGTTCGTAGAGGGTCTTACGCTGAAGGCCGCGCACCCGACCATACTGGGTTTCGAGCACCGCCGTGACCTTTGTGGCCAGAGTGTACTGGACGATCTTGTGGCCGATGAGCCTGCCATTGAATTAGAGTAGAGCAATCGAAATTTATATTATTGGCCTGCTAAACAAGTTGATCTTATCTTATCGCTGAGCTTTTGCTGGCTGTTGGCATTTACGATGCCATTGACAGCGATTCAATGGGAAGACTCATGTCACCTACTTGGTGCCCAGCTTTAGCAGATCCGCAACACCCATTTGCACATTCATGTCGGATGGGTATTACGTCCTTGTGGGTTTTACGCGAACCAATTTCTGTGACTGGCGTTGCTTTTACTTCCGTCCCTAGCAATTGACAAGCTTCAACTGAACGTTCAACTAGAATAGGGCTGTCTACGAATGCTCGTACGCGCACCCAATTTTCATACACAGTGGTAACTCGCTAACGGCAACTTGGTAATTTAGTTGTGAAGAAATGGACCAGAAAATGCTTGACAGTATAAATTTTCATAAATTTTTGACACATGATGCTTTCATTTTATATGCAGGAGAGGATTCTGGTTAGAGTTAGAATAAAATATATGATCTTTTAATTATTTCCTGAAATATTTGCTGTTATCATTCATGACGTTTTTATATTAATTGAAAATGTTGCCTTAGCCAGTGTTCACTGTATGCAGTTATTACAATCTTCGAAGCGGCCGGAGTCTCCCAGTTGATGTTTTAATCACGAACGACAAAAGCGACCGCTTATCTCGATAGACGACGCTGTTGTTGCTCTTATTGAAAAACATATGGCAATGGGAGCATGAAAACTTTATTGATAATGCCCGTTGTACCGGGCAGTACAGAGAGCGCTGCTACAACAATTTGTCGACAGCTGTTCGTGTTGTTAACGTTTAATGGGTCGCAATACCTGGTTGAAAAATAAAAATATAAGTGAATTTTTATGTGTGCTCAGGTTGTAAGATCACAATTAACACTATTTAATATTATTTTATCTACCTAAGCAAAAGGGCATACTTGCATCACTGACTAATTGCGTTCTTTCCAGCCATGAAATCAGTTTACTGTAGTTAAAGCTAGGTTTTAAATTTAGCTGTTATATTGGCTTGACAGTTTTGTAAGTATCAGTAGACTTTCTGCTTAACAGAGTGCTGTTAAAGTATTGGCATTAAATATAGATCATTTAACAATTTATTTTATTTTATATATTTTATTTATTTTATTTTATTTATTTTAGTTTATTTATGTAATTCAATTTTATTAACTTATAAGTACTAAAGGATGTTTTTCTCTGTTTTGATTTGCTTATAAAGCAAAAAATTAATAAATAAATACGTCAGTGCCAATAAACAATTCTTTACTTTTCAAGAAACATACGATATACCATTTTGATTGCAATTAATGAACTCAGGTAAGCTTGTAAATATTCATTCGCCTTATGAATACAATTCAATTTTGAGGATTCTCAGCTGCGTGACACTTGTTCCAGTTGAAATCAGGGATTCGAACTGGGAACTTTCTTGTGCAGCCTTCGAGAAAGTAATTTTATTTGTATAAATTTATATGCGCCGTTTATTGTAACTTGAACCTGGAAGATCTGACTGTTTCGAGGGTAGCCAATTCATTTTTAATCAAAAATATGTTCAGTTTCAGAACACAAATATCAAAATTATAATATGTTAAAATTAAGCTTACAAAGTCGTGGCCACAGCTCTAATAATCTGGTAAAAACTTTAATACTAAACTACTCCAAATGCGCAGCCGTAAGAACTGTAGAGTTGCCCATGGGCAAGGTAAGGGGCACCCATGAGGAGGGTCACTGTGGCAACGACTTTTATAGCTTTAGAGGTATACCCTATGGTAAGCCTCCGATCAGGGACTTGCGATTTAGTCCAACGCAACCGGCAGAGCCATGGGGTAATATGGTTCTAGATTGCACTAAGGATCGCTCTGTACCCACGCAAATGGGAATATCTTCAAACCAAATCACCGGCAGCGAGGATTGTCTGTATATAAATGTGTATACCAAGCATGTTAGTAACTCTCAGGTTCCATTGTGATGTGCATTTAGAGGGAATTTGTATTTTTAGTTCGACGAGTCAGAGAAGAAATTGCCAGTAATCGTGAACTTTACCCCTGGTGGATTCTGCACGGGCGGCGCCATAACCGAGAAATTCGGTCCTCAGTATCTTATGCGTGAGGATATCGTATATGTTATGTTTAATTATCGGCTCAGTGCGCTGGGTTTCCTCAGGATCAACTGCCCAGAGCTGGGCGTGTCTGGAAATGCCGGCCTGCACGACCATCTGACCGCAATGCGTTGGGTGCAGAAATACATCTCGTACTTCAATGGGGATCCAGATAATGTAACCATTATGGGCACTAGTTCGGGTGGCGCCATGGTGGACTTTATGATGTGTGCGCCACAGGCGTCTGGCCTTTTCCATCGGGCCGTCATGATGTCCGGCACAATGACCTGCCCCTGGGCTATTGTACCTTATGCAGATGACCTATTCTGCCGGCTGGCATGGGAAAAGGGCTACAGGGGTGACGTCAAGGCAACGGAAATACTGAAATTCCTGCGCTGTCTGCCCGCCAAGGAGGTAGTGCGTCTGAATCACTTTGGCGACTGCGACTATCTCTTTGGTCATCTGTATCCATTTGCGCCACTGGTTCAGGCCCCATCCGCAAATGACGGCGGCAAAGATGCTCTGATTAAGGGCTCCGTTGTAGAGATGTATCGCACAGCTTGGTCCGTGGATGTGCCACTGCTGATAGGCGGCACCTCGTTCGAAGGTCTATTCATGTATCCCAAATACAGGAATAGCAAGGGTAAGATGCTGAAAATGCTCAAGAAAAATCCGGCGCTGGCGCTACCCTATGAAATCCATACGAAACTATCTAAGACTGAGCGTGAAGAGGCCGCAGAAGAGCTCATGCGCTTTCATTTTGGACATAGGCCCATAGATAAAAATAGTGTAATCCAGCTCCTAGATGTGAGTAGAGCTTACTCTTGCCTTGAAGCCAAGTGATTGGTTGATTCATCTTTATTTTCCAGTTCTTCAGCTATAAGCTCTTTTGGCATGGCATTCATCGCGTGGTTCTCTCCCGACTCGCTCATGCCAAGGCGCCCACGTTTCTATACCGGTTCAGCTATGATTCGCCCACGCCCATTGTGCGCCCTTATTTCACCGGTAAGGATATTACGTGCGGCGTTTGTCATGCCGAAGACATGGCCTATTTATTTCCACTAAAGAATCGTACGCCTCGTATGAGTGAGGATGAGAATCTTATCACACAGCGAATGGTTGGTATCCTGACGACATTTGCTCGCACCGGAAATCCAAATTGTGAAGAAACAAAAAGTGTATTATGGAAGCCTTTGAGGAATGAGGATCCGTTCCAGGCCATGTTAATTGACCAGAAGCTGAAATTCGGCACTCAGTCTGAAAAGGAAGTATTGTTGATGTGGGATAAGCTATACGATAATCACAATAGCTTACTCTTTGGTGGATGAAATTCGCAGATGTGAGCAGATGATTAAGTTCCAGAATGCATTTTTAGTTAAATAGTAAAAGATATACAAATGGTTGAGAAGGGTTAAAATAAATGGTTAGCCATTAGGGAAACCATCTTTGGTTAGCTATTTGTGTTTGAATGATGCATGTAAGTATAAGGGAATTTGGGCTCTGGCTTGAAATAATAGAAACTGGTCTCCTTTTGGAATAGAATTTAGTACGAGCAGTGCAAACAAGTGGGCTTTGGCTTAGCTAAACTTATTTTATATTCGGCAATGACATGTTTAAATTTAGTAGACAGAGCAATTTTAAAGTTCTGCATTTGGTGGCCAGCAAGTCGAACTTCTCCCAGAGAGCCAGAATCGAGACAAAGATCGTGGACCTGCCCGTGGGCAAGGTGAAGGGCAAATTTCAGGTTGGCATATGTGGCCATGAATACTATAGTTTTGAGGGCATACCCTTTGGCAATCCGCCTATTGGGAAGCTGCGCTTTTGCGCGCCGCAGCCGGCGGATCCCTGGTGTGGCAAGGTCTTGGACTGTCTGGAGGAGCGTTCGCGTCCCGTACAGTCGGAAAACTCTTCTGGCTGCACGATAGGCGCTGAGGATTGTCTCTACTTGAACGTGTATACCAAACATGTGAGTGTTTGGATGGGAATCAATTGCAATTGAATTTAATCGCAGCTTGAATTCAGTTCGATACGGCAAAATCGCCGCTACCGGTCATAGTCTATATTCATGGTGGCGGCTTTAAAACAGGCGGCGCCACAAGGGTTAAGTATGGCCCAGACTTTCTGATGCGCGAGGACATTGTCTATGTGCAGTTCAGTTATCGGCTGTGCGCCTTGGGTTTCCTACTTCTAAGCTGCCCCGATCTGGGCGTACCGGGCAATGCTGGCCTGCATGATCAGCTTCTGGCGCTGCGTTGGACCCAGAAGTATATCTCGCACTTTAATGGAGATCCAAAGAATGTAACCTTAATGGGCACCAGTGCGGGTGCCGCCTCTGTGCACTTTATGATGTGCCTGCCGGAGGCATGTGGTCTGTTTCAGCGGGCCATCATAATGTCCGGGGCCATGACATGTCCCTGGGTTCAGGTGCCGAATACGGACTCCTTGTTTTGCCGTCTGGCCAACATCAAGGGTTACAGGGGCGTCATGTTGGAGTCGCCAATTTTAGAGTTCCTACGCTCGCTCCCCGCTGAGGAGCTGGTACAGCACGAACTTTTCGGTCCACGGGAATATATTTTTGGGCACTTGTATCCCTTTGTGCCTACGCTGGAGTACCAATCGGGTGTTGAAGGCTTGCTAAAACGCCCCTTTCTGCAGATGATGCGAGACGCTTGGTCTAAGGAGGTGCCATTGCTAATGGGTGGCACCTCTTTCGAGGGTCTGGTCATGTATCCCCACTGCAAGATCAACAATTGTTTCATGCTGCAGCTGCTCAAGCAGGAGCCAGCGCTGGTGCTGCCCTATGATGTGTACCGCAGGCATACAATGAAAGACCTGAATGATCGCGCTATGGAACTGATAAACTTCCATTTTGGACGTGGGGACATCAATGTGAACAATATTATGCAAATTCTGGACGTAAGTCAAGACAATGCCAATATTTAATGCTCTGCTTCAGTTAAAATGTCCTTTGTTTCAGCTTTTCAGTTATAAACTCTTCTGGCATTGCATACATCGTGTCGTGCTCTCCAGACTCGCCTTTGCTCAGGCGCCCACCTATCTCTACCGGTTTGACTTTGATTCGCCTCACTACAATTTGATGCGGATCAAACTATGCGGGAATGACATAAGGCGTGGGGTTTGCCATGCCGATGAATTGGGTTACATGTTTCCCAGGGAGAGCGTTCGGAAGAAGCCCTTGAATGAAGCGGAGAGTTTGACTATACACCGAATGGTGGGTATTCTGACATCATTCGCACGCACGGGAGATCCAAACTGTGTAGAAACCGAGACGGAAAACTGGAGGCCTGTGGATAGAGAAAATCCATTTGATGTAATGAATATTGGGCACAAAGTAGAGTTTCAGCCTCAGTGTGAAAGGGCCGGTATTAAAGTATGGAATAGTATCTACGATAATGACAAACATCTTCTTTATGGTGGATGACAATTGCTTTGAGCTCACTTTAAATTTCATAGGTCATTTTAATAAATTTAAATGGTTTTTATATTTTATTTTATTTTACTTTTATACACGGTCGACAAAACGAGTGTCTTCCTAATTATTCAATACAATATACATATAATATGAAAATGTAATGCTAAAAGCCTAGTTAGAGTACACAATTTTCAAATAACATCACCGATCGATGAAGGTGTTTTATTTGCCAGTCCGGCCAGCTGTGCCCCTTTTCACAGCTAATTTTGTCAGTGAAGCTATTAGAGCCTACAGCAAGAAGAAGGGTGATATTAGAGAAAATAGTGTTCTTTAGTTAAATTTAAAAATAATCGTTTAGAAAATAAATTAAACAGGCAAAAAGAAAGAAAGAAGTTATTATGAAATAAAGGAATTTGAACTAGATATCTAGAGTGTTAGGTAGATAGGATACAGAGATAGTAGTGGGAAATCGCCGTTACGGTGGGGGGAAATTTATAGCCAGTCCGGCAAGCTATGCCCCTGCTCATATCTGGGAATGGTCAGAATGGACGGAACAGAGAATATAAAAACTTATTTTTAAGTTCAGAACTACTAGGTTAATATAACTAGTAACATTGCGATTCAGTTAACAGCAAAAGATCTCGAGGCATTGGACTGCTTTTAGACTGTTAAATAGACTTGCAATGTTACTGAAATGGTCGTTGTAAAATATAAAAGGCCTGTTAGAGAGCGCAGCTGTTAACCAGATGACATTACTACATTGTTACATTGTTTAACATTTTACCCTGCTGTAAATCAGAATATTTTAATTGCAAATGTGGCTGTCATTAGGTAATCAGAAAATCGATTAAAAACAATAACATACTTGATATACCTAATACATTAATATACAAAATATTAATAAAAATGCAAGGCACTACTAGCAGTGTTAAGTTGGAGCCGAACTAATATTTCGATCCTCCACTGTACTCTGTGCTTTGTGCTTTAAGCTCTTTCGGCTAAGCTTTTTGTAGCGATGCCCCATGAAATGCAAAGCGTGTTGTTAACAACGCGCCGGCAACAATAATTCTTGTTGTTTGTTTACACTGTCGGCGCGATCAAGAGTGCCGGGGAGTTGGACGCGGAACCTCCCTCCCCACTAATAAGTCAGCCGGAATTTGCCTTACCTCAGCTAAGCAGTTAAAAGATATTTGAATTCGCATTTGGTTGACTTGTTGCTAAAAACTGTCTGTGGTTTGGTGCAGCTCGTGTTGTGTAGCTATTGGCAATTCAATTGATTAATTATGCAGTCGCTTTAGGCGCGTCTACAAGTAGCCACAGCCATAGGCTGCGGGCGCCCCACTCACCCGCCCACGATCCAACAGTTGCGTATCTGTATCTGTGCCGGTCCGCGCACTTGAAATACAAATTTGTAGTTGTATTTTGATATTTTTTTTGTGCCGCCTTTTTTTTTGTGTTGTGTTTTCTATTTGTTTTGCTTAGTTTTTATTCTGATATTTGGTTTATTCTATATAGCATATACTTATATACATATATGTTTATTTGCCTCGCCCCTCAGCCCGCCACCCACGTTTCGCTTGTTTTGTACGCCTGAAGCGTCGACAACTGAACTGAATATGGAATAAAAAAGTTTTAATTTCAGTTTCAGTTTAGCGCTGGCCCGTTACAGTCCACGCGATCGGTGGAAATACAAAATTAACTTAATATTGTTACTTCTTCTATAACGTATATAGTTCGGTTGATTGTCTATTCTAAAAATGAACAAAAATATCGGCTTTGTGGAGCGCTTACGCTGGCGTTTGAAGTGAGTGCGCCTCTGACCCACAATTAATCCATGTTCATTTATTTCATTATTGCTTATATCGTTGAATAGATCATGTGTCAATCTCTATTATTCGGCTGTCTTCATATTCATATTCATTAAGACGCATGACTTATCTTTCTGACTCATTCTGTAAGCTAATAAAAATATGTGATAAGTTATTTTTGTGCAATATGATGCCAACACCTTGATTACCAATAAATACATAGCAGATACAAACACTTGAGTAAAGTGCTGATTAAGCAGGTTCACTTGAACATTAATAAGTAAAATTTAGGTACAAAATAAATTCTAGCTTTGTTTCTTCATGCAAATGCAAACATACTGTGCATGAATAAATAATAGATATACTATATAGCAAAAAATTAAGCTGCAATTTTAAGGAATCTATGTATGTTTGAATATATAAATATTTTGTGCATGATTTTTAACTGAAGCTCGTATTAAGGTGTTTAATAAATTAATCGATCAGAGTAACAAATACTAAAACTGCAGAATCATTTTAAAGCAGTATTTTGAAAAATGTCAAAACTTTAATTTCAAAAGCTAAAATCTAAATATCTACCTCTTTTCTTATAGTTCTATGGTATTCATAAAAATATATCAGCACCTAAGTATTATGCAGATAGACTTTATATCATCTTAATGAGCTTTACCTGGAAATGACTTGCGAATGCTATGAAATAAACATAGATAACAATGCATTTTTTTTGGATTTTTTTTTGTAATATGAAACAAATAAATTTTTATCGTACAACTTTTTGCCACAAATTGCAGTTGAATAGTAATTAATAGCTATTTAATAAATCAACTATGACTTGTTCCGTTAACATAAACTTGAGATATCATATTTCACAAAAAGTTAGCGCTTTAGTCACACAGATAAAATGCACACCCACACACAATAAAGTTTTTATGTTAACTATAAAAATGTCACATAATCCCTTAATTTATATCCCTCAATCGCTTAATACGTTCGACTATTTATCGCTTAATCAGTTTAATGAGTAACATATTTTGTATTTACGACCTTTCATTAAAGCATAGTTCGCCATAATCGAAGATATGTGCATAAAAACATTTTGTTTACACATTCAAATTTTATGTTCGGGTCTGTTGATTTTAGATATATATTTTTTTATTATATGTGCCAAAGTCAACTACTCACAGCATTCTTTTTATACGACTCTAACAAAAACAGATAAATGCAATTGTGTACTATATAGTATTAATAGAAGTATTTTCTAAGTATGCCAAAGGCGTTGAGTTTCAATGGGAAATGGCCCGATATGCGCACTGAATATGATATTATTGGGCATACCGCCCGCGCCTTAGACACATTCATGCCTGACATGCACCCAACGAGCCCATTATCACATTTATATTATACAGTATAAATATATGAGAGTTAATTCGCACGTTTAAGTTTTCCGACAATTTTTGCTTATATCTTCCATTGTTAAATGCACTTTTTTAACACGTTTTTAATAAAATAAACGTTGGAAATTTTATTTGTTTATTAAATGCAATCAAATATAATTATTATTGAGAAAATGCATTTATGCAAGGGTAAAGTTTAAAACGCGATCTATGTGCCGAGTGTTGAATACCTTTCAAGTTGCCTCTCACAATCAAAATAGATTATAAAATGTTATTCACTCTCTTATACAAAAATATGTAGAGTATAATCAGAGCTGTTCGACGACATGGTGACATTGATAGAACTATTTCTAAGTAATATAACCAGAGAGTAATTCAATACAAAATGTGTAACGCATTGATAGACATGTGGTATATATTCAGAACTGATTTAGTCTAAATCAACACATACAGTGCCTATTGAAAGCGCATTTACTAATAACAAAAGCCTCTCTGTTTGGTACATCCCTCAATATATATATATTAAAATATACAAGCAATACAATACATTCAAATATAAGTTTCCATATGTTTATGAGTATTATTATATTTGGCTGGGGCTTGCTTTAGAAAACACAGCCCGAGTGATAAGTGCTATTACTTTAGCAATCATTATATAAATAATCTTGGCACTCTATAGTAAGTAGATGCTGCTGCTTTATCTCTATATATGCGTTTTGTGTCCCGCTGATAACTGAGAGCTACTCGACGACACAAAGTTCAACATGAAGTGTGTGCTCGGACTTGAGAGCTACTCTAAGTGAGGGCAGGCAGAACGCCCAGTGTTCGTCCACTGCCAGTTGAGTGCACTGCAGCGTGACCTGGCCTGTTTGTCAGCCGGTGTTCATTTATCACTGGTGGACGTGCCCAGTTAACGGGATGTGGTACATAAAGGCCCCCAATGCATGCCAATGCTCCATTTAGCTTCAAAAGATAAGGTTGTCTAGTTGATGAGCTGACGATATGGTAAATAGCAGCAATAGTAGCCACAGCAGCCGCATCAACAAAATAATTTTAATTTAATGTTAATTGAAACATGTAAGAATGCGGGCTCGACTGGTAGTTGCCCTGCAGCCTACTTGATGGTGAGATGGGGAGAAAGAATTCATAAATAAAAATAGAAGCTAATATTAAATTAAATTGCATAGAAAAGTCTCAGATCAGATGCGGATGGTCTGCATATATTATAGTTATTAATAGTCAAGTTGAGTGCTCCCCATTTTTCCCTAAATAATATTTAAAGAGGCCACTTAACAACCCAATAGCCAGCTTGAAAACCGAGGAAAAGTTAATCTGCATTTATGAAATGTTACAGTCCATATTCAGGTATAAACAGGAAAATCTCAAATCACACGCGGAAGTCTGCATATAAAATATAACATATAACATAGTCAAGTTGAGTGTACCCCATTTTGCCTCAACATGTTTGCAGGGCATCATGCACGCAACAGACGACACAAATGTTATATTAACTAAGTTAATATGTATATGTATACATGCTTTGACTTGTATTATTATATTAATTTTCACATTCTACAGAACCATCGAGCATAAAATCCAACAATATCGCCAAACCACAAACGAATCGGTTTTAGCCGACACCGAATATGGCAAAGTGCGGGGCGTTAAGCGTTTATCCATCTACGATGTGCCCTACTTTAGCTTTGAAGGCATTCCCTATGCCCAGCCACCAGTTGGTGAGCTGCGCTTTCGTGCGCCGCAACGACCCACACCCTGGGAGGGCGTTAGGGACTGTACGCATCCCAAAGAGAAGGCGGTGCAGGTGAATTTCATCTACGACAAGGTGGAAGGCGCCGAGGACTGCCTCTATCTAAACGTCTATACGAATAATGTAAGTTATTATTATATATTGTAATCCTAATCGATCTTTAATCCGAATCAAACATAATTTAATAATCAACATAATTTTGCTGCATGCACAGCTAAGTCCTTCCAAAGCACGTCCTGTTCTGGTCTGGATACATGGCGGTGGCTTCGTCTTGGGTGAGGCCAATCGCGAGTGGTACGGCCCGGACTATTTTATTAAGGAAGATGTCGTTCTGGTTACCATACAATATCGCTTGGGTGCCCTGGGTAAGTTGTAAGCAAGAGCTCATGTTCCCAACTAATCATATTCTCTGCCCGTAGGTTTTCTCAGCCTGAAGACACCCGACCTGAATGTGCCCGGTAATGCGGGTCTTAAGGATCAGGTGTTGGCACTTAAATGGATTAAGAACAACTGTGTCAGCTTTGGCGGCGATCCGGATTGCATAACGGTCTTCGGCGAAAGCGCCGGGGCTGCCTCCACGCACTACATGATGCTCACCGAGCAGACGCAAGGCCTCTTTCATCGCGGCATCCTGCAGTCGGGCAGCGCTATAGCACCCTGGGCCTTTAATGGGGACATCACGCATCGCGCCTTCACCATTGCCAAGCTGGCCGGCTACAAGGGCGAGAACAATGAGAAGGATGTGCTGCAATTTCTGCAAACAGCCCCAGCCAGGGATCTGATACGCGTGGAGGAGCATGTACTGACGCCGGAGGAGCATGCCAAAAAGGTGATGTTCCCCTTTGGACCTGCTTTGGAGCCATATACGACGCCTGAGTGTGTGCTGCCCAAGCATCCACGTGAAATGATGAAAAACGCTTGGAGCAACTCGATACCCATGATGATAGGCAACACCTCCTTTGAGGGGCTGCTCTGGGTGCCAGGTTAGTGCAGTCTCAGCTATCCTCAAAAGAACACAAGCTTACGGTGTGCCTTTGCAGAGCTAAAAATGATGCCACAGGTGGTGCAGCAACTGGATGAAGGCACACCTTTCGTGCCACGTGAGCTAGCAGAGCTCGACAGCGAGAAGATTAGCAATTGGGCTCTAAAGATACGCAGTGCCCATGTAACTGGCAAGAAGGCCACACCAGATAACTACATGGATGTAAGTTGCAGTAACAAAGTTATAATTGCAGATCAGACTTAATTGATGACTGATTGACTGGCGAAATGACTGGAAGATTGTCCGAAATACTGATAGATTAACCAACTCATTTTTTGATTGACCTTCAGGCAAACTGGTTATAATCAACAATTTTTGAAGTGTTATCTTGAGTGCCAGATAAACTGGCTTAGTCATTGAGAGGCTGAAAAATTGATTGACTGACTGACTGACACAGTATTTGAATGATTATTAAATTGACGAGATTGACAATTGTACTGACTTGAAATTAGATTAGCTTATTAATTTACTGACAGATTAGAAGATTGATTGAGTGACTGATTGGCTAACTAATTGATTGACTGACTGACTGATAGCTTGCCTGACTGTTTGTTTATTAGAAAGACAGATCAATAGATGACCGATGCACAGACTGATAGGTTGACGAATTATTTGACTGACTGATCAACAAATTAAGTGGTTATCTTGCTGAAAGATTGACAGATTGATTGACTGACCATCAGTCAATTAATTAACTGCTAAACTGAACGATTGATTGACTGATTGATTGGCTAACTAATTAAATAATTGACTGATTGATTTATTGGCTGACTGAATATTAAACTGACCGATTGGCTGACTAATTGGTTGACTAATTGCTTGCCAGAGTAAGGATCTAATTAAATAACTGAATACCTGGCCGGCTGATTGACTGATTGACTGACGACTGACTAGCATGTTGACTGTCTGGCTTTTCAAAAGATTAAAAGATAAATTGACTTATTGATGGGCTAAGTGACTGACAGATCCCCAACATCAAATTATATAAAAGGTTTTTCACTTCTATCACATCCCATTAAAATTGAAAATTACTTTAATTAAGAATAATTTATCTTAGGTCTAGTTATAGAGCTGAAGTATGTCAGCTTATCTTATACTATATCTCCTATTCCCTTGCTTGTAGTTGTGTTCCATGGTTTACTTTATCTTTCCTGCTCTGCGCGTGGTGCGCTCTCGACATGCTCACGCTGCTGGCTCACCCGTTTACTTCTATCGCTACGATTTTGACTCGGAGGAGCTTATATTCCCCTATCGGATCATGCGTTTTGGGCGTGGCGTGAAGGGCGTCAGTCATGCGGATGATTTGACCTATCAGTTCACCAGTATCCTGGCTCGCCGCATGCCCAAGGATAGTCGCGAGTACCGCAACATTGTGCGCACGGTGGGCATTTGGACGCAGTTTGCGAGAAGTGGTAATCCCTATAGCTCGGAGATCAACGGCATGGATATGATTACATGGGATCCAGTACGCAAAAGCGACGAGAGCATAAAATGTCTCAATATTAGCGATGAGCTTAAATTCGAGGAGTTGCCCGAGTGGTCCAAAGTAAAGATCTGGGAGAGTCTCTTCGATGATAACAGGGAGCTGTTGTTTTGAGAAGAAAAGAAGTTGTTGGTATGTGTATTTGTGCATTAGTCAAGCTATGTTGATATGAATTTAAAAAATGTAAAACAATTGCGGGATTGTTATTATAATTAAAGGGAAATATTTCTGTATATATATGTGTGCATACATAGACATAACAGGCTAGTAAAACTCACTCAGCAACTGCCCAAAATTATTTGTATTTAGAAATTTAACAGCTGCCATAAAAAAAAAAAACAAAAAAAAAATATAAAAAAAATCAGACTATGTCCGCCTTACGTCGTTTAAGTCGCGAACTAAGCGATATTCTGGCTGCCAAGTCGAAAGTCCTGCGCAATATCGAAGCATCGGATGAGTCCTTGCTGCTGTGGACGGGGCTGTTGGTGCCAGAGAAGGCGCCCTACAATAAGGGCGCCTTTCGCATTGAGGTTAGCTTCCCAGCACAGTATCCCTTTATGCCCCCGAAGATACTCTTTAAGACCCAAATCTATCATCCCAATGTCGATGAGAAGGGTCAGGTGTGCCTGTCAATTATAACAGTCGACAACTGGAAGCCCACAACGCGCACTGAGCAGGTGTTCCAGGCTCTCATTGACATTGTGCATAACCCCCAGCCGGAGCATCCATTGCGCTCTGATTTGGCCGAGGAATTTGTCAAAGAGCACAAAAAGTTTATGAAGTCCGCGGAGGAGTTTACCAAAAAGAATGCCGAAAAGCGTCCCCAGTAAATAGGAATAAAAAAAAATAAACTCGCCAGAATTTGGCTACAACTGGAAGAACCTTATCTGTACAAAATTCTATATACATGGTCTTCAAACTATTTATTGCTGTCTTTTGTTGGAAATTCAATTAAATTTAGTAGCTGCTTACACATAATCCTATAAATACGAACTGAACTACTACCTTTGGCTACCTCAACTAATCTTACGATGCAAATGCTTAACCTGTGCTAGCATGTGCTCCATCTGTCCAGTTATTTATAGGCCAAAAGCCTGCCAGCCTGGCTATTGAATAATTTACAGTTAGCAGACTGCAATAACTCTGACAATTGCCGAGCTGTGCCGTTTGGCACAGAATTTACAATGGGGAGTTACCTGAATTTAATGTCACACTCTGTGGTTAGTTTGGCCCTGAGAAATGTGGATTTGTATGGCTTTGTTAATTAATTGAAAAGCTACTAAAATTTCATGGGGAGCATTAGTTAAGATATAGACACATCAATGGAATGCTGAAAATGGTATATATAATAAAATTAGTTTTTCTATTATTATAATTATCTATTCCTTTAGAGCCTATTAGGAGAGATGATCGGGTAGATGATTCAAGTACTGGCAATTGACTTCCTTTGGTCATTTTTCATCATGCGATTAGCCAACACTTTGTCGAGTGCTCTGTGCTCTGCTCCTGGCAGTTTAACTCCAGACTAAACTGTATCAAATCTAGCTTAATTCTCAATTGTTAAAGAAATCAGCACAACTTAAAGATATATTTTAAATACAATATGTCGCAGGCAATTGTAAGCTTTTCTTTTTGTTGTAATTTTTGTTTTAACTCTACATTTTTCTATAAGATCTATCAATCTGTCTAGAATTAACTATCTTAACAAGCACTTAGTGCGCAAAAGGGTTTGTCCTTGAAAATGAATTATATCAAGCCTGCAAATTTCGTATTAGAAATAATTGTTCATGAACGAGTAATAATAGACTGTTCAAACAAGTATAACTACATATGAAATGATGTGCTTATATAAAAATAGATAGTGGATAAACACGTTCGAGCTTGAAATAATTTTGAAATTAATAAAAGTGGAAAAGCCAGTTGGGGCTAGGGTAAACTGTTTTAAATCGTTTGTATTTCTATTATATAAACTTTCATTCTAGATTCTTGGTGCTTTTATAATTTATAAAAATATTATTCCTAGGGCTACATGTTGATAAGCGACTATTAACCTTAACAACTTTACTGACAAGACATTAATCAGAGATTACATATGCAATATGATAAGGCTTATCTATCAAGCCCAAAACCAGGAATTGTATAGAAACAATATGGCAAACTTTATAATTTAGGGACAATAATGTTTAATTCTAACCAATTGGAGTTAATTGAATGTATATAATTTATAGCAACTATTGATGTTCGTATATAAAATATAGGTTGCCTTTCCGTCAATATTATTGCCACGCATTTGTAATGAATTGCCCTGTAAACACATATTCATTTAATATAGATATTCCATGATGAATTTCGTATCGCCCTCTCAATTATATAAGCATATATGGACGCTCAATGTTCAGCTAATTGAATTGAATTAACCGTTTTAATAACTGTAATTGCCATTACAAATGACATGTCATATCATATGACCAAGATAATATTAAAAGCAGAACATGCAACACTTTTGAATTGAGTGCAAAGTGAGGAAGGAAATTGCGGACTGGGTAGGTTACACTTAATGTAATTGAAAGCACAACTATTTATTTCTGCATGCCTAATTCTTGGAGATGACCACCATATTTTTGGTAGAGACAATACTATAAGCAGTTGGTGAAGACTTCTGACAAACGGCTTTCATATATGCAAGTTTTTTAAAAGTTTTTCAACTGAGTTGAGTTTAATATGAAGTTCAACCTAACTTTGCCATAACTAAACTTTGCTTCCAAATATAAATATGATCAATATATTAAATATAATATTGTTCAACATGTTATTTCAATCAAGAAAACTTGAAGCGTATAAACTTGCCAGCAAACCAATTTGAACTCCAAACTTGTCACAAACTGTTGATTAACACAGGCCCCATACATAAAAAACAATGTACAACAAAATGTTACACATACGCCCTGTGTGACAAAATAATAAAAAAAAAACTGTAATTTGCACACAGCAGAAAAATACACACACAAAATAAAATAACTTCAAAACCGAAAGTCAAACACACAGCAAACAAAGCCAACAGCAACAAAGAACAAAAAATGACAAGTGCAGTGGAAACTATTTTGTGTACTTGGGTGTGTCTATGTGTGCGTGTGAGTGGACATGCTATAAACTATAAACAAAGGCAACAACAAAAACGATAACGTTTAAACAAAACAACGGCGCCCAGCACACCAAGCAAGCGTACTCACTCGAGCAGACAATGCCATGGGCATTTGAGTGCGAAACAAGGCAGTGCACACACATGTATACACACGCACACAGACGCATCATATGAATATCACTCATACGCCAGCCATTCTCCGGCAAGACTAAATGAGTGGAAGCCCCATGTAAAAACTGTGTTTGTGTGTGTGAGCACCTCCGTGTGTGTATGCTTGATATGCCCGCACGTACGTACGTCCGAGCGCTGAACGCCGACCGTCGAGCGTTCGACGACCACTAAACCTAGCCGGCGCCTACTTCAAATGCTTCAGTTGACGCGCAACCCCTGAGTAAAACGCAACTCAAGCCTGAGGCTCCAAAGCCGGCGTTTAATTAATCAAAATAAATAAAACGCAGCGCATTCAATTAAATAGAACCGCGCGTATGCAACGCGTCTTCAATTGGCGGCAACAAGTGCGACGAGTTGTGTTTAATAAATAAACAAGAATTTAACCGAAATAAAATTAAAAATCAAAGTATAACTTAAAAAGAATATCGAACAAAAATATATAGAAAAAAATCAATCGTTTCTAGTAAAAGCCTGCGAAAAGGGCACGTTGCGCATACGGCGCGTGGGTGTTAAATACAATTTTTTATATGCTTGCCACTTGAAACAATTTGGCCTTGTCGTGTTGACATTTACTGTGATTTCAGGCAACTTTTGCGAATTGTTTTTTTTTCTATTGGTTGTCGGTGTGCGTGTGTTTTGTGTCCATATAGCTAATATCTGTAGCTGTGCAGCTAATTGCCCAGCAGCAAGGAATCAAATTGTGCTACGTTTTGTGGTGGTGCGGTAACACAGACCGACATGTCATTCGATATTGCCATCGCCGATCAGATGCGCATTGCATTAAAGTAAGTGGCAAATAAATGTGATTATTATCTTTATTCATAATTGATAAAATATATATTACATTTGCTTGCTAGAAAATTTTCAAATTGAAAATAGTCCATTTCATTCAATACAGACTTCTAACATTATTTCTATTTCTTTGCTTATACTTTAAAAGACTGTGCATCCAGTTTAAGTACCAATAAATAAAATAATTCCAATAATAATCTAGGCCAAATTCAGTTTAGTTGCATTAGATCGCGACAATGAATAAATTTTAAAATAAAACACTGATTAGTTTTATTTGAAATTATAAACGTGTGAACTCTGTGACATTTGCGAGCGATGCATAAATAAATATTGCAATCAAATTACCTCAATGACAATCTTAAGAATAAGTGTCGATTGATCTTTGACGTCTGTCCCTGCGCTCTTTGACCCAGTAACATGAGCATAGCTTATCGCAAAGTCTTGAAAAAGTTATACGAAAAAACAAATTTGTCGAAATCTAGAAGCAGTTGCGTCAGAGCTTGAGAGAGCTGCTTATCAATTGACAGATGCTGCGCCTGTCGAGCACCCCGAATCCGGTTCACATACAGATGGTTGGAGGTCTTATAAATAGCTGAGCCTTGCATCCGCGTTGTCTTCACTTACGATTCACCTTGCGGAACCGGGTGATCTTCAGCAGCTAATGATAAGATTGGGAATCTGTCTGGTTCCACTGTACTGTGAACTTTGTTCCCAGCACCGTCATAATGAGCACACATAATTTGAAAATGTTTAGCAGTGTGTTTTTGGAGGTGCTTAGTCAGTCGTTATCAGCTTAAAGGTTCTTGCTTATGTTTTTTCTTCTTCTCATAGTATTAATTATAAAATGTCAATATCAAATTGTCTGATAAGAGCCGCTCCTGTGGGCGCGTTTTATTATTGATATTAGTTGAGTGTATGATTTTTTCGGTTTATTGTCCGGTTGCTTGAATCGCGTCAGTCTGTGTTTTTTTACGACACTTGGCTACATAAATCACAAGTTTAGTCGGCTTACCATGTGACATTGGAAATTTCACTATCAGCTGCAATTTCAACCAATTAGTGTGAAATTGAGCAACTGTCAAATTCACTGACTAAGGGGCCAAAGTCAAGATCAACAGCTGCTGCGTTTTTGATAACTGCGAAAAGAACACGTTTGGTTGACTTCTGCAAATGTCAATGCTATTATAAAATTGTTTTGTAAAAAATCTGTCAACTCTGCGAGCTGCGTCGCGGCAACGAATCGAAATGTCAACTAAATGTTTACTTAAAAAAAAAAAAAAATAAAAAACAGGTCTTCTACCAAGTTTTTTTCTTGCTTGAGTCAAGTCTTTTATGAAAATTTCTAAGAAGTAATGTTTAAGTGCCTGATTAATGAAGAACAAGTAAGAGGTTCTAGTCGGGAGCTCCCGACTAGGGGATACCCTGAACCCTCTTCTTCCAACATCAAATACATATATATATTCTATTTTAAAAGCTATATGTCAAGTTTCGTGACTCTAGTTCTTATTATTTCTCAAAATTGCCCACAAAACAGGATATCGATATCGGTTTTTATCGATTGCTTGGAAAAGGAGTAAGTTATTGATTATTGGAAACAAACTCAATCTGCCGAGGCACTAGGAGCACCTACATCTAAAATTTCAAGTCTTTAGCTCTTATAGGTTCTGAGATCCTTGCATTCATCGGACAGACGGACAGACAGATAGACGGACATGGCTAGATCGACTCGGCTATTGGTGCTGATTAAGAATATATATACTTTATGGGGTCAGAGATGCTTCCTTCTGCCTGATACATACATTTGGATTTTGCACATATACAATATACCCTTATACTCATTTTTAATGGGCTCAGGGTATAAAAATTAGGATAAGCAAAGGATAATTTTTAAAGGTTCACGGCGCAATGAAATATGGGATTTTAATGATTTTAATTCTTTTTTTTTTATAGGAGCTCCCGACTAGAACCTCTTACTGGTTTATTTTTATTTTTAACTATTTAATGGACGCTTTTTTGACTATGTTGTGCTATTTATTAACAACCCCAAATGAATTTTAGCTAAGATCTTTAAAAATGGGCTTGAGGCCGATCCGATGCTTAACAAAAAAGTTTTATCCCAACGTTTTTCGCTAATTAACCACTGTTGTGGGTGGAATTTCCCAAAATCGCTGAAACACGTATTCATTAAGTTCTTATGTAGAGCCTTGAAAATAAGTTTGAAGCAAATCGGACACTTCGCGGTATGGTCTGGGCGTTGATCACCAATCAGTCAGTCAGTCAGCCAATCAGTCAGGACGAACAGTTATATATATATAGAGATATATATTTAGTAATAATATTACATGTTAATCAAGCAAAATAAATTTGTATGGTTAGCACAATTTTGTATATTCAATATTTGTACTTCGTTTAGTGCATTGTATCTCGATTGTTCTTCGGTGCAATGAAATACATCAATGGCTGCTTAAATTGCAATCGTTTTCGTTTTTGCATTAGCATTACTTTACACACCGTTGCATGATTTTGATTAATGGAAACATTTTTCAGAAAATTCTTGGCAGCCAAAATAAAATGTGCTCTTTCGAAATGCCATTGACCTGCAACGTTACTGCCGATTGATGAATTGAAGTATTGATTGATTTTCGATGGGCTTTAGTTTGAATGGAACAATTTTATTTTGAGCTGTGGCATGTTTGCTAAATTAATTTTTTAATAATGATGATGTTCGAAAAAGCATAACGAACTAATTAACAGATTAAAACATTAAGAATAATTTTTTTAGTTATGTAAAAGGATATAGTGGGTGTGGCAGAGTGTAAAAGAAATTATCATAACTTGCGATAACCTAACATAATTCGCATAGCATAACATTACATAACATAGCATAACATAACAAGCCAGTACATAACATAGAATAGCATAATAGTCCACAAAAGAACAGAGAATAACATTTCAAAATATAGTATAACTTAACATGGTATACCATTACATAACCATAGCATAACGTACCATAACATATAATAAATATAAATAAACATAAGATAACATAGCAAGACATACCATTACAGAACATTACAATTTAACACACAACATAACTTGGCATATTACTGAACAAAACATAACTCTATCATTAAATAATTATACAATACATT
This sequence comes from Drosophila novamexicana, assembly GCF_003285875.2. Taxonomy (NCBI): domain Eukaryota; kingdom Metazoa; phylum Arthropoda; class Insecta; order Diptera; family Drosophilidae; genus Drosophila; species Drosophila novamexicana. The sequence continues at coordinate 4,701,273 of NW_020824808.1, read as the reverse complement.
TTTAAAAGCTCTATTTCGACACAAATCTCTGCAAGTGTATTTATTTTTAGACATATCAAACTAACTGTTTGTTCTGGTTAATAATCATAAATGTTCACACCTTCGAAATGCAAAAGCATTTACTTACAGCTGCTGTTGATATAACCTCTTCCGCCGATTAACTTATGTATACTATATAAATTATGTGCATATCTAATTAACATACTGTAAATTATTTTTGTGGTTAGTTTTGTAGGCAAAGTCAATGTCAGAGATTTGTTAGCGTTTCTTTGTGGTTCCATTCGGCATACAAATCGCTTCCACTTGTCTATGATAGACCCAGAAACTGATGCGGCCCGGTTTTGGGATATTTCGTCTCATGTGCGACTTGATGTTTTGATTACTGCTAGATGACTTTAAAAACACGAGCAATAATAAAAACTATACATGAATATACATTCAAGCATATGAATACAGTTAAGTTAACTGCTCACTGGAGAAACCAGTTCCATGTCAATATTCAAGTAGCTAGGTTTTTTAATGTAGGCGAGTCTGACCTCGAACTTGGCGGAATTGTGGGATTGCTGCATGTAATTAGCGATATATAAAAGTATTATAATTCACACCAAGTACTCATGAGAGATTTTAACTAGAATTATGAAAATATCTCCAAGGTTGTACACTGCCAAACAAGAAGAAGAACTTCGCCAGTTGCTAATTAATTGCAGCTCGAACTACGCATAGTCTTTTGAATGATTTGTAGTCGTATAAATTGTCCGGGATCGTGTACAATTGTCTGGGATAGTGTACAAATCTTAAATATTTCCATATATGAAATCTATATTAAGACGCCTCGGTCTGCTGTGGATCGACTCACGCATCGATTAGCTCGCACGTTTCTAATGGAAACGCACTTGAAATATTAAATTGGGCAGCGCCGCATCGCGCTGCCTCTATCCAATACTTATGCTCGTAATACCCTACTCTATTAAAACACTAGACTGGGTCTTGATTGTTTTATAGATCATCAGTTTTTTTGGAGTTAAATTGATAAGTCTTTTGTATTTATTTATGCTGATAAGAAAGCTTCCTGAATTACCTGAGTTCTTAACGTCTGTGAAGTGCCTTGATAAAAGATAGTGTCTGATTTTTTGATTTACTTTTTCAATATAAACTTTAAGGTATAATAAAAATTAAGTTATTTTAAGCTGAGTCGCGGATTCTTAGCTGAGCTGCATCTCTTATTCAATTAGCAAAGTTAGATACTATGATGTAATGGCTGACTTCGGAATTTTTTAAAAATGAAAAGTTGCAGAGATATAAAGATATTTATGCCAAGTATCTTAATTTAATATTAGTGTCCTTAAAAGCAACTGACTGTTCAAATGTAATATATCAAAGAGCTTTGTTTGGCGTATATATTCCGGTAAAATGAAATTTTGATTCATATAAGGAATTTATTCGGTTATAATCTAAATATATATTCATTTTATATATTTTAATTTATTTTCTACGTTTATTCTATTATTGGAATTTGATTTAACTTTTAATGAAATTTTCTAAGAATTTGCATGCATTAAGGAAAATTAAATTAGTTGTTATATGTTTTCAGTTTTATCTGTTAGTGTTGTTTTTATCCGAGGACAGAAGGTAATTAAAAGCCGGCCCAAAATGTCTGATAAATTTTTACAAGCAAAGCGCCTAGAATGTTTATCCAAACACTCCGCCGATTTGATTGGCTCGAAATGCACTCACCTGTCTGCCGACTGGAATAGCATTAACAGCTCTCACCTTTTTTTTTATTTTCATCCTAATAGCTATGTCAAGTTCAAGACAAAGCAGCAGCGTTTGCGGAGCAATGATAAGGTTATTGCGGATACGATTTACGGCAAGGTTAAGGGGGTGAAGTGGCGTTCGATCTATGGCAACAACTACTACAGCTTTGAGGGCATACCCTTTGCTAAGCCCCCTGTGGAGGAGTTGCGCTTCAAGGCGCCCGTCGAGCCGGATCGCTGGACGGAGGTGAAGCGTTGCACACGGGAGCGCACAAAGCCCTGCCAGGTGAATCTGGTGCTGAAGCAAGTGCAAGGCAGCGAGGATTGCCTGTACCTGAATGTATATACCAGAGAGGTGAGTTCTTTATGGATATACATAGTTGAATCTGGAACTTATTTATATTTTCTACTCGAACGCAGCTGCATCCACAAAAGCCGCTGCCCGTGCTCGTCTGGATCTATGGCGGCGGCTTTCAAATGGGCGAAGCCTCGCGTGATCTCTACAGTCCCGATTACTTTATGATGGAGCATGTGGTGCTGGTGACCATCGCCTATCGCCTGGGCGTGCTTGGCTTTCTTACACTCGACGACGAGCAGCTGGATGTGCCCGGCAATGCGGGCCTCAAGGATCAGGTGATGGCTCTGCGCTGGGTCAAGCGCAATTGTCACTTCTTTGGCGGAGATCCGGATAATATAACCGTCTTTGGCGAGAGCGCTGGCGGCGCCTCCACGCATTACATGATGCTAACGGAGCAGACGCGGAATCTCTTTCACAAAGCTGTGCTTATGTCGGGCTCAGCGCTGTCGCCTTGGTCCATAACGCCCAAACATAACTGGGCATGTCGCCTGGCTCAGGCCACGGGCTTTACGGGTGAGCCGAATGACCGGGAGATCCTCAACCATTTGCGACACTGCAAGGCGAGCAGCATGCTGCGCATGGCCGAGGATATTATCACCATGGAGGAGCGGCATCAGCGCAAGGTAATGTTCTCCTTTGCGCCCACCGTAGAGCCATATGAGTCAGAGCATTGTGTGATACCCAAGCCACCGCTGGAGATGATGCGCAACTGCTGGGGCAACGATATACCACTCGTGGTGGGTGGCAACTCCTTTGAGGGGCTGCTCGTCTTTCCCGAGGTGCGCAAATGGCCGGAGCTGCTTTGCGAACTCGGCGACTGTGAGTATCTGTCACCCGAGGATGCCGGCCTGGATGCGGATCAGCGACGCGCCTTTGGCAAGCAGCTGAAGTCCACGTATTTTGGAGACAAACAGCCCAGTCAGAAGACAATACTCGAATACAGTGATGTAAGTATTTAAGGAAGATATTAATAATATATACAATTTACGGGATATACGGATAGATGAATAGAAAATTAAATGTATGTATGTTTTAAAAGAATAATATATCGAAAATGCAAATATATATGCATTTGCATTTATATATAGAATAATATATATATATATATATATATATATATATATATATTCTCTAATTTTATTATTCTCTAATTTTATTCAGATAAGAATATATCGAAATAAAGAATTTGGAAAGATGTATATACTGATAGATAAATGAAAAATTAATTTTATTTTTTATTTATTTTATTTATTACTTTAAATTTAAAAGGTAAATTTAATAGCTTTATATTTTTTGAATCTCTATTTAGATAAAAATATAAGTCATTATATTTCCATTTGAACAATAACTTATTATATTTTAGGAAAGATAATCGACAGAAAAACAAAATTATTTATTCCGGACAAGTAAATTGTCTGTAAATCTTAAAGTAATAATAAGACAATTTATGTTTGACATAAAAAGTAAAGTAAATATAAGTAAATGTTAGTACGTCAGTTTTCTAGTAAAAGATAAATTATTAGATAAGTTGGCAAATTTTATTATCTATATGGATTAAAAGTATGGGTGCATGTGAATGCATGTTGTGTATAGACAGAACAAAGGATAAATAAATATATATAGTTTTTAGCAACATTTTGAGAATAATTTTTTTTATATTGTAATTTATTAAACTAATAAGAAAACAGAAACAGTCATAGAATAATAGAAAAAAGATAGCTGCTTAAACAATTAAAGCAAAAATCTGAGTATGGATATATATAGAATATGTCGATTCAGATGAACAGATAAATATATATGTTATTGTATTATTATATTATATTATAATTTTTATTTTATTTTATTTTATTATTAATATATTAAGTTATATATACCCTGACTTAAAGTGATGTACCCTGGCCATGATATAAAAATAGTAATATTATAGCTTAATTTCAACTACTTCAAACGCGCTTAGATCGAAGAATATAAATATCGAAAGACGCAAAGTTTAATTTGACTTGCACAAGCTTTATTTAATCAAATACTTTAATCGTTTCAGCTCTGCTCGTATAAATATTTCTGGCATGGCATACATCGGACGCTGCTGTCGAGGAGCCTGCACGCGCCCAGGGCGCCCACATATCTGTATCGGTTCGATTTTGACTCGAAGCATTTCAACATAATGCGAATAATTACTTGTGGCCGCAAGGTGCGCGGCACGTGCCACGCGGATGATTTATCCTATTTGTTTTACAATGCGGCAGCCAAAAAGCTAAAGCGCCGCACTGCCGAGTTTAAGACGATTAGGCGTCTGGTGTCCATGCTGGTGCAGTTTGCCGCCACCGGCGATCCCAGCATACCCCTCGTCACGCACGAGGAACCCCATGGGGAGGCGGCGCAGGGGCAGGCACTGTCGCAGTCGCAGTCACAGTCACAGGTCTGGCTTCCCATATCCCGGCAGGATGCGGTATTCAAGTGCTTGAATATTTCACATGATGTGCAGGTGATTGATTTGCCCGAGGCCGACAAGCTGCGGCTCTGGGACAGCATGTACGCCGACAAGCAACTATTGTACTAGACATATGGCTGCAGCCATCCCCCGCACCCACTGTATCCCCTGCCGCACTGTTATTTACCTATATAGCTTTAAGCTGTGGCTCTCAGTTTGGCCCTAAATGCACAGCCACAACGCAAATCTGCGCTGGCATCAAATGTACATGTGTAAATAGAGGTTTTTTTTCTTGTTTTATAGCTAGGCTATTAAAAATAAATAAAAACACACGCACATACACATACAAACAAAAACGTGAGAGTGTAAATATTGAGCATATTTTTTAGAAAAACCTTTGGCTATTTATATTTTGATTGAATTAATATTAAATGTGAATGTAGCGTAAACATAAGTCGATTAAATATAAAAGAATAAAAATCAATATTTAAGCGTTAAATTCACATATATTTTCGTACTCTTAAATTCACTATGCAACAAGGAAAAAATACTATATGAATATTTATGATTATAGGTTATATTATTCAGCTGTTTCGTCAAATTTTTGTAATATTAGATTAAAACATCTAGAAATAAAACATAGTTTTACACATATTCTGTAGTTCACGTTTTTCATTGGCTTTCCAGAGGTTGAACAAACCCTACGTAACACTAAAGTGCCGCTAAGCCAACCAATTGGAAAAACCAACCGTAAAGTATGCTACGCGTTATGGTATTAAAAATTCCCAAAATTCTCCGACACCTGCACACCATCACGTACATTCAAGCTGTTTGAAAGCCAAAGCTCATATTTACCTGTCTCACATATACGCACATCCCAACTCAGCTTGGGCAACAAAATTCCACGTGCTCTACGACGCTTCTGTGCTCTAAGAAAATGTGTGAATATGTATGGCTGCTAAAAAATTTCATTTTAAAAAAATCAAAAAGTCTATTTGAAAAAGAATAATATAAAGAAGTTCACGTTACATTATTAAGTAGTTTTTACATTGTTAAAAACCTGGCGACTCACAACTAAAGACACACAAATGGCGCACAAGGAAATAGCGACCGTATAAATATCTTATATCTTAAAAAAAGTTGCATTTTGATTAACTTCAACTAATTGTTGTTTATAAAAGATATTTTGATACAATTTTATTATTTACAAAAAATTACACGTCTAAAATAAATATTTTAAATAAAAGTTTAATTTTTTATTATAATAAATTAAACCATGCAACTTAAGGCAGCAAACTAAGTATTTAAAAAGGGAAAAGTTTACTAAAATCAGTTTTTAAATAAATTATAAGGAACTCTTCATCTCAATCGGTTACAAAGCTTCTAATAAACTGATTGAACTCTATAAAATGTTTAATGATTGGCTCGTATTTTGGACTCTGAGCGGCTTTAACCGAAACAACAACCTTTTGTATTTTTTTGTCCTACACGTTCTATGTGGCAACTTGAAGAGTCACTTTGTCTGGCGTAAATACAAAACTCAGGGCACTTCGGGCTCCATCGCCCCAACGCGCCTGACATTGATTGTAATTAACAACTTACACGTGCTTCACATTCACTAAGCTGTGGGACCTACACCAAAAATTCCATTTAGGTCGTGTGAGTTACAGAATTTCAGTCGTATTTTTGCTTGTAATATTTTAATTATTATTTACAGTTGCTTTGTAAATTGCTTGAAATTTATTTAAATGTTGCCGTAAGCATCTTTTAGGCGCTGATTGAATTACAGATTTTGTTTAAAAGCTTCCGCCTGAAAGTATACAACACATTTTCTAGCTTTCTAGTACGAGTTATTTAAATGTAAGTTGCAGCATTTGTATGATTATTTTTCTCATAAGAGCAATCCTGCATAGCTCCCGCCTGGCGTTATGGCATTCAGGTCTCACAAAATTCAGGGTGTTCCAAGCAAAAACGCTCCGATACCTGTCTGGTGCCTCCTGGTATATAAAACTTCCGATTTGGAAAAAGACCTAGGAGTACCGAAAGTCGGGGGCGTTATAAATATACAGGCTGCAAATTACACGGCCCGACTGGGAAACCATCCTAATCGTCTGGCTAGGCGTCTTCTAAAAAGGCGTAGAATTAGAGGACTCCATACGCGGAGTAGATTGCGAAGGTCTCACCCAATCGATCTCCCAGATCGATTCATAAAGTAACCCTTGTAAATTTGTATAATAGACTACCAAGTAGAGGAAGTAGTTTGTAGTTATAAATTTAATTTATATATTTTATATATTTTATAAATTTTAATTTATCTTATAATTCAGTTGAGTAGTCTAATCTGACCACAGATGAAGTCAAGTTAAGCATTCGCGCCTTTTGCCTAACCTATGTGAATCCTTCTGAATTTTTAAAATCCCAGAAAATAATATTCTTTTTTTCCTTTTTTCTTACATATTTCACGAGTGTGGGCGAAGCGGAAGATGGGTAAAGCTAACACAAACGTGCAGCCAAAACATCAGCAATCCATGCACCATTTCGCTGTGGCGCCGCTGCCGGAGGCACGAGGACGACGCATGCTGCACATGTGCCATATTCGAGACACGGAATGGCTGGGCAAAAGTCACGCGAGATTGTTGAACTCTCTGCAAATTATGATTGTTGGGGTTAGCCATTTCTATCCAAAAGGGGTCGTGGCGAGTGTACTTTTGATTTGATTTTGAAAAATTCATGAGTACAGTGTTGGGGCTTCGTCCCTCCCCCTCCAACTGGGCAACTGTCACGCTGTTTGATGTCTGACAGCTGGCATTTACTTGGTCTTCTTATCATCTGGGGTTCGGCGCGCGTGTACGGGGTGCATAACATTTACTTAGGAACTGTTTGACATAGAACGCATATATGTGTATTTATGAGTATTTGAAATACTTTATAGGATATTTTGATTAGTTCATTTTATAATTAAATTTTCTTTTACTAAACGTTCGTTTAAAAATGATTGGATTGATATTTAAAAATGTATTTGTTTAGTCCTCGAACTGCCCTAAAAAGACGACTTATTCAGAAAAACGGTTATTGATCAGTCAGTTTATAATAAGTTACGTATCGTACGAGATGGCTCGTGGACCTTAGAAACATTTGAAGCGTTTAGCCGCACCAAAGACATGGATGTTGGACAAATCGGGCGGTGTTTTCGCTCCACGTCCCTCAAAAGGTCCACACAAGCTGTGCGAGTCGCTGCCGCTGTTGATCTTCCTGAGAAATCGTCTAAAGTACGCTCTCAACGGCGCCGAGGTGACCAAAATTGTCATGCAGCGCCTCATCAAGGTTGACGACAAGGTGCGCACGGATCCCACCTACCCAGCCGGCTTCATGGATGTCATCACCATTGAGAAGACTGGTGAGTTCTTCCGTCTGGTCTATGATGTGAAGGGACGTTTCACCATTCATCGCATTTCCGCTGAGGAGGCCAAGTACTAGCTGTGCAAGGTGCGCAAGACACAATTGGGTGCCAAGGGCGTGCCATTCCTGGTGACGCGCGATGGCCGCACCAACCGCTATCCCGATCCTCTGGTGCATGCCAACGATACCGTGCAGGTGGACATTGCCACCGGCAAGATCACCGACTACATCAAGTTTGATTCAGGCAACCTCTGCATGATCACTGGAGGTAGAAATTTTGGGACGTGTTGGCACCGTTGTCAACCGTGAGCGTCATCCCGGCTCCTTCGATATTGTGCACATTAAGGATTCGCAGGGTCATGTATTTGCCACTCGTTTGACCAACGTGTTCATCATTGGCAAGGGCAATACGCCTTACATCTCGCTGCCAAAGGGCAAGGGTGTTAAGCTGAACATTTCGGAGGAGCGCGACAAGCGTTTGGCCGCCAAGACCCAATAAATAACATGCCAGCCGGACAGCAGCAGATTAGGGGACAAGAGTAATGAGGATTTTTAACTTTTAGCATAACTCTGTACGTTAGAGCTACGGAATTACAAAACAACGTAAACAAAAGGATATCCAGTAAGGTTTATAACCATGAATATCTAACAAGCTCTACTGAAAAGCTAATTTCATGGGAATGAAATTGTCTCCATTTATATCAGAATATTCAGAAAGCGAACCGTTGAATACAATATGGTTTAACTCAATCATTTCTATGCATAAATGAATAAGATTTTGCCTTTAATTTATTTTGAATTCGAATTTCAACTGAATCAAATCAACTGAAAATATTATTTCCATTCTAGTAAAGAGTATTTGAAAAAAAATCGTTTTTTTGACGGCCAAAGTGCAAAGTTCATATAATTGAACAAAAAGTTTTCATTCAATTCTGTACACAAAACCATAAAAGCATTTGGTCGGGACAAAGAAATTCAAAGAAATGGGAATTCGGATCTGTGATGCATAAGCAGATGGCATAGATCAGGTAAAAAAAAAGACAAAATAAAACCCAAGCACAATTTATAACAAGCACAGCGAAGCAAATGAAGAGCTTAATTTAATTAATCAAAATAATTTAGAACTTAACAATGTGCAAACTAAAGCCAGAAATAGAAGCAAATTTTCAATTGATTTAAATGAATTAAACGCAATAATAATACAAAATAAACAAACGTGCCAAAAGTGCTGAGCACGAGATCGTAAAGAGAGCAGGCAAGTGAGCGGGAGAGCGTGAGAGCGCACCAATAAATGTGACAGCGCTTGATCAAGTTTTGCTCCGCTCTTGCGAAAGCTCCGAGAGCGACAGCTGCAAAACATATGACAGCATAAGTCACGAGAGCTTATGTTGAAAGCAGCCGGCGGTTTTTATTTTTGCGGCGAGCATTGCCCAAGGTCAGACAGTTATCGTATAAGTGTATAAGAACAATGTGAGCGGCATGTGGGGGTCGCAGAAGGGGCGGACGAAATAAAATTACTTTTAATAAGTTAAATCAACTTTGATTTGAGGCAGAGCGCGCGCATTGCGTGCGAATACAATATATGGAGAGATTTTGCGATTAAGCGTGTTCCTCAGTTGCGTGCAGCCCACTAAGTAACGTTTACTAACGGCAACTGGCCATAACTACCTATTATTGCTTGGTCCGAGCAATTGGCTGACCCCATTTTGAAAATTAATACGTTCAAAAGCGCAACACAGCGAAAGCTATAGCGGAAGCTTTAAGCGAGGTAAAAGTTGGCGTGTGGCAACAACAGCAACAGGAGCTCATGGCCTAGTCTCTCAGTCAGCTGTTATATCCTTATTCGTGAGTGTATGTACAGTCTATTTGTTTACTTTGCGCAAAAAGCTTGCGGCGCGTGCAGCTCCACAGCAAGCATAAAAAGCATAGTCATAATATTCATAACTTCATTTTTACCAAAAAATAAGTTACTTTTGAGGTTAGACAACATATCTTGAATATCTTTGTAACGGCAAAATAAATATGATTTGTGTTCAACAGAAAAGCCTTAGATAAGATATAAAGTTGAATTTCAGGCATGTCATGGCAAGGTAGGCCGTATAAGTTGATATAACTATGCCTTATAAATATGAACTTTGCCCTAAAGCATTTCAAATACCCGCGACTGGTATTCCCTGTAAAATACATGATTCATTCACGCCCGGAATAACTGACGCCCACTTGAGCAAACTTCGCCTTATCAATATGATTTATACATGTACAAATGTACTTTTTTATGATTTTTTCAGAAAATTACAATGCGTGTTAGCAAAGAAGCGAAATCACAGTTTGCGAAATCATGTTTCGGAGCACTTGACGTCTGCATATACAAAAAAAAAATACTCATTAACATTTATCAATACTGATAAGGCAAGTACAATAAGGCGCGTTGATTGAGGCTTAACGATATCGTAATAGTGAATCATAAATGATTCAATAGTTTATTAGCTCTGCCATATGGAGCTGTAAGCCTATGCACCATCTGTTGTGATAGGATTACCAGAGGATATAAGAGCTCTTGAGAGAAAATGCATCTCTAAATGCTTTATACTCAATGGGGAAGTCCCGAACGTTGATTGCACTGATTATACCATGCATGTAGTTCACTTTTAGAGCACTATTTCTCTCACTCTCTCTCTCTCTCTCTCTCGTTCGCTGTGTCTCTTTGCCCCTATATGGATTACAGCATGACTTTTACTTCGCAGTAAAGCACCAAAGCGTCAATGCATAACAACAAGAACAGCCACTGAGAAAATCAAGAAGAAGCATAAGCACGCACAGCAACAACAACAGCAAGCAAGTCAGCAGCAGCTTGTTTCGCGCGCTCTTTATGCTCGACGGAGAGCTTTCGCATGTGCCTTGTGCTTAGAACTTTAGCGTGGGGCTTTACCGTCGCGTGCTTGCAAAACAGTTGATGAGCTGCCTTCAAGCCAAACGGACGTAGTACAAAGTGTAACTAAAGAGGCTAAATAGAAGCAACAGCTAGCTAATACAATATCAACTAGAACAACAATAGCCACAATAGCACAGCAACAAAAACAACAATAATATAATATAAACTATTATAGAATTTATTTAAATTCACGCGGCACGGCAACAACAACGACAACAACACCAAAAATAACAACAACAGTATTCGTGTGGTTTTTATTTCGCTTAAAAGCAAAAGTTATGTGATAAGCAAAAGATTCGGCGTGTGCGTGTGTGTGCTTTTTTCGCAGTGACAATATCCTGCGTGTGCTTGTGCGCGTGTTTTTATAGCTGCGCAGGACGTGCCAGCCGAAAGCTGCTTATCAGTGTAATAGCTGTTGCTGCAGCAGCCTATCTCGTTTTTTTTGGCAATCAGGCACAAGGTCAAGTCAACAGCTGGCAAAGGACCTAACAAAAACAAACAAACTAAACAAATAAAACAAATCTATTTGATAACAATCATTTTGATGGTGAAATTAAAACATAAATATAATAAAAAAAGTATTTATTGATTTAATATAAAAACAAAAAATATATATATATTTGAAAAGCAAGAAAAGCAAATTTTTAATAAAAATTACATTTGACGACGTCGCAACAACTACAACAAAAAATACACAACAAAATGTCTTCCATGGCTGCATTTGATCAAATCAAAATTGGACTCAAGTAAGCGCGACAATAAAGCCCTATAAGTCCTAAGTGTACATGTATATAAGTTGTTTAATATATTAATAATAATAAATAATAGCAAAATGAGCCCTGCGGAAAATCATGTACAGTTTCCAACGATTTATTTCAATTGCATATTGCTCAGCAGCTGATTAAAGTAGAACTGATTCAGTTTGTTCAGATCATTAAATCCATAGTCTTAGCTAATTTGTTTTGGCATTTAATTAATCTCTGGTACTTGACGTAATTTATAAACTTTAATGTACCTAAACTGTTTAATTATGGTTGCCTTTTAAAGTCAGTTGAATGACATCAGCGAATTGTGTCATCTATAAGAAACAATAATATTTTACATATGAATAAAATATAATATATAGTTTCAGAGTGTAGGAGTGTACATGACTATGTTGCTTGTTTAATAGTTACCCTATGCACAGTATGTAGTTTAAGATAATAAAAAGTTAACCACAAAAAAATTAAAGAAAATCTATATATTACGTTGCTGCTGATAGATAACGAAGTCTAAATAAGAATTTTGTTATATATGGAATTTGAAGGATTTACGCTACTTCTTAAAAACTGGGTATGATGTTATATCTTCTTATTATTCAAGGCTTACATATCAAATTCGTAGTCCGTAGCTCTCATAGAATCAGAGTTTGCCGAGATAAATATTATAAACAAACTTTTTCATGCGATGCTCAATATTATTGCAAACCTCGTAAACCCCATCTACATATTACAGGGCATTAAACAGCTACCTACAAACTAATAAGCAAACAAGATATATAATATATGCATCTAAAGTTATGTTTTAATAAAATGTCAAGAGAAATCAGCTTAATGAAAGCATTTATATATATGTGTATATATCTATCAACTTGTAGGTAGCGACATTTATAGTGTATATAGACATATATTTGCTCAGATAAGCGAGGCAAATATAACTCGAGCAAATCCCGGTGATAAAATATTTATATAGCAAACAAAAGCGCTTTTGTCTGCGCGGGCATTTGTTAATTAAATGAATTTTTAAAGTAAATTGCAGCAATTTGTGTGTTGTTTGCCCCCAAGTCCTTTGGCGACTAAGGACCAAGCACACGTCGCCATCCTGTGCAAATGAGTTACACTGTGTGTCAAGCCTTAACGGCAATATGTTGACGCCAGGACCTACAATTTTCTGACAACTCATGTTAACTTCTGTCCATATTGTGCGCCATGCTCTACGCACGGGTCTCCCCATTCCATTGGTTCCCGAGCACTCTGTAATTTGTCTGCATAACGAGTAAACATAAACACGGCGAATGACAGCGCCAAGCGCACAGTGTCATTAGAGGGGCTCATTGTCATTTTGATGGTCTTTTTTTCTCTGTCTGTCTCTGCCGGCACTTTAACTACGCAAATAATTAGGTAGAGAACTGCTCTCAAAGCGTCCCGCGGCTTTAAAAACACAAAATGAGTGTGATCTAATTGAGCGTGCTTTACAAGCAGATACCTTGCACTCCGCTGCGACCTGTTGGAACGTACTTTCAAAGTGCCTTCTATGCGATTTTCAATTTAAGCCATGGCTGTACTGGCTCTTTTCCATAGTTTCAACCCATAGGCAAGATATTCTTTAATATCTGTTTATTTTTCGATTGTTATAATCTTTTGCACTTAAAGAAAAAATCGTAAAACTGTCTCTTATTATAAATGGGACATCAATAGTCGATCATTTCGTTATCGATTACATGTGATCAAGCTATCGATAATTTGATATATCATTTAAATATAGTTTGCTTTTGAGTCTGTTTATGTAAACAATAGATGTACATACCACCTATTCAGATGTCCCACCAATATATAATATACCCCATCAGCCCCTTTCCTTGAGTACAGGGTATGAGAAAACTATAGAAACAGCAACCTATTTATGTAAATTCTGTCTATTGTACAAAAACCCAAGCTGAGTCATTTGTGTCATAGCGAAATATTTGAGAGAACGGACAAAGAGATTGTGCTATGAGATCAGCAGTAGAGCATCAGGTTTGCTTGCCAAACCATAAAAGCAACTAATTTGATAATATTGCTGCCTACATGAAATGGGCAGACGGGCAAGTTCTGGCTTGTAGAGCTCCACAGCTCGTAAGCTCTATTAAAAGCGAAACAGAACTTGTTTTGTACTGTGGAGCTCTAATACCCTTTTAATTCCCAGAAGTTCTACACACTGTATGGCTTAAGGTGCGTACACATAATTGTAGTAGGCTTGGGACTAATTAATAATTGCTTATTTCTGGAGGGGACTCACAAAAGCTCGCAGAACTTGAATTTGCGCTTCCTCTTTCGCTTGAAATCATCAAACTATTTTTGTACCAAGACAGTGAACTAAAAAAGCTCGTCAATTTGTAACTCGCTTTTGTAGTTTTTATGAAGCCTTAATTAAAGCTTCATTTGCTTGGAATTCCCAAAGAGTTTTGGCAGCTGCAGCTCTTTCTAGTTAGTTGGTATTGTTGTTGACGAAAGGTATTTCACATAGTCGATTGCAATGATATTACAATAAACTGTTTCATTAATAGAAGTCCTTTAATTGCCATTTTCAATTTGCATAGTTTTTATAGCGAAATATATATAGAGAAATTTATTAATTTTATTTTAATAACCTTTTTATTTGTTTGTTTTAATTTTAATAAACTGTATTTTCGTGGAAAACATTTTTAGCAAAATTTATGAATTGATATTTTAATTATGCCATTTCTTACATTTTTACTTTGTGGCCATGTGCAACATTTTGTCGCAACTCCGGCCAGCCATGTTTTATTTCGCGGAAAAATTTACATATCTATTGTTTGGCTGTGATTTATTCCATGACATTTGAGCCGGGTAACCGGCCAACCCACTCGTCATTTATATTCATAAAGTATTTAATAAATAAATTTCAGCAGTAAAACTTCAAATTGTCAATTTATTCTGCTCGAATTATTGATGTATTTTAAGCTTGTAGCCATTGTTCAATTTGATCAATTGTTCCCATAATTGAACAAAACATATTTATTTATCTTATACATCTGCCTTTACATCACTGACGCCTATTAACCTTCAGATTTATTGTATTTCTCACACGATTCTCGGCGCACGTGTGGCATTTGACCAAATTGAATTAAACATTTGGCAGCTCAGCAATTAAACTGCTCAATAATGGGCCTTCGTCAAACAAAATTTGATGCAATGCAAAAGCATTCTACTGTGCGCGTCTCTTTGCTAATTTTATAGTTTCAATATCTTTTTGTGTTTTTTTATTTTTCATTCTAACGTTAAATAAACACAAATTTCCTCATATTTGCCCTGGGTGCCAAATATTTTATGTGTTGTCTTTTCGCTTTTCGGGAGCTATTCGACATTGCTCATACGCCGCGTGTTGCGTTCCGCAGCAACTCTTCTTGCATTTGTCGCTGTCGCTCTTGTTCAGCTCGCCCACACTACTCAACCGCATACACTAGCGCACTCACCTTCATACATGTGTATCTGTCTATACATATGTATCTGTGAGCTCGTCAATTTCATTTAATTTTGTCGCGTTTTGTATGCCTCTTTTTCTGTGAGTTTTTTATGGCGAGCAAAAAATAGTTGCCACAGCAGCAGCAGCATTTGATATAGGTTTATTATGTATGTACATAAAAATCTCTTTTCTATTGAATTGTATATATATATGTGTGTATATATGCGTATATTCAAGAAGATATTTCTATGGCTAACACGTGAGCTAATAAAAAGGAAATATAAAAACCTAAATTTAAACTTAGAACTTTTTATTTCAATTGCATTTTAAAATATTTTATTAATTAAGAAAAACAAAACAATATCTAATTGCAATTATTTTGATTTTTTTAATATTTTAATAATTGAGTCAGCACCAAACATTAAGCAAACACAATAAAACAGTTATCTTAGAAATCAAATAATTGTTTCAATATTTGAAAATTGGTTTTTATTTCAACTAGCTTGCCTTAGGGCTTATAATATATACATATATATAAAATATATATTTAAAATAATATTTGCAAAGCGCAGATCAATTACACTTAGCAGCAAAAATTTATTGCAGTTATGCAACCTAAATTGTAGCTATTATTTCGCTAGCTTTATTTGAGCTGCGGCTACTTTTCCAGGTTAATTGGATTGTATAACAGTATAAAATAAAAGAACATCGAAATTCAATTAAGCCTTTGTCCTCAATATTGTTTAAGTAAGTGCCGTGATGCGTTTAGAACTACATTTCAAATTGCCGTTAGTCATATACTAAATATTTAAGCACACTACGCGGTAAACATTCCTTGACATGGCTGACATCAGAGTTGAAAAAAAGCAAGCCAGCAAGTAACGCTTACCTTGTGCTTTATCCTTGCGCCACTTGCGAGCTTTCATTCCGTATGAGCAGCAGGGGTTGTGCGCCTGCGATTCATTCATAAGCAGCGGCAGGCGAAAAAAAGCTCGCGCGTGTAAGCTTTCGCCTTGGCTGCCTTGCGTGTCAAGGTCAACAGGACCTGCCGCTGACAGATGCGCTTATAACCAGCAGAATGGACACAAGCTAAAAACTAAACAAATAGTGTCGAAAGTTTCTTTTTGTTACGGAAATGATGTGACTGCGCTGATGTAGGTTTCCTTTTTCCTTTTTTATACAAATTTTTCCGGTCTGATTTTTTGTTGTGATGATTCTAATATGGTTTTTAATGGGACTCGGCATTTGACGAGTTTGCCTTTTGCTGTTTAGCTTGTCCGTGCACATGCCTGATAATTATGGTGCGCGGGGGGCTGATGAATGGATGTGGCCAGACTGCCGACAGACTCGTCAGTTTATAGAAAATTAATGCAATTATTACGACATATTCTGTTGCATGACGGCGCTTATCACTAGGGGCCAGACAGTGAGAAAGTCAGAGATAGAGAGTGCGAGAGATTACAATGATTTTATTTGTTATAGTTGCTGATAGAACTAGCGAGCAAAGGTGCTATTGTCTGTGTTGTTCAGGCTCAATGTGGTTCAATGACACAAGCTGAAATTACTCACTTAAGCATGGGAGCAAAATGAACAATGAAAGCAACTATTCAGTGTGAGCGTGAGCCACGGCAACTTAATGTGCACTTGAACTTTTTAATGGTTCAGTGAGATTAATTTAAAGTGACAGTTAAGTCCAAGTACTATAGAAAATTCTTCACAGTTAGCAAAGTCGAGCTTTATGATTTGATTGAATTTTGCGTGTACTCGTGGAGCTTTGAGCCTTTTTAGGTAAATTAGGTGGGCTTTATACGCTTGCGGCTTTAATTGTGCTTTCAAGCTTGTTCTACTTTAAAATTGTTGTGCATAGACTTTAAGTCAAATACAATTCATATTGCTATTTTAATTGCTTCTTTAAAATATGTTGTAATTAGCTAAACCTTGATATTAAATAATTCAATGCTACTAGTCCTTCCAACTACAAGTAGTAAATCCCACTTAAAACATTTCCGAATTTCCGTGTACTTTAAATCGATTATTGCACAATTTTGAAACAAACTGCAACCTAAATAAAAAAAAATATACCAAAGCAATTTTGAATATCTGCCTTCCGTTGTCCTCGCTTTGCCTACTTAATTACTTCTTTTTGCGCTGATCTCCTTGGGATAAAATGATGGCAATGCGTATGAATATATTCAGGGCGTCCATATAAATAGCTAGTGCATTGTTGATTGGATCGTAGCGGACATATCCGTGTTCCGGATACATCTCAGCTGCCTTAACAATGCGCTGCGTGTCGTGAAGCAAGAAAGCGCTAAACAGAATCAGGCCGCCGTATAAAGATATGGATGCCAGACCGGCGCCGAGAGCTGTTGTCGGCGGCAGCCACATGGATGCCAGCGATGAGGCAAATATGACGCCCAGGCCAATGGCCAAGGGACCACCAATATGCAGGAATCTGTCGCTGGGCGCACATGCGGCCACCGTGGAGAGAGCGCCTACAATGCCGCCCGTATAGAGCAGAGCCCGCACCAATATCGGACCGCCCAGAAAGCACATGGGCGCCACAACAGCTCCCATGACGGCGCAATGCAATGCCCAGGCCAATTGCTTCATGCCCAGGCCCGGCTCATATTCCAGCGCTTGCGTCAATGCGCCCGTGCCCATGACCAGACCCATCGTCACCAGGGTAGCCAGCCAGCCGCTGCGCATGATTAGCTGTAACAGCTGCTCCGATTGAAAGACAGTGGCTGCCGATGCTGCAGTGACGGCACAGGAGGCGCCAAAGTATGCGTAGGTGGCGTGTATGCGATCCCTTACGTACTGCGGCCACATGACCGAGTGATCGTAGATGCTCGGCTGATTGGCCAGACCTAGGCCGTAATAGCAGAGCCCGACGAGACCCATGAGTGCCGCACCTGCCGCTGCGCCCTTTCCCATGGAGTAGGCGTTCTCGCTGGGCGGACCCATCATGCGTTCCTTGAGCGTGGGTGCCTTTGTGCGCTGGTCCAAGTGGGATCGATTGCGATTTTCCGGCTCCTCGGAAAAGTTACGTCTCATATTAGGACGTTTTGGTAGCAGCAGCGTTTTGTGCTGCTTGGGCACCGCAACTTGCATTTGGTCGGGTCTGCATCTGGGCGCCTGCAGCGTTGACTTCCAAAGTCCCTGGCCGCCGTTGATGGGTGCCTTGCACAGCAGCCGTGTCGAACGCGCTGGCAGGATATGCGCCAAACGTGCCAAAAGCATTTCTGTAGGATTTTGAATATTGTTCGATTAAGGAATTTCAATGAATTGATGTTTTGGATTTAAATCACAATGTGCCTATTGCACGCTTGTCGAAAGTTGTTTAACATATTTGTTTGGAAGAGAGCGTCAAATGTAATAAATGGTTGCAATGCTCAAATCTAGTTGTGGAAAAAAAAAGAAAAATAAAAAAATAGAATACAAAAATACTTAAATATGTATATATTTATGCATATATTTAAAGAATATACCAAATGATTCTTACAATATTTATATACAAATTAACTAAACATAAGTTTTAAGTATTAGTATATCTAATATAAATACATTTTAACTAAAGATTTATTTGCTTAATACATAGAAAATTTCATTTAGTTTTTATTTATGTTATTCATTTATGTGTCAGGGTCAATTTAAAATATAGAAAAATTAAGGATATCTTTCGCACGCCAAAGATTTTATACCCTTATGCAGATATGTTAGAGTAGTGAATTCGATAACAGAATATTTTGCCCTATAACAATCTACTTTTCGATATCTTTATCTTTACTATAGCAGCTATACCATATAGTGGCCCGATGCTGTTTTGTATATATATGAGTTTTACGGCTATAAACTAATAAATCCCAAATTTTGTCAATGTTTATACGAAAAAGGTGTCCATACCATTACCTACTTTTCGGTCTTATGCAAAGTTTCAAGATGATAGCTCTAAAACATAGAGATTAGTTCGCATAGAAACAGACGGACAGACGGATGTAGCTATATAAACTCGGCTCTTGATGCTAATCTAGAATATATATACTTTATGGGGTCGGAAGGTTATAAAGTAATAAAGCTATTATAATAAATATGTAAATATAAATAAACTATATTTATAGTTGTATTTTCAGTTTTTTATCAAAAGAAAAATACAAATTCGATTTAATATATATCATAAACGACCAAAGTTTTCCACTTAAGATACGCACCAAAATTTACATATATCATATTTGACACTCATTATGCGACAATCTCGTAAAGGTCTTTATAATATTTGGCTGCAAACTATTTTCAGTTGGCCAAATCTGAAATACCTTCAATTGTTTGGCAAATGTCAGCAATTATGTGATACAAATAAACTGATTTTCAGTGTATATATGAGCCACAGGAATGCCAGAATTGCAGAAATCACAAATGTTGCACTTACAAACAAATATTCGAGCACAAATTCGTATATGAACTGGTCATCCACTTGTCTGACGGTCCATTCGATGCCTTTTGCTTATTTGTCTTTTAATTGCCTGTTATTTTTTATTTTTTTTTTGCTGTCGTCAGAGAAAGAGCAACAAGATTTTGTTTATTTTTATTTATTTGGAAATTTTATTTTCGAACGCAAAGCTCTAGAACACGTAAATCCGAGGCGAAATTTTAAACGAATGAAACGCTTTGCACATAGATCATGTCCCCTTTGGGTACATTACAATTGGATGAATCGAGCGTAAAATTGGCTGCATTTAATTAGCTGCTCATAACAATTTGTAAAACGCACAAATTTATGTCTCCGAAATATCCCAATTTAGGTGTGTCCCTCGTTGCCGTAGGGCCTCAAGCGAAATAACTTTGCCACACGCAATGTCAACATTAGAAATTTTCTTGTACTTTTTTATGACACGCATCCCGTCTTGAACATTTTTGATATTGACCTTTCTTTTTATGGGACGCTGCTGGGCATTCGCTGAATCGTTCGACTGGCTTTTCACCCAATATTTCTATGGCAAAGTTCAGGGCCAACGCTTCGATAGTCAAAAACTCAGAAGCATTGCCATATATGATAGCCGAAAAAAATAACACACCAACAAAATATACAACAGCTCGTCGGGCTATTAATAAGCATAAATATGACATATTTTTGCCGAGTTTGCTGAAATGCAAAAAAAAAAAAACTGAATAAAATAACAAATCACGAGGGAACAACAGCTAGAAACATGCGTAGGTTTTTGTTGCTTTATAGCGCTGAATGCTTAAGATTTGCTTTAAAATTAAAGCACGTTTCATTTGATGACCAAATGCAGTCAAAGCTGTAAAATCCCATGTCTACACATATTTTATTTAGAATAGACAAGTGAGATGAACACATTAGATACTTCTTGTAAGCCAGAAGCTTGTCTTTCAGCCCGAAGGAATAGAGAGAAAATAAATACAATGCCACCTTGTAAAAGGGAAGTGTTTTCAAATATATTGTATTATGCGCATTTATGCGATAGCCTTGAAATCTATAATAAACAGATTGATTCTTGCGACAGCGTAAATATTATAGTATTTGGTGTAAATATTTAGATACATATTTAAAGAGGTGAAAATATTGTCAACTATTTTCAATTCAATTTATAACCTTGCAGAGTGTGTTTTTTTTGTCATGAAATGTGTTACATATATTCCAGATCAGCATCAACATCCTTGTTGATATAGCCATGTCCGACTGTCCATCTGGCTGCTCTCATGCGAACTAGTCGCTTAGTCTTAAAGCCATCGCCTTGAATATGCAAAGCTCCGCCTTGCTGTTGCAGGCAGTAAATGTGTCGAAACTGGTCGGATCGGACCACAATATCGGTACGATCAGTCACGAAGTAGGTTTCTGTATAAGAAACTTTTGTATTTACCAAAATATCGTGGCCAAACTCGGCATTTATTAGTTTCACTATGCTCCTCATATGTATGCAAATTCTTTTCAACATCAGACAACTGTATAATATAGCTGCAATCATATAGGAACTATCGCTCGAAAAGTAGGTTCCTGTATGGCAATATGTTATGGTTTCCAAGATATTTGGATCAAATCATATCTTCAAGAGGCAAATGTCTACAATGCCATTTTAATCTTTCTCTATGATTTTTATTTTACTTAATTATATTTACACATGATGGTATACAATAAAAACAAAAAACAATAGTGGCTTGATCTCATAATTTGTAATTTATTAATTATAATTTCAAGGGTTTCCTATTAAGAAATGTTGAACTTTCTTAAATAAGAAATAAAATATTTTTAAAAAATATGTAACTTTTATTTTTTTAGAATAACAAAAGATGTATTGTTGCCACTTAAAAGAGATTGGAAACTATTTGGGCAAAAATCTTATTTATAAAATATTCATATATATATTATAGGGTTCCAGACTTTTTTTTTTTTATAAATACATTTTTATTTATACACTCTGCCAAACATAATAGTGAAAATATTTGAAAAACCAATTTTTTATAATATTTTAATATAACCACATACCTAGACTTTTTGTTAAGTGTAACATTTTTATTGCTACTTCAAGCCAAATAAAAAAGGGAGAAAAATTTGAATTGTTAATATTTAAACACAACTACATTCCCAGACTTTGTTTTACAATGTAACCTTTTTATGGCTACTTCAAGTAAAATAAAATATGGAACATATCTTACAAATTTTGTCGCTAATATTTTAATATAACTGCATTCTCAGACTTTCTGCAAATGAAACCGGTTTTTAACTTTCCACTAATTTAAATTTTAGTGCATATTTTGTTGTAATAACTAGTTGGTCTTACAAAGTATGCACTTTAATTTCAAGGGACAGAAATTTATTGCTTTTCATACTTTTTATCTGAATCAAACCAAAAAAGTTTGGATAAATATCGTGCTACCTATATTTTGTTTATCGTCAAATAAAAAGCAGCAACAATTTGTTTTAGTAAGACGTACTAGTTTTAACAAAATAAAAAAAGATTTATAAGCAAGCAGACGGAAACACAATTTTTTTTTTCGCTTCTTAAGAGTCGCGCAACACGTCTCAATTCTTGGGGCTGCGGCTGATAAATGGCAAACACCTGGCTCGCGACGAAGTGCTGATAAGGAATTGGCTTTATCACTGGCCGTGTCTATTCATATACATATATGCATTAGCTGAACAAGGGAAAGACGGCCCATCAATAAAAGCATTGATGCCGGAAATCACATCGTTCATTTTGACTGATTAATGGCAAACGCTTTCAATTTTTAAGGCTAAAGTACAACAGGAAAGCCCACACTTAGATAAAAGATATATACCCTGTTTATTAAATGGGAATTTGAATAAATTTCGGAATGATACAGGGTTTCATTTTTATGGCTGCGAGGCTATATACAAAATATAGCCTCTTTATCGATAGTTTAATTAAATCTTGGATTTAACTTGATGTAACGCTTATAGACTTAAGTGTTTAAGTGCTGCATAATCGTACCTTGTAAATAAAGTGCTCAATAATATAACTTGTCTCACCGAAAGTTTCAGTCCTTGGAACTACAATGCGATAGGAAATTGTAGTCAGCCTTTTGGTATACGCTGTAAACTAAGAGTTTTCAAATAATCAATCTTAACCATATTCTGTAAGTTGACAGTTTCATAAGAACTTTAACTGTGCTCAGGTTAATCCCAATATAAACTGATAATTGCAAATCTCTAATAGCTTCTCTTGACGTTCATTCTCGCTTTGCAGAATGGTCGACTTCAAGGTGCAACAGCGTCGTTATCGTACCAGCGAAAAGACTGTCGTCAGCACCACCTATGGCCCCATCAAGGGGGTCAAACGCAAGTCCATCTATGGTCAATCGTATTTCAGTTTCGAGCGTATACCCTTTGCCAAGCCACCAGTTGGGGAGCTGCGCTATAGGGCGCCACAGCCACCAGAAATATGGACTGAGGTCAAAAGCTGCACATCACAGGGTCCAAAGCCGCTTCAGAAGCATTTTGTATTCGAGATGACAGATGGTTCTGAGGACTGTCTCTATCTCAATGTGTATACCAAGAATGTAAGTGAAAAAGAAACGAAAAACTCATATGTTTACAATTTATTTATAATTACTTTTATCGCACAGTTATATCCCACTAAACCAATGCCTGTCATGGTCTGGATCTATGGCGGCGGCTTTCAGTTTGGCGAGGCCTCACGTGAATGCTACAGTCCAGACTATTTGCTGCGCGAGGATGTGGTCGTAATATCCATTAATTATCGCCTGGGTCCACTGGGTGTGTATATAAATTGAATATTATATGAAATATATAAAACCTAATAAATAATTTCACTGTTGCGTTAGGCTTCTTGTGCCTAGAGGATCCCGAGTTTGATGTGCCCGGCAATGCGGGTCTCAAGGATCAGGTCTTGGCTCTACGCTGGGTGAAGGCCAACTGCTCGAGATTTGGCGGCGACTCGAATAATATTACAATTTTTGGTGATAGCGCGGGCAGCGCTTCAGTGCACTACATGATGATAACAGAGCAGACGCGCGGCCTTTTTCACAAGGCCATCTGCATGTCGGGGAATACCCTTTCGCCCTGGGCTGTAACGCCGCAGCGCAATTGGCCTTATCGGCTGGCTGTGCAAGCCGGCTACACGGGCGAAGCTACGGAGCGTGAGGTATGGGAATTCCTGAAGAATGCCAAAGGCTCTGATATAATCAAGGCTAATGGCGAGCTCTGCATCGACGAGGAGAAAAAGGAGCGTATTGGCTTCTCCTTTGGCCCCGTCATCGAACCCTACGAAACCAGCCACTGCGTGGTGCCCACCAAGCCCATCATAATGATGCGCACTGCCTGGAGCAACAGTATACCTCTCATCCTGGGCGGTGTCTCCAACGAAGGTCTGTTGCTCTACTCCGAAACCAAGTCGAATCCCAAGTGTCTCAACGAGCTCGGTGACTGCCGCTACGTGGTGCCTATTGAGCTAAACCTGGATCGCGATAGCGAACTTTGCAAGGACTATGGCGAGCAGCTGCGTCAGTGCTACTATGGCGATAAGACGCCCAGTCTGGACACGCTTCACGAGTATCTGCAGGTGTGTGGGAAGTAGATAACATAGATAATATATCAGTTATCTTTGAAGTGGTTCAGATTAATTATAGTCTGGAACGTATGCGATAGTTTATTCGGATCTCAAAAATCATCTTATCAGAGGTCACAGAAAGCTATCTAATTTTTATTCTTAAACAAATAATTAGTTTGTGATCGATTGTGAAGGTAGAAGAAAGTGTAGTCAGAGTTTTGCATAGAAGAATCACATTTCTTAACTGTTTTTCGAAGGCTTTTTGATGTGCATTTTATTGTGAAATGATAATGAAACTAAAATTTGTCGAAGTTGATAATGAGAGCTTGAAAAAGAAAGACGTTTTTTTGACTTAGCGCTCTAGTCGGAGCTATATGATAAGCCGTAACAATATTGATAAGATTTAGTTATTATTAAACGCAGTAGAGTTTTTTTTTTTGCTTTTGATGAGAACGGCTTTAAGAAGATAGCTATTGATTGATCATTCCTATTTGGTCCGCTAAGCAGAAGATTACTTACTTAAAAAAACCACAAAATATATAATATAATGATATTATCCGGTTATTCTCGATATATATTGTTTCCAGTAGCAAAACTTACAAACTATATTAATTAGCAGAGAGGTGTTGAGAAGCAGATAAAAAAAGTTAATATTTTAATAAGAGAAGAAAGCACATTCACTAATCTATAACTTGTTCTCTCTGCTTTCCAGATGGTCTCACACGAGTACTTCTGGTTCCCCATTTATCGCACAGTATTGTCGCGATTGGAGCACGCGTCGAGCGCACCCACCTATTTGTACCGCTTCGATTTCGACTCGAAGCACTTTAATCATCTGCGCATACTCAGCTGTGGCAAGAAGGTGCGTGGCACCTGCCACGGCGACGATTTGTCGTATCTGTTTTACAATTCGCTAGCGCGCAAGCTCAAGAATCATACGCGGGAATACAAATGCATCGAGCGCTTGGTCGGCTTGTGGACACATTTTGCCACATATGGCAATCCCAATTATGATCCCGAGCAGGCGGAACTGTGGGAGCCTGTGTCGGCCAGTGCAGTTGAGAAGCATCAGCTGAAGTGCCTTAATATATCCGACGATCTGAAGATAATCGATGTGCCCGAGCTGCGCAAATTGATGGTCTGGGAGAGTTTCTTTAAGCGCGACGAGCTGCTGTGAACAAGGGTGTGCTGTGAGGGGAATGGGGGCCTCTACTTAGCATTAGCATTAGCTTTATGTTGAAAACAATGCAAAGCGTAGCTTTAAAGTCTAGAAAGAACCATCTATATATGTGCTGTTAAGTTTGTCCAAGAACGAAATTCTATTTAAGCCTGTTCAAGTTTGATCCCTGTCTATAATGTCTACAGATCGCTGTTAGATTCAGATACTAATTATTATAATTGAGGTTATCTCTAGAGAATGATATAAGTCGCCACTGAAGTACCTTTTGATAACGCGTTATGGATCCGTACGGCCAATGAATGTGCATAAAGAAAATGTTCCTTATGAGTCGCAAAAGAAAAACTACTTATATCAAGCATATATTTCCTATATATATATGCATAAGGCTGTCAGAGCGCCCTAAAACTATGATTTTTCTTGTATTATATGGCGTTCAGTTCTCTTCCGTGCACAAAAAAAAAACAACAACTTACCCAAATAATACTATTTTTTATATATATTATTATTTTTTGAATATAAAACAATTCACCCAAATAAAAATATTTTGTATAATATTAATTTTTTTGGAATATAAATCGTTTGTTTAGCTTTAATACCGACTTGTGTAGGATTTTGAATATATAAACCTTTTATAATAATCTAATTTTTGGACACGTATTTGTTGTGTTTTTGTAGTATACAATATACCAGTCCAAGTTTTACATATTTAGGAATATGATTCTTGTTTACATATAGTAATATATATAATATTATATATATGTATTTACTTAGGACTTGAATTTTAATTTTAATGTGTCTGTTGACTAAAAATACCTTGAAATGTTATTCGAAATGCACAAAAAATAATGCAAGTCTTAAATCTTTTGAATTGGTATTTTTTTTTGTATAGATACCACATAGAGCATTCTAAGTCGAGCTCGATAAATTCAATTTTCTATAAGCTTCAAATATATTGTGATGCCACAAATAAGAAACTAAGAAATTTGAAAACCCATATTTTAATAAGAA
Source organism: Drosophila novamexicana (assembly GCF_003285875.2). NCBI lineage: Eukaryota > Metazoa > Arthropoda > Insecta > Diptera > Drosophilidae > Drosophila > Drosophila novamexicana. The sequence goes on along the minus strand of NW_020824808.1, from coordinate 4,674,937 downwards.
AATCAAACAAATTAAAAACAAATAAAAACTGAATGTATTTTAAATAAAACAAATATTTTATTTAAAACTAGCGGGTATAGCCGGGCCTTGCCCGTGGCACGTATAAATTAAACGTTCTCAAAAAGCTTTGAAAATGATTTTGAAACCGAGCGGATGGTTAATAAATAGCTTTCATTCACGTTATTCGCTAATTAACTACTGCCGTGGGTGGAATTTCCCTGTCGCTACAACACTTTTTCATTAAGTTCTTATGTAGAGCCTTAAAAACAAGTTTGAAGCAAATCGGACACCACTTTAAGCGTCGCCCAAAAAATCTTTGAATTGCATTTCTTCTTTCCGAAGGAGTTTAGATGTAAGACACATCTCAAATGATTTTCCATATATATATCCATGAAAATGGATTTGAGGGCGAAACGTCATCCACCAAATCTTTGACCCCCATTTCTACCAAGGAGGAACAAGTTTTTGGAAAAGTGTGAAACACACCTCAAATGAATTTGAACAAAGAAACAAATAAGTTTCATACAAACATCTTTCCATTTTTCCATACTTGCGGGAGGAATTTCCCGAAACCCCTTCTTGACGTGCACCTTCATCACATTGCTTTGGTCACAATTGAGATCACATATCAGTGAGTCAGTCAGCCAGGACAAACAGTTTTATATATAGAGGTATTTAAACAAAACGAGTTGAGATTTTTCTCAGCTAACTTTGCCAAAGTTGTCAGAAAAATCTAATATGACAAAGTACGTAATTGTTCTAAAAAAACTGAAAGTTCTGTCCGCTCATTCCACTGGCATCTACACGAACTACGACTATGTACAGAAGTAAGTATTATAATTTATATCATAGTAAATCGTTAATTGACCACAGTCTGTATAGCACATTTACTTAATAAAACAGTTTTTATACCCTGAACCCATTAAAAATAGGCATGGGGGTATATTGTATTTGTGCAAAATCCAAATGTATGTAACAGGCAGTATGTATGTCCGTCCGTCCGTCCGTCCGTCCGTCCGTATGTATGAATGCAAGGATCTCAGAACCTATAAGAGCTAGAGACTTGAAATTTGAAAACTTGAAAATAGATGTAGATGCTCCTAGCTCCCGCGCAGATCGAGTTTGTTTCCGATAATCGATAACTTACTCCGTTTTCAAGCAATCGATAAAAATCGATATCGATATCCTGTTTTGTGGGCAATTTTGGTAAATAATAAGAGCTAGAGTCACCAAACTTGATATATAGCTTCTTAAATAGAATATATATATGCATTTGATGTTGGAAGAAGAGGGTTCAGGGTATCCCCTAGTCGGGAGCTCCCGACTAGAACCTCTTGTTTACTTTATTTTGGGCTCTGTTACTGTAGCGCTTATCGCCCAACTGAATCTGAACCAGAAACTTGCGATTTTGCTTCTCTTTCTGCACTCTTCTCTTTTATTTGCTCAAACAAACCCCGCGTATCAGCTCAATGTCTACTCTTCAGATAAATCCTATAAAATGAAAAATATAAAGAACCATTAAAGACAATCACAAGCTATTGCGACGCGTGACTAATTCAAGTGCAAATGGCAAGTTGTTAATTGGGTTTCTTGGAGGTGTGACCACAATTTCAGTTGATAATGGGCGGTAAAAGCAATGTATGATTTGATAGAGCTGAATCATATTTCAATATGATTTCTGGGCTGATACCAAAGCGAGTTTTTAAGATATATATATTGATGAGCTTGGGTTGGGTTAAGTGGTGGAAAATTTTAGCATACTAAATAGCTTATTAAATTGTTAAATAGTTGCATTCTCTAAGAAACTGTACTCTTTTGGGCTTAAGCTTATGTTAGGCCAGAAAATAGGTTAGTTTTTCATCCTAGTTATCCTGGAACATAATGGTGAGAGGTATAAAATGAAAAAGTCAATGCTTCAATTAATTTTTAGATTGAGATGGGTTAAATGTTAGTTTATAAAAAGTTAAGCTAGGTTAGGTAAGGTAGTGTTTGCTTAGATGAGGTTACGTTTGACTAAGTGAGGTTATGTTATGTGAGGTTCTGTTCACAAGTATGCGGTAAATACTATATGTATTATTCTCGGGATGGCAATAATGAAACATACTGTGAGTATTATTTATTTATTTTATTGGTCGACAAAATGACTGTCAACTTTAGCATTTAATACATTAGAATAGCAAAATTACTTACAGTACTTGATAATTTTTCTCGATGTTCAACCCATCAACTTTTTCAGCGTTACTCATGTACTGTTTATCAATAATTTAGCAAATATATAAAAATAATGCAAATAAGTAAATCAAACAAGCCATATAAGCACTCGTTAAGCATTTCACTCCAATGATTCAGTTAGTTGCATTCGATAAACTAAAGAGAGAAGTTGAGATGTGTTCAACGCTGCGAGCCCTATTTTTGCTCAGGTTGTATTTATGGAAAGTATAAAAAATAACTTTTCAATTAACTATTCCATATTTTATTCAGCATTCTGGCCATTTGCCTGTATTTGGCCATGACTGAAGATGTGTCAGCTCCTGAAGTTATAACCCAAAGTGAGCCCAGACACACAACCGCAGACGATTTTCAGTTTTGATGTCGATATTTTGATATTTTGACAACAGTATGGAAAGAAATAATTATGGTTGAGCCAAAAAAATGCTGAATTTTCAAACAAAAAAATCTGTAAAATATTGCTAATAGAAACGATAAATCAGGTCTCTTGTGTTTGATTAGACCCGAGCAAAACTGGTTTTAATGAGATGCGAATATGGTAATTGCAATTTGTTCAAATTCAAGTTCAAGACCAACTTCTAACTGTAATTTACCAGTTGTACGCCTGGCTATACGTAAAGAAGTATGTTTTTAAGGTCTTTGCACTCGGTTTTATGAAAGTACTTTGGCTAAGCCTTAATAACTTTTGGGCGTTTGCTTCGTATTTCGTTAAAACTTAAGGTGATTTTTTATGTGCTTTTTGGGGACTTTTTTTAAATATGCCAAGTATTTTGAATTAATATAAAATATTTAGAAATATTTTATAAAAATTAAATGCTTGTTTTATATTTATATTGCAAAAAGTGACCTTGAATCAGCTTGAAATGCCCCAATTGGCTACACTTTGTCTTCATATCGATTAATCATAAAAGCTCTGTACATGTAATTGAATTACAACTTTCATAACAGACCACAGCGATCTACAGCTGCTATGTGTTTGTTTAACATGCTATTTGAGCTTTTTCTAACAGTCCCTTGCATTTACTGGCAACGCTATACAAATCAAAAGCTTTCAACTAAACAGTGCAGGCAAAAATAACAATGCTACACACAGCAACCGATTCGCCCAGAGCACGAACAAACCACCTGTTGAGAGCAAGCAGAGGCGGAGAAGAGTGCGTGAGAGAGCGCGTTTAAGTTTGATTGTGTGTTTATGTTACGCCGCTCACCCAACTTCCTCCCTCCCAACGAAAAGGCAACGCGATCGCGCGACTTCACTCAGTTGTTGACCCACTCTCGTGCAGAGCGGTTCGTCTAGTGTGTCTCTACAAGAATCGGATTGTTTGTGTGCGTGAACTGAATTCATTTATTTACTTTCGCTACACAAGCCGCGCCTAATACAAGCGTAGGGCCGTGAAATTTGCTGTTGGATTTTTTATAATTAATTGGTGTTTGTGAAAAGGTGCAATTATTATTATTCTATAATGGCTGTGCGTTTCATGGATATGTTAAAGCTCACCTTTAAGTAAGTATTTGAACAGTAAGCAACAAAACAAAAGCACTTGTTTCCCCTGTCTGTGGGAGTTCATGTGTGTGAGTGTTGCAGCAACATTAACAGATTTCTTGTTCGATCGTTAGTCGTTATGATGGTTGCTCTCGCTTGCTCTTACATATGTACACACATCTGCACATATCTCTGTGTCTGCATGTATGTAACGCAGTGTTGCGTTGGTGAAATTGTTGCGCAAGTTTTACAGCTGGTTTTTGCATAAATTTATCGAAGCCTTTTGTTTTCTTCATTTCGATTCCGCTGTGATTTTTTTTATTTATTTGTCTAAATTCGTTAGTTTTTTATTGCTATTATTTGCACGTTTTTGCCGACATATGAAATTGTTTTTCTTTTTTTTATTGCTTATACAACAGTATTAAAAGCGGGCTCCTTAAATATCAATTAGTCGAATTTAGTTAATTGCTAAAGTTGAAAATCAATAGCACTTTTAGGACAATGCATATATAAAAAATCAGTAAATAATAATATAATATAAATCTAATAGACGGGTGAATTCTTTATTTGACTGGAAAAAGATCAGCTATTGGTCCTATATGAAATTACAATATGCCTTTAAGTAAGGTACTCAAACGATCATATAATATAAAATACAGTAAACGCTCAAAGCCTGAGGACCCAACCAGCCTTGGCGAAATACCACCTAAGTTAACTGTGTTGTAATAAAAATGAATGCTATTTTTGATTCAATACAATAATCATATATATATATATATATATATATATATATATATATATATATAATAAAAAAATAAACGCTCAAATATCTTAACTACAGAAGGAAGAATTATTTGGACATTAGTATCGGCATTTGGCGGAAACTAAACGCTTTGAATTAAGGTGTTGCATCATTTATTTAATATATAACAGCATAATAAAAAAATATATGTATTTTATATGTTTATAATATAATAGCTGAGGTGAAGTTTTTAAAAGTTCCGAATTTTCTTTTTGCATTTTGTAATATTCAAATATATTCTTTTCTTTTCTTTTTAACTTATCCAGTTTAGTATAATTTCAAGAAAATCATTTAAAACGCATTGTACTCATATGTTGAGGCGTACCTACCTAAGGTATGTACCTACTTTTGAGTACTCCTGAGTACTCTTACGTACACTTGTACCTACTTTAGAGTATTAACAAGTCTGGAGTAGACATTTAATCTGAAAAAAGGTAATCAGAATTTTTAATCAGCGTAACTGTTCAAGCAAACAGTGACCACTTGACTTAATTAGTTTAGCTTGAAGAAAGGTCGAAAGGTCGTTCTTTAACAGACTTTTCGATATATTAATAAGAAACCGTAGCTTTTCTACAAACTTATTCTCATATAAGTCCACGTGTAGGTACATATGCGACAACAGATTGATAAAGCCTGTCAGGTACATAGTTCATTTAGCTTTCAGGTAGAATATTTGCTTGTTTTTTATTTTTTGTGCTGAATTACTCAATGGGCATGACATGACAAGTTTTAGTCATATCATGTATATTTAATTTTAATTCGCATGCTAATCTATTGTTTAGACATTGTATTTACAACATTTTAGTTTGTATCCATCGAAATATATTCACCCTTTGCTGATTTTGAAGATTTCTTTCGCTTAACCTTCGCTTTTGCAAATGTTTTGGAGAACTTCGCTAGTTTGCTGATAAGAATTTTATGGAAATCAATACACATGCAGCTTATCAGCTGTCTGATAAACAGCTGTAGAAGTGGACATGTGTGTGTAGATGTGTATTACGAGTACTCTACTACATGCGACATTTTTGGGGCGATTTCGTGCAATAGACTGAAACTAATTAAATATCATACGGTAATCCCGTTAAAGCAATTTATGATTTTGGTGCTCATATATAGAGCTCAAATAACAGTTTTTATATCTGAATATTGCTAAAAGTTGTCCATATATATATATACTTATAATTTATAAAACAAACAAAAATGCATTCCATACACATTAATAAACCACATTTTTGTGTCGTTAAGGTTCTACTTATATATGTATATGCAACTAATAATGACAAAGCAGATTCGAATGGAATGAGTAAATAATACAGCTTTTTTTAATTGCTTATCTAATGGCTGGATATGTTAATAATAAAAATAATATCGAAAAAAAACGGGCTAAGTAAAAATTTATTTAAAAATTGGTTACATTTGCATTATGAAAATCATTCTCAAATAAATAATATTTTATATTACCGCTTGTTGAACTCAAAGCTCTAGAAAAACTAATTATAGTAATTTATTTTACGCTGTTAAAGTTGTTGCCATTAAAATCTATAAAATATACAAGGAAAAGTGCCATAGTCAGGAATGCCCGACTAGGGGATACCCTGAACCTTCTTCATATACTGTTCTAAGAGCTACATTTCAAATTTTCGAACTCTAGCTCTTAAAAACTAAAAGATTTGCTAAAAAAAATTATTCCGATTTAAACTTTTATCGATTGCTTCAAAACGGGGCTAATTATCGATGAGCGGACTGGTCGTACTGCGCGGGCACTAGTAGGACCTACATTCAAAATTTAGCTCTAATAGGTTCTGAGATGGATAAATCGATTCGGCTATTGATGCTGATATAGAATATAAATAATTTATGGGGCTGGAAATGCTTCCTTCTGCTTGTTACATACATTTTCACATTAACATTAAACCCTTTCAATGGGTTCAGGATATAAAAAAAGAAAAAATTCATACTAAAGCCATCTCCTTAATACTCTTACTAAGGAATGTGTTTTCAACAGTTTATTTATTCTTTTTAAGTAAGCTTCTAAAAAAAAACTGAGTCACAGAAGAATATACCAAGTCTGTCTTATTGGTAGCAACTGACTGCCCTGATGACTGACTGACTGATTGATGACAAGCTCTCAGCCCGATCCGTAAGAAATATATAATTATAATTATCAGGAGTTATTTATTACATTTTGTAACGCGTGAATAAAAATTAATAGTTTGAGAAGAAACCGTAGAATGTATTTTAAGTAATCCTTTCAGTTTTAAGACAGTTAAACATATAAGCTTCATAACAATGTAACTATATAGTGTATGGTATATAGTTTAACTATAGCGTTCCTTCATAGTCGAGATCAGAAAGTGTATATCGGTTCCAGGGCATAATAAAACAAATTGAATTTTAGAAAACCTGGTTAGACAATATATTTGTAGCTTATGAGATCTTTGATCGAAAATGTCTTCCGGTTTTAAAGCTACCATCTGGTTGGGCATACTTTAATATATATACATAGTCTTAATGCAATTCTTAGGCTTGTCTTCCTTCTCTTTCTCTGCTCCTAATTATAGACTTCAACTTACCAGCTCCATTTCCGTCACGTACTACTACTATAATCTTGTGTATCTGATCTTTCTTTCTCTCTCTCTGCCCGCTCTTTTTTTTCTGAAATTAGCAATTTGTATGCAATTTCATTGTTATTGTTGTTGTTGCTAAAGTTAAACTATGTCAGTGCATTGGGGCAATGCGTGTTAAATATAAAATGTGTGATTAATTTTTGAGGTGCGCAATTGAAAAGAAAAAAATGCCATAAAATGCATAAATCGCACACCCACAGTCGAGACCGCAGCAATAAAAGCTAAATAAAAAATAAAAAATCAAAAACAAAAACAATACTGAAAATAAAAATTAAATAAATAAAAAACAAACAGTAAATAGAAAACTTGTCGAGCATATTAAGCGTGCAGCGTTGAGGTTGGTCAAAAGGCGCGACTTTCAAAAAAAAAAAAAACATACCGTAACGCAACCACAGTGTGGCATTGAAAGCGAACCACCAGCCGGCAATTTGCTGAGTGCGTGACTGATTTTAGGCCAAAACAAGTTAGACGAAGTCAGCTAACTGTCGAAGTCTAAATGCCCTAACATTTAGAAGATGTATCATATATTATATTGTGATCTGCTGATTTTTGATTTGGCATGCTAATATAGTTCAATAACGAGTTGTACAGTTGGGTTATAATATATATACAAATATTCGAAGAATGAATTTTGCACCCTTAGTTCCTATAGCAGCTTTATAACATGGTAAGCCGAATTGCATATTGTTTATTATTTGTTTGTATTATACTCAGTTTGGTGAAGAGTGAAGAGTATTTTAAGAGTCAAAAGTTTTATAAATCTCAGAATTGGACTGATAGTCAATATGGATACTTTAGGTTATAGTGGTCCGATTTGGACGCATTCACTTGGAAAAGGCTAAATCGACTCGGCTGCTTACACTGATCAAGGATGTATGGAAAATTGTGTTTCTTTTATATCTGAAATATATAATATGGAAATGTCAGCAAATTATATAGAATATGTATGAACATATATCGCACTTTTTTTTTTACATAACTGAAATTCCCTCTGTTAGTGTATATTTATTGCAGCAAGAAGTGCGCCCCACAAACTGCGGCTTCAATCATAACTATGTTTTCCACTCTCACTCACACTTACCCTCTCTCTCCCTCTCTCTGTTTGTCTACTTGCATATACAGGGTGCTCAGCTTTAAGTACGAACAGCGTCGCCTGACCACAGCCATTTATTCGGTGGTGAAAACCAAGCTGGGCAACGTGAAGGGCGTAAAACGCAACACCATATGGGGCGGCAGTTATTATAGCTTCGAGAAAATTCCGTTTGCCAAGCCGCCCCTGGGCGAGCTGCGTTTCAGGGCGCCGGAGCCGGCGGAGCCCTGGGAACGGGAGCTGGACTGCACTTCGCCGGGCGAAAAGCCGCTCCAAACACATCCCTTCTTTCGCAAATTTGCCGGCTCCGAGGATTGTTTGTATTTGAACGTGTACGCTAAGGATGTGAGTAATTGTAGCAGGCAGCTTTTAGTCAGCAATCACTTACTGCTTCTTTTTATTCGCGTTTAACAGCTGCAGCCAGCGAAACCGCGTCCTGTGCTGGTCTGGATCTATGGCGGGGGGTTTCAGGTGGGCGAGGCCACGCGTGATATGTACAGTCCGGATTTCTTTATGTCCAAGGATGTGGTGCTAGTCTCCATAAGCTATCGTCTGGGCGCGCTTGGCTTTCTCAGCCTCGAGGATCCGGAGCTCAATGTGCCCGGCAATGCAGGACTCAAGGACCAAATTATGGGCCTGCGTTGGGTGAAGGAAAATATCGAAGCCTTTGGCGGTGATCCCAACAATGTGACCCTGTTTGGTGAGAGCGCAGGTGGTGCCTCCACGCATCTGATAACGCTCAGCTCCCAGACAGAAGGTCTGCTGCACAAGGCCATTGTGATGTCCGGCAGCGCTTTGTGCCCCTGGGCACAGCCCCCGAACAACGGTTGGGCCCTTCGCCTGGCACAGAAGCTGGGCTACACGGGGGCCAATAAGGATCGGGAGATATTTCAGTTTCTGCGCCTGGCCAGGGGCGGGGACATTGTCAAGGCGACCGCGCAGGTGCTTAACAAGGAGGAGAAACACAACCGCGTGCTGTTTGCCTTTGGACCAGTCGTGGAGCCCTACAAAACTGGGCACACGGTCATTGGCCAGTCGCCGTACGAGCTCATGCAGCAGACCTGGAGTCGGCGTGTGCCCATGATGTTTGGCGGCACTAGCTTTGAGGGGCTGCTCTTCTATCCAGGTGAGTTGTAGCCCTGGCTGCGGCCGGACATCTTTTTTATTCTGATCCTAACCTACACCTTACAGAGGTTACTCGACGTCCTGCCACACTGGATGAGGTGGGCGATTGCCAGAATGTTTTACCCATTGATCTGGGCGAGAATCTGGATCCCAAGTTGCGCGAGAATTACGCACTGCAGCTGAAACGCGCCTACTTTGGCAAGGAGTCGTGCAATCAGGCGAATATGATGAAGTTCCTCGATCTGGAATCGTATCGCGAATTCTGGCATCCCATCTATCGCACAGCCGTGGCCCGACTACGTCTGGGCAGCGCTCCCACATATCTGTACCGTTTCGATCACGACTCCAAGCTCTGCAACGCCATACGCATTGTGCTCTGCGGCAATGAGATGCGTGGTGTGTGCCATGGCGATGATCTCTGCTACATCTTTCACAGCATGTTGGCCAATAAGGCGGCGGCTGGCTCAGCCGAGCACAAGATCATCTCTGGCATGATTGACATCTGGACGAGCTTTGCGGCCAATGGGGATCCCAACTGCGAGAGCATCAAGCAGCTGAAATTTGCGCCGCTCGAGAGTGAGACACAGATTCAGTGCCTAAACATAGGACAAGACTTTGAGTTCAAGACGCTGCCCGAGCTTGACAAGCTACATCTCTGGGATAGTTTCTATTCTAGAAATAAACTTTAAGCTAGATTAGATCTGGGTTGTAATTGGTTCTATAGCTTTAGCTAACAGATTTTGAGGCCTCGTTTGTATCGCATGTAAATATCTTGTATATATTAAAAATGTTACGAGCATTTTTTATATTTAAACTCAAGTTTATTTTTATTTATTCTGACGAGCTGTGTTTTGTTCAACCTTTCTCCATATGCAGTAAATAGAAGTGAACAATAAACATTTTTAATATGATTGTAAGGAAGCACAATTTATTTCATTGCAGTCATCTATTATAATGTCTTATACATATAAAGTTGTCTTCTGCATTTTTTTGATATATAATGTTAAATTTATTTCTTTCTTGGGAAATTTAATTTGACAAAAAGTTAAATGTTCCCGTTTCCACTTGTAAGGGAAATGTTAAATTAATAGGCAAGTATGGCAATGCCGTTAGCTGAAAAGCCTGGACAATGCAGAGTGGTTCCATGTAGCAACTTTACTGCCACACTGTGGAGTTTTGAAGAACATTAAGTGGGACCTCTCGCTATATGCATGGTTATAAATCATGTCTTAAATAAAATGAATGCACCTATCTTATAAAGGAGTGTGCACTATAAAATGATTGAATCATATAATAAGCTAGGTTATAAATGTGCAATATAAAAGGATCATATGAAATAATAAGCTAGATTATAAAATCCAATGGGCAAAGTGAGACGATGAGCGTTGCCATGTCAGATTGTGTTGTTTTCAATAAATTAAAAGGTGGCAGCAGCAGTGCAATTATTTAACATGTAGATAAATGCATACGAATGACCACTATATTTATAGCTTTTAGTGCAGACAAATGGTGGATAGGTTCTAACAAGTAGGTCACTTAGCCTAACATAACATACATAAGTTATCGAGTTTAAGTTTTATATGTTTAACTTGCTGTTCGATTTGACGGCAACTTGATGCTTGGACAGCGGACAATCAACTCAAGAAAGGACACATTAAAAATGTTTGCAGCCGAATTAAATGTTATTTGCTTATTGTTAATAGAATTCCGGGGAATCCCTCACATTTGTAATTCCTTTACTGCTGTTGCTAGCTGTTATAATGCTTTTATTTATATGTTCTGCACGACTTTGCTGCACGTCAGGGTGACCGCATTTAAATTTCTCTACTAGTTTTCAATAATTTCTTGTATTTCAGAAAACTTTTCACTCAAGCTAACAGTTTCGTTTATCGTCAAATGTCTGACCCTTAACCCGAGTTCGCTTCCTAGCTCGTTGCTGTATTGTTTCTTCACACCTACACATGCACTCAAACACACACAAACACACTCTCTCTCGTGGCTGTATGTAATACATATGTGTAAGCCGACGCTTGACAATCAAAGGGTACAACGACAACATTTTCCGCAACGCGACCGCCAACATCGACCCCAGAGAGCGGGTAAAAGAACTAGTGTTTGTGTGTGGGTGTAAAATAGAGGGTAAAATAAAATTCTACTAAAATTTTTGCAAGTTTTTAATCTGTTTTTTTTTTTTGTTTGGTTGCTTTTTTTTGCACATGCCAAAATGTTTGTGTGGTAAATTCAAAACGGCTGCCCACGTCGACCGTGGTCCTGGCGCGTGTTCTGCGCGACGGTGAAATTTCATTTGTCGACGCGCCGTGCACCAAGTCAGAGTTTCATTCTTTTTGGTATTTTAAAAATTCTTTTCTGTTCTGTTTTTTAAGGTTTAGATCCGGGTTATGGTTGTGACATGCGGCGGGGCGTGTCACTTGAATGTTGGCCATGTGCGCAGCGTGTAAAAATGGGCGTGAACTCAATAAATTAGATTGTTTTTTTTTTTGCGAAAGTCCTTGACATGGACCTTTTGATTAAATATTTTTGGTAGTTATTTTTAATTTAAGCTGCAAGTAAATTAAGCGAACGCAATTTTTGATCAACTTTTATTGTTTTGCGGCTTCAATAAGTTGAGTTTTTGTGTGTAAAATAACATTACTGTAAAAACCTGCATAATACCAAATTGGTTAAGGACTATTTTTATTCAATGTATAATGTGCTACTTGGCTTATAAATAATAATATTATAGGCTTATGGCTATTTAAAAGCAAAATGATTATTTGTTACATAAATTTGTCAAAACTGGCTGACATATTTGACTTATATATATTTTATTTATTAACTTTAAATATTCGATTAAATTAGATGTGATATGCTGAAGCAGCTGTCTATTTTTTGTAGCATTTTTTTATTTTTTTATTTTAAACACGTAATGAAAAGTTGGTTAATTAACATATATATATATATATATATATATACCCCTTTAAATATGTGTGTATTATTTATTATGTATTAAAATGCAGCCACATTTTGGCAGCCGCACTCTGAGCGCTTTCTTGCGGGCGCATCAAAGTATGCAACGCTTTTTGCTTAAACTCTGCTGTTGGCATATGCCACCAATACCTGTTTGCACGCATGGGTATGTATGAGCGTGCGTGTGTTTGTGTGCGTGCGGGTTGTTGTTGCTGTTAAGCTATATTCATCCGCCGTGTTCGCAGTTGCTGGTGTTTGTTGTAGCTGTTTTTGGGCTCGACACAGTCAGCTTGATGTCTGATCATATTTGTTTGTGGTTTTTCGTTGTGGTTGCCGCTTAACAAAAACTGTACACACACCCACACACACACACACGAACACACACAAGGGCCAACCACAATTATAATGGCCTAGCCAGCTTTGGCACTTATTGAAGTTCAACTTTTATCAAATTAAATTTGCCGGATTACAGGTATTTAGCGCTGAACAGTCTGCGGTCTAGCGACCGGGCAATACAAGTGGCATTAGCGGTTGTAATTGAATTTCAGCTATAAATGTGAAATTCTCTCGTTTTTTTAGCATGTCGGCTTAATTGAATGTACAGCACATATAAATAAACGAATAAAAAACATGCAAAAGAAAAGCGACTCGAAATAGCTGCCAATGTCGATTTTTGTAGCGTACTCGTTTTATTATTTCTAGTTAAACTAATTGATAAAGAATATAGGCATTGAATGATAGCGAGAGCGCTTTGTTTCAGTGTTGGTAAACGTTCGATTGAATAATTGTCAGTTGCACAAAGTGAATTAAGATGAAATATATATAAAATTTCTAAATAAATGTGTCATTGGCTTAGGTTTGGCACTAAAAAAAACATCTGCTGATCAATTGTAGATTTCCGTTAACTCTAACTGCTAACCACTTTGACTGACCCTGAATGCTGCCAGGGCAACGCTCTTAAGTGCATCTCTCTCTTTCTCTCCATGTGTGTGTTTTTATTATGCTGCAAGCATAAATTATTTTGCTGAGTGCCTTGAATTACCTGCAGAAAGGAAGCAGCCAGTAGGTTGCACCTGAAAATCACTTCGAGGCAGCTCAATTTGAGCGTAAATTTCGTTTTGGTTCCACTTACAAAACAACAACAGCGGGGGGCAACAGCTTTAATAACAAACACAATTTAAGTGCACATAAAATGACTGAAATATTCCTTTACACCCCTCCCCCCTCCTACAACACTACCATTCCACAACCATTTACAGCACCTTACCCACTTGCACTTGGCCAGGAATTATGCACTCCAAGGATACGACCCGCATTTTATGCACTCGCCAGTAAAGTTATTGAGTAATCAGCTTTAAAATTCTGAACTAGCTGCTGCCCCCAGCTTTGGGGCGTGGCTGTTGTTTGTTTCTTGGCCACAGTAGCTCGACTGTGCGCTGGTTGCAGTTTGCTGCATGCCCCATAAAATGCGCAAAATGTATGCCCAGGCACGTGGCAGCTGAAAATGATTGCGCGACATGCTTGCTTTATGCTTTTTGGGCACCACGATTTATGTGGTTCCCTCTGCCAGTTGCGAAGCGGTTTGCGAGTGGTTGCGGGTGGCTCTACTACTTGCTGCCTGCAGCCAGCTGTTGCAGCTGCTTAGCATATCGCAATGCCCGCCAGCCCACGTGACGTATGGGTGTTAATAACTTTTAACATGTCAGGCTAAAAAACTAATCAGCAGCAGCAACCGCAGCAGCAGCAGTTGTAACAGACTGCACAACATTTCATTAAGTGGCAACTTAGTAACTAATCGTTCGAAAATTCAACATTGACTACTAATACCCTTCAGCATTTAAATTTACAAATTTAAAATATTTATAATATTAAATAAAATAAACTATTTACAGTGCCTGAGGCTCTGGGCTAGACAGAAAGATACATAGATACCAACTCCAAAGCCATAGCTCTTACTTTGGTGAGAGGGGCATTGTATCCAAAGGTTAAGTATGTCTACCAAATGTACGCTGTTATAATCTTCAAATTCCCAATTTTGCGTCTTAGCACCAAAAATATGGGTCCAAACAAAATTGAATCTGCTTGAAGCCTAATTCTTCTGATTACCACATGCAAATTCCCAATTTAATTAGGTTTTTTAAAAATAGAATTTAGTATTTAATTTATTGAAAGCGAAATTTTTTTCAATATATTTTTAAGCACAATACTTTCAAAATTCATTCAGAATGAAGGATTTGTTTAATATATATTTGTAGTCAGTTGCTAACCTTATTTCCTAATGTAATATAAGGGAAGCAATAGATAAACAAGTCCTTCATTCTGAATAAACTATATATACCTTCGATCTGAATTAACATAAGTAATCCTATAAATAAACTTATATACACATATATTTATATTTGTATAACCTTCGTGTCAGTCGTCTAAGTTGTTACCTATCCAGCCGCTGCTATTGTCAAATTCTGACAGGGTATTCGCAACTATTATTTATTGTCTGACCGAAGGACCGACATAAATAAGGCGCAGACAATGGACAAAGTAGTGTGCCTCTTGGTACACATTTTTTTCTCTGGCGCGCGCACACTTAAGCGCTTTTATTTTTTTTATTATTTGTGTTATTTTTGTTTACTTATTTAATTTTTTTGTATGCTGCTGGCAGACTCATTAAGCCCCAGTAATGACACTTTAGCGCTGTGAGCACGTTCTAAGCGCCAGCAATAATTCATGGCACTGAATGATTTGTGGTAGCCAGCGCAACAGACTTCGGCCCTGAGAAGAGAGCCCATCGAAGTCGCTGCCACAGCGTCGAAGTGTGAATATTTCGAGTATTTGATGGCATATTTAAAGGTAAAAGTGAGAAGCGAGCAACTTAGGGCCATTTTTTTTTGGGAGCAGCTGCCATGTGCTTGAATTATTAGAAAATTTTTTTCATTTACTCGCAGTTAGCTATATAAATTATAATTGACTTAAATCATTTCACGGGCAAAAAATGGGTGAAACTATAAAAGCAGAAATTTTTGGAAAAGCACTTGGTCATGGTTATACATTTACCAAGTTCTCTGTAGTTGTGTACAGTAAAAAATATATATGTATGCATGTAGAGTGGAATGACCCAATTTTGGACTGCTTGATAAAATATTAAAGCCGGACCCAGTAAATGGGCCAATAATGTGAGCCAAACTGAAACTGAATAATTTGCTTTTATAATAAAAATCGTGCCAAAAAATAAACCCCAAAGCCGAATCTTTAATGTGTGATTGTGCAAATATTTGTATGCATGTGTATATATATTTGTTTATATGTGTGATGTGGTCAGAAAATACTATAAATAGACGGCGCTGTGGGGGGGGGGGGGGTGCAGAGTGACACAAGGGGGCTGTTGAAAGTGCATCAGGAAAAGCGGCCGCAGCCAGCAAACCGCAGCAAACTAATAATAACCAGCAGGCCCACAAAAAAAAAAATGAACAGAGTGTGGAGCGGGGAGGGGGGGTGTATGTGTGTGGACAAGCGGCACATGAGTTAAGTGCGGCAAGTCTGACGCTGGACAAGCATGGGGAAATTGCGGAGTGTAGGTTGACTAAAGGCGTGTCGGTTCGCTAACAACACAGCAAACATAATTGCAACCACGAAATTTACAAATAGCTTTTAGTGTCAGTGCAAAATACATAGCACACACTAACACAAATACACAAACACAGACACACACCCATGTAGGACACACAGACAGAGACGCGCATAATGCACATGCACTCAATGCATATCAGCAGTTGGTTCAGCGTTGCATGTTGCATACTTTTGTGGGCGGAATTGTCGTAAAACAGCAGAAAGCAGACAGCAGTGGAGCAAAAAGCAGCAACAGCAAGAACAGTAAAAAGACCACAGCAGCAAAAAGGTCTAGTATTTTTGCCGCGTTGCCCTGGACACTCTCCAGCGCATATCTAATTTGTCATGGCGCCTGGGCGCTTGCAGCAAGAAAAATGTTGCAACATGCAGCACCGAGCTAGCGAGCGGTTATCCTGCGCGCTCGCTTGTCCTTGGGCACTAATTAATGCGGCTTGTTTTGGCTCTGGCAAGTCCTTGTGCCTTGTGCCTTGCTGACTCCTGTACAGCGCCAACCCCTTGAATCCTTATGGCCTGTCGAAAAACTTTGCTAGCTGCAAATTAATTTTTGGCTGCAGCGTTTCATCACAAATTCCCGCAACTTGTGTTCATTTGCAACTCAATGCTGTGGCGCGTATACGTAATATTAATAGCAGTAGTCGTTCGCATATGCTTAGCTTTTGCTAGGCTGCCAACATCAGATCTGTTACGCTTGCTGAATGTTAATTAAGACTCAATTTAATAGAACCCGTAATATGTCAAAAAGTTGCCACATGTCGAGACGCATTTGGAGCTCAACCCAAATACACGAAGTGCCCAGCTAATGCTAGAGCTACAAACTATTAACTTGGTATACGATTAAAGGCCTTAAAAATTAGTTGACAAGAGCTTTGGAAATGTTGCTTACCAAGTATGAAAATGATTATATATTTTCATTCAAGGTTTCAACCAGGCTTCAAGACGTATTCTTTCTATTATTCCACTTGGATATAGATCGAGTTTTAGTTTCTGTTAGTATTTAAATTTGGCTTGTGTTTGTATAGAACAAGTGCTACATAGTAGCTAAAAATATTAATATTTTTTTAATTATAATATTTTTTTTATTATATTAACGAACATGTCGCACTAGGGTGACATATTGTATTCAGCTTGTAATCTCATTAAAAGTCAAATTGCCAGCAAATTTAAATGCAACTAAATGACAAATGCTAACAAGCCAGCAGACAACGAAGGCATTTTTTGGTCATGCCAAAAACTTTTCCCATTACAAACGTGTTGGCAAAAAGCGAAAATATGCTCCACACCCTCGCACAGTGCAAAATGCAACAAGCAAACATTTAAACAAAAGTAAAACAATTCTCAATAGTTGGCTTACTGTTTTTTTTTTGCCCATTTATATTTGAAGTGCCAACTTTTGCAGCGAAACAAATGGTAAACAATAAAAGTGTAAGCAAAATATTTGCCATATGATAAAAGTTGTAGCCACCCGCCAAGCCCTGAATAAGCTCCATAAAATTATATGTGCATGACCATATGGAAGTTGAAGCAGGCAATGGACATAGAAAAAGCGCTGACACTATGCAATCAAATTAGCTAAATGCAATGGAATTTCAGTTTCCGTTTCGACACGGCTTTTTAACTGTACAATCGCCACCTGCATATTACGTATACAAAGGGTATGCAATTTTTATATTTTTTTTTTAACTTTTTTTGGTTGTGCCACTTGTGCAGACAGCAACAATTTCCGTTTGGCTGTTGTAGCTGCAGAGAGAAACAAATTTGCAGCTACGATAAAGCTAGCCAAGTAAGACACACGCACACACACAACAGTCACATATGAGCATCTGCAGCAGGTGCTGCAATTCTTGTGTGCAACTTTATTTCTTCTTCTACTAATTATTTGCCCCTTGCAATCTGCCAAGTGCCGCTGCCAATTTGTAGGTTTAATCACAAACTGAATTTATCTTTGAAAAGAGCAATATAAAATACCCTTGCTAATATGTTTAGTATCTAAAATATCTCATATGCAGGCTGTGTAAATTGAATTAAATTCATGATTTGTTTTTAAAGTGGAAATACATATACTCCTACTCAAAACAAAACCTTTTTGGCAGGTCATTTATGTGTATTAAAGCGTGCCACTTCTGTTAAGCTATAAAGTCATGTAAAAGGAGATCTTACGAAATATATAATAAAGCGTGTTCTATAGAGATCTTATAGAAAGGTTTTATATTCTAACTACCGTCCTTACCCAAGCTATTTTATTTATACCTTATATTTTATACTTAGCATCTTAAACCTTATGCCCTATACTTCATACCCTATTCTTTCAGTATCGTAGCTACTGTAGAAAATAGCAGCACATTTTACAAAGTCAAACTCTCATTTTTTGTTTTGCTAAGGGCGTAAATTGCTTGAAACATTAACATTTCCTGTGCTTAATTAGTAGTTGAGCCTGCTGCTTGCCTGCGAGCTACTATAAATTGTAAAACTTTGCAATTTGTGAAAACTTAATTTGGTGTTAAATGCTTGAAAATGCACACAATATATAATTATAAACAAAATATAACTTGTTATCTCACAATAGATATATATTTGTATAGATATATACTCGCAAATCCTTTAAGATGCAGCTTACAATTTCGAACACAGCTGCCTTCGGGCTAGATGCAACAAATAAAACCGGAGAAAGCGTCTTGCATCCGAGCTTTCGATTATCTGGTAAACACATTAAATTGTGTGCCAGACAATAGCGGCAGACGCGAATACTAACACGTTCAGCTACACGGAGGTGGTGTGGCGAGGGGAGCCGAAGTGGGTAGAAGAAATAGTTGGGGGCCAGGCGTAACGAAAATCGCGTGCCAGGCGAAAAATATTTATTGGCTTGCAGCGAACCGTTGGCAGCGCTAAAATAGAAATCACAGCTAAGGAAATGCTAAAGAAATGCTAAAGAAATAACGGATATACAAAGTTGAGGTATCAGACCAAGAAGCGCATATCGCGAATAGCAAATGCAACAACAACAACAACAGTAACAACAACAACAAAGGGAACAGCTCGTAAATAAAATGCAATACAAATGTGCGCTGCAAAAGTAAAAACAAACCAAAAAACTGCTACCAAATCAGTGACAGCTGTACAGTGAACACTGGTTAAGGGAAACGTCTAAACCATTTTCTAAATAATTCTATAAGTTTAATGTTATTGGAGTTAATTTTAGTTTTTCTTTTTAAATTATTTAAATTAAATAATATTTCCTATTATTCATAGACTTGTATGAAATATGTTTTTCTTAAAGATCCACGCATTTCTTTTATAGAGTGATTACTGTGTAACATGTTAGAGAGGCAAAAAAAGTAAATAAAAAAATTGAATAGGGAACCATATAATGCCCCCTGCCCCTTTCTCTCGGCCGAGGACAACCGCAACTGAATGTCTTGATATGCCAGAGCTTAACTTTATTTTCGGCGTTTGGGAAAATTGGAAAATTGCAAATCACGTAGCGTCAAGAAATGGAAATGCGCGTTTTGCGTTTTTGATAAGCACTCGTTCGTCTAGATTTAATCTCGTGCCCATTACGGGCGTCTGAGGCGTGGCCAGGCTCAGTCATATAGACTGCGTTTTTATGGACGCTTCCACCGAGCAGCGTTGCCAACTTGGTCTGGTTAGCTGCAGCTCATTTGGTAAGCAATAAAAAAAGAACTTGTTGCCAGACTTACAATGTTTGTGCTCAGCCACGGCATGGGCGCCCTCTTCCACTCCTCCATCCCTGCCGTCTGCCAGTGTATTGTTGCCTGTGCATAAGTCAGTTGGAATTTACATTTTCTAAATCAAAATACTTTTAACATGGCCGCAGATACCGCCTGTCGTTGCCCCGCCACACCCGTAGTCGCCTTGCATATGTCAACAGCAAGGGCAAACACGACGGTAACACAGCGTTAACACAACACCAACTGTAAACGTGTAGGATGAGCGCCCGCCTAAAAGCATGCAATGTTTATTTAGGCGCCTCTACAAGCACTGCCTAGCCTACGGCCAGCCCCATTTGTTGCTGTTGTGGGCGATGCTGAAACAAAGTTTATTGCAAGCTCTTTTCTCACTGTTATTTAAAAAAGCAAAAAAATCTACAAAAACGAAGCAAAGTTGATGGGCGTGGCCAAGGCGATAGTTTATACCTGACTTGAGCAATAACGGCTACTTGTTTATCACACACATTTGCACTTGGATTTACGTGAGATCCCACCCAAAACTGATGATGGTCAAAAGTAACCAAAATTTTGTTTCTATTTAGTTTGTGGTTAATGGTTTATATAAGGGCTTATGTATCAGGCTAGAATGTGTGAAGTCTGCATGCATATAAATTTAATCTTTCTTTTATACATCATTTACCTTAAATAAAGTAAATTTACTTTTTGGAACTTGATCATGAGGGAGACATTATTTTATATCTGTGCTTTAGTTGTTAAAGCATACATTTTATCTATTATCGGGAGAAATTATCATGCATATATAGTATATATTATTTTTAAATGTGAATTTCACTGAATGCATATAAATTATAAATTATTTAGTTGTCCTATATATAAAGAAATATTTATGCATTCCCAGTGAATGCTCAAAAAACATTTCTGACCTTACAAAATGCTGTAGGCCACAAATATATTTCAATTACATCCAAATTACCGGTTAGCTTTTGTTCATTAAATTGTTTTTAATGTGTGCCAATAAATTATGTGTTTAGAAATTTGCTACATGCTTATAAACTTTGATTGGCTGTGATAATTACAATACCAAACAGCTCAACGACTTATTACTAATTATATTAACTAAAATTAACAACTCTTATGTTAGGAATAAACTGACAGTTCAATAAATATGCACAATTTCAAAAACGTACGAATTACAATTGCAAATACGATTTGCAATTAAATACATTAATGCGCCAACTGATGGACGCGTTAAAGTTCGAATTTTTATTAAATTTACTATTTGATTGCAGTGCGCAGTGAATTGAATTTAATTGCCAATAGAAAATGTGTGCAGCACGCTGTGAAAAATGTGTTGATTAGCATTTGGACACTTTGTTGTACTCTGTAGAATTTAATTATATGCATATTCAGTGCACATTTATTGCTAATGTGGCACTTCTGAATTGCCTGTTCTATTGCAAAATTAAAAAACCGCAAAAATGTGGGATATAGTTATTATGCAGATAGCAACTCAAGAATTTAATGACAGCCTAAATAAAATGAATAAAAATTTAGGTAAAAAATAAATATGTATATATTTATATACATTTTGGCTTAAATTCTTTTTTCAGCAATTTTGTATATATCATGCAAATAATTTATAAAACATTTTATTCAGTAAATCTCTATATATAAAACTGTTTGTCCTGACTGACTGACTGACTGATTGGTGATCAACGCACAGCCCAAACCGTAAGAACTAGGAAGCTGAAATTATCACTGTAGTTGCCTTATGTGATGAAGGTGCATGTTAAGAAGGCGTTTTGGGAAATTCCACCCGCAAGTATGGAAAAATCCCGAAAAACGTTTGTATGAAACTTTTTGTTTACCATCCTATCGGCCTCAAACTCAATTAAAAAAATCTTTGTTCAAATTCGTTTGAGGGGTGTTTTACACTTTTCCAAAAATGTATTCCTCTTTGGTGGAAAAAGGGGTCAAATATTTGGTAGATGGCGTTTCGCCGTCAAATTTATTTTCAAGGAAAATCGTTTAAGACGTGTTTCACATTTTTCGTTCGGAAGAAATGCGATTCAAAGATTTCTTGGGCGAAGTTTTAAGTGGTGTCCGATTTTCAGGGTTCTACATAAGAACTAAATGAGTACGTGTTTCAGCCATTTGGGAAATTCCATCCACAACAGTGGTTAATTAGCGAAAAACGTTGGTATGAAACTTTGTTTTTATCGGATTAGCCTCAAACTCATTTTCAAAGATCCTAGCTCAAATTCATTTCAGGAGGTAGTTATGGGGGTCAAAGATTTGGGGGTGAAGTTTCGCACTTTAATTCATTTTTAGGTATCCAAAAGAAAAATCGTTTGAGACCCATTTCACATTTTTTGCAGTGTCCTAGGTAAAGAACAATTCAACGATTTATTTGGTGATGTTTTAAATTTTTTCCGATTTGCTTCAAAATTATTTTTAAGGCTCTACATAAAAACTTAATGAATACGTGTTACAACGATTTGGGATATTCCACTCGCAACAGTGGTAAATTGGCGGAAAACGTTTGTATGAAAGTTGTTCGTTTACCGTCCGATCAGTTTCAAAATCATTTTCAAAGCTTTCTGACAACATTTATTTTATACGTTTTACACGTTCAGTTACATAAAAAAAATATATTTCAATTTATTATTTTCACTAGCGGCTACTTTTGCTGAGTACAATCCGATTTGCTTCCCGAATATGAACTGATTTATCTAACTATTGCCGTCGCTTAGCAAACTTCGCTTTGAGAGAGCTTAAGTTAAAATTGAGTAAAGTTTGAGCAGCGTCAGCAATTATGCGTGGGATAATGCTCTGGTGGGAACATCGACAGTGGCGTGATATTTAGGGTGAATTGTTTATGTCTACCAAAGGGGGACAGTTTGATCTTCACCAATGTCGATGTTATCACCATGCTGTTTGTTTACAATATTAGAAATGTTTATACTTGTGCTTATGCTTATGTGCTAAGTAATGTTAAAGGGTGGGTGCGACTATGGATATGTCACTATATATATATATATATATATATTTATAAAAAAGGTTAAGACATAAAAAATGGATTAAGAATGATAGTTTTCATTTCGAAATGGTATTTTGTTTTCGTAATGAAATATATATCAAAACAAGTAAGAGGTTCTAGTCGGGAGTTCTCGACTAGGGGATACGCTGAACCCTCTTATTCCAACACCAAATGTAGCACGCGCTACTCGCTCGTTTGTAATGATAAAGAAAAATAAAAATAAATTTCCTTTGGCAGGGCTCGGACACGCATCTAACCGCACTACTTGCCGCCGTCTCTACTCAACAGCCTCACCGGCCAAAAAAAAAAAAAAGGCTTCCTCGGTGGGGCTCGAACTCGTGACATACCACGCCACCGCCTCTACTTAACAGCGACATCTATAATTGAATGTCATTGAGAACAAAAAAACTAATTGAAATAGCAGCAGTGAAAACAATACAATCGAAGTCGAAGCAGACGCGCATGAATGTGTGTGTGCACATGTAAACAGAAATTCTTGGATTTTGCGTCGCAAACACGTGCGCAGTCAAAATACCGAAAAATAAAACAAAAACCGATCTTATTAAAATTTTTTACAGTATATCTTATTGTACCATAGAATATTTGTGTATTTTCAAAAAGTTAATTGCTTTAAAATTGTAGCTTAAATTGGTGGCCAATACAAATTGGGTTATTAACTTGATTTATAGCTATGAGGTAGTAGCGGGGAGGTGGCGATAGGTAAAAAATTAAAGATACTTAATATATGTTTATATACTATTCTTGAGTAAATATGTCACTTTGGGTGGATCTATTTCTTATTATTTACCCAATTTGCTCAAAAACGATTTTTATCGATTGCTTGGAAACGGAGTAAGTTATAAATTATCGGAAACAAACTCGATCTGCGAATGGACTAGGAGGACCTACAGCTAAAATTTCAATTCTCTTGCTCTTATAGATTCTAAGATCCTTGCGTTCATACATACGGACAGACGGACGGACAGACGGACATGGCTAGATCGACTCGGCTGTTGGTGTTAATCAAGAATACTTAGTGGGGTCGGAGATGCTTCCTTCTGCCTGTTAGATACATTTGCACAAATAGAATATACCCTTTTACCCCATTTTCAATGGGTTCAGGGTATACAAATTATTGTAAACAAAAAGTTGTACCTAATAAAAGTACTTTAAATATTTATATTTATATTTAATTCTTCAGATAATAAACAAAAACAATATACCCTTTTTAGCCACTTTTAATGAGTTCAGGGTATAATACCCTTCGCAGACACACACACAGTCACACTCATGGAGTTGCACACAATTGTTAAGAGCAACTGTTTCGCAAATTGTATGCACATTTGTTAATTTTGTGCCTGCGCACTTTATAATGCCAAATTGAAATTTCTTTATATAATTGTCCTTGGCCATTCGTGCCTCCTCTCCCTATCCCCACTACACAGCAACTTTTCAAAGTATACAGCAGCTGGTAACATTTTAATTACGCATTCAGTTGGCGTAAAGTCCCCAAAATTATGACCAAAGAAATACTTTACCCTGAACCCATTGAAAATGGGTAAAAAGGTATAATGTATTTGTGCAAATGTATGTAACAGGCAGAAGAAAGCATCTCCGACCCCACTAAGTATATATATTCTTGATTAGCACCAATAGCCGAGTCGACCTAGCCATGTCCGTATTGTATTGGTAAACAAGATTAGCCTCAATTTAAATGCAATTCACTTTTTGAGAATACACAAATATTCTATGGTACAAAAAGATATACTGTAGAACATTTCATTAAGTTTTGACTGTGCACGTGTTTGTATACATGTACACACACACATTCATGCGCGTCTGCTTCGAATTCGATCAACGGCATTGCAATTGCGATTGTATTGTTTTCTGTGCTGTTACTTAAATTATTTTTTCTGATTAAGTATTAACAATACGTGTGACGAGTCTGTTGCGAGTTAGAACCCTACCGAGGGAACTACTTTATTTTTTTGGTTTGTGTGGCTGTTGAGAAGAAGCGGCAGCAAGTAATGAGGTCAGTTGCGAGTTCGAACCCCGCCAAGGGAACTTTTTTTTTGTATCTTTGTTACTACTAAGGCAAAAAGGCTTGAAGTGCGAGCTGCATTTGGTGTTGGAATAAAAGGGCCCAGGGTATTTAATAGTCGGGAGCTCCCGACTAGAACCTCTTACTTCTTAATATATGTTATTATTCCATATTGTTGTTATAGTAAATGAAAAATATAAATATAAGCTTTAAAGAATATATTAAAATTTAGTTAAGGACATTGTTTGGTTTTGGGGGGTGCTTGAAGTAAATGTCTGAAGTTTGGTTGCATTTGAAGTGATGTAGTTCAGTTGATGTTTTTGCCGCCTAGCACCCCAAATGCACATAAAATCTTGACAATTCCCGCGCCGAACATAAAAACTATTTATGAATAAAACATTTACCAACCCCTCGCATAAAACATTTTAAGTTTAATGGCAATTAACCTTTCGCGTTGCTTAAATTAAAATCATAAGTCTCGAATAACCCGTGTAACCCGAGCGGATCCACATAAATTTTAAGGCCTTAGTATATGTGGGTAGCAGTTGGCAGACATGACATATATTTATAGCTGGCCGTAGACCTCAGTTGGGCATATTGCTAATACGCCACGATGGCTGCGCGGCTTTGTTTTATTTGTACGCGCGAACATACACACACACACACACAGATAGTAAGCTTTGATTGCGACTCGAGAGTCAAGACTTGACTGCAAGACAAAGCAAATGTCTGCCAGAGCTATCCTTGGGAATGCACTCACACACCCGCCCCTTTACCTCTAACTCATCTGCAAGTTGTTTGGCCTTTTTGCTGGCGAGGCAGCAGCAATTGGCATTGCAGTTGCTGCAGCTCGTAAATTGAATAAAAGTTCAAATGTTGGCAATTAATATAACGAAAAAGTTAATGCCACATGTGTGTGCGTGTGCGTGTCTGTGTGTGTGCATGCTGGCTGCTGGAGTGGGGCTCAATTGGTTCTCGAAGCAGCTACAACCAACTGTAGCTGCGTAGCGTTTGTGCGTGCGTGTGTGTGCCTGCGTGTGTGTGTGAGCTTATTTAACATAAAACAGGAACGTAGCTTGAAGCAATTGTCTAGGGGCTATAGTTTCAGAGGAAATGGGTCATATAGAAATGAAGCTTGGAGTAATACTTAGTTAATAAAGAAAATGACTGAAAATACAAATTAATATATGTAACTTAAACATATAAATTATATGGATATATTATATGTTTCTGATTAGTGTTATTAATTTTATTGTTTTTTATTTGCAAAATTAGCTTTGCCTATGTCTGTGTATTTCCAATGCAATTAACAATAAGAAAATGTTTATTTTTTATGCTGCAACTTCAAATTATTTTGTTATTCAAGCAGCTTTTGTATTGGCCACACACACACTCAGTAGACAGAGTCAGATAGAGAAACATTCATTTAGATTCACATACACATACACTCACATGCATACTCACATTCTGACTCGCATTCGCAGCTTACCAATTCATTTGCCGGCACTGTGTATGTGTAGCTGTGTGCGTGTGTATCCCTGCTGGCATTTGCAGCTTCCTTTTAGTCTTTTGCCGAGATTGTGGCACACGCTAATTGCTCGAAACGTTTGAACCCCACCATAACCAGGTCCTGGCCACGCACCACCCTCTAACTCCACCTCCACCCGCCTCCGTATCACCATTTTAGCACTTTGCCAGCCAGGCGTATACGTAATATGCGAGCTTAGGGGCTGCAGCTTTGGGGGCGATTGCATTGAAGACGTGCTCCATTTTCAAATCGCTTCACTGGGAGCTCTAAAACAATGCCTCGTTATTTTCCCAAAGTTATTGCACATTTGCTGCAGTTAACACTTGTTCTGATTGTCTTTTCTCTTGTTGCTGTTGTTGTAATTTAATTGTTATCTGTATGTGTTGTTTGTGGCGTTGTTGCTGTTGTTGTGCTGCTGCGTTTGTTTAGCTTTGTTTTATGCGATACGAGTTCCACAAGCTGCTTTCACTGTATTCCTGCACTCATGTGAGGTTCTTCAATTGCAATTGTCCTAACATTTATATCAAATTTTATTTTGAGTGCTTCCGAGAGTATGTTACGGAAATTTTATATTCCAATGGCACAAAGAGTTTGTTTGTTATACGATAATTGGAATATTGTTTCGACAAAAAATGTATATCTTATTACTGATCGTCATACCTCACAATTTTGGTCGAGAAGTCTAATTATCTATATCATAATATCAGTACAAAAATAAAAATATATATATATATTATATATATATATATATTATATCGACAAATTAAATTGAAAAGTATTGAAAGCTTGCAAGCTTGCTAGCAAAAATGTTATTTATTGATTTCCTTAACTATCTAATGCTACATTTTTAGTAGCAATCTATTTAGTTAAACTGATCATTCAGTTAAATACTTGTGGTACACCTTTTTTCTTGAGGCCTTTCTTCAACATTTCTCACCGTTCTTTTAAGCAGTGCAACAGCTTTTAAATAGCTTACACACGCCATTATTGCCAGCTATTATATAAATAGTCCAAATGATGCAAATTGAGGCAACTGTACTTAGTGCTTGTGGCAACCGCTTTAGTTAAATTACTTAGCTGCTTCGCTCATAAAAACTCAATTTGCATAATCTTTTACTCTCACACACAGACACGCACTTAACAACACGTGTATTTGTAAGCGATGGGAAACACGTTTTTAATTCCCAGTCGTCAACAAATATGCGACTTGTTGTTGTTTGTTAAATCTCAAAGCACACAAGGCAAAAGCAAATCTAATTTCTAACAGACATAAAAAAAACATAGAAAAAATGAAAGGATGAGTCCCAGAAAAAAAAACAATACACAAGAAGAAGAGCGTCAGACAGTTGCGCCCCAAAAAGTATGCAATGCATGTGTGTGGCATAAATCAAAGCTAGACAATTTTGGCAAGGGAAACACAAGCTGCGAAGCATAAGAGCTGAAAAAATACAGAAATATTATAGTTAAAAGTATTCAAGCTAGGGATGCCCAGTGTGCAGATAAAATACCATATTAGCATATAAAATCAAGATAATTAATATTAAATATAAATCAATGTATAGCGCAGGGTTTAACATTTCTTCTGTTGCATACATAAAGAAAGTATTGTGTTAGCCTTTATATACATTTCTGTCTACAGGGTATTCGAGGCGACATCACAGTGGCCGAAAAAAATTCTCGCGATGAGGCGGGAAGGAAATCAAAAGTAAGTGACAAGCCGACAGGCAGACGCACATAAAACACATGTGCACCGCAAACAAACAGTATGGCCGGAGTTCTATACAATTTAAGGTAGGGTGCGCCTGGCAGGCAGGGTAGGCAGAGAATTGGTGTGCTGTGTGTCGGTGACAAGTCGCTCTTTGAATATTTACAGGGCTCCGTGCGGCTGCTGATGCGCCTAAGTACTTTAATTGTTTGCCCCGAAATGCTGACAGTTGGGAATATATGGAGACAGGCTTATTACGGGAGAGGCATTTATTTAGTTATAGGCTGAATGCTGTTCAGGTGAGCTTAACGCACGTATGAAGAAAGGTTGCCAAGATCAAAAAAACATAAAGAAGATTTCCGCAATTTGGAAACCAACTGATGTGTTGTACTTTGTGCTTGAGGGTGGTTAATTATAAATAAGTTGTTGCATATGAATCAGAACTAGATAAACGGCAATTATATATCAAAGTTGCTGCAGTCGGGCACAAATAAAGGCCGCTTTCCTTTGTCTGCATCCTGACTGTAAACTTTGGTGTTGAGGTGTTACTATGATTTAACCAATTAAATTAGTTAGGACGAAAATAGAAAAGTGAACTAAAATTGAGTCTTTTGAACTTATTTAGCGCAGCTTCTTTTGTTACTTTAGATAAATGCTTTAAGATTTTGTTTTTCCGATTTTTTTCTTCAAAAGTCTGTTGTTTTTTATTTGTTATCTTTCTAGATGTCTCACTCTGCGCTTTTTCATTATATTTTGTCTTCCGCTCATTCACTTAAAACATATAAATTATTTTAATTTTAAAATTAATGCTGTTTTAATACACTATAATTTTTTCTATATGTGTCTTCCGTTAATTTAATTAACAGAATTAAATTCCGCATATTTTTCATAAAGCTCTTTAAATACACTACGGTTTTCTCTATAATTGGTTCTTTAGAATTTTTGCAAAAATAATTTATTCTTTCTGTGCACTCTTTTGTGCTTCTTTTTTTTATCATCACAAAGATGTTTTATGTATATATATTTAAGCTACTTTGCTGCTTTTCAGAGTTGTTTAACCTCTGCGCTGACATTTTTAATCAACGTACGCTTATCGCTCCCCGCTGTTTGTGCACTCTGGCTGCTGAGTTTGCACAACAAAACATTTGGGAAAATTGCACAGCAATTATGACTACTTTTTGACTAGACAAGATGCAGACAATTCCAACAGCTGTCAGGTACATGTACAGTCTGCTTGTCACAGGACGAATGCAGTCGGCTTTGTTACCACGAGAGGTTGAATAGGTCTCACAGTTGTTGTGCTCTATCAAATTATGCGCATTGCTCAATTGGCGGCTAAATCAAGCGGGACTTAAACGACAGCGAGAGCCATTTAGAAAGAGAGAGAGAGAGTTTAGTTTGCATAAAGCAATTGGAATTGGTATGCTGCCTCAGGTGTGTGTGGTAGTAGTGTGTGTGTGTGTGTGTGTGCATGCGTGGATGCTGCTTGTGCAGCCTAGTGTGCAGATATGTACACACAGAGATCTAGCCAATGTGGCATGTGCACACAAATTCAATAAATTTGATTGAACAATGCACATCGAGCAACAAATATAATGGCAAATGGTCAACAATTGCATTTCCCATTGATTACGCTCAGAATGCAAAACCATTATCAGATGGCCATGTCTGTGGCTGCCACAAATTCAACAAATGGCGATCGGGCAGACATATACAGGAATATGTATGATTATCTGTCGTGGCAGGAGTTTTCTTGTGCCTTAACAAAAATAAATTATATTATTTTAATTTTGATCACAAACTACAAAGAGTTTTGTGTGGGGCTATCGGCTGACCGCATAACCACATGGGCATAGAAGACCACAAAATAAACTAATACAGCTTATGCATGGGAAATATTGAGAGTCAGGGGACATGTTTAATATCTATTAATGGGCAGCAGAGATATGAAGCGTAAGCCAAAAAACCAAATTGAATGCATCAGCGAGCCAGTTAATATTAAACTGCCGCATCGATAAGCACAAAAACAACAACAATAAATATAAATGAACAAGAAATGAAGGAAAACTATGCAGTGATTTTCTCTTGTGGTTTTACCGTTTTTTTTTTGTTTTTGTGTTTCCCTTTGGTTGCGCAAACATCAAAAGCTTCATAAGCGCGGCCCAAAAAAAACAACAAAACCTTATGACTCCCAGGAGAGACACTTGAGTGACTACAGCAACAAGAACAACTAAAGAAATGGCTGCAACTTAACTGGTTACCCAGCAGCAGATCCAAGAAGCTGCCGCACAATAAATGAACGAAAAAAGAAAAAAACGAAGTAATGCCGGAAAAACCGAAACTATTTCTTTGCGCAACGTTGTGGAAAATTAAAAACACCCAACCAGCTATCTATATATAGGGCAGAACTCTGAGCGGGACTTAGTTCGAGTGGGCAGCGGCTCACGCTGATTATTAATAACTGTAGCTGCAGCCAAAGAGTTATTAGACTAACACACTAACTGAACACACATAGGCACATTTGATGCTGCATATGTAGCCTATAAGTAACTGCAGTTGTATCTGCATCTGCTTCCTTGGCTATGGCACAGACTAGGCTATGGGCCATTGAACTTTTGATAGTCTCTAATGAGAAAAATTCACACATTTACCCTCACATACACACATGGGCGCAAAATTACATATTTTGTTTGCTGTTTGCTGCGTCTAATCAGCTTTCATATAACGTATACGCAATTTTTTTTGTGGCGCATTCTTTGTATAGTAATGTATTTTATATATAAGTGTGCGTGTATCTCTGACAGGCCCATAGACGTGCGATTTATAACATTTTTGCATTTGCATAAATTACAGGACAGTGTCAATACAGTTATATTTGATTGACAACGCGGCGTATGCGCAATATTTTCATATGCATAGTTATAAATCAAAAGATATGTCAATGCATCAGCTAAAACATTTAAAATGAGTTTCTAATTTTGGCTAAAGTTGATATTAAATTAAATTTTTAAAAACATATTGTCTTTATAATTGAAACTGCAATTATATAACATTTTTTAGACTTGAAACTGGTTTTAAAGTGCTGTACAAATTAAGTCAATAGTTAAGCTTTTTCACTTTTACTATTTTCATGTATTTTGAATTAGATTTAGCAAAAATAAAAATAGCCAGGTGCTTCAAATATACAATTAAATAATTTTTAACACTTAAGCTTATTATAAATCGTTTAAATCATTTTTGGAATAGAGACGTTTACTACTCAGTAATCACTACTCCAATAATATACAACTGGTGTTGTCGCTGGCTTTGTCATGGGAACCAGATCCAGAGCTAGACAGCATCAACAGTATACAGGCATTCAAGCAGTCAATGCCACTGCGCTCGGTCAGCTTTCAGCCTTGTGCACAGTGATTTAAGTCGAAACTGCAGGAAAATTACACAAGACTTGCGAAATGAGGAAAAGGAGCTTAAATTGATACTGCCAATGGGGTGGGGGTGGTATGTGTCTGCTATGGGGTTGGCACAATGGATAAGCCATGGCGAACATTATTATACCCTGAACCCATTAAAAATGGGTATAAGTGCATATTGTATTTGTGCAAAACCCAAATGTATGTAACAGGCAGAAGGAAGCATCTCCGACCCCATAAAGTACATAGATTCTTGATCAGCACCAATAGCCGAGTCGATCTAGCCATGTCCGTCTGTCTGTCCGTCCGTCCGTATGTATGATCGCAAGGATATCAGAACCTATAAGAGCTAGAGACTTGAATTTAGATGTAGATGCTCCTAGTTCCCGCGCAGATCGAGTTTGTATCCGATAATCGATAACTTACTCCGTTTCCAAGCAATCGATAAAAATCGATATCGATATCCTGTTTTTTGGACAATTTTGGTAAATAATAAGAGCTAGATTCATCAAACTTGACATATAGCTTCTAAAATAGAATATATACATATATGCATTTGATGTTGGAAGAAGGGGGTTCAGGGTATCCCCTAGTCCGGAGCTCCCGACTAGAACCTCTTACTTGTTTTTTAAAATGGCTTCAGCATTCGCGAACGCGGCCGTGCGGCGAACAGCGCGAAACCAAAACGCATTCAGGCAAACAATTGCAATTGTAATTGAGCCGAGAGTCGTCATGGACGTGTGTATTAGTGTGTAAGTGTGTGTGTGTGTGTATACGTGGAGTATACGTGTGCATAGGAGTGTGTGTGGCTATGTGCGTGTGCTGAGTCTGTTTGCATTGTTATTTCAACGTTGGTCGCTTAGTGGCAATAAAAAGAATGTGCATTCCATAGGGAAATTATGAAAGCGGATTTCTTTTGTTTAGAATCGTTTCTAGATTGCATGTGGTATGTGTCTGCGTGTGTGTGTATTTGAGTGTGCACAGCTTCATAGCCATTTCTGCTTATTGCTAATGCGACTGTTGCCGCTGCAAAATCATCCGCGCAAGTAGTAGCTACGAGTATCTGTGATTAAGGGATCCCCAATCCCGCACTCACAACGATATTTTGCTGGGGTACTTATGTAAAATGCTGCTGCATAAAATATTTATTAATTTTTGTATTGCTCTTTATTTTATATAGACTGAAAACCTTGAAAGAAAAACGCACAAAAAGAACCCTGTATGCAAATATATTAAATAATTTCTTAAAATAATGAAATAGATTTCATAGCATATATTGACCATAGAAAATAAAACAAGTAAGAGGTTCTAGTCGGGAGCTCCCGACTAGGGGATACCCTGAACCCTCTTCTTTCAACATCAAATGCATATATTCTATTTTGGAACTCACGCTGATAAAAGTTGCTAAAAGTGAAAAGTAACAGAAAATTAGCAAAAATAAAAGTAACTTAAACCGCAAAAAAAAAAAAAAAAAAAAAAAATCTATTTTGGAAGCTATATGTCAAGTTTGGTTACTCTAGCTCTTATTATTTACCAAAATTGTCAACAAAACAGAATATCGATATCGATATTTTTCGATTGCTTGGAAATGGAATAAGTTATCGATTATCGAATACAAACTTGATCTGCGCAGGCACTAGGAGCACCTACATCTAAAATTTCAAGTCTCTAGCTCTTATAGGTTCTGAGATCCTTGCGTTCATACATACCGACGGACAGACAGACAGACGGACATGGCTTGATCGACACGGCTATTGGTGCTGATCAAGAATATATATACTTTATGGGGTCGGAGATGCTTCCTTCTGCCTGTTACATACATTTGTATTTTGCACAAATACAATATACCCGTATACCCATTTCTAATGGGTTCAGGGTATAAAAATGTAAGTAATTTAATTTTTGATTGATATTGATAAAAATAAAATATATTTTATTTAATAAGTATCCTGTGATAGAAAAGAATTAAGCTTAGTGAAGGAATAACAGTTCATGTTTAGTATTTCCCTCTATTAAATATTTATATATTTTAATTTCGAGTTTTTGTGCATTCTTATCTTTCATACATATGTTTTAGCTTACAATTTTGGCTTGGGGCTTTTTGTCTTGCAAATATTTCAGACTTGGATTTTATAAGCTCGTTTCCCCCATAATGTTCGACGCCAAGTAGCTTGCCAATTGACAGCCCCCAATGCAAGTGCAGTGCTCGTCATCAAAATGTGCGTATGCTCGCATGTATGTGAACATTGTACCACTTTTGCTTCAGCCATCCACTCAGCACGCCCACTTCCTACCGCCCGCAATACATACTTGAGCCAGCTGGAGTAGAGTTGAGAGTGTTGCATGAAAATCAAATTTTTTATGATTGAGCAGCCAAGCAGCATGAAAGTGGCGTAGTTGGGGGCATTCATTCAATACAATTCGTATGTATGCCAATTGGTTGCTATTTTGTATCAGCCAAGCAATGCGACCCGGAACGCACTTTGGCTTGATGCCAATTTTTAGTGCAACTTGCTGATTTCATTTCCTTCTTAAGCGCCAGCGCGAAAATATAATTTGCATGCTGCCGATACAGCTACAGATAGAGATACAGTTAGGAAGCTGGCAAGTGACAGCGTTTGCTTCAGATACATTTTGAAATGCTGAGCTCTGTTCTGTAAAATGTGCAACGCTTCGCTCATAAGGGAAATCGAACTTTTATCAAGTGTATCAATTTGTCTTTGCTCCACCGCGGTCTGATTGAAGAACACCCTGGGAAGCAACAACTAGGGAGTCAGAGTGTCGAAGCGGTTTTTAAAATGTACATAATATATTCGTATTATTTTTAAAATGATAGAATAGATAAGAATATAATTAATTAACATATAAATAAATAATATATTATTAATTAATATATTAATATATATATACTAACAATTTTAAATATTTTATATATATATATATATTTATATTTATACCCTGAACCGATTAAAAATGGGTATAAGGGTATATTATATATGTGCAAAATCCAAATGTATGTAACAGGCAGAAGGAAGCTTCTCCGACCCCATAAAGTGCATATATTCTTGATCAGCATCAATAGCCGAGTCGATCTAGCCATGTCCGTCTGTCTGTCCGTCCGTCCGTCCGTATGTATGATCGCAAGGATCTCAGAACCTATAAGAGCTAGAGACTTTAAATTTTTGATGTAGATGCTCCTAGTTCCCGCGCAGATCGAGTTTGTTTCCGATAATCGATAACTTACTCCGTTTTCAAGCAATCGATAAAAATCTATATCGATATCCTGTTTTTTTTTGCAATTTTGGTAAATAATAAGAGCTAGAGTCACCAAACTTGACATATAGCTTCTAAAATAGAATATATATACGCATTTGATGTTGGAAGAAGAGGGTTCAGGGTATCCCCTAGTCGGGAGCTTCCGACTAGAACCTATTACTTGTTTTATTTGTAATTGTAATATATTCATTTTCAGGGATATGTCTGAAAAATCATTTGAGACGTGTTTCACATTTTTCGCAAAATCTAAACTGCTTAGGTAGAAATGCGATTCACAGATTTTTTGGGCGAAGTTTAAAGTGGTGTCCGATTTGCTTCAAACTTATTCTTAAAGCTCTTCACAAGAACTTAATGAATACGTGTTTCAGCAATTTGGGAAATTCCATCCACAAGAATGGTTAATTGGCGGAAAACGATTGTATGAAAGCTGATTGTTTACAGTCCGAACAGTTTCAAAATGATTTTCAAAGCTTTTTGGAAACATTTATTTTATACGTGCCACGACTATTTGTACAAATACAAATAAAAATCAGACTATCTTCTTGCAAAATAGTTTAGCATAGAAGACTTTATAAGAGAAAGAGAAGACTCCGCGCAGAATAGTCTGTAACCCTGAGAACCCTAAACGGTTCATGCAAAGTATAATTAGTTGAGCAAAATTGAAGCGATAAGGGTGCAAAATTACGTGATAGTCTAGTAGGGATAGAGAAATTAATTTATCAATAAAGATTAGAGCATGGTTCTACGATTAATTAAAGAATTATCAGAAGTCTGATGAAGTCTGAAGTCTGAGGGTAAACAACAAGAATTGTTTCTGAACAGTTTTAATTCTTTATGGATAGCGTAATGTGGTGACCAGATACATGTGTTTTTGTCGTGAACGGATTGTCAAACTCATTCGACCATCGCTTGATGAAACCCATAACAACTCTTGCCTTATTAACCACGGTCTTAACATGAGAGTAGAATTTAAGTTGATTATCAAGGATGACACCTACTATTTACACGTTCGAGCGGTAAGCTATCAAGGATGTAAGAAACCAATTGAGGAGGGCTTCTTTACATTAAGAACAGTTTAAGTTTAAAAGGTTGGCTAAACACCAAGCCTGAAACGCATCTATGTCAATTTGTAAGAGATAACATGATTCCATATCCTTATATGCAAGGCATAATTTTACATCATCAGTATACATTAATACTCGAGAGTGAGACTTTATCGAGGGAAGGTCATTGATGAAAAAAGTAAAGAGTAGCGGGCCAAGATGACTACCTTGAAGAACACCGGAAGTCACCTGAATACGTTTAGAAAATGAATTTCTGAAAAGAACCTTTTCAAATCTGAAATCCATTCCAAAAGATTGACTTTAAAGCCGAGACGGCATAATTTATGAAGCAGCAAGGAGTAGTTGACAGAGTCGAAAGCTTTACTGAAATCCGTATAGATGATGTCAGTCTGCATTCTTCTCTTAAACCCATCAATTACAAACGATGTAAACTCAAGAAGGTTAGTGGTTGTAGATGCGCTACACGAACCCATGCTGGGTTGGTCAAATATTAGAACAAATATTAGATGCTATAATTCTCTCAAAAGCTTTAGGTATAGCGGATAATTTGGAAATATCTCTATAGTTTTTCACATCGGACACACTTCCTTTCTTATGGAGAGGGTTAATGTATGATTTTGTTCCAAATGGTCGGAAAAGATGAAGTGTTTACGGACAATTCAAAAAGTTTTAAAAGCACGCAACCAGGAACACCATCAAGGCCCGGTGAGTAAATCGGCTTAATAGTGTTAAGGTCGCTAAGAACTGAATTTTCGGTGAAAATGGGATTAAAAATGCAGTTTGACCTCTGCAACTGATATGGATAAGGCTGATTTTTTTATACCTAGAGGAGAAATAGATAGTTTGAAAATAGTTTGCGAACAGATCGGCTATGCCTGGATCAGTGTTCGTGCTCTCATCGGCAAACTTAACCGAAGAATGCAAAATAGACGTCTTTCGTTTAGAATTGACAAAGTTAAGAAATTGCTTAGGATTATGTGAAAATTGAAGGCGACAACGCCGAAGTTAATCCTTATAACAGATGGAATTTTGAGTGGAAAAAATTGATCGGGGAACTGCATAATAGGAGAAATCAGAGGGATTTTCCGATTTTTTAAACTTTTCATAATCAATTTTCACTCTATATTCTTCAGTTAATATTTGGCATGTGTGTGTGAATTGTTGGATAACTACATATATGTATAGCCCAGTCGGACTGATATTAAAGCTAAAGCAACGATAATTATTCTCTGCTTATTGCAAATCTATTAGGGGGAATGCAAGCACATTTCAGATATAAATTGTGTCACTTATTGTGCATGGATTTGAATAGATTAACTTTTTGGTATTTCTTGGCATAAATATGCATAAAATATACACGTTGAATGGAGTTGAGTACAATTTGCGCTGCACAAAAACAATGGAATTAAGATAAATATTTTCACACGCGACATTTTCAGTGTTAATGAAAATTTGCTTTGAACTAAATTAGTGTACGTCTCGGAAGAAAGACAACAACAAAGGCATGAAAATAAAATTAAATAATGCAAGCACTTTTAAGTTAATTAAACTTGAATAGCAACAAACCGGCAGCAAGCGACACAGCCCGACTCGAAGCCAAAATAGTGTGAAGAGCTGAGTCTTAGTCGTAGCTGGAGTCCTTGGAAGCGGTGGACAACTTCAAGGATTCCCAAGTGCAACGGTTGCCCGCTTATTTTGTTGTTGTTGCTATGTTTGTACTTGTAATTGTTATTACAATGGTTGTCCTTTTGCTGCTGCTACTGCAGCTTCTGCTGCCAGTTGTTCTCTGTCTGTCTTGGCTTGCATTTTTCCACATAATTGTGTGCCTGTGGATGCCCATTCCACAGGCCGTTTCATGCATTTCCAGCAGCACATGCCAAAAATTTGCCAGCTAGTGGCTGCAAGATGTTCTCTAACACAATATATAACCTGAAAAGTATATAAATTCCTTATGAAATAATAACACACATATTATTAAGTTAACTTCTAAATTATTTGGTTGAAATTGTTTGCAGGAATAAATGAAACTGCAGTAGCTACTGAAGTATGCAAAACTAATCAGCAGTTTTCTATAATTAAAAATAAATTACTTTTGGTGATTTGCAGAAAATCAGAAGAAATTATGAAGAAATCTTTTGTGGGAACGCACACCGTGCGGTGGTTTGTACTTGTACCTGCTGCTCAATATAATATAATATAATAATAAGCAGTATAATGTAATATGTATGATCAATAGTTGATCTTATAAAAAAAATTTATTTCTCGGTATTAAATGTAGGCGAAAATATGCAGAAAATTCCTTCTGGAAGTAATTTGTATTTTTTGTACAATTTTGCTAATATTACGTCCATCTTTAAGAAGTTCGTACGAAATTCAGCCAAAGAGTATATTCTTTATACTTATTTCATGTTTATAGACGATTTCTATTTAAAAATTTGTATTAAGAGCCTGTGCGAAATTGAGTAGAAATTGTTTTCCGGAACTTTGGCTCTTGCTGTTTTTCTCACTCGGCTGTTATTGCTGTTGCTGAAGAAATGTGCAAAAGTTAACAAAAGTGTTGCCAACTTGCCATAGACAAATACAACTGACAAGATACGTTGGCCGTTGGGTGTGTGGGTGTAAGTGTGTGTGTTGTAAGTGCTATCCGAAGGGTAGAACAAGTTGCTTTTACTGCTGCCTGCCGGCTTGCCCAGCTTATTATAATTGCCGGCGTTATGCTTCGTCTTTTGCAAGCTGGCTTTTGTTATGGGCGTTGCAGTTGCAAGTCTTTCGACTGTTCGTGCAACAAATGAAAGCAACGACATTGATGCTGTTTGTCCAATGTGTCGTGGCATTCTTTTCAGCTGTTCTTATTGGTAAGACAGTTGCATTTGTGTCCCTGTTGTAGATTTGCCAAAGATACACGTATATTTTATGAATACATATTTATTCAATTGCTTTTTGGGCCATATTTATGTAGGGCAAGCTTGAGTTATCAAAACTCAAAGTTGAATGCTTTAAAGTTGAAAGGGCCCCAAATTGGTTTATGAACTTAGATTTTTGGCCTCTAAAGCATGTTGAAAAATCTGGCATTTTTAAGGGGCTTTGAAAATTCATGCTAAGCTCGGCATATCTGCAAACAGGCACTTCTTTGAATACTTACATATGTTTTGTGCTAATTCATAACTGCATTGCCTTGAGCTTGTTGCATGTTGCCCTTGTGTTTGTAATCGTTGTTGCTCTTGTCGTTATGTTGCCATTTGTAGCGCACACAATTGCTAATTGCTTTAAATGCATTGTAGCCGGAAGTGGCTTTACTTAAGCCGCTGGCAATCAGACACAGATACAAACGCAGATACAGTTGCGGAGAGAGATTTGCAGATACAGATGCACATCTCGTGTATAACAACAACAGCTACAGCAGCCAACGGATGCCAACCGAATAGACTGCACATTGGCTGGCATTATCTGGGCTTTGGTTTTATTTTATTTCATTGTGTTTATTTATTTAAAGCTATTAACTTGGCTTACACTTAGCTGTTGCTCAGACTGCAGTTTTGCATATGTAGTATTTGCATTGGCCTGTTCTCTGCTGCCACATTGTGAATACGCAATGTTAAACAAAAACCATTTTCCTATTTACAGAAAAAGTATCTGCACCAAACGGCACCCGCTTCTCACACTACTTCACTGATCCTGTTGACTTGTCAACGCTCTGGTTTGATATTTAATTGAAATCAAAAAGTTTATGATTGTTTTCCCATGCATTTTCTATATGCTAGTAAAATATGCATGCATATTATAGCTGCTGCAACCATTGTTTGGCCATTTTGTCTGGGCTCTTCTTTGTCCTCTTGTCTGTTTGTTATTGCCACCCGGCTCTTTTGTGTTGTGGCACAATGTGTATATTGTATGCTGCATAAATAAGTTACAGGCACAAGCAATTATTTGCTTTGTACATGAATTTGTCAATATTTATCAATGAGTGTTCAAAATAGCGTTTACACAATGTCAATTTACACGAAATGAATTAGGTTCAAATTTAATTAAAATAAATACGCAAGAGGTATACCTAATAAATTAATATGATCTCTTCTTAAATTTTAAATAAATAATTATATAAATTATTTACATTATTATAATATTCTCATGCTAATATTGATCAAATTTATAAAATAATATAAAATGTTAATAAATTCTTAAATATATTTAATAAAATACATTTCTTTTATAGTATGTGATATTTAATAATTAAATGTAATTATGATGGAAGAAATACTCTTTAAATATTTTTTAAAGTTAAATTTATCTGAGTATCTGCCTGAGTAGTAAATATATTAAGGACCTGTTATCATAATAAGTATATAAAGTTTAAAGAGCCAGCTATATCTCATAAGAAAGCACAGCAGAAGCAGCATTTATTCGCTTAATAAAATTGATTGTGTTTTAAGACTTGATACGAGGCAACCGAGTCGAGTGGAACCTGTATTCCACATACGCACTCGTAAAAGATTGCTGCACTTTAAAAGTGAGGCTTAGAGGAAAGTTGAGAGCTCGTTGGGTTACTTATGCGCTGACATTTTTATGGTCATTTTATGGGTAACGAGCGGGTGTGGCAGAGACAAAGCTAAACTGTATTTTTATACTTTTCGAAATCGATAAAAATGCAAATTAAACAGCGCAAATGTGTGGAAAGGGCAGACTTTAAAGAACAAAATAATGTATACAGAAAAATTGCGTATGTGACTGGAGGAGCATCGGCTCGTTAAAACCAAAGGCAAGTCAAGAAAATTGTAATGCCGGAAAATGGCTTTTGTTTTGAGTATGTGGTGCACACAAACAGACATAAATATGAAAATATACAGGAATGTCAAACGGAAACAACTTTTCAAGTCACTTGCATGATGGAGAACATGCTCTGGCCCCAGCACGAAGATAGTTCCCAAAGGGAAAGCAGTCGAGCGACAAATGAAAATTGTAAAAATGATCGGAAATGACCAATTTTAAATAAAAATGTGGCCAAGTGTGGGCGTGTGTGTGAGTGTGGCTGCCACAAATATTAAATGCAGTTTAAGATGAGGAGGGCCCAACTGCAACCATGGGTGTGTGTGTGCGGAAGTGGAGCGCTTGACAAGGACAGACACGCACATCAACACAGGACTAGGAAGCGAATGCAGTCGAAGGATGCGCCTGGCACTCGGTTCGTTGGCCCCAAGGAAGCAGCTCAGCATTTCAGACGACGTTTTTCCGCCTTGAGT
Organism: Drosophila novamexicana; assembly: GCF_003285875.2. Lineage (NCBI taxonomy): Eukaryota > Metazoa > Arthropoda > Insecta > Diptera > Drosophilidae > Drosophila > Drosophila novamexicana. Next base: position 4,634,003 of record NW_020824808.1, on the reverse strand, counting down.
TTGTCACAAGTAGAAGTCATGTGCATGAATCGCACTTAGAAATAGGTTTAGATCATAATCCTATCAAGACTGACCCGAAACTTATTGCCAACCAGCTCTGCTGACAGAAAAATTAGAAATTTGTCATGTGAGTGCTGGCCACATATCATATCTGGTTCAGTCTTTGCTCGTAAGAATTTAGTTTTTTCCAAGCATTTTTACGGGTTTCTTGAGGGTGCACTGACCTCCATATGGCACGCACTCACACCGATGTACAGCTCATAACTCAAAGCTGTCATCTTAAGTCCGCATCTGAAAACAATAACACGCAGCACATAGAAGATTTTTGCATATATACGAGCTTTTTCAGTTCGCCAATAAATCAAGAAAATCTTTTCTTTTCATTCTTGCTTGAGCAGCAACAAACTTAAATCTAACCCTTTTCAAAAGACGCCCTCAGAAAATTTTCTTTTTGTCAACTGCTGCCAAGCAATTCATCAGGGATATATTACGGAAAACAATTTCGAGTAGAAAATAATAAACATTTGTTAAACGGGAAGGCATTCGAAATTATTGTGTGTGAAAATTAGAAAATGTTTTGTGCATCTTTTTTATCTCCCGGAAATGTGAACATTACTTTTGGAGTTGATGCAAACAAAGAATCTGGATATTTTTGCCCTGCAGCACTTCTGTGAAATCAGATTGTAAAGGCAAAGGATTTTTTCAAAAAGGAAAACAACGAGAAAGAAAGGCTATCTTCGGCACGCCGAAGAACTAATACCCTTGCAGACCCAAGCTTTTTATAATGCTTATAGTGCTTTGCCCGTATATAAGAAGTACCGGGAAAATAGTAAATGTCGAGTTTGGAAAAGATATCTTGATAAACAAAAAAGGTTTTTAATCAAAAACCTAGTTTTCGACCGAGCGTTCCTATGTCAGATATATGATATAGTGGTCCGATCTTAAAAGGATTTTGACGATATAGTGGTCCGATCTTAATAGGATTTCGCATATATATGAGGAGTATAGTAAAACTAATAAATGCCGAGTTTGGTCAAGATATCTTGAACAACAAAATGTTTTTCATACAAAAATTTAATTTTCGACCGATCGTTCCTATGGCAGATATATGATATAGTGGACCGATCTTAATAGGATTTTGCATATATATGAGGAGCATAGTGAAACTAATAAATGCCGAGTTTGGTCAAGATATCTTAATAAACAAAATGTTTTTTCATACAACTTAATTTTCGACCGATCGATCCTATGGCAGCTATATGATACAGTGGTCCGATCCAGCTGGTTTGCACATATGTGCTGCGTGCAACAGAAAGACGGACTTCTGCAAAGTTTCATTAAGATAGCTTTAAAATTGAGGGACTAGTTCGCATAGAAACAGACAGACGGACAGACGGTCAGACGGACAGACAGACAGACGGACAGGCGGACATGGCTATGACTCGGCTGTTGATGCTGATCAAGAATGGGGTCAGAGATGTCTCCTTCTAAGCGTTACACATTTCACGACAAAATTATAATACCCTCTGCAAGGGTATAAAAACATAAAGATCTTTCAGAAAATAAGGTGAATACTTTTAACCAACTTAAATATAAAGGCTAAAAAAAATATTTTATTGAGAAAGACATTAATATTTTCTTTTGCAGGCATGCGGAAGAGATATTTATTATTTTTTTCTAAATTTCAGCCCATATATTCTTTATGTCTTGAGTAATTTCTCAAGATTAAGATAAAAGTATACGATTTACTTAAAAGATCGCTTGCAAAGCATCCTATTTTTCTCATATTTACTTTGAATCAATTCATGAGGCATTCGCTTCCTTTTGTGGAAGGTTTTAAGTACTTTCCATTTCCTGAGTGCAACTATTTTGGCCAAAAATGCACAAAAGTGAAATTTGGTTTCCACTTTAACCCTGTCAGCAGTTTTTGCTTAGTTCTCTCGCTGACATTTTTCGGGCAATAACAATTTGTGTCTGTTTGCTTTTGTTGCTGCCGTTGCAGCTGTTGCAGTTGTCGGGATGTAAAAAAATGTGTCAACAACTTCGCGTCGCAATTAGCAATACGCTCGCAAATATGGCAACAACATTTTTTTGCTGGCTGTAATCAAATGAGAATCTTGCACATGCCATACGAGTGGAATGCCAAAAGAGCCATATGAAAATTTGCCAGTCTAAATTTAGGCACACACGCACACACACTCACTGATAAAACCTGAACTGCATTTTGGACATACGACCCACGTACAGAAGCTCTCGCACAGCTGCAAATGTCCGCTTTTAGTTTCGTTTTAGTTTTATTAAGTTTTTAATTAATGTATGAGCAGTTAAAACTTGTAAAAGTGCTGTCATGATAAACTAAAACAATATTTCTCACATGGGATCCCAACGACCCACACACACACGCTCATGCACACACGTCCACTCATGTCGACCAGGCGATGAGGCGTTCAGAGTGGGGCAAAGGCGAAAAGCTGTTTAAATAAATGAAGTTATGGGCTGCATGCATGTGTGCGTGTGTGGGCGTCCCTCTGTGTGTGGGTGTGTAAGTGATTGGTTGTGCCATTAAAATATTTTCGCCTCATTATTCACTAAAGTGAAATTTGTGTTTGGTATATTCGGAAAAATGTTGCTTGCGTTTTAGCTTTCTATGTTAAAGCATGACAAGCGTTTGAAAAATTTTAAATGCTTTAAATTAAATATTTATAAATATTAATGATTAAAAAATCGAAGTCAAATTAGGTTGAGCTGACAAAATTAATGTACTGTATTAAACTAATATATAAAATTTATTGTTATTCAAACTTTTAACATTTCATTTGAACAACTTTATAAGGAGGGAAAAAGACCAACTCCACTGACCTAGTCAATCGACGCCTTTAGTGAAGCATTCAGACCCTTAACAAAATAATTGAACACAAACAAATTAAACATCATCTTTCTACTAAATGTAAACATCTTAGCTAAGCTTTCTTAAGTTAAGTAATTGTTACTTTGCAGATATAAGTTGCTATACTATAGTTCCAGAATTTTAAATAAAAAAAAATTTTTTTAATTGCTATTTTAATGGTATATATTTTAACTCTCCAAGCTTAAGAGCAAAATTTGACTCTTAGTCTTTTAGATGCAATTTAAATTTACTTTAGTTGACAAAACGAACTCCACTTTGTTATTCTTTGTAAAAAGCACTAAAAAGTGTATTACAAAGTGTATTCACAATTAGATTATATCTGTCAAAGGAATTTTTGTACCATATTGCTGTTTATATAAAGAAACAGGTTAAAGCGTTTGTGGCTTGCCATTTTGGAAACGGAAGAGTTCTAGCTTATCGGGAAATTGAATTTGTGGTTGGCACCCAATGAGTGTGCTAAGTCATTTGGCAAACAGACTACAGCAAGTGGCACGGAAGCTTACGTAGACACACAGATACATGAACACACGCACACGTACGCACACACATTTTTCAGTAGCCTTGCGGTGCAGGATTGCAATGTGGGGGAAAGGGGCAGGGGCAGGAAACGTGTTGCAGTGAGTGTTTGTGTATGCCTCTCTAATCCTTTATGCATTTTGTGCCCCAGACACAGACTGACCCCATTCACAAAATTTAGAATGCCATCTATCAGCACACACACAAAGAGGACGCACACAGGACATGCAGGCGACACGGTCAAAACTTTGCACAATTAAAGTTTAAGTGTTCCACAAACTTGTGCCATGTGCTTGAGAGCGGCAACAAAGGCGATGATCACCATGATGAAATTACATTGATGATAATCCCGTTGCCGGGGAAAATGCATAAAATGCATTTTGTTATTATAGACTTTTCTAATGGCATGGCATGAAGGTGTATTTGCCTTAGCCCAAAAAATAACACATATTTGAAAAGTTCGGGACGCAATAATAAAGTGTAATTAAAAAGTTAGTCAACACTTGCATAAATAATGAAATCGATTATAAAGCGACGTTATGCTTAAGCTTCAGGTTAAATTTGTGGTCAAGGTCCTGAATATCTAGCAATCGAATTAAAAACTCTAAAATAACAATTTTTTGCATTTTCCTTGCGACTGCTTGCCAATTGCATTGCTCTCGCTGGCCATTGTTATCGTGAATCTAGGAATCAAAGCAGATTATTTTGATAAAAAACGGTAAATAAACGCATTTTTATGCATTAGTTTCTTTGGCATTTTTCTTCGTCTTTCGCTGTCATGACAAAAAGAAGTGAAATATATTAAAGAGTGAACTAGAAGCTACCCTCTAACAAACCTTTTTCTTGATTAAGGAAGAGTTTAAGGCAGTTAAATTAAATAGATTTGGCTCTGCTAAAAATAACTTTATAGCCACAAAAATCCTTTATTCCCAATTTACACACAAAGTACCCAGCTTGAATGTACACTAATGGCCCTCTTTTTTGCATATAGGTTATAAAAAAGGAAGAGAAATGAAAAATTGGCAAATGTTAATGCAATTGCTTGAATCTTTTTGCTAGGTACGCATTACGAAAACCAAGTTGAACTATTTGAATATCTTAAAAGATTTTCGGGACAGCTCAAGTGCTGTTCAATGGAAATTTAGGAGTAATTTGTTAAATGAACTAATTAATGCAAACTATGCTCACTAAATGGCCTTCCCAACAGCTTAATATCAGTTCGCGAAGAGTATGAGCTTTCATCTGACCATCTACCCTTACTTGCAACGGTATCTACGTCTGCTCAAAGGACTGTAAAAAAGCGAAGGCTTGTCACCCCCCAGTCGAACATACAACGCTTCAAAGCTGAACTGAATGGCATGATTGATCTAAGCATGCCAATCTTGACAGCCGAGGATGCCGACGCTGCAGTTCAAACCCTGCTGTATCAAATACATACCGCGGCTGCCAACGCTGCGCCAGCACAAATGTATTTTACGCCTACAAGCCAACCTACGAGGACGCTTCCCCCCATCGTTGAAGGCCTTCTTTGCCTGAAAAAGCGGCTGAGGAGGGAGTACGTCCGGACCCAGGACCCCAGAATCGATAGGATCTATCGCCGTATCGCCAACAGAGTCAGAAAGGAGTTGACCTTACTGAGAAGAAAAGCCACAGACACCATGCTGGAGGAAGCAACGGCAGACGAGAGCTCCAAATTCGCACTGTGGAAACTTACCAGTCGATACAAGCGGCAACCTGCACCAAAGTTTCCCGTTCGACATCCCGATGGCACCTGGGCCAGGTCGCCAATGGAAAGAGCCGAAGCCTTCGCCTGTAACCTGGAGGAGCGTTTCAACCCGTTTGAGACCGCATCGCATAGAAGGATACAGCGAGTCGCGCAAATCCTGGAGGCGCCGCTACAAACGGCACTCCCTTTATCACCAATCACCTTCCAAGAAGTAAAGCAGGAGATAAAGAGCCTAAAAAACAACAAAGCCCCTGGGGAAGATCGGTTGGACAACCAGACAATTAAGCTATTGCCATACAAGGCGGTGCTTTTTCTCGTAGCCATTTTTAATGCAACTCTTCGGCTAGGTCATTTTCCAGTAGCCTGGAAGAAGGCGCACATCATTATGTTGCACAAGAGCGGAAAATCCCCTAATCAACTGGACTCTTATCGCCCCATCAGCCTCCTGCCTACCTTTGGCAAGATACTGGAAAGGTGCATCCTTAGAAGGATCCTGGATACGAAGTTCCAGTTTGGGTTTAGACTGAAACACGGTACCCCTGAGCAACTCCATCGGGTCACAAATTTTATTTTGGACGGCTTTAACAGGAAGGAGTATGTGGTGGCAGCATACCTCGACATCCAACAAGCTTTTGACCGGGTGTGGCACGCAGGACTCCTCTCCAAGATTAAGGGCAAATTGAATCCGCAGCTCTTTAACATCATTGCGAGCTTCTTGAACGAGAGGACATTTAGAGTGGTACAGAATGGAGTAGCCTCTCAAACCAAACGCATAAAAGCGGGCGTACCACAAGGCAGCGTCTTGGGTCCCACGCTATATAGCCTGTTTACACATGACATGCCCACAGCAAATGCAAGCAGACGGAATGATCGGCAGGACCTTCTGGTGGCCACGTTTGCTGACGACACGGCAATCCTTGCAAAAAACAAATGTGTGTACGTGGCAACTGACCTCTTGCAGGAATACCTCAAGCGATTTGAAAACTGGGCTTGTAGATGGAACATCGCAGTGAACCCTGGAAAATGCGCCACGGTTACCCACACTCTACGCAAGGACTCATGCCCCGGACTTTTTCTTCATGGTGAGCTTCTAGAGCAATATCGTCAACACAAGTACCTAGGTGTCACTCTCGACAGACGACTTACATTTAGTAAGCACGTCTCTGCAGTAACGAGCAACATCAAATCTAAGATAAGGCGAATGAGCTGGCTCCTCAACTCCAAAAACAAACTCTCGCTCCGAAACAAGGTCCTAATCTACAAGGTAATCCTTGCCCCAGTGTGGCGTTACGGGCTTCAAGTTTACGGTATAGCTGCAAAAACACACCTGAACAAAATTCGCATCATTCAGGCCAAAACCCTGCGCAAAATAACTGGAGCCGAATGGTATATTCGCACACGCGACATCGCCAAGGACCTTAAGGTTACTATGGTAGGAGACCTTATTAATCAACAAACAGCAAGTCACTTATGTAAGCTCCGCAACCACCCTAACGTCTTGGCAAGAAACCTGCTAAGGAGGCGAAGAAGGAGGCTTAAAAAGTGTTATCCTATAGACCTGGCCAAACGCCGACTATAATGAAGCAAAATTAACATGTACATATATATACACATTGTAAATATTTAACTTAAGCTTTCATTACCCAAAACTCACGCTGATAAAAGTTGCTAAAAGTGAAAAGTAACAGAAAATTAGCAAAAATAAAAGTAACTTAAACCATAAAAAAAAAAAAAAAAAAAAAAAAAAAAAAAAAAAAAATCACTAAATGGCCGTTAATAAAAATGGAAATACTTAGAGATTGTAAATTTGTCGAGCAACAGAACTTATGGAGCATACCCAGTGGGTATTACCAATTCATATATCGCCTTTGGGCACTGTTGTTATAAATAAATAAACATATAACAATTAATTGACATATTTATATAAAGAAGGAATTATATTAATAATATCCATACATATTATTAATCTCCAACCACCATACGTATGTCATTATTAATTAAGTACAATGCGTGCGCTTTATGTGTGTGAAGTGTAACAATTCGGTCTGCTATTGATTTCAGGTTAATCATACATTTAAATTTAAGTAATCTGTTATTAATAAAAGAGATTAAACGGACAAAAATTAAGCGCAGAGGAAAAATTGTAGATTCCATCAATGCTGCACAATTAACAATATTAATAAGCTGTCGAGTTGATGGAACCTATATATTATTATTAATATCTGTAAAGAGGATCCAATAAATTTATACAAAAAATCCTTTTTTTCAGCTACAAGTACCCACAAGTGCATTTAATGTGTTTTATATATAAACTGCATCTTCATTATTTCTATTTAAAGGAATAACAATTAAAAACTTATATATTTTTTCTGTTCTTAATTTTTCAACATTATTGAAGTATTAACATTTTTAATGAACCAATCTGCAACTATAATCATACTCCACATATTTTGCATATATACTTTTCTGGCCAGCAAATTCCATGTGCAAAGTATACAACTGTTGTACTTTTTAATTAATTATTCATGACGTAAAAATTATTAACAAGCCCCCAAAGTCATAAATAAATCCAAGAGAAACATGGTATGCAATTGCATATAAATTATATTTAAAACGCGTTTCTTAACAACAAGTGAAATATATTAATAATAAAATGTAAATGATATGAAATACACGAAAGGGCCCAAAGAATGGTTTAAAGTCAATAAAAGGATAAACAAATGATGTGTGCAAAATTAATGAATGCGATAAACGTAACAATAAAATAAATATTTCAAGCGGATATAAAAAAATTATGTTAATTATGTAATGTTCAATTTAAGCATAAAATACAAAAGTACTGACTGTTTTGTCTTTTTAACTTAATACTTTATAAAGATAAAAGTGAAGCTTAAAATACCAACTGAATAGTTTTTGTATATCATGTATTTGCTGTTAAGTTGACATTTCCACAAGGGGCTTTGCGTTTCATCATCAATTTACAAACAATATTAATGTTTGTGATGCATCTCGTCAACATTATGAATTTGTTTGCCCGTTTGCGTCTATCCACATGAGCTGGCCGCTGTTGTGTTCGAGTGTCTGTGCAAGGCATGTCCACTTTTTGTTGTGGTTGTTCTGCTGAAAAGCCGACAAATGAATAGTGTGGTTTTAACTGAGCAGCAAAGCGGCTGAGCAGAGGCGGAAAAAATATGCGTACATGAATGCATGCATATAGAAATCCATGTACAGATACACAATTTTGAAGGCATCGATAATTAAACATATTCAGATACAGATGTAGAATAGACGTAGTAGATAAGACATAGAATAGATACAGATAATGACCAGCAGCGAATTAGATAAAGATATATGATATTGATATATATTTATATTGATAATAAATTAGATTTCCATATAAGTCAAGCTGAATTAGGTGTTGTATAGAAATATTTACATATATCAAACAAGTAAGAGGTTCTAGTCGGGAGCTCCCGACTAGGGTATACCCCGAACCCTCTTCTTCCAACATCAAATGCATATATATATTCTATTTTAGAAGCTATATGTCAAGTTTGGTGACTATAGCTCTTATTATATACCAAAAAAAAGACGGACAGACGGACGGCCAGACAGACGGACATGGCTAGATCGACTCGGCTATTTATGCTGATCAAGAATATATATACTTTATGGGGTCGGAGATGCTTCCTTCTGCCTGTTACATATATTTGGATTTTGCAACAAATACAATATACCCTTACACCCATTTTTAATGGGTTCAGGGTAAAAAAACAGATATAGTTACAGGTACAGAAACAGATACGTGTGTAGAAAATCGGATGCATATATAAAATAACATTTAATCGATTTTAGGCACAACACAGGCAACAACTTGCTTCAGCGTCCTTTTACAATTTCTTTTTCATTTTTCGGTTTTTCGGTTGCCCTAATCCAAAAGAAACACCTGCGCGATAAACTTTAAATACGAAGCGACAACAAACAAAGTTTTACGTAGCTTAAAACGGGCGAAAGCCCAAAACAGAAATAAAATCATTCGAGTGTAACTCAAATTTGTGTTGTGTGTGTGTGTGTGTGTGTGCGTGTATGTGTCGGTGTGTGCTGCTGACAAAAGTAAAACTTTTCGATTTGCCGCATTTATTAAGGAGTTATTTTATTGTGCACAGCTACGGTCGCCGAGCTTGTAGCTTTAAATGCAAATAAGAAAATTAAATGAAATTTCGTATTCAAAATTATGGATACCCACTCGTTTGGCACTCACAACACACAACACTCGCAGCACATTCACACCTGCTGCTGATGATTATTCACAGCGTGGACTGGCGGAATAATCATGCTGACAATGCAAATGTTAAAGGTATCTTGTCAGCTGCCAAATGTATTACGCTGAACTGTAGTTCTAGTTGGGCAATTATTCGTATTATCATTAATTTATTAGAGCCAAAATGTCTTTGACATACACACACACATACACATGCTTAGCTTAGACTGTGAACAGCGAAAAATTTCAATGGCAAAGTCCTGGCAACAATCATGTTTGCTGTGTCGCACATTTAGCTGGTTATTGTTTTAACATTTTGCAGACCCGCTTGGCGCTGTCTTCGCTTTTATCTTATCATTATTAACGTTCATTTTATTGCCCTGCTGTCGCTGCTGCTGCTGCTGCTACTGCTTGGCACTGTTTGTCCTGCCACAGCCACTCGCTGTTGCCATCATGTTTGTTGTGTATTTTAAGAGCGCTTTTTATTATGTCATTATTGTCATTTACTTAGCTCCTGGGCAACCCCCTCCCGTTGCCAACCACTCTACACACCCTGATCACTTCGCTAGCTTGCATTATTTTGATTATTTGTGACTTCGCTTGTAAATGGGCGCTTTCAGCACATTATGCTATGACTCTAGCTCGGCACTGCGACTCGTTGATATTTTGATGGCACTTTTCATTTACAGTTTCATTTTGTCTAAGGCCCCTTTAATGACCAACATCGTGTATTACTTGTTTTTGGCATTTTGGCATTTTAGTATTTAGCTGTGATTTACATAGCCCGCAGATTATTTTAATGACACACACAAATTTTCATGGCTTTGGCTTAGCCGAATAATATCTCTTATTGATGCTGAGCACTGTTTTATTTGCTTATCAGTATATTAATTCAACATGAGCAAAAGCTTAACTAGTTTATTGACCACCAAATTCGTAATTGTAGATGAATTCAATGGGTGAAAGAATTAAAGAAATATCAGACAGAATCTATACATTAAGGTAAGAGAATACATTAACATTTATAAATTATCTCTAAATATAAAACTGTTTGTCCTGACTGACTGACTGACTGATTGGTGATCAACGCACAGCCCAAACCGTGAGAAGTAGGCGCTGAAATTTTCACTGTAATTGCCTTATGCGATGAAGGTGCACGTTAAGACGTTAAAACGTTTGTATGAAACTTTTTTGTTTACCATCCGATCGGCCTCGAACTCAATTTCAAAGCTCTTTGTTCAACTTCATTTGAGGGGTGTTTCACACATTTCCAAAAATGAATTCCTCCTTGGTGGAAATGTGGGTCAAAGATTTGGTGGATGACGTTTCGATCAGTTTAAACATAATTTTCAAATCTTTTTGAGAACATTTATTTTATAGGTGCCACGGGCAAGACCGGGCTATACCCGGTAGTATATAATATTCTAGAAGCAACATATCAAGTTTGGTGATTCTAGTTCTTAACTTGTTCAAATATGAGGATGTTGATACCGATTTTTATCGATGGCTTGGAAACTGAGTAAGTTATCGATTATCGGAATCAAATTCGATCTGCGTAGGCACCAGGAGGACGTACAGCTTAAATTTCAATTCAATTTCTCCAATTTCTCCAATTTCTGATATCCTCGTGTTCATACATACAGACAGACGGACAGACAGACAGACGGACAGACGGACATGGCCAGATCGACTCGGCTATTGATGCTGATCAAGAATATATGGTGTCGCACATGCTTCCTTCTGCCTGTTACATACATTTGCACATAACATTATAACCTTTTTACACATTCTTAATGGGTTCAGGGTATAAAAAGGATTGACCAACGAGTGACATACGCATATAGGTCATCGATTATTAAGCGATGAGTAAAGAGCAATGTGTATACAGTAAGGATTATTAAGTCTAAGGAAGTGATTATAAAAAATCGAGTAAAAATAGTTGATAAATTGAATGTGAATAGGAACTGGGGAAATAGAAAACAGATGTTAGACACATAACCGCTATAAATTAAGAAGTTTGTCAGCGAGGATAAAACGAAAAGTGAAGAGCAATAAGTTTAGAAAAAATAATATCGAGTTTCACAATGGGCATATAGAAGCGTGTATTGATGAATTGAATGTAAATAGGGACTAGAGAAATATGCGACGGAATATGTCGATATTAGTTCCATTACAAAATTTAATATATGTAATATACTTAAACGAGTAACAAGTGCGCAACAAGTACTAAGCAACGAATACACCGCAAAGAATGGAATGTAACAGTAAACACTCGTCAGTCTAGGAAACTCTTGGGAGTCAGTTAAGTATCGGACCAAAGAGTGTTAAATAACGAATTGAAAACGGCCAAAAAGAGCACTTGGGACCGCATCTGCATGCCTTAATTAACTAAATGTGCAGGATCTTAAAGAATCTCAATAAACCAGATTCTATAGAAATATAGTGCATTAACAAAATGAGCAACTTTTTATTCATATTCTGCAACTTTTCTTTATATTAACCCTTAAGTGGAGGCTGTAAGTATCTAGATGAGCGGCACTTCAATTAAAAATTATTGTTAAGCCAAAGTTTGAGTGCATCGTTGATGCCGTTAATGTGAATTAAAATAATGAGGGCAGTCAGTAAACAAAAATCCGAATGCATAAATTGATTACAGTATCAATTGCTGAACTCATGACTTTTAATTAAAAAGCCCGCGCACACAATAAAAGAATCGACTGGCAACTGTGCTCAGTTGGCAATTTGGCTTAAAAAAGAATTGGAAAATAGCACGGGAATCAGGCAAAAGCCGCGAGAAAAACGCATATACATAGTTTGTGCGTGTGCTATAAAAGTATCCTGGCGGGAGCGGTGCTGCTTGAAATGGAAAAGCAAACAGGACGCGTTGTTGGCAACAGGAAAAGTTAAAATGCGACGCTGGAAAATTATAAATCAATTTAACATGGCCGACCGTAACGCTGGCCACACACAAAAGTGCGAGTCGCATAAGTAAATGTGCGGACAAGTTTCCATTACGGGCAACAGCGCCCACCGAATAACTGTATAAATTGCCAACTGAAACGGAAGTGCAATGACACCGGACGCCATTGACCGGGCCGAGACCGGGTACGGGCACAGGCATGGGCACGGGAACGGGTTTGGGTCTAAAGGCACCGGTCTGCTCCGTGGCTGGAACGCATGCGCGGCATGGTGAGCCGCTACATCATCCGGCTTGTCGCTGTCGGCACGGATGTACGCGCTTTAATCTGTAAACCACAAACGTTGGCATCAGCTACAGATACAGATAAAGCTATAGCTATATAGCAATGGATACAGCAGCCGCAGCTACAGCTTTGCTGACTTCGGTTTGCTATTGGATGGCTGCTGACTGCGGCTGCATTTTAAGTCAAGCAGTTAAACAACTGTTTGTAATTGCAGCCAACGGGGCAACATTCCCTGATATTGTGGCTGGGTCGTGGTTTACGGTTTTGGGAATGTGGGTTGGATGCTGGCATTGGCCGCGTGCTTGGGGGATCAGAGTTGAATTCTTACTGGCAAAAGTGCTTGTTACCGGATGTTGTGTAATAAAAATGCAAAGTATGCAAAAGTTTCTCCCCAATACCAGAGCTTAATGCCAGAAATGTTGCTGCTGCTGGTTACGTACTTTGGGAAAGGTTCAAATGGAGTAGAGTTACAATTATGTATTCTTTAAATGATAAGCACGAGAAACTGTTTAAGCAGTCTGCAAATATTATCAAACCACGTAATTGTGTGCAATATATAAACTATATTTAATTTAATATTATTGCTGTAAAGCAATTTGTATAAGTGTAAAGCATTCAAACCAATATATTTATAAGACAGAATCTGGAAACAATCCGAAGGGAATATCATATTTTACTTTTATTGATACCTTGATAAAACAAGTTTTTTATACTTTTCGACCGATTGTTCCTATGGCAGCTATATAATATAGTGGTCCGATCCAGCCGGTTCCGACAATTTTACTGCGTGTAACAGACAGAGGCACTTCTGCAAACTTTCATGGTGATAGCTTAAAAACTGACAGACTAGTTCGTATAGAAACAGACAGTCGGACAGACGGACATGTCTATATCGGCTCGACTGTTAATACCGATCAAAAATATATATACTTTCTGGGCTTGGAGATGTCTCTGTCAAAGCTATACACATTTCGAGACAAAATTATGATAAGCGCTGCATGGGTATAAAAATATTTCCAATCCCTATTGTTCCCGCCCGGGATCGGGGACCTTGTGCGTGTGAAGCACACGTGATAACCGCTACACCACGGAAACTTGTCGAATTTTAGAGCAAAATATCACCTTGAGAGATAAGGTTAATAAAATTAATATATAAATAGGTATGCAATAAATAATTAAATTATATTAAAATTAACTTACTTTACTTAATTTTAGTAGAAAAAGCCAGATAATTCCCAAATTTTATCTGAAGTTCCCGAAAGAACGTCTTTTATTACTCATTGAGTATCTGGAAACGGTTTTATGAAATTTTAAATTTAATATTAGACAAAATACACTTTCGTATAATGTAAATGTCAAATAATAAGCAGGCTTTAAAATCAGTTAAATTTGACAGAGTTGTCGGGCTTGCAATCTAGTTCCCCTAGTCTGAAGTCTAGTCTATCACTAGCATTCAACCTATTAAAAGTAACTTGATGAGCCATGTTAATAAGCATAGAGCTGCAATGCAAATGACTGACAGCTGATGTGCCAAGCAAAATGTGCAGTCAAGAGTCGATGAAAGCGGCAGCTCAATTCGTGGCTTAAGAACTTAATGATACATATGTGAAAATCACAAATTAAATTACTTATTTAAATGTGATTATGCGCATTATTTACAAGTTGCGCGGCCAAGGGGCACGGGGCGGCACGTTAAATGCAGCGCCAGAAAAACGTGTGTTGCATTTAAAGCACACTGGGCATTACGTATACGCAGCGGATGACATTGAGCGACGCTTGCGCTGGCGCTTATCGTATGCACGTCGCAGTTGCTGCTCCAGCGAATGGCAACTGAAATGACGCCCTGTTTGGCATAATGAGTGCCACTCGTACCCATGCAGCATGCAGCTTGCAGCATTAGCGTGCCAGGCCATGCGGTATGCCGGGCTGGATATGGAGATGTGGCTCGAAATCCTAAGTACGGAACGTCAAATAGCAAACAACGTCTTGCACCTGGAATGCATTAAATAAACATCATTATCGCTAAGACTGGTACAACGTATGCACATATACTACGTGTGTGTGTGTGTGTACCAGTCTTAGGGACACACATATGCACACACGCACACATACAAAGGTGCGCCAAACAATGCAAGTCTGCAAATTCGCACTTTCTCTCACACACAAGCACACACACGCGCGCATATTTGACAAGCAAAAGGATTTTGTGGTTGAATTGTGTAAACATAGCGGGAAAATACTGGGATGGATTTTCAACTCGCTGCTGCACACACCTAACACACACACAAAGCGTTGAGCATGTTTTTACGTGAAATCTGGTTTCATTGCGGTATGCATTAAGCTGTTTAAGCATAGCTGAATTTTAGATTTATGGCTTTCACTTGAATAAAATGTTTTAATAGTTGCTGCTAGAAATGTTTAAATATGTTTAACATTTTGTATACTTATAGTACTTAATTCGATTATTCGAATAAGGAAGTCAATTTTATGCAAATCTAGATTTTAAATTATTTTAATTTCCCTTAAAAATTAAATTGATCTATTTTTTTTAAATATTTGTCAATTTAACTCTTAAGATATTTTTTTTATTCTTTTTATACAACTTTTCTATGGCTAGAAAAGTTCTGTCGCTAATGTGCTGCAGGCAAGAAATAAGTTTATTTACAAATATTTGGCCATTTTTATTTTCACACATTATGCGACGTTTCTTACGCTTTTTTCCCACATACACACACACACATGTACACTAACACCCTGGCACACACATACAACGCGAAAACGCAGCGTGGCCATTTATCATTTTCACCCTATTGAAGTTTCTGTCTCGCGTCGACTACGACGGCGACGGCGACATAAAGCAGCGACAGCAGCGGGAGCCAGTGCCTGGCACGAGGCCGAGGAGGCGTGGCAGCCATAAGCAGAAGGCGCGCTGGCCAGGCGAAGACACAAAACAGCAGGGTTGCCAAAAAAATATCCCAAAAACGTAGCCGGGCACAAAAACTTTGGCCTAAAACCGAAGTAAAGGCGAGTCGCACAAAAAAATACCAAGTAGAAATGGATGCTGGGGGCGTAGTTGCGTTGGGGCAAACATTGGCTGCCATTTGTGAGCGTATGACATAATTTACGGTTTGTTATTTTTGCAAAGAAAAAGTATGCAAGAAAATATGTTGCGACTCTTTCATAATTTTCTTCGACTCTTTCGTTTTTTTTTGTTCTGCTTTGGTTGCTTGCACGAATGAAACAAAAGTTTGCACACACGCCAACAGTGGGTGCAAATGATGTGAAGACTTTAAGCATACAATTTAAGTCAATAGCGGGCAGTAGAGGAGTGGAGTTTTTGGACAGTGTAGCTGGGCCTTGGCATGCATTAATTAAAAGTGCAAACACAAATCGACAGCAAGAAAATGTTTGGCAAAGCGCTCGCTGCAAATTGCGCATAAATTAAAATCGCTCATTAAATATTTTCATATTAAATAGAAAGCAGCGCCTCAACTTAATGACCATAAATCGAAATTAATGACATTGCCAAACGCTGTCGCTGGCCAATCCCCGGCTAAGGACCATGGCCTGCAGCTCGTGGCCTTCAGCCTTCGTTTACGAGCGACCGCAAATGGACGCACCTGCTGCTTCTGGTGATGCCGATGCCGGTGCCGATGCCAGCCGAGGCTGGTAAATTGCGAGTGACGTTAATGACACCTGCGAGACAATTTCAATAACCAATATGTGCCGTTTTGGGGTCTGTGAATCAATGGAGCCAACTTAAATAATCGATGTCCGTGGTGGATCGTGGCTACGCTTTCATTTATCAACGTATGCTGTGTACCACAGTACGTATACGTACTACATATTACGTATACGCAAACCAAATATAAAAAATCTGGAAGTAATTTCTTAGCATGAAAAATAACTTCTTTATAAATCCAGCACAAACTTTTTAATTTTTCTATCCTGATATTTTTAATATATCCTTTGACTAAAAGCCCAAGTTAACCTGCATTAAAAATAAATATTACATTTTTTAAAATCAGCTACTTAATAGATTTTAAGCTCATAAGCAAATACTTTTAGGAAGTTCAATTTTTATGCCTTCGCGAATTTGCATATTTTATTAAACCCTTGCAGAGGGTATTATAATTTTGTCGTGAAATGTGTAACGCATAGAAGGAGACATCTCCGACCCCATAAAGTATATATATTCTTGATCAGCATCAACAGCCGAGTCGATAGATATAGCCATGTCCGTCTGTCTGTTTCTATACGAACTAATCCCTCAGTTGTAAAGCTATCTTAATGAAACTTTGCAGAACTCCCTCTTTCTGTTGCACGCAGCACATATGTCAAAACCAGCCACAGGAACGATCGGTCGAAAACCAGGTTTTTGATTAAAAACCATTTTTGGTTATCAAGATATCTTGACCAAGCTCGGCATTTACTATTTTCCCGGTACTTCTTAGATACGGGCAAAGCACTATGAGCATTATGAAAAGGTTGGGTCTGCAAGGGTATTAGATCTTCGGCGTGCCCTTCTTTCTCGTTTTTTGTTTATCATTCTACCATTATTTTTGACTTTAAAAATGTGCTTTAACATTTAGGGGAAAAAAAAGAAAATAGCTTGACAGCCTCCAGGCCACGCCCACAATATAACAATGAGGTGTCAAAACAAAGAAAATTTCTTCGCTTTTTTTTCCTTGGTTTATTTTTTTTCTTGCTGACTCGACTGGATTCCTGGCCCTTCTTGCAGTAACTCGACGGCGTTCTTCCAGCTGTTTACTTTGTTAATGGTCTTTTTTGGCTAAGCTTGTCAGTCGCACGCGTCCTCGAGCCACCCCTCCCGCCATGAAGGCCCAACCATTGAAATTTTGCTCATTTTCTGACCTCCAAAACGCGGCATTGAAAACATAGAAGCATTTTGATTTGTCCAGCAAAGGACTTTTTTAATATTTATATATATATTTTTTTTGTCTGAGTGCCTGCGAAGCGTTAAATAATTTATACAAAGCTCCCGTTGATTTCATTTGCTTTTGTTATACTCCGATATTTAATGGGAAAGCGGAAAAGCGAACAGAAAATGAATAAGCCCCGCCCGCAACGCCCCCCGACGCATTGCTTTGTTGATTTTGTTAAATACTTATTATTTTTCTTCGGCAAAGAACATTTCATGTGTAGTGTGAAGAAGCCCAATAACAAAGGCGCTTGAGAAATTTTTTTTTTCGTTAACTTTTCTATGGTTCTAGGATTAAAAAGTTTTAAAATATTTAAACTGCTTAATGAGCAGTCGATATGGAATACATTCGGTTAACTTATGCTTAACGATGTACATACAATTTAAATGGGAAGAGGAACTTATAAATTTAAAATAAGCTTATTATAGCAATATTTACATTTGCACTCAAGTTGTACAGAAACAAAAACTTACTTAAATCTTATTCATGAATAAATAAAATATGTCAACACAGAAATAAATGGCAAATTAAACAAAACAACAACTTGTGCTGGATTTTTAACTTGTGCAACTTTAAGTTACCACCCGAAAATTCATTTCCTTTTTTGGCATTGCAATTAATTCCTCACCCCCATAAACCTGCGAGGGGATGCGCACATTATTTTAAATAACATAAACCGTTCGTGTGTAATTTTTGTCATTGATTTGGCCCGCCCCGGCAGCAGTTTGCCGAGCACTTAGTACATTTGACCCCACGACAAAAGTGAACTGAACCCTTAGCCGTATTTTGGATGGGACGGCGGGGCGAATGGGGGGATTCGGCAGTTGCTCAGATTCAACGCCTTGAAAATTTATTACATTTTCGAGTATTTTTCCGGTTCTGTTGTCCGGAAATTGCCGAAACGTGTGGACGGTACGCCAAAATCCTTGAAATGTGCTAAAATAAATTATTAATAATTTCTATAACGCTTTCACAGTCCGCCCACAGCCTGACCCCAGAGCGCACAGACTTGGGAAATTTACACGTTGAATAAATGAATTATTTATTTTAATGCCAGTATTTCGGCTAAGCTAACTGGTTGCTCTTGCTGTTGTGTTTTTATACCAAATCTTTGAAGCTATTTCCCTTATCGAATGACAAACTGTTTTGTCATTTGCCAAATTTGTTTGTCGCTCAAACACAAATTTATAGTTAAAGTTGAAGTTTGACAGATGCTTGGCATTTTGAAATTCACATTTAATTTCCAGTCAGCTTTAATATTCTTATTTCTTAGTCATTTATTTGTAGCATTTGCAAGCTTTAAAAATTTAACTCTAGTTTCAATATGTCAGTGACAGCGACTGTCGAAAGATGTGGGGTAATTTAAATCTATCAAGTGAAAGACGCAACCGATGAAAGGAAATGTTATTCAATGAAACGCTTTCACTTTTCAATTAACAAGCCTAAAAACCAAAAAAATAAATGTATATGACAAGTCAAAGGAAAAACCGCATGCTGTTGCTTTATATACGAGTCAAGGCTTTGCAATTTAATTCCAATAATTTCAGAGACGCAGCAAACTGTCAGTCAATGGAAATGGAATGAAATCAAATCGATTGGAATTTAATGACATTATAACAATATTTTTGCATTGTTTTTTTGCATCACTTCTGGTTTATTTTTTGTAATCGTATGCTGTAATGACACGCAATTATTTTCACATTAAACCCCATTTCCGTTATTGTAGCGAGATATTAACGCCCGGCCACATCCGGTAAACATCTATGAGGGCTGTCAGTTAATGGCCAGCAAACAATATTGACGTTTCGTTGATTAAACAATCAATACTTCAATCGCATGCTCAATATTTTTTTTTCGCTGCTGTTGCTGCCTTTTTGAATGCACAATTTTTATCTCTGGCTTTTATACCCTGTACGCATAGGCATGTGTATGCACGGTATCATTGAGCTCTACAGGTAATGTATGCATATACTCTCAGTATCAAAACTTATATGTATTTTTCTGAGTGTAAAAACTTCAATATGCGATAGACATAATGAAAACAACGACTTTTTTCCATCCTGAGCACATCCCGTCGTGAAGCAAACCATATTCCATAGTTAGCGTTGCGTGATATCTGTTCTTTGAGCATGCTTGTCTAGAACATTTTTACTTATTCTGTCTGCTATTGTCTCTTCGTAATTAAAGTGATATGTAGGTGGGCAGACTGTAACGGTTCTCCGTGCTCATCAGCATTATCATTATGATTACTATCTTCATTATTATCAACAAGAGCCGGAGCTGGAGCTGGAGCCGGAGTAGCGGCAACAGCAGGAGCTGTGTCCTTGCTTGGCATCCAACATGCGCATATTAAAAATTATTTTTGCATATGCTGGCAAAATGAAAATGGGCGTGGCTCAAAAAGGAAAGCAAACATTTTTGGAATGAAAAAAGTTGCTGAAAATTGCATTTTAAAGCGCGCGAAAATTTTGCAGTCATAGCTTTAATAAATACCCATTTTTCGCATATATAATAACCATTTAACACTCTTTGCCCTATTTATGCTGTCAGGACACTCAAATTGAAATACACTGCAAATTGTCTTTCCTTTCAATGGGCAGAAGTATTAACATAACATCTATTTGTGTTATTTTCAGTTAATTGTATTTTAAATGGCTGCGAACAAGTAAAGGAAAGCGAAGTGACAGTTCTTTGAGCTACATTAGTAGTACTTGCTCCTAGGACATATTTGTAGTGGCTTAAAAATGAAATTGTATCAAAACTAGTTCACATTGAGTTGCAATTGTTTAGTAAACCAAGGAGGTTCAAATTTCCATCTGATTGTAGCCCACGATATTGTATAATTTTGCGTTGATAATTAAATACTTTCTACTGCATACTCTTATGCGGTTGGGGTATTTTATATATAAACACTTATAGAACATGTAAGCTCTTTCACGTCCATATTTGCAGGTTTCAAAGGACATGCTGCGTCCCAACTTTATCGTTTCGGCTTTAAGGGTTTATTTTATTTTGAGTAGTTGATATTTTTATTTAATTAATTGTTTTTGGTTTCAATTTTCCTAATTTTTTTGTTTACCTTAGCTCCTGCAAATTGGTGCCCCTTTAGTTTTTTTTCATGTTATGCAGAATGCTTAAGTCGCTTGTTATAATTTGGCCATGTCTAGACACTTTTAATATATACTTATAAATACTTTGGACCTGGGCACATGTGTATTACTCTTGTTGTTGCCCACTACTGTCTGCGTGTTAAAGTTGAAAGCCCTCATACGCCGCAATCCCCACATAAATCTTGGCTACGAGCACACTTACAAACATTTGGCCTACTATGCGTGTGTGCGTGTGTAAGCATGCACATTTAAAAGTTTGCCTAAGAGCTTATGGCGCCATTTGTTAAAAGCGATTTTTAATGCAGCTTCAAAAACTCAACCCTCACAGTCATCCGCACACACACACGCTTAGGAAAATTGGCACCCCCAATGCCATCGCTGACACATCTAATGGCTTTGCACGCAATAGAAGCAAAAGTTTTTTTATAATGAACAAACATTATTTTCATACACTGCAGCAGGGTAATCGAAATAAGTCGATGGAAATGAAAGCACATATTTTAAATATTCCTAAAACGTTTTTTAGTTCTAAAGAGAGTGAACAAATAATATTTATCTCTCCTGTAGCTAGAGTTTAATGGAAAGTTCAGCCATTCTAAGGGTTACACATCGGAATCAATTTCACATAGAATTAAATTAAAATTTGGGTGCTCCGTGTACTTTATTAACTTCTATTAAATTAAATAGAACTGTAGTAAGCGTATTTGGCATTCGATATGGTCAAAAGTAGTTTTTAGACGGTGTTTAGCATATTTCAACTGATATCCAGTTTATTGTGTGAGGCTTATTGTGGGTGGGCAGAGCGGGCGGGCACCGACATTGGCTGCTTCATAATTAGCTGAAGCGCATTATATTGGAATTAAATGATTTTTGTCAAAGCTTGACATTGGCGGGATTTATCTGAAATGGAGAAGGGATTAAAGACCTTCACTGGCAATTGCTGTCGTTTAATCAATTTAACTGTTTCAACTGCTCATAAAGTGCTTCGCCTGCATTTCCCACTGGCATTTTAATTGAAAAACTAAATAGGATAAAATGTCTGTGCATATCTGAAATTAAATCAAATCTGCGTATGTGTACATGTGTGTAAATTGTTTTTTGTCCAATAAATATATTAATATTTCAATTTCATGCTAAGTTTGCTTTACACAAAACAAAAATCATATAAATGATAAACAAATAACAAACAAAAAACAAACGCATTTAAAAATTTGTATAGCTATGAGTTTTGTTTGCTGCAACATTTAAGCATAAGTAAATTAAATTAAAATTTTATGATATATTTTGCTTATCACATAAATAAATTTTTGCAATTGGCTGAGAAAGTAAACTACAAAATAGTTCGTACATGATAAATAA
This sequence comes from Drosophila novamexicana, assembly GCF_003285875.2. Lineage (NCBI taxonomy): Eukaryota > Metazoa > Arthropoda > Insecta > Diptera > Drosophilidae > Drosophila > Drosophila novamexicana. The sequence goes on along the minus strand of NW_020824808.1, from coordinate 4,611,977 downwards.
AATTGTCAAAATTTTTAGATTTTTCAAAGCAACGAACGTTGTGCTTAAGTATAGTATACAAAGGGTATAATGACAATGCATACTCTAACCTGACGCGCCCTTTGGAATATTAAACAAACTTAATTGCACCAAAAGGCTACGCAGTAATAAGTTAATCTCAAAAGAAACATTTTTTGAAATGTTTCAATAAAAGTTATAATAAATATGAAAATATATATTTTTTTAAGGCTAACAAATATGCAGAACGCCATTAAGAAAAATGTGTATTAAGCATTAATTGAATACATATTATGGCGGATTAAATTTATGTTGATGTCATTAATCAACGAAAAACTGTTTGCTACCAATTTGAGTGCGACATTCGCCTGAGGTCAGCGTGAGGTCAGAGTGAGAGAAATCATTTAAAATCAGCTGTTATACTGACTTCAGCAACGCATTAATGTCAGTCAGCTGTGTAAATAATGCGGTTAACTGAACAGCAAGATCATCATCAGTAGCAGCAGCAGCAACAGCAACAATTGCAGCTGCAACAACAACAGCAACAATGAATGACGTTGGCTAATATGGCTAATAATATGGCTAATCTGTCTGGCACTGATTTGATTAAAGCAGAAACATTTGCCATTCAGCTCTGGGCCGTGCAGTGCGATGCAAATGCGACATATTCGCGGTAGCTCGAATGTCAGCAACATCATCAACATCAACGGCAGCAACAGAAACACCCAAACAACAACAACATTGACATCAAACACGTCAGGGCGAGGGCAATAATTAGCACTTGACAGCTTGTCGGTGTCTGTGTGCAACTACAAGAATTTCGTATTTGTTCTGTTAGTTGTATCTACATTTGTATATGCGGGCTTGTTTTAGCCAGTAGCCAAAAAGGCTTTCAGTGTCGACCGGCGTCATCGGCAAAGTTATTTACCGCGGGCAATTAATTAAACGCGGCGGCGTGATAAATTTTGTTTTCCGCAAATTCTCTAGCACGAATGAATACTTTGACTATTTGAAACGCGTTGTTTAAGTTAAGCACGTACGAAACCTTGCTATTAAATATGCCCAATTGCTGTACATTTTGTACATAAAACCCAAAAATAATACCTTCGCCTGAGCCAAACCAAAACCAAAACTTCTCTTCGTAGGAGCTAAAACTATATTTATTTAACTCGAACTAACGCAAAGATAATCTATGCTAAGCCTAGATCAAGATCTAGGCTTCAAGTGGAAAGGAAGGTACTGAGGATCTAGAGCTAAATGCCAATACGTAGGGTTGTGAAAGAAACCAGATGTTCCAGTGCCAGCCTAATCAGACTGCCTTAATCTTTCGAAATCGCCCTAAAGAGAAAAAACCAATTCAGCTTCTTTGAACCGCGATCATAAGGGCAAGCGTAGTGTAAATTATTGGTTTATATTTTCACTCCTACAACAGAATTAATCATGCATTCATTTGTCATATGATCGATGGACTAGACTGGTAATTGTCATTAGCTACAAAATTCTATAATTTTTGTATTTTAGGCTCAAATTTGTGTCAATTTATAACAAATTTTTTTAAATGCATATTTTTGTAAAATATGCACTGACTAATTTTTGCTTCTCGCCTAATTTCTCTTTTGCATACATTTATGCACATTTGTCTCATTTAATTATGAGCTTTTGCACGAAGTGAAGAATTTAATTGTTGCTAATAAATAAAAGAGCAACTTAAAAAATGTTCAATTCAGGTTCTTGGCTTCTTTGTATGGTTTTAATTTAATTTTATTGTTGCATTGCGCTTAACTAATTTAATTAATTTACTAGATTTTTATATGACGAGGAAAGGGCGTTAGCGTTGGCAGCGGACCGCGCGGCGGACGCGGCGTTGTGGACTGAAAATATGTTGCATACTGACGGATGAGCTCGGACGAGAAGCGCGAAGAGCCGGAGGTTCCGCTATCAATGCTGTTGGTTCTGGCTTCCACGCGTGCGCTCAGCTGCTGCGGCTGGGCAACATGTGGCACGCTGCGCGCGCTAGTGCTGCTTACAAACGGTGGTTGCTGCGTAGTGACGGCGGCGACGGTGGTTTTGCTGATGCTGCTGCTGCTGGCTGCCTCCACTTGTGGCTGCACCACATCCTCAGCGAAGGGCGGCAACAGATCCAAGGCGAGCGCAGGCTGCTTGGCGCTTGGCAGCTCAGCCCTGATGACCGTCTCCTTGGTTCTGGCCTGCTGCTGCTGCTGATAGTATGACTTTTTGGTGGGCTTTGTAGCTGGCGTCGAGGCCTCCGTTGTGGACTCCTCTAGTGGTGGCGGCAATAAATCATTGAATGGCACCAGTACGTCCTTAGGCGCCGCTTGATTTATGTGCGCCACATCGGCGACGCAGTGGAAAATCAATGCGGCAGCTGCGATTAATAACTGTAAAATAGTTGGGAAATGCTCTTAAGTCGTGTGCGGACGATACAAAGAATGATCGATGGCTTTTGGCGTGTGTTATTGTTTTTTGTGTTTTTTTTTTTTGTGTTTCTATTTATGTTTACACAATATAATTAGCGTTGCTTCTGGGCACAAATTATGCAGTCGTATCTGTTTTGGACGGAATTTTATGGCACAGCTCATTTGGTTATAGTCTAGATTTGAGCTTTTGTTCGCATAGTGGGCAGCGATCATTTTGAGCTGACCTCGAAAGCAATATCGTGAAGGGGAAACATCTGTAACCTTGCATTGTTTGATAATTTGTATCACATTCCGCCTTAAGAACATATATATCCTACATAACTTAGGTGCTAGCTAAAGGTCGAGACACGTGCCTCATTAAAAGTTGACATAAGTTATAGAAAATGATGCCTAAAACTGAGTGCAAGCCAATTTATTAGCCAAAAATAAACGCAAATTCACTTTTGCCTATTAATATTATAAACCTGTTGTTCTACATGAAATTTAAATTTTTGCCAACAAGGTTTTGCTCGGTTATGCTTCATTTCGTGTATATTTCTTCTCAGAGCATTAGCTGAAATACTCTTGGATTATTTATAAATTGACATCATATTTCAAATTAATTGCTGTTCATCAAAGCATCCGCAATATGCAAATCACTCTGGAACCAGAGGGTAAGCACGGCATGGGTAGGAGTTCTCAATAAAAGAGGCAAAGAATAAACCTGCAAGTTGAACGCCCCATTTAGGCTTCCTGCATAGTTTGCATTCATCTAGCATATTAAACATTTAAAAGTATGTATATAAATTTGTTTTAAGCATGTTATGCAAATTCAATACTGCAAAAATAAATTTGAAATTTTTCCAAATAGTTTCTTGCCAGAATAACTTGTTATGCCTAAGCGGTACTAATCATGCGCTTTAAGACGCTTATATTGACGTCACGAATGTGTGCCACATTTGACAAAGAAGTTTTTTTTTTTTTTAATTTAAAGTGCTTAGCAATTCGACCACCTGCTGCTATGCAAATTACTTTCTAATATATTGCAGGTGAAACTTGTTACAGATGCAGCTTATTGATGTGACAATCGTCAAGCATACATTTCCATTAAACTCAGCATATATCACAATAGTTAGCAGTTAATTGAGTTCAGTAACATGCTTGCAAGGTTGCTTCCACATTAACTGCTTTTCTAGACAGCGCCTTTAAGAGCTTCTCTCAACACAAATATTTGCTTAAACCATTTTATTTATATTAAACTCCAAGTACAAGCCCATTATCGGACTTGCATCTTCATGCTCTACACTCACAATGCGAAGCGTCATAATTCCTTAACTGTTTCGAGCTGTCGCGCTTGGGGAATTTAAGTCGACTAAAAGATGCGCTGCGCATGCGCCACGTTTTTATAGACACCGGCTTTAAACTAAAAAAAACTTTGAGCATATATTTTAAAAAACTGAAGCACTTTTAAAGAGCGAGAACTTACGCAGAGCGGACGTCACAGTCGAGCAGCAGACGAATGTAAAGTTTAATAACCGGATTAGGCCACGTTTTTTAACGGGTTTCGCGGCTCTTGTTGTTGTTGCTGTTGTTCTTATTGTTGTTGTTGTTGTTGTTGTTGCCGCTGCTGCTCATGGAGCTGACCATTTAGGGGACAGTGGCAACTTATGTTTTTGCACAGCGATGGATTCGGAGCCGCAGACTGTATCTTGGCTGATGGATTTGAACTCTCACGGTTCACGGATGTATTTGATATATCTAAATCTGTATCTGTAGCAGGTGCCGCAGAAAAGTTAAGAGCGAGAACTATATTTCAGGCATTAACTGTGCATTTGATACATCGGATGTAATTTATATAGTGCTAATAAATGATACTGTCGCACCTCGTAGCTGGTTTTTAATTAGCCGCAGACAACTTCCTACTTGCTACCTGTTATCAATATGTGCAAGTTTGTTGATGGATTTTCTGGGCGCCCTAATTGATTTTCGTTCGACTCGAGCAGGTTCTCTTTTTAAGCACTCTTTCTAGTGTATAAACCAAAGAGCATATTCATTTCTTTTCAGCCAAGTGAACGCTTCCATTTGCATATAAATTGAGGGGACCAATGAATTAGTAGCACTTAAATGCTTTGTGCTAGGGGGTAATCCATTTGCTATCCATTTTTGCACTTTCTGAGCTTTGGTTTTTACTGGCTTCATTCGCACTGAGATACATCTGCAAATTATGCAAATTATTTGGCGCTGATTTTTAACACCGCAACTCTCAGTGTGAAGGCTCATAAATTAAATAAACATATAAATTTGCCAGCACCGTTGAGTGTTATTGGCCAATGTTGAACCGGATTTCGTACAATTTAGTCCATGAGATTAATTGCTCTACAGCAGATTGTTAAGATCAGGCTTATGACATATCTGATAAGATACTGTTTCTATGTATAAGCATATTGTCGGTCATTAAGCAATTATTTATGGTCTTTCTAAGTATGATTGTCGACTTGACAAGCTTAATAAAGTTTTTTTTTATTTAAATATGATATATTTATGTATTCATGCTATAAAAAAAGATAAAGATGTCTGCCAAAATGTTATAATTCATTAAAATGAAAAAATTAAAAAACTATAATTTCCTTTTTAAAGGTGTTATTAAGTCCAACGACCAAGTTCCTTATAGTTAATATAAATCTATATTTACTAGTATTATTTTTTTTGTGGTGTATGCGAAGTAAACAAAATGGAGACAATAGGCAGCCAAGTAGAAGCATTCGCCAGCCGATACAACGAACGCTTGCAGAGACACTGCAATCGGGTAGCAAGAGCCCTCGCTGGGAGGTGTGTAGTCAGGAGGCTCAAGAGAAGATCTTTCAAGGACCTCCTCCAAACTAGACCCCAGAGCTCCCCGACAGCCTTACTCAAAGAAGACGCCTTTTATCAATACGAAATAGTTAAAATTATTGCCATTTATATGATAGATATTAAATTATATTTTTCGTAAAGGTTTTTATATTTTATTTTATTATTTACCGAAGACAATTTGGTTTGTGTCCTCAATATTTAATCAAATTGTGTGTCTATGGAAAATAACTTTTTTTTTTTAATTTATTTTTATAGTCCAGAATTAATCTTAGCTTAATAGATTTATATTAATTTTTTGTTTTCAGTTTTAACCGCGAATTCTTTCAGCAGCACAGTAAATCCTTTAAATTTTGCTAAATTATTTATTACTTTTGCATATAAACGTGCCGCAATTTCATCAAAAGAAAATTATTTATGCCGCAAGCATTGTGGCAGGCAGACTCTGCTTCAAGTGTTCAAATTACCAGTCATCGGCTTGTTGTTGTTTTTATTTGGATTTCTCGCTGTTGTCCTTGTTGTTGTAGGCGTTGTTTTTGTGATTCGATTGTGCTTTATACGGAACTCCAATTCCGATTCGCTTCGTTTACTTAAATGCATTTATTTATATTTATGTGGATGTGTGTGTATAAAACGACAGCTCGTATGTCGGCCCATATGAGGCTGAGTTTTATTGGCCTGGTTCCTTCAGGAGGACTCTACATACGAGGACATACGTGGTTCTTGTATAACCTGAATTCTTTGCCTGTATTTCCGAGTTTCTTGAGTTGCTTTTATACCCTATAACCAAATAACAGGTATAACACAGGTATGGTATTCACTTTGTGCAATTAATTCTAGACGACATATAAAGTTATTTTTTCAACATTGACTAACTTAATTTGCTTTATTTAATATGTTTAAAAATGATTTTAAATGTTTTTTTTTGAGAAATATATAGTATATAATATATAGAACATATATACGAATTTATACAAAGTGTAAAGGATAAAAATATATAATGTATCCTTTAGCTGTGCATTCATGCCACTTGTCATTTATTGATGTTTTTCTTTGGGGTGGCATATAAATCGAAACATTTTTGTACCAAACGAAGGGAGAAGTGGGGCCAACGATTCCTGTCAACGTGTGATATGAACAATGGTTAAGCCGCCATTGAGAGTACGAATTCTCCAAACAAGCCCGCAAAACACTCAATTCAAGCATGTAATATAAACGTCGCATATTAAAAGCAAAGAGTCTTTAATAGAATAAATATAAATATTTTCTTTGTATTTATATGTTTATTAAAATCTAACCAACTGTCAAGTCTCAAATTTGAGATTGTCTTTATCTGGTCATCATAGCAACTCGGTCAATTTTAGAAGACATTTCTGTCAAGGAATATGTACAATGATATGTTTTTGTATATTTCCGCAGTTGCTGTTTCTGTCTCTTATCTTGTGTATATACGAAACTGATTAAGTGCTTGGCACCCCTTGTGCCGGGTTCAAGGCAACAGCTCGGAGCGCGCTCTGACTGTTGAGGCAACGTCTTTCGGCTTGTGGAACGTTCAACGTTTTACTTTGCAACCGGAGCCAGCAGTTGTTTTTTTTTTTTGTTTTTGGAGCTAGTAGTTGCCAGGTAAACAAGCCAAGGCAGCACTTCCTACTGCATTGTATTTTGACCAGGCGAGGTCGTTTTGCCTGCCAATCTGTTTGCTCACGAACGGGCAGTTCGGAGAGTGCCCGGAGGTGGAGTAGACGCAGCTGTTCAAAGGGGAAAGAGTTGAAGTGTGCTATGAAAGGGGAGTTCAGTTGTCGGTGCTTTTGTTTTGGCTGAGTCGCTTACAACTTCCTGGTCACGCTTTTGGCCTTGCCTTGCCTTGGCTGGGCAGGGCTTTTGGCTGCCTTCGGCTTGTCGTTGACTTTTTGGCCCGCGTGCCCTGCTTCTGCTTCTTGCCGTTTATTGCTTGCCCCTTGTTGTTGCGCTCGGCCACAAGTTTGTTTTCGTTTTCGGCTGTTGCCAACTCGAGTGCCCCATCCATCAGCAGCGGCAAACTCCAGCTGCAGCTCTTAGCTGCCAGTTTCCTTGTAATTAGCACAAAAAAGAGCGTAACCCAAATGTTGGCAACTTTAAGTTTTATTTTTATTTTTGGGGCACGGCAACCCGCTGAGCGACAGCGACTGCGGCTTCGACTCTGGCTACGACTCAGAATGTTGCATGATTTGCGGGCCCAAGTCAAGCCACTCGCTGGGCGCACTCGAAAGTCATAAAGTGCAAAAATTGTTACACTCAGGCAGAAATGAATTATGAAAGTAGTTTGCAGTTTTTGTTGCACTCGCAACTAGAGAAAGATAGAGAAAAGTGCCGGACAAAGGCGCCGGAGATTGCGGGGGTACGGCCCACCAAAAACTGTATAAGACATATTTTCATCTTATTATTTTTATTTTTACTTTATTTCTACTCTCTGCCCAGCGAAAGTTTTAGGTTCTTGGAGTTTTGGAGTTTGCAAGTTGGGTGTATATAATTTAATTCAATTTGACTACAAAATATTGCAGACCTAATGAAACAAACTTAATAGAGTTTTAAATACTTAAACTTTGTCAAAACATAAATAAAGTTAGGTGAAATTTCATTTACACCATGCACACCTCAGAGAAATGTTTTTAACAAGAAAATTCTGAATAAAGTTATACCATTAAATGATTTTTGTGGTGTCAATTTAGTAACAGGAGGTTATTTTTAGATATCGTTATAAAAATTATATTTTAAATAAATAAAAATTGATTTATATCTTATCAAGGCCTTGCTTGAATATAATAATAACTAAAGCAATATTTAATTAGCCTTTGTTTGATAAATGTGAAATTTCCTTAAAAATAAAACCATTTTGGCTTTGAATTTGATATGTCACGTCCAGGAGCCAGGGGCTCGTCCTGTCAGCCACTGTCACGTTGGGAAATTGTAAACGAATAAATTAAATTAAGTTTGTGTGAACAAGTAAACGCAATTTTCGCAGCCACTGTGGCCGTCATAATGTGCAGGGGAATAAAAAAATAAATAGAAATAAATACAATTTTTAATAGCTACCCCATTTTAATTACGTTCATTTGTCTGCTATTGATTGGCCATATGGCCTAACTAATTGGCCTGGGGGTTAATTAAATCTCAACTTCAAATGCAAATAATTTCGAATGACACCCAAAACATTGCGCACTGCGCCTAAAAGTCGACATCGGAAAACTTTGCCGTACACAAAAACAAACACACGTGGAGAAACTTGAGAACTTTTTGGTGCTGATGCTCGACATTAGCCGGCAGGATTTTTGAGAGCGGCGTGCGGGTTAGTGTGTTAGTCGGCTTGGGTTATTGCCAGCACAAAAACTTTAATTAGAAAGTTTTGTCACATGCTGGGTGCCAATGCCCTCATGTTACCAAAATAAAACTTTACATATTGGGCGAGAGGGTAAAAGATATACCCATAGCCGTCGGTAACATGGCTGGCAACATTATGAAATCTGTGCACTCCAAATTTTTGGTAGCTCGCACCGATGCCAAAACACACAGAGACAATCTAAACTTTTCGAATCAATTTTAATTACCATAAATATGGCTGAGCTTTAGCCCTACCGCAGACACTCAGATACACTCACTCAGTCGCCAATCGCAGAAATGTAGGTCGCGTATTCGTCATTTTACTGCCACGACCTGGCTCGGATCTGGGATCCTTAGGGGAGCCAAAGTTTTGTATCTTTCTGTGCACCTCTCAGCGCAAAGGTAGCGCATTTAACGTACAACTAGCTGACGTGTATTTTGTTTCCTTTGCGTACAACATTTTCGGGTTGTGCCACAAAATCTCGCTATTTATTTGCCCAAACCATGGCAATATGCGGGTGCCTTGCGTCTTAGGTGGTAGTTGCGATGGATGTTGAGCCGCCTGCATGTGCTTATGATGGGATATATTCATGATAAATTGGCTCAAATGACAGCCAAAAGTGAGGCAAATGCAAACAAACTTTGTTTTCGTGCTTCTAAATTAGTATTCCATTCGTATTACATTCGTATTATATTCGTATGCTTCAATGATTTAATTTATTTTTTAATGATTTCTGTCTGAAGTATTCCTGTCACTTGTCACTAAGTTCACATTATCGCTTACTAATAAAATTAATGATAATAAATTCAAGATTCTTTTTCACAATTTTGTGTACCCGTTTTTATACACTCGCTGGGTACAGGCTATAAAAAGAGAGTTTTCATTGCTGGCATCACGTAGGCACTTGCAATTGGAATCCCAGTACACAAAAGAATTTATAGTTTCGTATTTTCATTATGAAAGCAACGTTATATGTGCCAGATTCATGTGCCTGTCGTTCGAAGCTAATGGGACAGGCTCATCGACAGCTCAGCTAAGCTTCAATGTTGGAAAATTTCATTATGATGAATGCTTCAGGGGGACCCAAGCATTCACGTAGAACAGAAGGTAATAAATTGTGAATTCTGCAACTGTATTTGCCTGAAAGATCCTGCCCAAAGTTCTGGCTGCCAGAAATGTTGAAAACTGCTAACAATTAATAGGTAAAATGTGTTACAATATGTTTGATGGTTCTCTCGACTGTTGACAGCTTATGGCATGGCTTATGACTGGGCGAAAAGGTGAGTGGTTGGCTGGTTGGGCGATTGCGTGGCTGGGAGGCTGCAGGACAGCTAACTGCAGAGACGTGCTGAATTTTAATTAGGTTTCATTAAATGGGGCTTGCGGTTGTTTACTTAGTTGACGGACATTGTGCAAACTTTATGCCAGCAGTACTTTCTGGGCGCTCTCCAACTTAAGTTAGCTGCCATGCTATAAATTTTAGTTTCACACAACTTGAGTACTCACTCAGTCAAAATATAGTTAGTACCTAAGTCTAAATCAAAGATACAGTGGTGGGTTCTAATAAACAATTTAGCGCATGAATTTATTTTAAATGTCAGGAACTATTTGCGTCATAAGCACGAGCCCCAGAGACGAAAACCAAATCCCAGAGCTGAATTACACGTATGAATCATAAGAATAATCAATCATGTTCGAGTGCCAGCAACTTGGGTAAACAACGGGGAGCTGATTCGCAGCACAGCGCAAATGTCAGCAGCGCCGTAATATACACTGCACAGATACAAGATACAAGATACATGTGCGACAGCGGCTCACATTAAGTGGAATATAAGTGGAAATCAGCAAATATAATCTAAATAAGTGGTTGTTAAACAAAAAAAGTTTTTTTGCTTCTTGTGAAAGAGACAGCGAGGGGCAGAGCAAGAGTGAAATAAAGTGAGAGAGTGAACCCGCGCTTCTGTGCTGACATTGCCTTGTATAAATTTGTTTTGGTAATGCTGTCAACTATAATGGACTCTTGTGTGCCATATCGAGAAATGGAAATGGAACCTGAGCAAACGTCATACACAAATTGAATAAAAATGTTAATGCTCACCGCGGCAGCGCGGCGCAATCAAACCTGCGGCCGAAACAATTCAAATTGAAAAACAACAGCGGCTCACATTTAATGAGCTTCAGCATGAGTTGGGGCAATGGCAAAATGAGTAGCGAAATCCACTCGCGATACGTGTCAAAGCTTAAGGAGGCGCCACCCTCCCCTACCACCAATAATGCGAGGATTTAAATTAAAGTGCGCCACGCAATCTTTCGATGATGAGTTGGCAAATTGGAAAGATTGAAACGCCGTCCGACTGCCACCCTGTGGACTGCTGGCCGGGCATCCCATTGGATGCGGGCAAGTGGCGAAACTTTCATTGCTTTTATCCGCTTATTTAACACACATTTTTCGGCTATTTTGCGCAGCTTTTTGTTTCAGCCACGTGCCAATAGTTTTTATGCCAAAATTTGCATTGTCATTTTGGAACAATTAGCAGCGCATTGCCACAGCCGCGTCATAACTGGCGTATGACCAATGCCGCTTAGTTAGATGTGTGTGTGTGTGTGTAATAAAGCTGCACGTATTCTAGTTTGGTTTATCTTCAAACAGAGCTTTCATTCATTCAGTAAATGAACAAACTGTGTTTTCCATTGACGGTTCCACATATATGTACCTTGTACACATTTAAGAAAAAAATACTTACTAGTTGAAGTTAGTTTATTAGGCGCACAACAAATTTACTGCATGCTGCCAACAACAGCACATTTAACCCCTTACTATGCGATTCTCATAAACTCAAGTAAGACAATAGCAAATGGTTCCGTGTAATTATGTTTGTTTAAGATTCATTTATTAAGTAAATATTATCTGTTCTCACTGAAATGCTGTTCAGATGTTGATGCCTTACACATTACACATTATTTTTTCGTTCCCCCACTATATTTTGATTAATAAATCATTCGATGGATTAAGGCCACAATGAATGGGTATCCTATGTATAAGGGTGCAAATTAATCGATATAACCCAAGCCTTTGACTAAATAATTAAATAGATTAATGTGTAACTTATATCGTGGTTGGAGCCTAATGAGACGTTCCAATGACATGCAGTTCGCGTTGATTTATTACAAGTTAAAATTTGTATTTAAGGTTTACTGAAATATGTAAATAATTTAAATAGAAAAAATTTTAACATTCACTCGCATGACCGCAATATGGCAGATGGGTGCATACCAAATGCACCCACTGTGTGCTGTAAAGTATGGCTAAAGGGTTTGCAATTTATACCAGAAATTCGACAATTTATTTTGGTGAAATTGATTTTCCAGCTGCCTGCCATTGCCGGCCCCCAGTTCAGCCATTGTGTGAGATCTGCTTGAACCGACAGTCAAAGCAAACGAGCATCGATAAAAAAAATAGGAAGGGAAGCGCAATTGCGATGCGGCACACGTAAAACGCTGTAACAATTCAATCAGTTAGCGTCGAGGCAGAATCGTTAGCTACCAAATTGATAATATTTGAATGCAGCACATTGGAAAAATTTCCACTGCAATGAAGAGCGACACACAAATGCTGACCGTGCTCAGTTAAAGCAGCCAGCAAAACATCTTCAAGATACATAACATAATATCAAGAGTACATAACTTAAAAGCAGTCCCGCTGAAAAATATAAGTGCACACACTCTTAACTCTCAATAACTTTTTTTCCCTCCAGCCATTTTTTTTGTTTAAAATTTGAATTTGCGCATGAATTTCTCATGTAATCAACGCTGGGATTGGAAACGGGTGCTGCCCTAGACCCACACACAACTCCCACACACACAGGAACACTTCATTAATGTGGAAAACGTCAGGAAATGTGCAGAGGATGAAGCAATTCTCTCTCCAGGGATTGTTAATAAGCGCAGTTGCATTGGCTGCTCGACTATCCGCCTGGATAGTTGAACTGAACTGACTCTGGAACTGTTGGACTCTGCACGTACAAGCTGTGATTTCGAGGGGGTGTAAGGCTGTGCGGGGCAGGTGCCACGTTTTTGTGGTTCGTTAGAGGAATGCGCTGGGCAGGTGCTAAAAGTTCAATATGCCAATGTTGACTTTAAAAAATATATATGTAAGACGTAAATTGCTTGAGCTAGGGGTGGCTCGACAAGGTTGGTAATGTGTAGTTGGGCGAAGTGCGGAGTGTGTGGCGACACTTGATTTTTGCTCCATGCATGTTTGGACACAGCTTTTATGTTATATGAATTGTGGGTAAACCAAAAGGTGAAAAGTAAAGTCATTTTTGTAACTTCCCACAGTTCTACTTACATATAAACAGATAAGGAAATAGTTTACGAATCTTACAAGAGCGACATAATATATCCCATAATGTAACTTGCGTAAGTCTTTCTTCAATAACCACTGGCAGAGTAAATAACACATGACAATAAAAAATATTTCAATACCAAACTGCTCATCTGCATAGAAATATTCAACAAATCATAAAGCTGGTACAAATTGCATTCATTTTTATTTATATCATGCAATTTATGCTTGGCTTTCTTTAATTCTTTCTGTTTTCATTGTTTCTTTGGAAACGGAAACCTTTGTTATTATGTGTACCTACAAGTACAACGTCAGCAGCGAATGCTGAAAACCCTCCCAAAAAGCGAATGTTTTATGGTATATTTTTTGTTGCTATTTTTTTAAAGAAGAAACTCACTAATTTTCTTTTATGCGGGCACAAAACAGACAGCAACACGAAGTGCTCGACAAAAATAAAAAAATAAAATACAAGACTCTAAAAGCAAAATGGCAAAAACAAAACGAAATGTTGTTGTGTGTGTAGGTGAGTGTGTTGGTGTGCTATAGTTGAAAAGAAAAAGATGGCTGCATTGACACGGAATCAGTGCGAGCAAGAAGAAGAAGCAGCAGAACTATAACAACAGGCATGGCTGGCAAAACGGGAAACACAAACAAATGTCACTCAACAATTTTTATGAGTCTGACAAAAGTGAATTATAGGAATGGACCCAGGACGCCGACTCTTTTTCTAACGCAATTTATCTACGTTAGGCGAGAGACGGGTGTGCCCCAAAAAAAAAAAAATGTAACACACAAAATAAACACAGTGCACACCCAGGGACATTCCCGCCCAACAAAAGAACCCTCAACACCAAGCTAGACAAATGGAAAAGTGTTGAATTTTTAGTGCACTTTGTCGCCGTTGTTTGGGTTCTGTTCTTATTGTTGTAATGTTTGCGTTTGGCTGCATTTAAATCTCGTTTTGGTTTTTATATTTCTGACCTCTTCTTCTGCTACTTCTTGCCTCAGCAAATGAATTACAATACTTATGGTACATATCCATTTCGGCTTTGGACTCATAATTTTCAAAGATTTTTTTTTTTGTTATTTTGTGTTTTTCTTGTTTCACTTGACTGCGTAAGGTCAGGAGAGTTAGGGTTAGGAGCCAAAACGGCGCTGTTTGCCTTTTAGACTGGTCGCTTTTTATTTATGCTTTTAATTTCCTTTGTTTTCTTTGTTGTGCTGTGCTGTGTTTTCTTTGCCCCGTTGACAGGGCCAATATTTGAGAGCTTTGTCAATGTCTGCATCTGGGGTTTGGCAATTTCGGTTTATCGGCTGGCATTCTGACTGAATTTCGTCAACCGAATTTGTTTTTGGGCTCACAAATAGTTTCATAGCAAGGCCACATCTTTTATAATGTTTATAGTTTTGTTAGGCCAAAGCCTTTGGCTTAAAGCCCAATCAGCTCGGGCCATGACCTAGTTTAACTTTTAACTGTGATTGCTAAAAGAAAGCAGAATTTTCCTACAACTGTAATGGCATTGGTTTCTAAATTCAATTTAAAATTTATTAAATTTGCATAAACATTTCGACGAGAAACTATTTCGAATTGAAGCCCTTGCAACTGCAAACATATTGTAAGTGTGGTCTGCCTGATTTCCAAATGTCATAAATCTGGCAAAGCTGATTAGCTTTCTAAATCGGATAACTGAGTTTAAAGAGATCCAGCTTTTCTGTCCAAAAGCATACTTTAAGCCGGACAAACTTTTAAATTTTTGCATTTAAGAGCTATGCACTTCTCTCAAATCTTGTACTCTGTGACCTCCTTAGTTTCTGAAACACTCTTTCAAAAAAATATTATAAATAAGATTTTTGTAGTTAACAGAAAATATATTTTATTGGCCATAAAGTGGAAATTTGTACCATTTATCTGAGGTACTACATTTTTTAGTAAAAATTTCGTTTATGACATATGCTCGGCGTACGTGTTTACCATACCTGCTTAATGAACGCCATTTTTATTGGCCATCAAGTCTTGGGCACTAACGTGGGAAGTCATTTTGGCTGTTGAATTCTTTTAGCAGCGTTCATTAAAGTTGTTTCGGCTACGAAGCTAAATTGGTCTGCACACACACACACACACACACACACACACACAGACAGATACACTTCCACACATATTTTTGGGATAATTGCTAATCAACGCACGTTTTCGCTGCTCGTTTCAAAATGTTTTTTGTGACGCTATTTTGAAGTGGGCCAAGCAACCCGGCGTCTGGCACTCGACGCTTATCAGACGGCTTATCAAATTCATTGCCATCCTTTTATTATTATTATTTTTTTTTTTTTTGGCGGGGTAGGGGGGTGGCGAGCACTCGACAAACGGTTTTTATGTGCACGACACTACTACGTTTCCTTTTTAATAGTTATGATTTTTTTCCACTCCTCTACTTTTTTTTCTACCAGCCTCTGATTAAAAGTTGAAGTTGATCTCAAGTACAGGCTCGAGTTGCTAATTCAAGTCACGCATTGAATTGCCTTCTTGCTATTTATAAGCATTGTCTATATTATTTCGACTGTGCTCCCCCCGTTTCCCTCGGCTCACTTCAGCTACCCCCTGCATTCCTTTGTCAGGAAGTTGTCTGTCAGCGACATGCGCACTCATTTGATTTACTTTTGTGCTTAAAGGAATCCACATGAAGCCTGTGAACGCGGTTGGCAAGTTTGTTAATGCTGCAATGAATCTAGGGGCTGTTTGGCCCCGCGTGGAGGAGGGGGGTTGTGGGGTGTGGTGTACAGGTGCGGGTGGGTAGGCACCATTACAGCATTTCTTTTGCACGCTGCTGGATGTTTTGGCAGCACCGCATCGTATATTTTGAAATGGTTTCAGCTGCAGCATAAAAAGAAATGTTTAAATTTATATAAAAATAATTCATACTATACAAAATAACAATCTAAAGTTGCATTTTTACATTTGATTAGTTAATATATAATTTACAAATTATTTATGTTTTTGTCGTAAGAAAACAATCTGCCACATGACCTCCCCCAAAGAGTAGATGTCTAATTCCACACCTTCCACAGCTCCCCCTACACTAAACAGACAAAAAGATACACGCATTACTTAGCTGTTAACGTTGACAGAAAATATTTATTTTTGTTGATATTTCAATTAATATTGGAAAAAATGTTAAGCAAAATAAACCATTTTGGTATTTCTATGTTTTATTGAATTCAATTATTATTTAGGTAGGAATAAAAATACTCAATTATGTGAACTTCACACATACCAAACCAAAAAAAAAAAACTTAATTTTGTTGCCATAGGCTTGTCTGTCGTTGCCAGAGTTGTCAGCTGCATTGCAAACGTTTCAACAGCATTTTTGTAGGATTTAATGTGCTTTAATACTTAAAACACTTAGCTTGACTCTCCTTAACTTTGTTTGATGGCACACCATTTGCATGTTAAGCAACGCCTCGACTTCATCGCAGTCAAAATAAAAAAGCAATTGCCAAACAAAATTAATACAATTTATGTAGCAGACAAATTGTAGGTGCCCTCTTTACCTCTCCCGGCTGAGTTACCATATTCTTTCAATGCAGTTAAGTATACGCCCACATTGAATCTAATTTTGCGCAGTTTTTGCCATATGCAGCTTGCAAAGCCTTGCTGTGGCTTAGTTATCCTTGTCGCTTCACCGGCCATCAGGGCTGGCTAGGCACAAGGCCCGACTGGCTTTTAGAATGAATTTAGCTTGCTCTTTTCTGGCCAACACTTTCAGCTGTGCCCACAGACTAGTCCCGGTTTTGTGCTGTGGAAACGGCGGCATTGTCTCCAATACAGAAAGTCCCGTTCTACAAAATTGTCCAACAGTTTTAAGTGGCTAAAATTCAGAGACATACATGCATATATGGACAGGACAATTGCACAGTTGAACGGGCAGGAGGCGAAGTTTTAGAACAACACTTTTGTTGATCGAAATGGCTGGTGGAATTGAAAGAAAAGAGGACACGGGGTATTGGAGTGGTTACCTTGGTCTAATACCCAGATAATTGCAGTTAACAGTTGGCATATAACCATTTATTATATATGCCACACATGCTGCACGCCGCATGCTGCATGCCACATGCTATTGCTTTATTTTAAACGCTTTCGGGCGTAGCGCTGGCAAGGATTAGTCACACCATGGCCACAATGTGCATGCCACTGCAACCAAAGAGGCACATAAAAACGCGTCAAGGCGTCACTCTATCTAGCTCGCTCTTGCTCTTGAATTCTCTATCTCTTACGCCATCTCTTTCGGTGGCCGTCTCTAAATGTCTCCATGTCTGCCATAAATCTTGCTAACCTGCATTGTCCTGCGGCCGTCGGCGTCGCTTCCTTTGAAATGCCAGTTCAACTTGCCCATAAGTGGCTTAAATGTTGAATTCCAAACACAATTCGAGAAAAAAAGCATCCGGAAGGGTGGGCTGGATTCGAGGCAGTAGCATTGTGGCAAGTGCCAAGCATGTGCCTGGCCTCGCAACGCAGCGCAGCGCATCCGTCGCCATAGCCTGTGCCACATTGCGTCGCTGCCTCTGCCTCTGTCTGTGCCTGTGCCGTGTGCCATGAATGTCCTTATAAATTGTCTGCAATGTTAAATGTTGCATGCGCCGCTCTCTGCGTGGGCAGCCCTGCCCCCAACCGCTCACTCTGTAGTTTTGCCTGCACCACAGAAATTTATGGCGTTGCCACACAACGAGCACAGGCAACTAGCAACTGGCAACTGGCAGCGAGCATTGCAACAGCTCCACGGCTCCTGGTACGATTCCTGCCACTAATCAGCACACGTTTTAGTTGGCGCTGCCAAGCAGCGGAAGCTCAAATTGTTAAAAGCAATAAAGCTAATAAGTGATGTGGCAAATGGGCGGCCTTGCCACCAGCTCCCTTTCTCCTTCTCTCGCACCCTCTTGGTATCTGCCTCCCTCGCTCTCACTTTGCCTGTCCTTTTGTTTGCCTCTATCTCTCGTTTTTGCGGCCATGTATGGGCTCTTTTGCCATTACAGTTCCTGTGCCACTTTTAAATATATGAATCCAGTTTGAGATGGGCGCGTGAAACATATTGAGTCGTTATTCCCAATAAAAGCCTAGCTCTGATATTTTTTGAGTAGATGTTCACAAAGGATATTAAAATTGTTTACCACTGATAAGATTTTATAAGATAAAACAAGATTTAATCAGCCAGAACGAAATTTGACAATGTTTCTGAATATTAAGGGCAACTTTTGAATTGAAAGTTGTTTAACAGTGGAAGAGTGCCCCATTATATTAATTACTATGTTAATTATATTATCTATTAATTATACTCCTTGATCTTTGTTCTAAGGCTAAGATTAGGGCTGTCCAAAAGGTTCGCCATTGGAGTTTTATTTTAATTATACCGCCAGGGAAAATTGCAATTTACGTACAAGCAATATAAAAAAAAAACTCAATTAATAGGCAGTTGAAGTTGTAAAAAGTTTCGAAAACATATTTTTTCAATAACTCCGTGTTTACCAACAAACTATTTTTTAATTCTTGCGAGTTTTTATCAGTGTCAGCCATAGTTTTCCCCTTTTAATAAGCTTTGCCTTTTCACAAGCTCGAAGAATTTTCAGTTTTTTGCTTACAGTAAAATTACAAGTGTGTGTGCTTGTGGCATGTGGTCCATACCTAGTTCCTGCGGCAGCTGCAGTTGCCAACAACGGGAAATCAGCAATTAGCGACAGACCAGTTGGCCAATCCCCTTGCCGCTGCACTCTTCAGTGGGTCATAAAACCACCGACTAGCCTGGCTGGCTGGCTGGTTGGCTGCCTGCCTGCCTGCCAGGCAACGGACCGCTTAACCACCCAACCCAATCACTGCGACAGGCACGCATTTCCGCCACCGCCAACTGCTTCCGGTGGCACTTTGCACTTTGACTTGCCTGCTCGACTGCGGCTGCTATTTGCACGGCCTTTGTGGGATTCTCGCTCTCTCTCTTTCTGGTAGATGCCCATCTCTCTCTACACCGCCACTCTGGCACTCGGCTGGTATCCTTGTCGTCCTGCTGCTCGTCCTGTGTCATGTAATTTTATGACTAATTAGTCAGCTACTACGTCAAGTTGGCAACTACATAAAGCGCTGGTGGTGGGCGGAATGCGCTGGACGGAGGAGCGGTACGGGTACGTTTAGTTTAAGTCTTGAACAGCTGAGGGCGTTACTTGATCATAGGGCGTGGCCGTTTATTTGCTTTGCTGCGCTTTTAATTGCAAATTTTCTGGTGCAGCATTTTTATGGCACGCGTCGGCGTCGACGTTGACGTTGACGTCGACAGCAACAACAATAGCAATAAAGGCGGCAACAAAAACAACAACAACTGCCTCCGGTCTGTCTACAAAGTTGAGTTGCAGTTTGTTAGTTGCCTGCTGCCAATTGGCTTTGTTGGGCTCTTTGTTCCCGCCTTCTTTGCCCCCGACATCCCGAAACAGACCTAACCGACAGCCCCTAGAGCACCTAGAGCCCTAAACACGCCGACATTTTCTTTGTTCTTATTTGGCTTTGTGTAATTTTGCAGCAGAAATCACAAAGCACCAGCTTGAAGAAATTTTTGAATCTGCTTCGGCAACTTCATTGCGCGCAATTTGTAAAAGGTTTAAGCTAGTTTCTGCCAGTGGACTTGAAAAGATAAAACACATGACCTTGCACCACATCCTGGTAAGATCTGAATATGAATCTAGCTTTAACATTTAAGAGGTGGAAAAATAAACATAGGTAGGAAAAGTTGTATTTAGGCGTGTTCACTTAAAGATAACGGTTATAAATATAAGCTTTTATATTCATGCTATAATATATGCAATGCATTCCATTATATCAAGATCTTGAAATCCCTTAAATTTAAAAAAATTAAATAAATTTATTTTCTCTGAGCCTTTTATTTCCGGCTTCCAAAAGACCATAGCACACCATATCTGATCTGGGCCCTTATTAATTATACTCAAGTCATAAATAAAAGAGCCAAAAATTGTGTTAAATTTACAACTGACAGAAATACGACAAATGATTTCCGCTACTAAATTATCCACTTCCGTTGCATGTACAAAATTTGTGTGCCCCCAATAGCAGTCCCCGCCCTAAAATCCAAAAACTGTCGAGTCAACTACGAGCAAAGTTGGGTAACACCTGCAGCAGGACCTGCCCAAAAACCAGGGCTACAGCTGGGTAAACGGCAGATGGCTTAAAGCTTGAAGCTTGGGTGTATGTGTGTGTGGGGGCTGGCTTGACTTGGCGTGCTGAATTTTAAAAATACATACGAAATTTAAATGACAAACAACTAATGGAAATTGTTAACAATTTTCAATGGCAGGTGGCAAGAAACTTTACCAACCGGCTGCGACCTGCTGCGCCTTGCTACTACTCGAGCAGCAACCCTTGCAGCAAAAATCAGCTAACAGCACAACAAATGGCTTCATTTATTTGCGTCTTTTGTGCAATGTTAGCGGCACTTCCGCCCGGCGTTGGCGTGAACAGCTCAAGAAATCCTGATTTACGTTTAGCACGCCCCTCAGCAGCCGTAGAGTGTGAAAAGTTTGCCTTAAAAAGTTTACTACCCTTGACTTTGGGCAATGCCGAAGTTGAAATACCCTTGCAGATACAGCATTTGCGCGGAATTTAGTTAACAAAACATATTACAGTAATGATTTTGACTGGCATTTTTCTTTTAAGACCGACCAGTTTTGGAGTTTTATAAATAAATTTACACTAATAAATGTTATTTTTTTTTTAAATGATTCCTAAAGAAGCAACAATAAATATTTAAGTTTTATCTTTATCGATGCACTGAGAATACGGAGCACATTGAATGGAATAAGGAGAAAAGGAAATGCAACAAAGCGTCACATATTTCACAACAAAATTATAGTACCTACAAAAAGGTATTGTAAAACGTCCAAAGGCAAAAGAAACATATAATTTTTATAAATAAGACGAAAGAGGAAAGTAGAAAGTTGTAAGAGAACTTATTGCTGTTGTTGTTGTTGCAGCACTTGCAGTGATTGAATGGCCAACAGGCTTTAATGTTCCTTTTTTTTGCAGTATTTTTGCTTTAGCAAACTTTGAGTTCGGCTGAAAGGAAAACCTCACTTTAAGTTTTTCCGAAAAATTACAACTTTTGGACATCCCTAAATGGCAGCTGCATTGCGGCTGCAAATAAAATAAAAACACACTGACATTTTTCAATCATTCTTCTAATTGTTCCTCACCCACTTCAGGTATCAATGTTTTGGAATTTCTGACAGGAGAATTATCAATTGACGTGTCGAGACTCGTTAGAGAGCGGCGCACTCTGCGTTTACCGCTGCCCTCGGAGGCAATTAGCGCCTTCTTGAGCTCTATTTCCTCGCTATTTACCTTCAGACAAATGTCTATGAACAGGATTAGATCAATGTTTTTCAGACGTTTGGCATATTTAAAGGCTATAGTTAACATTTCCTTTTGCCTCTCAACTTTGCCCAGCACCGTATGCGCTTTGCAAGCGATTAGTGCGCTCAAAGCGGCCCATACGTAGCTATTGCCCTTGATTGCTTCTGAAATGTTTTATGTTATTTGAGTGTAAGCCACATACTCTCAATAATACTAACCATCCATGGATTTGCGAGCCAGCAAGCAGCAGGTATCGAAGGAATGATTATCGAGATTCGCCTGAGCCGCTTCATGGTACAAGTAGCTGCGTTCTATGGGATACTTGGCAAATCGCATGCGACTTTCAAATCGAGCTATACGTTGTCTAATATAAGGATGAAATACTAATTAATAGTTATACATATGAACATAATAATCAGATCTAACTTAAATATCTCTGCCTTGGGATCAACAAGCTGCTCTCGCTTAATTTGCATTATATTATTGAGTTTGACATTGGCGGCTGTACCCAGTTCAATTGGGATCTTGAGTAAATTCAGGAGACGTGTTCGTCCCGATAATGTTTTGATGGCGCTTGAAATTTTGTATTCATTAATGCGGGCCAAACCCAAATAGTTGTAGACCTCATTAATGAATTCAAATTTCCAAGGCATAATGCGGTGGGTCTTGATTGTTACATAGTCGCCCGTGACCTCATCCACAAATTTCGTCAATTTCTGAAATATACAAAATAAAAAATAAAAAACAAAAAACAGTTTTAAAAACACTTTTGATAATTAACCTTTAGCTGATGTTTGCTGATCAGGGCTCGAATAGTTCGCAATATTTTAAACATATTGCGTCTCGTTTGATACTGTATGCGGAAAAAGTTCTCCTCCTGGTTCTTCAGATACAGTTCGTTGTTCGGATACGTCTTAAAATGTTTACTGTACATGGGGCAGCGGGCGTGTAGCATTTTCTAGATAAATGAAATATACGCATTTAGCCATTCACAGATAAGAATTAAACGCGAAAATAAACATACTGTAAATGTTCGAACTGTTTTGTATTTTTCATTGGCTAGACGTTTTAAATATTTCGTTGACTCGACGGATTCTTTTAATAAGAGGTTTGGATTTTCACGTAAACTCTTAAGAAAAGAAACATCCATCCAAGATTTGTTTAGATAGGCTTGATTATAGGTCTTGAAGCGACGCTCGCGGCGCTTTTTCTCCAGCGGTGAGAGAAACTCTTCCTGAAAACAAACAGAAATATTTATTCCTTGATTCCCAAACACGTATTTGATTGTTACCTCCTTCTCCAATATGCTGAGCACATCACAGTCCGGCTTCACATATGTGGGCCGCTTGGTTAGACCTGATGTCATTTTGTCTATAAGTCTATGCACTGCCGGTGCTGTTTCATCCGAAAGCGCATCATGTATATTACCATTGACCTATGACCAGTAGTGCCGTGGTGTAGGCTATATGGTATATACATAATATATCAATATATAGATGTATCTAACTAACCACACTCAGACGATTCAGCAATGGCCTTGCTTGCGAATAGCAAAAGAGCCTCAGATTGTAGTGAAGATTTCGCTTGGCATCCTCAAACTTATTCGATTCATACAGCGCATCACAAATCTCCAAATTGATTTCTGGATCGAACTTAAGCCTATTTTTTCTTTTTAAAGTATCTGCAAAATTGAAATAAATATTTTATAGCCTTCGATGCATATGTATATCGAATTTGGCTCTCAACTTTTTGCCTTTACACAGTCAATGAGTGCCTCCGGCGCCCGCGCCACTTTCCTTTTGATTTGACTTCGCCTCAACAGGACCTTCGTATCATTTGGGTCAATAGCCAGCGCAGCATCAAAGTATCGACTACCAGCATGTAGGTTCTGCCTATGAACAAAATAGGAGCCCCAATCGGTGTACATGGCTCGCAGTTGATCATCCGTCCACTTGAGTACTTGCCATGGCTCCAGGTGCTTTTGCACTCCAGCGGATGGTGCGAATAGTTCCGCGCTCTGAGACATTGTCTTGTGTTTGCAATTGGGGGAGTGTATTAAAAACGGATAAAAGATCGTCTAAAACTATATAAAATAACAATTAAAAAATGTTAAAATTAATTATTAAAAAATTGTATATATTAAAATCATTTGTGTTTAGTGTGTCTAAATCTAAGTTATGACAGGCAAACACAGCTTGATATCTGGGCTCCTGAATTTTTAATCAAAATCTGACAGAAATGGAATGGGTACTACTTCCTTACTCCCTATTAATAAGACAAAATTAAATTTATTATTTAAAATCCATCCATAGATGGACTCTAAGACTTTTATTTGTTCTGAATACAATTTTATTAAATTTTTATAAAATCTTAAAGTACAATTTTGTAAATATTTATGAATCGTGTACAAGACATTTATATTTCATATTTGTAACTATTTTTTAATACATGCTGTAATAATAAACGTTTAATACCTTTGGTGAACATCCTTGTATTAACTGGGCTATTTTCATCAACAATATATTTTAAAGAGTATACCTGTTCAGTGTTTTCAACAATTGGCTCTCCCAGAGTGTTCCCGTGTGCTTTGGTATTATAACTGCTTTGGGAATCATTTAGGCAAATGGGCCGCTCTTTAGCCGAGAGTATAAAAGGATTTATCATACTCAGTATAGCTAGAGGCTTGCTAAAAATATATAAAAATTATATTACTTCATATTTAAACTATTAAACTATTGTGTGCTTACAATGTTTTCAGGTCCACCTTGGCAATGTTTCGTACTTCGTAGCCATGTTCCTGGTTTGCATTGAATCCAACCGACTTATTGCCCAAAACTATGGTGTAGTCTGTAGGCAATTCGGAACTGCTGGAAAAACAGTTGGACACAGTGAGCACATAAAATGGGTCAATAATTGAGCCAAAGCAACGAAATATATAATTATTATTTGAGATGCGTTGAAATACGCTGACCAGCCATGGATCTTCTTTAACTGTGTCAAAAGTTCTTCCACAGTCAGGCTTGCATTTTAATTTAGAAAGTTTAGTATTGACCTTTGACCATTTCCCATTCGTTTTGCATTTGAGTTCTTCATTGGAAATAGTGGATGTATAGCCCTTAGCACAATGAATGATGGCTCTGGTTGAGGCCACAAGTGGATCTGTGGCGCAATCGATGGTATTGTTGTTGGAAGTACATACGGCCTGAATACTGGGATCATTTATGATACTGTTTCGATCGCAGGTATTTACACACTCCGCCCACGGTGCCTTCCAGTCACCATTATCGCAAGTGTTTACATCGCTGCCCTGAAGTGCATACTTCTGGCTGCAGCTCAGTCGCACCGTTGTCTGATGGGACACGGTTCCACCGTTGAAATATGGCATGCCATTGTACAAGGTTCTCAGACGCAGCTGCGCGCCGATCACAGTGCAGCTCTTCTTAAATTCTGGCGGCTGAACCGTTGAAGTAGACACAGCCGTTAGATGCGGACTTTTGTCGGTTGTAGAGATTTCCCAAGACGGTATGTACCAGTCCTCAGTCGAGGTCTTGTTGCTCATCTCGTTGCATAAGTCAGACAGTTCATCGGACCCATCTAGGCAATCAATACGGTGATTACAGACCGCCATTTTGGAAATGCAGGCGCCGTAGGCACAACGAAAGGAACCGGGTGGACAGATCGAGCCTACACAAACTTCAATATTTTCATCCGAATTATCCAAACAGTCCCCAACGCCATCGCACATTTTGCTATGGGGAATACATTCCTCAGATTCTCTGCATTGAAACTGCGTGTAAGTTTTTTCACTGAAAATTTCAAAAATAAAAAGAGAGAATTGTCTAAATTTTAGTTAAAAATTGTTGAGCAACTCACGTGCATTTACCACGAATTTTTCGATCGAAAAGACCTGGGTCGTTGGTACAATCGAACTCGTACTCATCTGTATTATCCCAGCAGTCCTTTTTTCCATCACACCATTTGGAGCTCTTGACGCAGGCGCCATATGAGCACCTATGTTCATTGCATTTGATATCATAGCATTCCACAAATGTCTCATCGCTGCCATCGGCACAGTCCATAAATGTATCGCACTTGAGAGAATCAGTTATGCACTGACCATTCTTGCATTGAAACTGCCCCTCAAAACAGCCACTTTCTTGCCCTGTATTCGCATAGGCTGTAAATATATAATTAATATTAATATTAATATTATATTATAATTAATATTAATATAATATAATATAAATATTAATATTTAATTCTACTTGCTTTTTCCATGCAAATATATGTATATTATTGCTTACAATTACCATATTTCAGGCACAACAGCACTAGGCAAATTCTAACTACTTGAAACATTGAAGTTGTTCCGATTATAACAATATATGTAATGCCGTTGTATCAAATATCGACTGTTCGCTTTTGAGTTTCTTTGTATACTGAATTTAAACTATTCCAAGCTCTGTTGATATCGGAGGACAGCCATGTTGTATATTCATATATAAACACATACATATATGAGAAAACAAATACGATTGAAAGCGAAAACAATTAAGAGGTTCCAGTTGGGAGCTCCCGACTATGGGATACCCTGAACCCTCTTCTTCCAACATCAAATGCATATATATATTCTATTTTAGAAGCTATATGTCAAAATTTGGTGACTCTAGCTCTTACTATTTACCAAAATTGCCCAAAAAAACATGATATCGATATCGATTTTTATCGATCGCTTGGAAACGGACTAAGTTATTAAATATCGGAAACCAACTCTGCGCGGGAACTAGGAGCACCTACATCTAAAATTTCAAGCTCTCTAGCTCTTATACGTTCAGAGATCCTTGCGTTCATACATACGGACGGACGGACGGACAGACAGACGGACATGGCAAGAATATATATACTTTATGGGGTCGGAGATGCTTCCTTCTGCCTGTTACATACCTTTGGATTTGCACAGCTACAATATACCCTTATACCCATTTTTAATGGGTATAAAAAGTCACACAAGCACATACAGTACATATGCGTATACATGAAGATTATTATTTTTATTCATGATCATGATTATTATATTTTTATATTTTTTTATCACGATATAATAATTTTTATTAATTTCAATAATGATTTAGTTTTTTTATTATTGTTACAGGGTAGTTTGACGTCAAACTATTTGTCATATTTGACAATTATAGTGATTGGAGTATTCGTCGTTGTTCCTATTTCTTTGGCTTATAATTATGGTAACAAACTGAAATGTGCGCAGATTCGATCAAAGCATTCAAAACATTCACACACTCGACTTGACACCCTTTCATTTTAAACACACAGTTTTTCAATTTGTTCTTTCAGTGGGTATTTTTTTTTTTTTTTTTTTTTTGTTTTTATTATTTTTTCCTCGATGAATTGCGGACCTTGTTAGAAATTGTTCAAAGCGGTTTTTTCGCACTCCAATGTTTCAATACATACTCGTTGCCTGCCCATTGATTAAAAAAACTAGTTTTAGCATTTGAACGCAAATTAAAGACGGGCCTTACAATTGAATGGGTTGCACTACAAAAGAAAAAATAAAAAAAAATTAAAACCAGAAAGAACAGTCATGTTCGGTATGATGAAATTTTCATACCCTTGCATATACACTAGCATTGGAAATTCATATATGAAAAAGTGCTTCGATACCAAGATGCTTCTAAGATTTTATATTGTGTTGTAGGTGAAATGAAGCTCGTGAGTTTCGTTGAGATAGCATGAAATATAAGAACAAAAATCAAATGTTTTCTTATAAAAAGTCTCTGCAAGGGTATTAGGCGCTTATTTGATACAAGGCTGAAGGAACACAAAACTCATAAGGCTGGAAACCAAAATGCATAATTGACGCCTCTAAGGACTCAATTGTGTCTAATGCTTATGCTTATAAATTTATACTGTAACCCGGCCTTGCCCGTGGCCCGGATAAAATAAATGTTATCAAAAAGCTTTGACAATATTTTGAAAGTAATCTGACGGTTAACAAATAACTATCATACAATCGTTTTTTGCCAATTTGCCACTGTTGCGGGTGGAATTTCCCAAATCGCTAAAACAGGTAATCCTTAAGTTCCTTTTTAGAGCTTTGAAAATATGTTTGATAAAAATCGGAAAAAATTAAAAACTTAGCCCAAAAAATATTTGAAACGCATTTCTACCAAAGAAGTTTGGAACTTGCGAAAACACGTCCCAAATGATTTTTCTTATTCTCAAAGTCTTTGCCCCTTTTTCAACAAACAAAGATTTTTGAAATTGAGTTTAAGGCCGATCGGATGGTAAACAAAAAAAAAAGTTTCATACAAACGTTTTTCGCGATTTTTCGATTTTTGCGGGTGTAATTTCTTAACGTGCACCTTCATCATAAGGTAACTTCAGTGAAAATTTGAGCTTCCTAGCTCTAACGGCTTGGGCTGTGCGTTGATCACAATCAGTCAGCTAGTCAGTCACGAAAAACAGTTTTATATACAGATATATATACATATATATGCTGGATGCTTTTTAACTACTTTGTGTCTTTGAGGAAATTAACTATTTTTAATTCAATTAAGGCAGAGGGGAATCCAGTTTCAGTGTGCTTAGTTTTGTTGGAGTGAGTATTGAATTAATAGTTGGGGGTTGTGAGTCTTGAATTCAAAATGAAAATGATTGTAGCATAGCAAAGGCAGCTTTTGATGTGTCTGTTGGGTGGTGAATGTAGTCGGGATGGTTCGGATGAAGTTGGGTAGTGTAGAGTGCAGACAACATAAAGTGCACAAGTGACAATGGAATTGTTTGTAAATTGACAAACAAAATGCGCTTTTGTGATTCACCAAACGGCAAGCGAGTACGACAAACGGCATTTCGCATGGCCAAAGGGGCGCATACGTTATATGGATTGACATGAGCTGACACTTACACTCACATACACATACACACACAAACTGTTTACACTGACAAATGAGCGCAAATTGCATTGCCAGTTTGTCGTTGTTACCATTTCCTTTATGTTGTATCATTGTTGCTGTTTTTGTTGTTGTTTCCAGCACAACTTTGTCAACAGCAACAACAACGGCTACATCAGCGGTTGCTAAAAATCGACTCTGCGTCATTTGCATTTCGATTGCGGCACTCATGAGCTTGAAGCTCTTATAGCACCGATCCGCTGACATAGTCCCTTGCAGCGACATTACTACATTTTGCATTTTTTATGCTAATAAACTTTGATAAAAAGAACAAAATTAAATATATATTACAATTCTGCAATTTGTAGGCTTGCAAAAGCGTATTTTATAAAAATATTGAAATTTAAATAAATATTCCATGCCTGTGTACTGCTTGCACTGGGCAACAAATATATTACATTAAATAAATAATTCATATATTTAAAAGATATCATATGTTTGAAAAGCATAAAAAAATTTCATTAAAGTATCCACGAAAAAATTAAAAAATTTCATGTATAAAATATATCATTAATTATTATATTTATTTTCCTAATAGAACAATTATTTAAAAAAAAATAAATGAGGCTTAGAGATCTTGTAGGCCAGTGTTATGTGCGTCACAAGGCGTGGTCCCTAGGGGTGCTGATAATATTTCCGTTCGTAAACGAGTTGACTTTGTTTATCACTAGCAATAAATAATAATTTCAACCTGCATATGCAAAAATTATTCGAATTTAATTCGTGTTAACAGAAACTCTTATATCTAGAAATCAATTTGGATTTTTGAGGCATTACCCAATTAATTAAGCTTAAAAGTCTGGCGGACAGTGCCGCGAGTGCAGCGACAACTTTCGACTAGCGCTAATAACCAAAAACTGTCGCCTCCTCCACTTAGTCATCGGCAGAAGCCCAAACGGAACCCACAACAAGATCTTGCGGCCACACAAAAAGCCAACCGACAAAAAAGGTCGTCAAAACTTTTGCCTAAAGTTTGCATGGGCCGAGGGAAGCTGCACTGTTGCGGCATGGGGCCGAATGAAAGGCAGGGAGCGCTATATGGCTGGCTCTTATCCAATTAAGTCATAACTCAATATGTGCTGAGAGAGAGAGAGAGAGAGATAGACACTTGGCCATAACTTAGGCAAAGGCAAAAATTTTGCTCTAATAACTTTGGAGCTGATGCTTTCCTCCGTCTTTTTGGTGGCAAGCAGATAATTTTCGCACCCCACAAGTCCCACCCGGAACCAGAGCCGCATTCAGCTGCAGCACGTACCCATGTTATTTGCTAGTCAGAGTTGTGTGGGCGGGAGTCTTGGAAAGAAGTGGGGCGATATTTTAGTTTATGCTGAGCAACAGCTATCCGGCTGCCTGGCATTGGCTTTTACGGCACCAGCGAGACGCTGCCACAACTCATTTGGCGTTGACCAGGACGACTTTGTTGGGCCATACCGTCCCCCTGTACCCTGCCACAACCCCTGTTGCTGCGAGTGGCTGGAACAGCTCTCCAACTCCATCCATCTGCAGTTGAACGCGTGCATAAATTATTCATTTGTAATGTGCAGCAGCACTCGTTGCCGGGTTGGGCTACATGATGGGGAGGGCTGAGGGAACACTGTGTGTGCACTTTTGGCACAGGATATGACACTGACACTCAGCGCCCGGCGCTCGTCCTGCGTCAACAACTTCCCAGCGGCAACTGGTATAGGGTCTGAGGTCCTTGGTCTTCGCTCCCTGCACCCCGCTCCCCGCTCGACGGGCTGGGTCTGCGCTCTTGGCGTTTATTTTCGGTTTGTAATTTCCTTCTGGAGTTTGCGGCGCGAAAGGAAGACAGCCAGAAATGGCGAAACCTCCAAGAAATCTACAGCAAAAGCGGCAGCAGCAAGCGGAGAGTATATTGCAAATGACGACTGCAACTGAACTGGGCAGCATACCACACACACACCCCTTTGGCTTACCATTTTCTTTGGGGAGCAGCGTTCGTAGCATTTGCAAAGTTTAAAGTTTGCGTCAGATCTGCAGCTGTGTGTAAAAGTTTCATTTGTGAATTGAAAAATTATTTCTAGTTTCATATGCAGAGTGTGTGCCATTTACAGAACGAGACGCCCAGCTAACCCAACAAGCTGAGCCAGCCAAGCAGCACACAGCCATTGACAAAATGGAAAGTTGTTGACTTAGTTTCCGCTTGTGCGCCGCTACCGTTACCCCAGTGTTGCACATTGCTGTTGCAACTTTCAGCTAACGCTGCGTATGTAACGCAAGAGTCTTCAGTCTGGCTTGTAGGCGCTTTGGCAACACTTTTAATTATGTGCTGGCTACGCTTAAATTGAAGTAATAGCTTAAGTTTTTGCTGGTTTTTGTGGCTTAAAGCAGGTGCCAAGCCCAATCCATTGAAAATGCTTTCATGCAAGTGTGCAGAATATGTAAAATAAGGTTCCTCTGACCGCATTGCGGGTACATACTCTGAGATCAGCATCAAAGTCCAAGTAAATTGAAAAATCTCAGTCTGCCTTTTTTTTTTTTGCAAATACTTTTGTTAATTTAATGAGTACGTTTTTCTTTTCATACTAGTATTAAAAAGTTTGTTGCCAACATCGGACTTCTTTTTCATACAGCTCTATACAATGATTTGGTTGACGAATGAGTTATATTTCAGCTTTTTGAAAAACTTTTCTGCTTTTCAAAATAGCTTAATCAACACCATCTTATTTGTTTTAGTTTTAGTATTCTGCTGAAAAATCCGAATTATATTGGGATGGAATAGTTTAAGGCTTCTATAAAAAGAATCTCTCAAAAATTAAGCCATATATTTTCAAGGATATTAATCCGTCGGCCTGTTTAAATAGTTTTTTTCGCATTAAAAATAAAATGAGTCAGCCAGAAAGAATGCCGACTATTAACAATTTCTACATATGTTAACTAAAAATTTTTAAACTTTAAATTTTAAATTTGCGTTTATAAATTGTAAACCACAGAAACAACTAAAGGCACAACATTTATATTCTATATGACAGCCAGTAGAAGAAATTAGCAGACCAAATGGAATTAACATATGAAAGGCCTTGCCTAAAGTAGAACTCTCACAGATTTTGCAGTTCCAAACACGTAGCATCGTCCATTTGGTCCGTTCTGTAGAAAAGTCATAAAAGTATTTGCCTTGCTGCAGTTAGTTGCAGTGCGAAACATGTGGCACGTGCGCACACAAAGTTGCAACAAAAACTGAACTGAAATGCATGAAGTAATTAGGTATTTAAAAAGTAGAGAATATTGTCGGACATGTGCGCAAAGCTGGCGATGAGATACCAAGCAGTATAGCTACGACTAAGTTTAAAGAGGCCCAAATCATCTATAATCTATGCACGATCTTTTTTCCTTAGAATCGATCTAATAATAATTTTATTGAAAAATTATTTTATATCAAATTGTATCAAATATATTAATATAAAAAAGCTTAAGATATCTAGAAGTGATGAATATAATATATAACAAGTAAGAGGTTCTAGTCGGGAGCTCCCGACTAGGGGATACCCTGAACCCTCTCATCCAACATCAAATGAATATATATATTTTAATTTAATGGCTATATGTCAAGTTTGGTGACTCTAGCACTTATTATTTACCAAAATTGCCCGAAAAACAGGATATCGATATAGGTTTTTATCGATTGCTTGGAAACGGAGTAAGTTATCGATTATCGGAAACAAACTCGATCTGCGCAGGCCCTAGGAGCACCTACATCTAAAATTTCAAGTCACTTATAGGTTCTGAGATCCTTGCGTTCATACATACGGACGGACGGACGGACAGGCAGACGGACATGGCTAGATCGACTCGGCTATTGATCAAGAATATATAGACTTTATGGGGTCGAAGATGCTTCCTTCTGCCTGTTACATACATTTGCACATTTTGCACAAATACAATATACCCTTATACCCATTTTTAATGGGTTCAGGGTTTAAAAATATTAAACATGATATCAGAAACTATGATTTTCTGCCGGACTGCTGCTATATGCCAGCAGTAAATTTATGGTGCAACGGAGACAAATTGTGTTAAATTTTGAAGAAACGACGCTTTTAACAATTGAGCTGGACTGGCTAGAGCAGTTGCGCGCAACCGCAGCAGAGTTGTTGTTTTTATTTTAATTTTTGGGCAATGTTGTTATTTATTAAGCTTGCCATGAAACTGACTGCACTTCACCGCAAAATTGTCAACAGGCGGGCCTTACACGCACACACACAAGCATGCATTAAAAGAGCCGCAGACACGCACGTGTGCTGCAAAAAACGGAAACGGAAACAGCAGCGCGGTCGTCTTTTGAGTGTGTGTATGCGTGTGTATGTGTGTGGTTTGTGTGCCTAGGGTGTCTGTTTGCATTGGTGCTTGCACGGGCTTTGACAAATATTTCGTGTGTACGTGAGCCAGTGCCCATGTGTGTGTGTGTGCTTTGCCGGATGCGAAAGTTTGTTACTGCAAATAAAAGGTTTCGAAATTAGCAAGTAAAATATGCACACAAATGCCAGGTGTAATTGTGTGCGTGTACAGAATTAACGGAAACGGACTCTATGTGGCATATTTAATTTATGTGGCATCATTGACGGCAACAAATTTAACAGTTTTGAACAACATTTTTGTAGTATTTTTTAACCAGTTTGAAATTATTTGAAAATATTTTGAATTTACATTATGTATTTGTGTATTTAATTGTATTTAATTCACCATGACTCTACAATAGTTAAGCATTTGGTTTATGTGGGCGTGGTCGCTTAGTTCAGACAACGGCAGCCTTAAATCAGAGCTCGTATGCTCATAATCAACGCAAATGGCTGTCAGATGGACGATTGCAGCTGACAGGATGCTGCCTAATTAAAATGGCAAAATGTCAACCACAACAACAACAACAACGTCGCCAACAACAACAACAATGTCATTGACAATGCACGTCGAACAACGGGTAATTGTCATGCAAATTTATGCGCCAACTGGACACAAACAAATGAAAAACGTCCGAGGAACACAGCCAGCGTCGACTCTCCGACAACATCGCAGCTCCAACTCAAACCCAAAACCAAACCAAGATCCCCAAAAACTAAGCTTTCAAATTATGCAGAGCACATGCAGACATGCTACAGATACAGATGCTGTTACATAGCCGCAGATACAGATACAATTTTGGCGATACTTGCAGTTGTACATTTTCCTAGCGTTGGGTTCGTGATACACGCGATGCAATACTTCGTGTTTAATTTTCGCGTTTTCAGTTTCTGTTTAGCAAGCCAACACGACTTCACACGACCAAACAAACTACTCCACCCTCTTTTATATTTTGCATTCCATAAACGTTTTTATAAACGTTTATATAATACAGAAAAAAACGAAAGTATAATAGCACATAAAAAAGTGGTGAATAAAAATCACGACAAGCGCCCATATCTTGCATTGTTTTATGCTGTTGTACACAT
The DNA here is from genome assembly GCF_003285875.2 of Drosophila novamexicana. Classification (NCBI taxonomy): domain Eukaryota; kingdom Metazoa; phylum Arthropoda; class Insecta; order Diptera; family Drosophilidae; genus Drosophila; species Drosophila novamexicana. The sequence goes on along the minus strand of NW_020824808.1, from coordinate 4,578,200 downwards.
GTTGTTAGTTATATAGTTTTGTCGCAGGGGAGAGAGGGAGGGCGATGATAAATCTGTTAGCCGCGCAGCACTTGGCCAAATTGTAAATAAATTTTAACATGATTAACGATTTTGCGGAGCTCATTTTTGGCCCCCTCCCCCAAATTGATTGGTCAATGGCTGCACTTTCTGGCTAGCGTCAAACAGTTTCAACTGCGAAATTAATTTGTCTCTCTCATGCTGGGGTCTTAATTGCATTTTGCGTTACGATTCATTAACTTGGCCAAGTGAAGTTCAACATTTGTGGCTGGTTGTGTTGGCCAGTGTGATTTTGGGCGTGAATCGCGGCTTGTGTGCTTTCAATTCAGTTAACAGGTCAGCAGTAGCAGCAGCAGCAGCAGTAGCGCCTGCCTGTTAGCGCTTATTATCCTTATCACATTCGAGGACCAACGCGTCGCGCCTTTGTGTACCGTTTGTTCCTGTGGTTGTTGTTGTTGCTGCTATGCTAACAATTTGCCTGAGTGCTGCGAATTCCTTGCAGGTAAATGCACATACACACACATGTACACTCACTCAAACACACTTATCGGCTGGATTGAGTAGAAGCGAATCAGAAGTGAGTGCTGTGTGAATGTGGAGTGAGTGTAGTCAATGCCTCGCCAAGATTGAATTAGTTTGCATGCTAATTCCGTTTGCCAGAGTTGTTTGCGCACTCGAAGTACGGACGCGATGGTGTACTCCCTGGTTAATTTGATAATTGCCTAGCGATAAGCGCTGCAAGTATAAATGCGCCCTTGTATAAATTATCTAGAGTCCCAGCAACTGATCTTTGATATGGATAAATGTACTACTTAGCTAAATATTTGCTATTATTTGCTATGACCACAAATGAGAGAGTTTAGAGCTCTTTGGAATTGGACCTGCGCTCTGTAGCCAGGGGATAAGATGATTTAAATTGCACTCGAAAAGATTTAATGTTAAATGTGATTAAATAAATGGAAATATAACTATTGCTAATCAAATTGTCACCAAATAAGTGTAACTATACTAAATTCGAGTTAGTGCATAGTATCTGCTATTAGTTTCACTAGATTGTTGTGAATTAGTCGATTTTTGGCTCTGCGAAAATATTTTAACACTTCAATCCGCGCAGTGCTATATAGCTTGCTCTTTACTAGTTCTGTTCACATTTCAAGTGGACATGTGGCTCAAGCAGCAGCAACAGCCGCCAGAAGTGGACTCCAATCTAACCGCCTACTCATGTACCTCATACATGCCTGCCGGTCAGGACACTTTTTTTGCAGTCGCTGTGCTCGTGTATTTTTACATCGTGGGGCATTGATCAAGTGTCCCCTTGGAGCGGCTATTGCTGTAGCTGGACCTTAGTGCATATGCCACCACACTCTGCTTATAGCTGACCAACAATTGTCATACTCCATGTCATGGTAAAAATGGATAGGATGCCAGATCTGAGTCTCTCTATGATGCATTTGTAAAGTGTATTTTTAGCTGGTAGGAGCCGCCTGCCATCCACCCAGCCACACACCAAAATGTCAGCCTATGTATCTGAATGACCACGAGTACCTCAAAAGGCCTTTGAGATACAAATACATATGCATTGCGTGCATGACTGCCGCAACCAATGTGTCAACTAATTTAGTGTTCGGCTTTAATTGAGTTATTCCCATAGACACTGCTAAAGCATTGTGGCTGGGCCATTAACTCAATGCCCGGACAGACGCAGACAGCAGACAGTATTAACGAAAGTTACATAGACAGCATAAATTAATTAGATACACCATAAATTACTCATGTGCCAAAATCAGCTGATAAACACAATAACAGATACAGGACAGCCACAGACCATTGTTTGTTTGCTGGAGTACATTTTATTTCGCAGTTGATGAAGTGGAAAGTCTGGTGACAGCAAATAACTATTTAATTCCATTAGCAACTTTAATAGTAAAATAAGCGACAACTTTGTTTAAAATAACAATATATTTCTAAATACCAATCAGTGTTTTTAAGGAAAAAATTGAAACCAATTCGACTATGTAAAATAATAAATTAAATTATTAACTTTTTTGCTACACTTGTGATTGCCATTCTATATATTTATGAAGTAAAATGTACTGAGCATTGGAAAACCTTTTTCACTTCTGCTATAAAAAATAAAAAATGAAAAAATAAATGTGATCTCACAGAAATCACAGCGAAAAGAACTAAAAACAAATACAAAAGCGTTCTCAAATAGTGCGAGAAAAAGAAACGAAGTGACAAAAGCAAAATCAAAATTAAAGGCAACAAGAACTATAATTTCCTAAAGGACTTAATTATTTTATAATAAGCACGTAACACAAGCGAACTACAAGCAAAACGCAGCCCCAAAGGCAGGACACAGCAAGACGGGACTAGAAAAAGCTGTGGTCAACGGGCCACAGGAAGAGTAAAAGATGCCGCGTAAATTCAGCGCAAAAGTTGCTAGTGTTTTTCCACTCACAAATCGGACAGTATAGTATATGGAAGGGCATGGCAGAGCAGGACTTGAGTAAACGGAGACAGCATAAATTGTGAAAATATTGCAGTTTGCTTTTATCTCACTTCCCTGGCAAGTCCCACCTCACTCCTTTTATTTTTCCCTATTGTATTATTAATGCATTAATTACAGCAATAAATGAAGATTTGCAAAAGTTTCTTCAGATTTTGCAAAGACCTTGCCTAGTTAAGTTAGTTTACATTAAATAAATTAAAATGGTTTGAAAACAAAACCAGTAGTAAATATAAAATTGTACAGTAATGAAATTTCTTAAAAGGGTATTGACACAAAATACATTTTTATAATTAAAATCAAAAGTTTATATGCAATTCATATCAATTACTTTAATTGCATAAAAATCATTGAAGCCACTCCAAGCACTTTTCCTAATTTAATTTACCAAGCATTTGGGTAGCTCATTAATGTGATTTCTTTGAGCTCGGCCTATTCGACAGCCGATATATTTATGAGAGCCCAGTTGACCTTGTTCCAAATCACCATCTAAGCTGCGAGTAACTGAATTGATATTAGCACAAGGCACAACTTAAGCTCACTGTAGCAACAATAAGGTCTATGCGCTTAGGGCCATCAAATTAGATAAGCATGAAATGGCATTACGTATACGCACCATTGGACGATGCTGGCATGAAACAAACATTTAAACTCTTCAAAAACAATATAAATTCATTCAGCATTCAGCCAAACGATAGCCAAACTATAAGCATAAGCCATAAACTACATGCACAGGCCAAATGCAGACAGGCAACAGCAGCAACAATAAATAAATGCCCAACAATTGATACTTTGGCCAGAGGAACAGTCAGAAACGGCAAGGCCAACGAGAACAAATGCTTCTAGTTTATATATGGAGTAGGAGTAGGGGCGGCTTTCGACAGGCATAAAACAGAGCACAGAGCTAAATAGATAGTTAAATGCCTACACACACACTAAAGCATAAACACACACACGAAATAGCATTTGGGTGCTGATGGGAATCAATAGGAGGGTTGAAGAAAAGCATCAAATTCATTTGAATTGCAAAACAAACAGAGACCGAGGCACAGACATGAACTTAATCTTGTTGTAAATTTACATAATTTGACGTGTAGATAGGGTACAATAAAAAAGAGAGAAGTAGCTCTAGATGAAATATATGGTTAATATTATTTGTATATATTTCAATCAATTCGTTAGCTCGTCATAAAATCGACTTTGCTAAATTATTAGTAAGGGCTGAGAGGATTCAAAGATAAAAATAAGATAAGTCGTTCATACATGTGGGACTTTTAAAATGTTTCGAAAGAAGAACATCTCTTAGCTCTACTGACGATTAAAATTGTTTATTATATTTCATAATTTATAAACAAATAGCAATTGTGTGATAAAAGTGAATTAAACTATATTATCAATAAACAAAATCATAATTTTATTTCAACATTACATTTACACTATATTTAAATATTTATCCTTTCTGATAGTAGATTAAAAAAAATTGTTAAGTAATTATTTTGATTCACTCAGATTACCTCTATATACGCTAAGGTATAAAATGTAATTTTCTTAGAAATTCTTTGTATTCCCTGGTCGCCCCATTAACTTTCAATGCCTTAAGCAAAGTTTTTCTAATGAGCTACTGCAACTTGATTACCTCGGGGCACAATCCAAGGCTGTCGGCTCCCTTTTCCAGATATAATATGCTGAAATTACATTAGTGCGCATTGGCAGCTGAGTCAGGCTTTCTTTTATAGGTAGCTGTCAGCTATAATGAGCCTCAATTGCAGTTATTCGCGACTCGCATGAAACTATCAAGAGGTGAACCAGACGCAATATGCACTATGCATTCCCCAGTCTGTCACACATTATGACAATTTAATTGAAGGTTATGCGTGACGCAGTCAGCAGTTGGCATCGGACTAATAGACATGCCCATAACCATTCAGTTTTATAAGGTCAGATTGCGCGACAATCGTCAGTTGCATTTTAATATGATTATTCTGTAATAATATGTTTGATTATTACAACAAATTGCAGGGATCCTTAAATGGGGAGAGAAGCAGAGAAAGAATGAGAAATATTCTTTACCTTAACTTTAACTCGAGCTGTATCATTCTTTTAAAATTTCATTACAAATTTTATACATTTGTGCTGGTTATGTTTCACGTATCCCTTACAATTGTTTCTGAATGTTAAATAATATTTTTTAAGAATTTTTATAAAAAATTTAAATTTATGTATATATTTCTATATATAAAACTGTTTGTCCTGACTGACTGACTAACTGACTGACTGACTGACTGGTTGGTGATTAACGCACAACACAAACCGTAAGAGCTGGGAAGCCCAAGTTTTCACTGTAATTACCTTATGTGATAAAGGTGCACGTTATGACGGGGTTTCGAGAAATTCCACCCGCTAGTATGGAAAAATCGCGAAAAACGTTTCTATGCTACTTTTTTGTTTACCATCCGATCGGCCTCAAACTCAATTTAAAAGTTCTTTGTTCAAATTCATTTGAGGGATGCTTCGTACTTTTTGGAAAATCCATCCCTCCTTAGTGGAAATGGGGGTCAAAGACTTGGTGGGTGACGTTTCGCGCTAAAATTCATTTCTAAGTATTCATAAGAAAAATAATTAGAGTTTCAAAATCATTTTCAAAGCTTTTTGAGAACATTTATTTTATACGTGCCACGGGCAAGGCCGGGCTATACCCGCTAGTATATATATATGTATATATATGTATTTATATATTTTCTGAGAATAAGTGGACTTGACTCTAGAGAGTTAGTTAACTTTAAGGCTTGCGGTCTAATATATAAACTTACTGTCTTGAGCTGTAGCTAGTTAATGTTTGAACACTTGATAAGCCAAAATAAAAGAGCGCTGAGCTGTAGAGAAATTTAGTTAGCCTGCTTCTGGGCACCTTGCAAGTGTTTGCAGTTTAATGGAATTTTTAATTTTAGACCGCTTCCATTTTCAGCTCACGACATTAAAACACATTTTTTATTACAAAACATTAAAGATTCAAAAACTGACCCTTTTCCCTCCATCCAGCAGTTGCCTTGGCGCGCGCCTTGAGCCAGTCTAACAGAAGTTCCAGCAAAAACACCGTCGAGCTGACCAACATGGCCAGGACCAAAGTGAAGAGTGCGGGCGCAAAGTGTTTGAGGTCCACTTCCACCTCGGCATCCTTGAAGAGCGTGCAGTCGGGCCTGGGCACAGTCCACATTTTGTCATTGTAGCCAATCAGACCCGTTTCGCCCAAATAAAGCACCGCATGGTTCAGATGTTCGCGCCAGGGCGAGCTTTTGGGCAGCACTGAGGCGCCCAGATACGGCGGACTGAACATGATCTCCTGCAGCTCACAGAACAGGCGCTCGTCCAGCAGCTCATTGAGCAACCGGTACAAGCGATCGATGGCCGTGTGAAAGGCAAAGCCGCCATGCTTGATGCGCTTGGCGCCCTCCTCAATGGACAGGATATTGTGCTGGCGATCGCGGCAGATGCGCTTGCTATAGACATTGCGCACTAGCTGATTGGTAGTGTTGGTAAACAGCTCATAGTTGTAGGCAATATCCTCCATGCCGATCTCCAGAGTGCTCTCGTACAGCGCCTGTAGATTAACAATGCTGCGCGGTGTATCCGACAGCAAGGAGCCCACAATGAAGGCGCCATAGAACTGCATAAGCATGAAACTGAATATGCAACTTGCGCTGATCAGAATCTTGGTCGAAGGCAGCTGAAATTGACCCGTTGACGGTCCCTGCTGCAAGAACGTTTCCAGCATGGTGAACCAAACAAATGACATTTGCCGTTCCACTGGCTGCGCTAGGTGCTGCTGCTGCTGCTGCAGGCGTAGCTCCTGGCGTACGTGCAACAGCAGCAACATACCGCTGCCCACCACCAGCGCTAGGACGCACCACCAAACCTGTGTGCTCAGCGGCTCGAAGAAAATGTTGCGTATGCTGCTGTGGCGGGGATGGCGAAACAAAAAGTGTATCCTGCAACAGAGTAGAAATCGAAGTGGAAAAAGTCATGTATCAATTACACTTGACAACGAGGTATTCTTGCCCAAAAACGAATCAAAAAATATATATATATTATTTTACCATATATATAAGTTACACCCATATAAAACATTTAAAAAATTGTAAATATCACCTGGTATCTTACAATTTTTCCAATCTACTTTATGAGGTCCTCAAAATTTCCTCAAAACCAACTACTTAAGGTTTCTTATATTTAATTTTAATTTAATCAAACGTTAAATATAAAAATTTAAATGCTAATAACTTTGTCAAATAGTGTCAGATATCACAATTATAATTTGTAGCATTGAGCTTAGCGCAGTGTAATTGGTAAATTAGGGACTTACAGTTGCGTATGGAGCGCAGGCGTGTATTGTATATAGCGATGCCTTTCGGTTACAAATCTAATGGGGCATACAGCAAAGTGTACCTCGCCGCTTGTAACGTGGCCCATTACACCTGTCCAACTGCCATTTGGCAGCAGCTGCCCCCAAGTTTCCCGAAAGCGTACTTCCAAGCTGCAAGTAGTAGTAATGGTTAGCTCCAATGACTACCAAACTGTAGGACATTACCTCAGATTATACATACGCCCCATGAGCAGAAAGAGCTGAAATGTCTTGCGTTGCATAGGATCCAGTTGGAGCAGATCCTTATTGTTGCTCAAATAGCTCAGATCATCCATGCCAGCCGGCTTCTCGATCAACTGTGAATGAAAATTGAGTCTTCTAACTGTCTTTTGCTACGCACTTGCCACAACTTGCCGCCGTGCTGCCTATCAGCGTTATGTTGCCCAGGTTGCTGCGACGTCGCAGCCAGCTTCCACTAAAGTTATCCCAGAGCTTATAGCCAGCGGCCGGACTCCACTGGCCCTTGGGCTCCACGCGCAGTGGTGTATCCTGACCCACTCGGTAGACATCGTACAGCAACCTGCTCAGGCTAAACGCAGTTGTATGACAAATATTTCGCATATGGGAATCAGGTGTGGTTATAAAAATAAACTTTAATAATTAAATTATTGAGCATATTACTTTTTATAAGTATTTTATATTTTTTTATTTTTACTTTTTTATGTAAGTTATTTTTTAATTGCTTAAAAATGTAATGGGGGAAGTTAATTAACTATCTAACGATTTTTTAATGTTTTATCCTCCCTTTATTTGCCGTACTTTATAAAAATTTATGTTTTTTTAATGTTTTTGTTATTGGTTAACTTAATGCACCCCGCTGTGCAATTCGCGCTCCGCTACTCACCTGGTCGTCTGTGGTACGCGCATTGCAACTGTTATGTCCGCATCGATGCTTATGTTATAAGCAGACAAGTGCAGCCTAATGATCTGCTCATCTGTCCGATTTGCCTGACATTTGCCCAGCATGAACCATGCCTGGCTATTGTTGAAGTAACCCCCCGCGGAGGCCGCCTCGTAGACCCAGCGTTTAACGTGCTCGCCCTCGAATGCAGCCACAAGCACCGCAGTGCGTGGCGCCTCGTAGTAAAACAATTCTTGAAATTGCACGCCCCTTTGGGGCGTAAAAAACTGCATCCTGTAGTTGGCGAACAATCTCTTATAGTTTTCAATTTGCCTGGACCAGTTGGGGCCAGGTCCGGGTTCGGGTCCGAGCAGCAGCGCATGCTTCAAGTGTTGGGCACGCAAAAAGTCCTCGAAGGCGAGCAGCTCATTGGAATTTATGTTTTCAATTTGCGCGCCACATAAAAACGTTGCCGAAATTATAAAAATCCATAGAATTATTTTCACTTGCAACTTAATCATTTTATATGGCTCCACTTTCACTTGGCCGACTTGTTGTTGGTCAGCTGCAAGTCTGTTTGCCCCGCTGTGGCATCTTCTGTCCCCTTTTATGTGTCAGTCGAGTCATGCGAATTCCCGCTCGTGTATAATAATCATTTATAATTTATGCGTTCTGTCAGTTATGGTGCAGCGCCTTTTTATCATGCCATACACAGCGAGTTGCGGGGCTGACACGAAAATTGTGCGTTAACTGCAAATGGGAAACGACAGGATAATTACTTAAGCATATAAAGCAAAACGAATTGTGCAAAAATTGCAAATCCATTATGAATAAGAAAATATGACAATTATAGAATATATAAGCTATTGTCTTTGAGAGAGGTTAGATTGTTTTGCAAAAGGTTCAGAAGCTTTCAGTTTGCAAAACATTATATACATTACATAATGTAAGCGAAGATCCAGGACAAATTTATAAACAGTTTTATTCTGTTTTAGCAGGTCGCAGAAGCAGCTTAAAACAATATACAAATGAAAATAAAGCAAAAAAATACAATGTAGAGCCAGATCGTGAAATAATTATTTTTGAAATAATAAACAAAAGAAACGAATAGAAATCTTAGTGCTTGGTAAATCATGTTGGAACTTGAGTCAAACATCCTAGAACATTGTATTAATTATGCGGAAGAAAGAAATCGTCCGGCAAGTAATCCAACCTTTTATTTTTCCGTTCCTTAGGACTTGTAACTTTATGGAAAACTTAAGGACGAAACGGCGCATTAAACAACACTAAGCTGCCGGCACTATCGTGACAATATCCGACCTCAGCCAAAAAGCTAGAAGAAACGACAGCAGCGCGTGTTAACATCGAGGGAAATGAAGAACCTTCCTCAGTTACTAAAGGTCTTTGCCTGTACCTTAATGGGTCTGAGTGAGTGTGTGGGGCAAGACAAAAAACGCAGCAGGGCAAATTTGGTGAAAGTTAAAAGCAAATCCTAGAGCTTGCAACTTAATTTCATGGCATGCGGCTGCCGCGTTGCATGTAGCAACTTCATTCGCGCAATTTGCTTCACGAGAGCTTGCCACGTGCTGCACAAAAAGACGGAAAGCGAATGTGATAGAGAGAGACAGGGAAAGGCTGCCAAGAGGCAAAGGTTTTTGATAGCAACTACGAAATGAAAAAAATTGCATTTAATTTGCCGACATTTCGGTGAAAACATCTTTGTTTTCTTTTTTGTTTCATTCGTGTTGTTCTTTTAGGGGCGTGGCTGTGTGGTCGGCTTTGCCAGTAATGACAGAAATATTTGCTGCAAGGCCACAATGCAAATGCACAGCAACAACGCAGTCCTTACGACCATAGTTGTAGTCCTTTGTGGGCGGGAGCGGAAAGATGTTTGCATCAAATACGCGAGTTGCATGCGGAGCCAGCACAACAAGAATTTTTGCTATTAAAAAGGAGCCAGAACGCAGACTCACACAGTCACACACACGCACACACATGCTGGAAAGAGACACACATTGCGCATACGCCATGTATACGATAAAAGCGCAAGCGACGTTTAAACAATTCAGTTTAAATTTTGTTTGAACTGTGCTTTTCTTGTTGTCTTTTTGTTTTTTGTTTTTTTGCGTTATTTTCTTTTGACATTTTGTCACACATGTCAGATTCAACGTGCGCAAATTCGGCAAAACAAAATAAGTACAGCAGAAGTTTTCATTTAATTTTTTATGATAAATATACAATGTCATGCAGTGTGTTTACCAGCTTCCCCACCTTTGTGCAAAACTAGCCTGCAGCCACATTTTCCTTTCAGTGTCTGCCTTGGTAAGCTGCGCGCATTTTGACAGTTCACATGTGTTAATTCCCAAGCGAAAAACAACAAATTTTGTGTTTCCGGCCTTGTCCGATCATGGCATGAATTGTCTACATATTAAACATACCATCAATCACAAACGATTATTTATTAAAGTAATGCCAATTTAGCTTTTAGCGTGACATTTAAATATTTTCACAATGCTATATTTTTATCATTTTAAGAGGGTCCATAATACACAACAGTTCCCACGCACGGATTCATAACGCTGATTTTTTAACCAAAACAAATCATCTTCGCGGCAGATTGAAGAAGGCTTTTTGTAGTCATGGCAAAAGTACCAGGCCATAATAACAAGAACTTAATTGTTGAAAAATCTATTTTAATTAATTTCACAGTAGCGTACATCATTATGATAATATGTTTATTTTAGTTCATTTTTTTCCTCACAATCACTTTGGCATTTCGAGTGCCAGGATTTTAATTGTATAAAAAGGAAAAACAACAAATACAAGAAAACAGCAAAATCCCTTGCAGCTATGAATCTAAAAACAAAATGATTTAAGATGCCTGACGGTCGAGGACTTCTCTTTTCGCAACAGCGAAATATTCCGGAAAAATATTTAAATTACTTCAATAAAAACAAGTAGAGGTTCCAGTCGGGAGCTCCCGACTAGGGGATACCCTGAACCCACTTCTTTCAACATTAAATGTATATATATATTCTATTTTAGAAGCTATATGTCAAGTTTAGTGACTGTAGCTCTTATTATTTACCAAAATTGCCCAAAAAACAGGATATAGATATCGATTTTTATCGATTGCTTGGACGGAGTAAATATCGATTATCGGAAACAAACTCGATCTGCGCGAGAACTAGAAGCATCTACATGTAAAATTTCTCTAGCTCCTATAGGTTCTGAGATCCTTGCGTTCATACATACGTACGGACGGACGGACGGACGGACGAACAGACAGACGGACATGGCTAGATCGACTCGGCTTTTGGTGCTGATCAAGAATATATATACTTTATGGGGTCGGAGATGCTTCCTTCTGCCTGTTACATACATTTGGATTTTGCACAAATACAATATACCCTTATACCCATTTTTAATGGGTTCAGGGTATAAAAATCAACAAATGTTTCTAGGCACAAAACTAGGTTCACAAATGAAAAAAAAGGAAACTAGGTTCACAAATGAAAAAAAAGGAAAAATAATAAAAAAAGATCCTCAATTTAATTTCATATATTTCATCGTAATCACGTTCCTAGTATTATGTGTTAGTCTTAATTTTTCATTATTATTTAATGTTCTCGTGAACAATTTTCCATCTCGACAGCAGCGAAAAACAAATTCCCTCAGCAGTTGGGCTGCATTAAGTCAACTCATTATGAAATTACTGCTGGCAAAGGAAGAAAAAAACGTCGAGCAGTAAAGAAAATAGGTTGAAAAATCGCCATGACGATGATGGGCAGCACGAAAAGCCGGCAAAGAAAACAAATTAAATTTAATCGATTTGTGATTTGTCTGCCAGCCAGCGCAGACCGTCAACAACAACAATAGCAAGAACAACGGGAAACTAGAACTTGGCCAAGTCGCATCGTAAATTAATTGAAGTGCTGCGACGAGGTCCAGACAAACCAGCAGCAGCAATGGCCACTTGGCGTGCAGCTCTAAGCGCATTCTAAACAAATTAAAATTCAATTAAAAAGATGAAATGGCATTTCCAGGCTTAATACGCAGCATCAAAGCCAGGCAGCAACGAATACCCACAGCTGACTGGCCAACCCATCTTCAATATCCAGCGTTCTTGCTACGTTATACTGTCCTTCAAAACTATTAATAATTATTCGGAGTTCGGCTGTGAAATATCCACAAGCCAAGCATGAATATTACATGGATAAATAATGCTTAGAGGCAGAGCTCGAGTGCAGAAAATGTATACCAAACATCCGTATTATAGCTTCATACTTGTTTGTAATTATAATTGTAATTTAAACAAGTAAGAGGTTCTAGTCGGGAGCTTCCAACTAGGGGATAATCTGAACCCTCTTCTTCCAATATCAAATACATATATATATTATATTTTGTTCTATTCTATAAAACAGTTTCTTATATGATGCTTTATATTTTCAATTCGTTCAAATTATATTTCGGGGCAAGTAAAAAAAACAAATTATTTCTAATAAATTTTATTTTTTATAAATTTTTTAAAATAACCAAATAAAGCCTATTTTGAGTAATCTAAACCACATCTAACCTGATCTACATTTATAAGGAATTTATTATACCAGTTATTTGCTTGTAGCACAGTGCAGTGCATAAGGATTCACCCAATATATATAGAGCTTGCCAGCACGCAGATGCTGATGCTGATGTCTGGTTTGTTGGTGCTGCTGTTTAATCTCAGCTAAAAGGCATCGCATTCAATTCATTTAGCGACTACGCGTTATCACAGCCGTCAACCATCATCAGCGTCATCCTCGTTTGCCAGCGCATTGTCAGTGTCAGCAACAACAGCAACGCCAACAAAAGCAATCAGTTCCCTCGTTGTGTTGGGGATCGTGGTCGGGCAGGGAGGAGGTGTCATAATGCTTCACGCAACTTGAGACCTGAAGCATCATTTCCAATTACAAGCGCAGCCCACCGACATTATGCCGCTTATGATTTTTGGTCAGCCGTTTGGACTCGTCCATTTTTCCATTTCTGCCAGTTCCCTATTTTCCATTAGCCCCACCCAACTCGCCGCTAGTCATGGTCATTGATGTTGCCCTCATTATGAACATTGTTGGCCATTGTTCTCGCTGCCAGCCAACCGTCATTTTGTCTGCTGTCCTTCAAAGCAGCATTAAAATTTGGCAGCACTTTTCAGTTCGTTTCAAATTATGCGCCAGCTGGGCTGTTATTTTTTTTTTTTTTTTTGGTTTCTTCTCTTTTGATAGAATATTCAATAGTCAAATTTGTTTTAAAAGTGATCAAAAGGAATATAGTTTTATTCGTGATTAAGATTATAGACAGTGAAGTTGGGAAAATTGAAAAACTTATGAAAGTTGCTAGACGACTTGATGAATTTCATTTTATTTGATTTTAGTTTTTATCCTAACGGAATTGATTGCATTTGTTTTGTACAATTTTTATTTAAAGGAAGGCAAAGCTCTGAACTTGACAATTAACAAAAATGTGCCTTTTAAATTGCCAGTCCCATTTGAAGTCTGACCCTTTAGGATTTTTCTTTGAAATATATATTTTATTTTATTTTATTCACTTCACATTGAGCATGCTTGAAGCATGCTGTCGCTGTTGTTTAGTGGAACTCAAGCTGGCCAGAAACGAATTTCACCTATATTGGCGCTTGTGTTGTGGCTGAGTGAGTTTCAAATGTCCAAAGTTCAAGTAGATTCGGCGTCGAAGCATGAAATTGTCTGATGTTTCTGGAATTGCTTGCAAGTGCAGACTGCATACTGCATGACTTTAATTGGAGAAGGCAGTATATATTTTAATAGATAATATTTTTCAGCTACCTGGGTGGTCACTTAACTTCTAGACACTTCATTGTTGCCAATTGGCTGGGCTGCCACTTGGCACTTGCTCAGTTGAGCACTTGAAGCATCCGGCAATCATCTTTGTCCAATTAAAGTCCCTTCTCTGTAGTACTTGAGGCAATTAAAGGACTGAACAAAAGTCATGGCATGGTGTGGCGCCTGCTTAACCCGTTGCCACCGCCGCAGCCGACAATAAGGCAGCTCAATTTAAAATTTAACCCTTTTTGCTGGAAGCGGTGACCGCAACGCTTCCTGTCCCTGGCCAGTGCCTGGCCCTTGTTCAGCGCTGCAATGATGAAAAAATATTTTCTTTCCGGCGTCGGCAACGAAGCTGACGACAGCTCGGCAAATAATTTTTACAAATTATATACGCTCACATGCCAACTGAGCAAGCAAGGCAAATAATAAGGGCAACAGGATAGTGTAGTCGACTAAGAGATACTCTTTTTACAACTAAAGGGTCATCTGCATCAGTTGAGTATCTAAGATGATACATTTTGTAACGTTAAAAATGGTTTAAAATGATGGACTCTGAGATACCCTGTTACCGGAGCTAAGGTACTCTTTGTATATGAGAACTCTCTAACTTTAATTAATTTATTGTTTGTCCTACTATTATTTACTGCTTCCTTTTGCATACTTCTGTTACAGGGTATTTAATGATACAGTTATATTGAAAAGCTGAGAAAAACGAAGGAAAATTGTGTAAAATCAAGAAAATGACTGCAGAGAATCAAGCGTCAGCCTGAGCTGAGCAGCTGGTCAGCCAGCTGGGTTGGGTCCAGCGGTTAAGGATATGCGATGATTGTGTTTGTTGCTGCTCGAACTGAACCAATAATAAGTTCAAACAATGGCTGCCAAGCCAGTATGCAGCTAGCAGCTAGCAGCTCGAAGCGTCGGCCATGTTTGTTTAATTTTTGCTACCGCTGCGCCTTCATTTATTGTTATTGTTGTTGCTCAAATGGCGCTGCAATTGTTCCAATCGGCCGCCAACTGCTCGTTTCCGCTTTTGTTTTTGCAGTCAGCTTTTTCTTCTACTTGGCCGGCAAACAGGCTTCAAATTGAACGGAAGCCTGCCACGAGTTATGCTCTAGCCATGCCCAACCGAACAGCCAAGCCCGCCCTCGCCCCGCCCTATCGGCCTGGCCCATGCCCACTTGCAATCTCCGGCCGCGTCGGAGGCATTGTTCCATGTCCATGGCTAAGGCCCGTTTCAGCATCTTTTGTTGTTCGGGGGCAGCCGCCCTTTTGTCGCTGCGCTTCCGTTTTACGCTTTACGTTTTTTTTTTTTCATTCTACTTTTCAGCTACTTTTTTCTCCCTCTTTTTTTTACCGGTCCCGGGGCCGGACTTCATAGTTGTGCCCAATTTTTCCTGTGCTGCGCCGTTTGATTTGCGCTGATTTCTTCGCTCGCTTTCGGTGTGAGTGTCCTTTAAAGACTTCTGTTTTTTTTTGCTGTTCTGTTTTCAGTCCTTCACTCTTTTTTCTTCTTTTCTTTCGTTCAATTTTATTTTGTTAGTTTCCATTTCATTGAATTCTCACATATCCGCATCCGCAATCCAGCCAGCCTGGCAGCCAGCTAGTTGCTCAAATTGTGCCATTAACCGGCTTTGTCCTTGTTACCCATTTCCTAGCGCCCCAGCATTGTCCTTTCCGGCAACAAAAGGGTTTGCGCCGCTCCCCATGACCACCCGCCTCTCTGCACCATAAAATAAGCAATTTGCATAGTTTAGTTAGTTGGACGCATCCAGCGACAGCGACACTTGTGCTGTCCCGTTTCCTATTGGTAGCCGACCGACCTAAGCCTATATATCTATATATAAATATATACATACAAATGTATGTGTGTGCGTGTGTGTGTGCGAGCATAATTGATGACTGTTGACAACAGCTACAACAAAAAGAACAACAATGGACAACAAACAGTGTCGAATTTTAAATTATCTGCTTTCCTTCTATTTTATTTTTTGTTGTTGCTTGTGCGTATAAATTTTGTTTTGCATGCTTATTGCATATCATTCAATACGGCGGATTTTATAGAAATTACAAATGATTGGAGTTTTGCATCGGAGCAGCAGATTTGAGTGTAAAGGGATTTACGGCAGCGGATGGAGCTCCAAATTTAATAAGGTAAAGCTGAACACGCAAATAAGTCAAGGAATTTAATTAAAATGTGCTTGACAAGTGGAAAATATTTTGAAAGGATATTGAAGCGAAATATATTGGGATGTGTAGCAATCAGCTTATAATCAATAGGTTAGTAATTGTATAACATGAAATTTTTAAAAAATAAATAGGTAAATTAATTTTTTAATATAGGCGGACTAGATTTAAGTGTCAATAATTGAACTATTTTTTATGAGTAGCAATTTCCTAGAGTTAATCAGTCAGCACCTTCGCCTGAGACTTTCTACCATTAAATTTGGGCCTTTCCTTATATGTTTTCAATATAGTAGCGTGCTGTTCTTCCCCTTAAATTGCCACCTTAGACAACACGAGCTTGAAGTCATTTCTTGAGTGCCAAAAAAGTACTTTAAAAATTATTTGGGCGTGAACTGTGGCACCTGCCCAATGCTGCAGACCACAGACCGGGCTTTGGCAGCCGCGCAAAGGTCAATGCGAGCAGCCTGCCAACCATTTTCATAATCATTTAACGGTTGCTGCTACCCGCCAGCTGGCCAGATCCCTGGCACCCTCAATGGCCATTAAGTACATCGAAGAACGTTCGAAGCGGGCGAACACTCGAAATGTGACGACTCCGATGAGAACTTTGGCCTTTTGAGCGCGCCGAACAAACCGCACACTTGGCTCAACAAGGTGGCTGCAGGCACCTGGCTCTAATGATTGCTCCTGCCGCTGCTTCTGCTGCTTCTACTGGTGGCCGTGGTTGCTGCCCCTTGAGATGCAGCCGACCAGGAAATGCGGAAATGACGCACTTTGCCCAGCGGCAGCAATGTCAGCAACTTGCGAGTAAAGTTTTCAAAGCACTTGAGACAATTTTGCAACTTTCTTTTAAGAGTCCGGCAAGTGTCCAGTCGAGTTTGGCTGCTCTCGTGTGGAGTGTGGTGTAGCTGGTGTCTGGGGGAGCTTATCAAAGGAACGAGCTGCGCTAACGAGTGGCCGCTTATTGATTTTCCAATATGGCAGGTGCATAATTAGCAAACGCGCGTTGCCAGACCAGTGCCAAATCAATGGAGCGCATTAACCTAAAAATGACAAAAGGGAAAAGAGGGCGCGGGGCGTTAGGCGTTGGGTGCTGCTGCTGACATTATCATTTGACGTTAACTGACGATAAGCGCACCTTGATAATGGGGCCACGTTTCTGGCCAAATCGAAGAAATGAAGCTGCACTTAACGCCGACACTTTTGACAAGTGGCCCACAGCCCCACCGAGGTGGGCTGGGTCGGTTGTTGGCCATAGTTGAAAGCTGCTTAAATGTGCGAGCATTAAAGCCGCGTCACGTATTTGCCAGCCCCCGCCGCACCCCACATAGCTTCCGTTGCCCTGCAAAATGCGCTTTATTTTTGGAGCAGAGTTTTGCTCCGACTTCCGCCTGCCGTCTCCAGCTCCGCCTCAATTTTGTGCTCCTTTCTCTTTTTCTATTTTCTTCTTTTTTTACAACAAATTGGATTTGCGAAAAAATCGCTCACCTTTCATTTCAGGCGGATTAATGGTGTCGAGGCGAACAGCGCACAATAAAAACACCAGGCTGGTTCGACGAGCACGGTAAAGTGTGGCAAAGGGGGGCTACCAGCAGACAGCGGGCGGTCCTGGCGAGTGCCTTTTTATGGCAGTAGTGGCTGGCTGGGATTCGGGCGCACGCTTTGGCCCCGAGCTGTCAGTTTGGACACTTGTAATGCGATGAATAAATGAAGTGGTTGAAGTAATTGAAATGCGATTAAGCCCAAATACATTTCCATAAGTACATACATACTTTTCCTGCTCATCAATTAGATCACATTTGCATATGACATGATTTACGGAAGAAAGGACCAAAATATTTGGAGATTTCAGCTAGGAAAATTTGCATATCGTGTGAGTTTTAGAAGAAAATTGTATGATAACAAGAGCTAATTGATTGCTAATTTCGAATACTTCAAATAGGATTTATTTTGGGGTGTTTCATTAGTTCTTGGGTGCTGACGTGGCTTTTTGCTGATGCTATTAGAGATAGCTTCCATAGCATAGGCTTCCGCAAGAACTATCCAAACTCATGCTCAAGCCTGAGCTCAAGCTTGTCAACAGCAAATTTGGTCTAAATGTTTATCAAAACTCTCAAACCCGATTTACTTTAATCATCTATTTAAAAAGTCTCTCTCTTTTTACTTAAAGTCAGCTCCCTGAATATTCGCTCCAATCAGTTGGCAATGCATTTAATGTTTCCCGCACCATAAACCCAAACAAAGAAAATGGTGCCAAGTCGCAGACAATTGCACAAAGAGGAAAAACACGCAGAGAACTGTGTTCCATTTCATTTCATTCCTCAAATTCAATAACATAATTGTTGTCATTTATGCTGCCTGCATTATTTACTCGCATTACATTCTAGACACATATCTGATTTCGGTTGGTGGCGAGAAATGGAGAAGAAACTGTGCCCTGTACAATGCCGCATTTTATGCTTATATGTATCAGTGCAATCCAATAATGGCAAGGCATACACGCCAGCCACGCCCACACGGCGCCTACAGTCATTGTTGTCAGCATTATTTGCATATTCTGCGTAAAATTTAATTCCTTTCATTTTAATGCATGCTCAAAAGAAATCCACTAAGGCTCTTTGCAAAAAAAAAGAATCCAAAAATAAACTTTAGAAAAACCAAAAAGTAAAGAAAGTCAGAAAGCACAAGGAAAAAGATTTTGCAAAGCGATTCCTAAATACAGTTACTAAAAAATTGCTGTAGTTAATATTAATTTATTATGCAGCTTGTTCAGACGTTTAGATGGATGCTTTATATAACTCAATATTTTTAATATAGCACTAATTTTCATGCACAATAGAACTTTTGATAGTTCAACTAATTCTTATCGTTAAGTAGGATGTTACATGGACTATGAAAAGATTATGCCACTCTTCTCTAGGGCATACAAATAGCAAAAGCTATGACAAAATTTTGAATCGGGTCTTCGCTTACAAACAAATTTGCCTTTCATTGTGTGAGTGCGTGTAGGGTGAGTATGTGTATTATGCGGTCGTATTGAAGGAAAAAATTTAGCACCGCCCTCGCCCACGCCCAGCACACCAGATATACCCTTTTTGTGCCACTTTCTGGCTTTGTGCAGTCGTCCTTCGTTTGATTTCATTTCTTTCTTATATTATCACTCGCAGCTCACAATAAACTTGGCTTTTTTGCCAAGTTTGGTGAAATAGAAAAACGTCAAAGCAGGCGGGCGATGCGCATAAATAAGTCACACAAAAACCAAATTTGCCAATAACACCAAAGCAAGGGATCTGAAAAGTGGGCTAAAAAAAAGGCATAAAAGAAAAGGGAACCCGACATTGAAACCATTTCCGTTGCTTAATTTTTGTTTTTAAATTTTTTATTTTTATTTTTGGCTTGTCCATAACAAGGGCATTAAAATAAACGCTTGCGGCCCGTCAGACAGAAAGACAGATAGTGGGTGAATGGATACAACCGCAATCGCCCAATCCTTGACAGCACATCCGCGGGTCTCAGTTCAAGCCAATTGGCAACATCAAAGTCTGGCCCGCAAATTTATGTTGCGCCTTTTGTTTTGTTTGTATATTCAGTTTTATGTTACAGGTGATTGCATTTGCTTTTCGTTCTCTTTCTCATTCGGGCTTTCGCGTTTCTTTTTTTTTTTTTGTTTGTTTAGGCAGTAACAGTTCGACTTGTGGGCCGGCTGTGGAGGGTGAAGAGTTCCTCGGTTTTGCAACGGAAATCATTTTTCATTGGCCTGGATAGAATTCTTAAGTAAATATTTATGAGAAATATTACGGGTAATGGGTTAACGGAGTTCTAATTTAGTGCAATCGATAATAAACTGAAAATTGAGGAAATTTTAGTTTAAATGCTGACTATGAAAAATGATGTTCAAGGCAAAAAGATTTGCTTGAGGTTGAAAGTACTTTTATTGAGAGATATGAAACCATTGAAAGCAGACTGCATGTAAATATAAAATCAAATAAAATCATATGCTAAATAAAGTTAACAAAGCATTTAATGGTAAGGTAATGTTTTACAGATTTAAAGGATACATAAAGGTGGGTTTGGATTTAAAGGATACATGAAAAAATGCAAAATGCTTGAGTTCAATTAGAATTCAGTTAAAAGAAGGAATAATGCGACCATTGACGACAGATCGAATGTACAAGTAGTATTAACTATGCCTGAAAGATATTGTGTGCTTTCATATATAGGCTAAGTAATGCTAGAAAGGAAAGTCACAAAGTGCCCATGGAGAGCATAGAGCAGAAGCAGAACAATGTGATGAATTAATATAAATTGAAAATTAAATTGACCATGGGAAAAAGGTAGCTATTATTTTAGATAAATTGCTCAAATAAATATGTAAGCAGCTAAAACTACACTAAGGTGAACGCAAATCGACAAATCGATAATAGCTACACTAGTCTTCGGTAATCGAAACGCTCAGCTAAAAGAGTCTTCAATTTATTTAATCCAAGCTAAATATACTGCACTGCATCGGGTTCAATTTCTCGTGTAAATTGGCTTCTGGCTGCAATTGAAATTATATGAAGAGCGAACGGTACATAAATATAGCAAAATGAAGTAGCAAAATTATTTCCTCAGGCCACAAAAGCACGAAAACACACAAATACGTACAGCTACCTACACCGCCAAAGAGTAATAAATTGCGAGCTGCAATGTGTTTATATGTTGCCCCTGTTAGCTATTACGTATACGCCCAGTTTGCAGCTTAGTTAAAAAAAAGTATGTTCACTTGATTGATGCGAAAACCTTTACCAAATGTCAATCCAACATAATTGAGTTTAGCAAAAAAAAAAAGCAATAATAAATAGAACGTGATATGCAAGCGTGTGGGGTAAGAGGGTTTAAAGTCGGTGAAAAGGGAACTGTCAGAGTGTTGCCACATTTAACACACGCCACACGTTGCAACTGCTGCAGCTTAAAGCAACAATTCCAACTCCTCGTCTGTAACAGCACCAAGAGCTTTTGGACCCTAAGGTCCTGGCAACAGCAAACACATCAATAAACGCAACAGCCGCCAGCAGCAGCAGCAGCCTCCACTCGAGATGCACACTTGATGCGTGACTTCGAAAGCCGCACGAGCTGTTTATAGAGCTTACCATCCTTCGCCAGACAGCCCTCCCCGCAGCTTTGCTCCATTCGTAATGGCCACAAAATAAATGCCCGCAAGTAAATACTGTTGACTGCAGCCCCAAGACGATCCGCTCAAGAAATGTTAGCCAAGAAGAGAAATCAAGTCGCCAAAGTAGCAGCCAAAAGACCTTTTAAGTATGTGTGACAAAAATGTATGTATATATATAGAAAACGGTGTATATATTTATATATTGGTGGGTCTCGGAGTATATATCTTTACTTTATGTGCGCCATACAGGTGCAATAAAGTAGGATGAACACATCAGCTGCATTTGGTCAGGTGCACTCGTTAAAATGGACAGCCCCATACAGTACAATGGCCCACTCCCCAGGGTGCCCCGCTTCCACAGCCAGCCCCGCGCCATGTTGTTGCTGCTCACCTGCATCTGTTTATGACCTACACCAAGAGGGTTCAACTCGGCGTGGACTCTGCTCTGTGCCCTGTTGTTTGTGGCTGCTGCAACGGATGCTTCAACTCGAGTCTCGTTTACTGAGGCACGGACACGGGTTCACATCTCTCGTGCTGGGTAATTTAGAGCAATATTTTCCATTATTCCCTCTATTTGTATAGCCTTGCCAAATAGTGGGATATATTCGCGTGGGGAGCAATAAGCAGTTTTCGAAATGTGGAGAAGCTACATGGATGAAGCTGAATTTCAATGCTTTGGTGTATCAAACAATTAATTTAAATAGTTAATTCGTTTTTAAAGAAATTATTTGTATTTTTCAAAAGGAAACATGTTCTCGGCTGACACCAAAGATTATCCCTAACGTATTGTTGTCTTCAAATTAAAGTAAAAACGACGAAGTAAATTCTTCAAGGCATGAGGGTCGTCCTCATCCCTTTATGTGTACACTAAAAATTTTAATTTAAAACAGGTTCAAAGTCTGCTGAAACTTTTAGGTTAACTTAAACTAGAAACAGGTGTAATCAACGGGTTCCCATTATTTATATTTTCATATCCCCAAGTGCCATAGATTTTCTCCTATACTTGTAAATCTCTCTCTAACTCTCTTTCTCGTGTTAGTCTCAGCTGCGCATGTCTGTGTCTGTGTCTGAGAGTCGAAAAATGCAAGCCGAACCATTTCGAAAAAGCGGGCAAAATGGCGCTTTAGCAAATCATTTTCTCGGCTAGAAGGAGAGAGAGGGCTGCAGAGTGAGATGGAAAGAGAAGGAGCAAACTTTGATGCTCTTGTGAAATTTAAGAAGGACCTGAAATCAACATAGCTGCTAGCTGTTGAGCAAAATAGCCCAAAATATGCCCTGAACCAAGGGGCATGGATTTCTTTGCTATGATACATGTGCTATGACTGGAAGTGTTTGTATGTGTGAGTATGAAGGTTTAAGTTAGTAAATGGAACATAAGGCGGGCAACTATAGCAGCAACAGCGACTGCTAACTTGGCCCTAAGGCATATGCTTCTCTCATAAACACACATACACACTCAGATGCTTAGCCTAAATGTCTGACGTTCAGTCCGAGAGTATGGCACGTGCGGATGTGCAACGCCAGAAAGTATGCAACGTTTAGTATTCGTGGCATATTGTGGCTTCACCTTTGAGTCGCGGACTTGCTGAAACTTCAATGCATCTTCTTCAACTGCCGCCTCCTCGAACTCTGACAATCTAAGCAGTTTACTGTGTCAATATGCTGCACAGCTCTTCAAACTCACAGGCAGCAGCCTGTCTACCCTCAGCCCGACTCAAATTCCCAATCCCCAACCTGGCGCATCCATAACTTATGCATGCAAATGTTCTGTTCTCTCGCTGTTGACTTCGAAAAGGTAAAAGACAAAAGCGACAAAAAACAGTAAAAACTAGAACAAAAATAGAACAAAAATAGCAGAAGAGAAACGCTGTTGAAATTTGTGCAAAATGCGGTTATTGCAGCGATTATTTTAATGGTCCTTCTCAGTTACCGACAGAGTTGAGACTTTACGTACTTCTGAATTGCAGCCATTTCACTTTGCATTGCCGACATACTTAACATATCCCAAAAAAAAGGGTATTAACTCTGACACTTTGCGGCATTTATGAACTATTAATTACGGCGACGAGTTCCCAGTACACTCGGAGACTGGTTCCACAAAAGGCATCCGAATTAAACCTTGTAATAACCTGGTAAGTAGAATACTCTGTTTGAATAATGAATCGATACGAACAAAATATAAATCAGCAGAAAATTATGTCCATTAAAAACAAAAAAACTGCAAATTTAAACTCATAAATAAAGCTACATGAATAGGTAATCTAATTAGCCTATGGGCCAAATCAAATAATGACAGTTGAAAATGTTTGTCAAACTCTGCTTGTGATATGGAATAAAAGCGTATTTGCGCAATATATAAATAAATAATTCAACCCGCTGTCGCAGCCCAAAAATTATTTCCACAAAATTAAACACGCGCATATTTTTGGCGGTTATTCTGAATGCTCCATATCAAGTATGCGCCCCGCGATGAACTGCAACTTCCCATTCCAGAAAACACACAACTTCATGGCCCACATAACTTCATGGCCCACACAAAGTTCATGAGCAATTTTCTTGAATATTTTCCATTTTCTTTACTTTTCTTTTTAATTTACGCTAAATACTGCAGCGACATTTGAGGCGACACAACAGTCGCGCACAGCTGCAGTTACAGCTGCCACGCCCATTACTCATGGGGGGGTGGCGTTGGCTGCTTATATTTTATTTGTTGGCAAAAATTGCATTCATGAATTATTCAGTGAAGTGAAAAATTTGCGTTCCCACTGCCTCACTTTATATTTGTTTGGTTTTTTTTTTAGTTTTCTGAGTGGTATTTTTTCGAAGCATTTTTGTGAGAAAAAAGGATAGGGCAAGATGGAAATTATTTTTACTTTTGTGTGTGCCTGTCCAACATGTTTTGTAATGTCTGGTTATCGGCATTTTGGGTTAATATATAATGTAAAAGACTGGCACGGCGGACAACGCTGCGGTCGCGTTGATGATGCTCCAAAACCGACACCCCAACACCCTAACACCAACCTCCGTCCCCTGCGTTGACAAGTGGCTTGCTATGTAAATGTGTTTGCTTGAAAACGGAAACTGTTTATGCAGATCGAATATGCAGCGAACACTTCTATTCGCCTTGCTAGAATTTATGCTGCTGTTTGTGTCCACTTTGCCATATTTGCAAATGCACTCGCCGTTAACCAAAAGCGAAGCCATTTTTTTTATTTATTTGTTTATTAATTTATTTATTAATGGTCGACAAACCGAGTGTCTTCCTCATTATTCAATAGATTATACAAGATAATAGAATTATATGCAAAAGCCTAGTTAAGGAATACGATTTTCTAAATAGCATCACTAGGATAAAAGAGTTCTTAAGTAAAATTAAAAATAATCTTAGTTTGCTATATTAATAAAGAAAATAAAATAAATAGGAAAAAAAGAAAGTAAGAAGATTGTTAATAAAGTAAAGCAATGTAAGTTAGATAAGTAGATACGACAAAGAGAAAAGTAGTGGGTGGGGCAACATTTTTTCAGCCTGTCCGGCAAGCTATGCCCCTGCTCATAGCTGGGAATGGTCAGCGACTTCCCGAAGGTATCCTGAAAGCAACGATTTTATTAGGGATAGAGACAGTTCGGTAGAGAAAACGTGATGCAAACTATTATAATTTTTACATAGCACGCGAAAAGGATTGTGCATAGCGTAGTCTGTTGTGCACGTTGATAGGAATAACGGGCGATAATTTCTGGTTGGTCTAGCCGGAACAGAGAATTGAAGACGCCCTGGCAGAAAAGGAGGATCTATTTTGCCAATAATCAACTTATGTAGAAGGACAACACCGAGAATTGTCCTACGGTTGGTTAACAACGGAAGGTTGAGAAGAAGCAGTCTGCTGGAGTAGGATGGCAACCGAAGATTAGGGTCCCAATATTAATCTCGTAAGGCAAAAAGCAGAAATTGCTTCTGAACAGATTCAATACGATCCTGGCTATAGTTATATTGTGGAGACCAGATGCAAGAGCAGTATTCAAGGATAGGGCGAACAAGAGAGATGTACAGAAGTTTTGTTATAAAAGGATCGTTAAGCTCTTTAGACAATCGTTTAATGAATCCAAATAAACATTTTGCTTCATTAACGATTGTATCTATGTGAAGATTGAAACAGAGTTTAGAATCAAAAATAACGCCTAGATCCTTAACTGTTAGTATACGTTGCAAAGGGATATTGTCGATTGTATAACTGACAAGATAAGGTGTAGTACGATTAAAAGTCATAAACATACACTTTGAACAGTTTAGATGCAATTGATTGGCCGAACACCATAGTTGCATAGCGTTCAAATCGTCTTGTAGACGAGAATGATGTAGGGGATTAGTGTATGATAGAAAAAGTTTGACATCGTCATCATTTATCATTTATAAAAAGAGTAAAGAGTAAAGGTCCAAGATGACTACCTTGAGGAACACCAGAAGTAACGTGAACCCGTTTAGAGGTAGTCAGCCTCAGCATTACTCTTTGGGTCCTACTTTTTAAATAAGAATTAATCCAAAGCAAAAGAGACAGAGGGAAACCTATTCGGTCAAGTTTAAAAAGTAAAATGTCATGGTGCACAGAGTCAAACGCCTTACTGAAGTCAGTGTAAATGACATCAGTTTGCATTTTCGAAAGGAAAGCAACATTTACCAAGGAAGAAAACTCAAGCAGATTGGTCGTAGTTGACCGATTCTTTACGAAGCCATCTTGAATAGGGGAAAAAACTGATTTGCAGAAATGCTGCAAATTTGAAGTGATTATTTTTTCAAATAATTTAGGAATAGCGGACAGTTTTGCAATGCCCCTGTAATTTCGTATATCAGACTTCCCACCTTTCTTGTGAAGACGGACAGACAGACGGACATGGCTAGATCGACTCGGCTATTGGTGCTGATCAAGAATATATATACTTTATGGGGTCGGAGATGCTTCCTTCTGCCTGTTACATACATTTGGATTTTGCACAAATACAATATACCCTTATACCCATTTTTAATGGGTTCAGGGTATAAAAATTTGCGAGAGCGCGATGCACAAACAGAAAGTATGCTGCGAACACACGCGCAAACAAGTGTATGCACAGGGGAGCACCAAAGCAAAAGAATCAAAATAGGCAATAGCAACAACACGGAACTGACGCCGCGTTTTATAAATGCAATAATTGACAGACGTACGCTGCACAACAGATAACACTGCACAATTAAATAAAGGACCGAAAGCTGCAAAATTTTGAAATAAAAAGCAGGATTAAAGCGCAAAAATATATAAAAATCGTGGAGCACAAGTAAAACACGTCAATCACTCTCAACTAAGAACTCTCTATAGAAATTAGAATTGTAAAAATATACAATATTTCGCTGAGTGTACAATAACCTTACCATATTCTGCGGCATATCAATGGCAGTATGCAATTCTCTTGTTTGCTCTGTGGCGCAAGCTATACAAATGTGCCTCGAAACAATTCCTATAAAATAAATTCTGCATACATGAAATCTTCAGTCATTGTCATCTCAAGATTCCCTGTTGTCCCCAATTATTAAATATTTTGTTTAATTCCAGATGAAGAGCTGCCCCGCGAGCGATCATAAATAAACTATAACCAATGCTTAAGCTGAATGTTTTATTTTGTTTATCAGATTACACGCAACTATTTACGTCATCTAATTTTGTTGTCCTTTTATCCAATCCCCATCAGACGAATCACACAGTCAATTTTCAGTTCTATGAGTTCTATGAGAAATCATGTGTCATGATGTACTGAAAGCGTTTGTTATCCAGCGGCGTCAACCGATAGAAATTTCGGCACGTATGATTTAGTTCATTTTCATTGTGATATGGCGGCCATAAAGTGGTATAAGACACAACACTAAAACGAGAATAAATATTTAAAAAACAATAAAAGACTAATTATAAGGCAGTGGTTTGACAATACCGTACTAAATATGTGGCCTCACGAGCAGTTGGCTGATTATCGATTAGGCTTCTAATCTCATGACCGAACTGGTCTTCGTATTTTTTGATGGAATTGTTATAGCGCTCCTTACAAGCCATCTGACTGGGGTATTTTTATACATTTACATATGTTAAAAGCGTTCCATCAGAAATGCACAATGCACTACTTACAAAGGCACTTTGAAGTGAGTATAACTTGGATCTCTGGATATTAATTGTGGTATTTTCGGTTTGTATGGCTTGTCATCCAACGCATCGTACGGCTTCATATATTTTCTATCTTGGGGGTGGCGTTTAAACATATCGCCATAACGAGCCCGGGTGTCAATCGCGGGTACTTCGAATTTGCTGTATTCTGATGAGCGAACGATCTGACTACTTGAAGCAGCGCCAGTGGGTACGTTTTTCCGTGAAAAACGCGCAAGACGAGTCCCCGCAGATCTGTATGTCATTTCGGATATTATGCTGTTTTCCAACATGGCTTAAATAAAAATTCAGCTTCTATTTTTTTAATGAAGTAAACTAATTAAAGTGCGACAATGTGGAATTAAAGGAACTAAATTTTAAGTCTTTAAACTACTTATAACTGAAACGTTTTAACAGGCTTGCTAGAATTCCTATTATACGTTTAAGACATTTATTGGTTTTAAATGTGTGCCATATTTATAGTTGCTGCCTGAAGCCATCTGCTTGAAGGGCTTATAAATATTTGTGAATCTTAAGTAGCCTCAAGCAGCGCTTCATATAAACAAATGCTAATCATTCTGCCTTCGCCTGGTAAAATCAATAAACTACTGTTAACCATAATGAAATTATCAACTATATATCACACACACAAACACACACATGTGTGTGTGGGATAATGCCCACGCATGTAGTCCCGACTACACACACACAGTTTTGGAGCTCGACATTCTACGTTAAAATATGCAAATATATTTTAACCGAGAAACCTTTCAAAAGATTGCAGAGAATAGGGCGCTCAATATGTACGTGCCAGTATGTGAGTGAATTTTATCTGTGCCCTGTTGAGTGTAGGTGTGTGTGTGTGTGCACATAGCGTATGCGTAATTATATTAAGCAGCCAAAAATCTGCTTTTGTGTGTTCGGCATTGACTTGGCTCTAAAAATAAAGCTCACTCTGATGAAGTGCCGCCAAAACACCATTGAAATTGTTGTATTTCTCGGTGACTAACATGAATTTTTACTGGCAATTAGTTTTTCGGTTAGTTGGTTACACAAAAATCGGAAACGAGCAGTTGAGATGAAATGGTTACAAATGATTTATAAAAAATATTTAAAGTAAGTTAATTAAAGAAAAAAATAAGAAATTCTATGAATATGTCAACAGTCTCAAAACAATAACAAGTAAGAGGTTCTAGTCGGGAGCTCCCGACTAGGGGATACCCTGAACCCTCTTATTCCAACACCAAATAAATTAATAAATAAGCAACAATTTCGTAGAACCAAAAACAAAACCAAAATAAAACAAGTAAGAGGTTCTAGTTCGGAACTCCCGACTAGGGGATACCCTGAACCCTCTTCTTCCTACATCAAATGCGTATATATATTCTATTTTAGAAGCTGTATGTCAACTTTGGTGACTCTAGCTCTTATTATTTATCAAAATTGCCCAAAAAACAGGATATCGATATCGATTTTTATAGATTGATTGGAAACGGAGTAAGTTATCGATTATCGGAAACAAACTCGATCTGCGCGGTAACTAGGAGCATCTACATCTAAAATTTCAAGTCTCTAGCTTTTATAGGTTCTGAGGTCCTTGCGTTCATACATACGGACGGACGGACAGACAGACGGACATGGCTAGATCGACTCGGCTATTGATGCTGATCAAGAATATATATACTTTATGGGGTCGGAGATGCTTCCTTCTGCCTGTTACATACATTTGGATTTTGCACATATACAATATACCCTTATACCCATTTTTAATGGGTTCAGGGTATAAAAACATCTTTTAAGCAAAGTTTATAAAAACTTTAAGCTCAATAATAATTATATATATATAAATACATAAAAGCATATGCATTATATTCTAAGCTAAGTAAAACTAATTTCTCTAAAGATTTTAATGAATGATCTATAATTTCGATCATTAGTTTTAGCTAGAACAGTTTTCTTTAATTTCTAAATCTAAATTATTACTTATGCACTGAGCTCATGGCAAATGCTTTGTGCTGTTAACTATACCATTATTTCATGATTTTATTTTGGCACCCAATTTCAGGCTCTCTACATTTTCCTATTTGAGTTTAGTAAGAGATGCGTCCAGACCCTGGTCCGCCTACCCGGCTTGCTGCTAAGCGCAACAGAATTTATGGTTTTAATCTTTTGGCCTCACATTTTTTTGCCGACCAAAACACAGAGAGAGAAATGCCTGCAACAGAGTTCTCGCCTGCGTAGCCAATGCCAAATTCTACCAGCACGGCCTACGACATGGGCCAAGCGCAAACTGTGAAGATTTTATGGCTCAAGGACGTGGCGCTAGCACACTTTAAGGATATGCCAGGAGCCTTGCTGCAACGTTGCGTGGATTTGGATTTGTGTTTTCATTATAAATGAGCAGCGATGGGACCTACGACCAGAATGGAGGCGTTAACCGAGAGGCGTGTTCGGCCCCAAAACATTCCGCCAAGCAAATAAAACTGCGTAAAAAACACAACAGTCAAGCTAGCGGCCAGCAGATAAATCAAATTAAATTAAATGAAATAGTTGAGGATTTGAGGCTGCTGACAATGGAATCCCACTGCCATATTTGTGCTGCCAGTGCGCCAAGTCGAAGTCGCCCCAATGAATAACAAATGAAACAGTCGGCAGCGATTCAACCAGGAGAACGGCAGGGTATAAAAACAGCGCCGACAACAACAGCAACAACGACCCAAAACTGTCCCCAGACATTGTTGTCATCTTGTCTATTTATTCTCGCCGAGCCAACATATGCGTCTCCAGCAAAGATCATGCCGTGTAGCCAAATCAGGCATTAAGCGGCCGACAATCAATGTCCTTGGCGGCTGCCATACGCGTGCCAACTATATAAAGGATAACGCCGCCTACTTTACTCATGCCTCGTTGGGTCAATATAGGCGGCACCAGCTGAGTATATTAAACACATCTGAATAACTATTAATCTGTATGGATTTGCACGAATATGCGAAAAGTATTATTGGTTCAGTTATTGCTTTTTAACATTCCCGCTTACATATATAAGCTAAGCGTAACATTTTTTATTTAAATGGAATATCAAGAGGAAATTAATTTAGGTTCTCATATGAAAATGCAGCGTATTTAAAATTAAATAAATATATTTTCTTATATTTAGTAAAGGCAAATTGCATAAGCAAACTTCTTGCTGACAATTTCAATAAATAGTATCGTCAACTAGCATAAATATTGACTAGGACAGTGGGAAACCGAGGCCAAACTGTCGAAAAGCTTTAATATTGGACACGTGGCATACTTACGGGCAGTGCATATGTGTAACCCACTACCAATTGGCCAGCACTTCATATCCTGTCGCTGCACAAACAGCAAGCGAAATATCCTGGCGCAGATAGTTGCCGCTCACGGTGCCCGTTCCTCCACAAACAACCAAAAGGTCGAGGAAAAGCAATACTCAAAACACACTGGCGAATATTAAACAAAATGGCAATTTTGTGTTGAATATGAGCAAATTTTTTATAGAGTCGATTTTAATGGCAAACGAGACCGCAACTACCCATCAAGAGGACATGCCGCACGGATGTGCCAAAGCACTGCTGTCATCCGACTGCCGAAAATCAAATCAAATTGCACACTCAAGTTGCAGTGGCAAACAGGGCACCATCGCGAAAAATCAAAATCATGTATAAGCCCCACAACGAGAAAATAGAAAATTGTAGAAACTGGCTGCAGGTGCCGCTGGGCAAGAGCAACAACAATCACTAAAAGGAAAGAAAATACGGCGAAGCGACGAAAAACGGAAATAAAATCAAGCAAATTGAATGCGATGAGTTGGACGTGGGAATTCGTGCCAACAGCCACAACAACAGCAAGAACAACAACAACTTCTCCGATAGCAACAATAACAACGATAACAAAACCAAAACTTGGCGATAAAAAACAC
Source organism: Drosophila novamexicana (assembly GCF_003285875.2). Taxonomy (NCBI): domain Eukaryota; kingdom Metazoa; phylum Arthropoda; class Insecta; order Diptera; family Drosophilidae; genus Drosophila; species Drosophila novamexicana. The sequence goes on along the minus strand of NW_020824808.1, from coordinate 4,547,135 downwards.
TCAAGATCAACGGTAATTGCTGCTGACAAATCCACAGTTGCTAGCCAATACACAGGCTGCAGAAAGATAGATACAAATACAGATACACATACAGATACAGATACAGACACAACTACAGTTAGACGCACTGCCATAACAAACCTAAATGTCAAGACTGACGACAGCAACCCCCGTTGCCAACCATGTCCAGCGCTCTGACCCACAAAAAAACAAGTAAGAGGTTCTAGTCGGGAGCTCCCGACTAGGGGATACCCTGAACCCACTTCATCCAACATCAAATATATATATATATATATATTATACTATTTATTGTTTAGCAAAATTGCCCAAAAAACAGGATATCGATATAGATTTTTATCGTTTGCTTGGAAACGGAGTAAGTTATCGATTATCGGAAACAAACTCGATCTGCGCGGGAACTAGGAGCATCTACATCTAGCTCTTATAGGTTCTGAGATCCTTGCGTTCATATATACGGACGGACAGACAGACGGACATGGCTAGATCGACTTGGCTATTGATGCTGATCAAGAATATATATACTTTATGGGGTCGGAGATGCTTCCTTCTGCCTGTTACATACATTTGGATTTTGCACAAATACAATATACCCTTATACCCATTTTTAATGGGTTCAGGGTATAAAAAGAAAAACTTTAGCCGGACAATTCGCAATTGTCGGAGTCTGTCGCACCCGCGTCCTCATTCGGAATCTATTTGTGGCAGCTCCCACTCCTCCAAACACTCCTCCCGCTGGCACCGTGCTTATTGTCGCATTTTAGGCGCTTCCGCTGCAACTCACTGTGTCTGTCTATTGCCATAAATCAGCCATCAGGAGTGGGCAGGCAGGGTACACAAATTCGAAATGCTTTGGCTTTTTGGGGGTTCGGTCATTGGGTCCTTCAACAGCATATCGCCATACGAGTCACAGCAGCTGCCATTTGCATAGTTTCTCGCCGCTGTGTTAATGTCAAGCTTTTGGTCAGCTATCTGATTTGTTTACCTTTTCAATTGAAATCGCGTTGCATGGCGAAAATCGGCCATTCCAATCACTCTAGAAAACAAATTGAGCACAGAGATTGCATTAACTATCCTCAATTGTGACTGAGCTCTGCCATTTTACTTTCCGTTCCGATCTATATGCTTAAGAAACTTTGTATTGCTTGATATGAGATAAAACCAAATTCCTCTTCTTTTTTTTTTTAATTTTAGTAAACAAAAATGTAAAATACAATCATATTTGAACTACTAGTTAAACGTGATTTTTAATTGTTGCCCAATTTGTAATACTTAAATTCAATTTTCTGCCTCATATATCTTCTAGAAGCAGCTACTCGACTATTATTATATTTAATTATATTATAATAAATACATAAAAAAACTTTTGTTGTTAATTTGGAAGAATATATTGTTCTGTGTGATACAATATGTTAAAATGGCCTTACAGTAAAATTTATGATAAAGCCTGAGGACCCAACCAGGCTTGGCGTAATATCACCACTGTCAACTGTGTTGTAATAAAAATGTACGCTATTTTTGATTTAATGCAATAAAAAAACAAGAGGTTCTAGTCGGGAGCTCCCGACTAGGGGATACCCTGAACCCTCTTCTTCCAACATCAAATGCATATATATATTCTATTTTAGAAGCTATATGTCAAGTTTGCTGACTCTAGCTCTTAAAATTAACCAAAATTGCCCAAACAAGAGGATATCGATATCGATTTTTATCGATTGCTTGGAAACGGAGTAAGTTATCGATTATCGGAAGCAAACTCGATCTGCGCAGGCGCTATGAGCACCTACATCTAAAATTTCAAGTCTCTAGCTTTTATAGGTTTTGAGATCCTTGCGTTCATACATACGGACGGACGGACAGACAGACAGACGGACATGGATAGATCGACTCAGCTATTGGTGCTGATCAAGAATATATATACTTTATGGGGTCGGAGATGCTTCCTTTTGCCTGTTACATACATTTGGATTTTGCACAAATACAATATACCCCTATACCCATTTTTAATGGGTTCAGGGTATAAGGAGTTAAATTTATTCAATTATTTTCTTTCATTCTGCGATTCTGAAAGTTGTGTAATTTAAACGCCGAGATAAGTTTTTTTATGGTAGCTTTTGGCGTTTTAGCAGCCTTGATGTTTACAAGAAATGTGAATGTGAGCGGAATTTGCAGTTCGCAATTTTTCTCATTGCTGTTGGTATTATTGGGGAATTGTGTAACTTAGTGCCCATCAGGTTAACCGTAAATACTTGAAACGTGCGTGAAAGTGGGCAATAGATAACTATACCGCATCATATGTAGTTATTTTGCGGCTTGAGTTGCCAACTGCATAATGAGAGTCGCTGCGGTTATTTATGTTTTAAAAGCTGGCCTCCAAGAATTGGGCTTCGCATACATTTCAGAGTTCAATGGCCATAAACATGTCCAGCTTTAGCTGAGACGTGTTTACCAGCAGACGTGCAGCCAAATAGATACAAAGCAAACAAATGCCCTGCAATACACAGACGTGACAGGGCCAAAATGTGCGACTATTGCTATATTAAGAACCCTCCGAATGGCATATTTAGCCGGGCACCAACGCACTTTTCGGTTACTCGCCAGTTGTTTCGGCCCAATGGCCCGAAATGACAAAATGACGAGAATGATTATTGTGACTATTTTATGGCAATTTGTCTGCTTGATTCTTGATGTCGACCTGTAGTTCAATGACAACAAACACTAAGGTCAAGGACTTAACCTTGTTGTAAGCCAACCCCAAACCCCCAACCACTGCTTCCAATCGTAGGGAATTTCAAGCAAATGGAAATACAAAACAAATGCCTTAGGGACGCAATCAAAGCAACCTAAAAGTTTACAAAACGCTGCGCGAAAAACCAAACCAAAAACTGGCAATAAATAAAGCTGCTTTATTGAGAGAGTGTAGTCTTTATGTGCATATAGGTGTGTGTGTTTGTGTGTGTGTATTTGTGCTTGTGAGTTAAAGGATATTGAAAACGCGGTATTCAGGACACAGCAGAAGCCGCCAGCAACCGGGGCTATCGCTTAATCGGCGCGCCATATTGAAACTGTTGCTGCAAATCGCCATAAATACCGCCGGCTAGTTTGTACATGAGTTTGCGTGTGTGGTTGTGTGTGTTTGGTTGCGCTTCAAATTTATAGCTTTGCACATAAAATGCTCAAGAAGTAGGTAATGGCATATACTAAGGAATCTGTGAAATGTTCTGCTTTAGCTTTAATGTTCATGACAAAAGTGCTAGATGTGAACTTACCATGTGTTGAGATCAGAAATTTTGTCAGGCTTTAGAGCATGGGCATACGACTCGAAATATGTTCTACTGTCTGTTGTTTAAATGCGCACACCTTTTTAAAGCATTCAAAAGAAAGCAAGCAAACCAAAGGTTACCAGAATTAAAGCTCATTGTCGACCATAAAGTATTAATTCAACTTAAATTAGGCAGTGCTTTTGTTTTAATGGATATAGATTAATATGTAGTGTAAAATATTGAATTAGCTGCTTTCTTCAGTTCTAAGCTTATGAGCTAACCTTTCTCATACCCCTTTTAAGTTACAGGGTTAAATATCTTTTATACCACTTCCAGCTATAGGGTATGCATATATTTAAGTTAACACAGACTTGAATACAATAAATTTAATCTTAAATATGATTTATTTACCACATATGTATAAATTAAATATCAGATAAAACACACTTCAATCAGTGAACAATTTGCACCACCAATTTGGAGCACCACTCAATGACTGGTGTGTTGGACACTATGGTGTGCTAAACACTATGGAAGCTAGAAAAGTGTATCATATGCCCATACACACACACACATACTCTCACACAAACAAATACAAACACACTTACACATATGCTCACATCGCCAAAAGCTGGCCTCAAATGAGGCCTATTTAAGCTGAACAATTGCCAACTTTTTGCATACCCGCCCCGTTACGATCCACCCAACACCCTAAAAAGCCAAGCGATTGTTGTTGTTGTTGTTGCTGCTGTTGTTATTGTTGTTTTAAATAAACATGTGAGCCGAGGCACGTGGACGCACACTCTGTAAATGCGAAAAAGTGTTGCTCACACTGGAGGCGTGGCGCCCACCAAAAACCCCAGCAAAATCAGGTGAATGGGCACTTTAAGTCTTTGTTTCAGCGAATTGAAATGAAGCAACAAACAAAGCATAGCAATAACAGCAGCAACAATGCTGCCAGGCTGGCGTTTTAACAGGACTACAACAACAGCAACAACATTTGGCAACAACAACAAAAACGAGCATAATGCCACCAACTGAAAGCGCAATGCGAAAAGTTAGTAAAGCGGAAGCTCACCAACGTTGTTGGTTGTTAGCATTGTTTTTGTTGTTGCAGCTGATGTTGCCGGTTGTTGCTGTTGTTGTTGCAGCTTGCGGTAACCAATTGTCTTTTTGGCTGCCTGGCCGCTGTTGTTGTTTTTGTTGTTGTTGTTGTTGTTGTTGTTGTTGTTGTTGTTGTTGTTGTTGTTGTTGTTGTTGTTGTTGTTGTTGTTGTTGTTGTTGTTGTTGTTGTTGTTACTGCTGTCAGAGCAGCCTCTTGTTTAGGTTTTATCATTTCCATAGTTGACTGCCAATGGAAACAGCCAGCCTCAACAGCCAACCCAACGAGGAGCGTAACAATTCACCTACCAAAACCAAAGCCAGCGAAAAAAAAGAAACTTCGAAACAGCGGCTCAAATAACGTCAATGCACTGCGCCGAAATTGCTTCCAGTGCGATGTAAAACATGGGAGTAACTACATTTTTGCAGTTGTTTTTCAACAGGTTTTAAGAGTTTTCCGCAAGATTTTTAAAGAAACTGAGAATATTTACTTTAAAAAGCAACAGCATATAAAATCTTCTCTATACGACATTTTTGATCATAGTTCACCGCAATAGCTCCTTAAACAATAAATGGTAATGGGCTAAGAATCCTTTTAACAATCATTAGAATTAATGACATTATCTTAGCTCCTACGTTTTTTAGTGCATTCCCAGATATAGTACACCATACCAACACCAAAATCATTATTTTTATACCCTTGCAGAGGGTATTATAATTTTGTCGTGAAATGTGTAACGCATAGAAGGAGACATCTCCGACCCTATAAAGTATATATATTCTTGATCAGCATCAACAGCCGAGTCGATAGATATAGCCATGTCCGTCTGTCTGTTTCTATGCGAATCCCTCAGTTTTAAAGCTATCTTAATGAAACTTTGCAGAAATCCCTCTTTCTGTTGCACGCAGCATATATGTTAAAGCTAGCTGGATCGGACCACTATATCATATAGCTGCCATAGGAACGATCGGTCGAAAATTAAGTTTTTGTATGAAAAAACATTTTGTTTATCAAGATATCTTGACCAAACTAGACAATTATTAGTTTTAGTAAGCTCCTCATATATATGCGAAATCCTATTAAGATCGGGCCACTATATAATATAGCTGCCATAGGAATTATCGGTCGAAAATTAAGTTTTTGTATAAAAAAACATTTTGTTGATCAAGATATCTTAACCAAACTTGGCATTAACTATTTTCCCTGTGCTTCTTAGATACGTGCAAAGCACTATAAGCATTATGAAAAGGTTGGGTCTTCAAGGGTATAAGATCTTCGGCGTGCCGAAGATAGCCTTTCTTTCTCGTTTTATTTATAAAAGAGTTAAGCTGGAGTATATTTTAAGGATAAAATATATTAAATCAATTTTGTGTTTTTGGCTTCTCTATTTAAGATTAGTTTAAAGACCCTTTAAAACCGCTTGAATTAATACTCATAAAATTGTTTAATTATTTATAATTTAATACTTGTCTTACTTTTGGATTGATATATCTATACTTAATAATAATCTTGCAGTTATCGACGGGTATATTTTATTAATGCTTTTGTAAATACAACGGAATTGAGGCCAGAGGTTATCCCCCGCTAGCCTGAAATTCTCCATTTAAGTGCAGCAATTGGTCAACATCACAGCCTAATTGGATACCAAACACTGGGCACGCACTACACACTCACTTTGCCCCCGTTGCGCGTTTGAATGTACCTGGCGGAAGCGGATGTGTGGATTTGCTAGGGCCTCTGGACTGCTGATGCTGCCGCTGTCCCGCAGCCGTTAGTCAAAGTCTGAACCTTTGTTGATATTGAGTACTGGACAGCTGTAAGCTGTATGCCGGGATCAAAGACAAACCCAATGATAACAACACGAGTTGTCATCAACAGCCGCTCCAGTTGCAAGCGGTGCCCCTGGTCCCCTTCTGATCACGGCTTACTGACACGTAATGACAGCTAAACATCGACATCTACTGTTACACTTACCATTTGATGAGGGGATGGGCAAGGGCTGCCATGCGTAGTGGGGCAGTTGTAATCATCCCGGTACCGGTAGTCATTGAAACAGTCGTCATTAAAATCGCAGCTAGAGCCAATGACTTGTGCAGCTTGCATCGTCAATTGTCATTAGAATTGATCGCGTGTCATTTGTTGGCGTGCGAAAAACACGCTCGACTGAAAACACGCTTACACAGCTTAGCACAAAGCGCTCGTGCGTGATTGTCCGACTCGAAACAACTTATCACGTCTCTACGTGGACAATCAAAGCCATCTACCTTAATAAGGGTAGGCATTTAGCGTGAGGCGATTAAATTTGTCAGTTAATAGGAACTAGCCCGACTAGCTTGCAGAAGCAAGCTCGTCTAAGCAAGATCAAACACGACATAACACGATGAAATAAATATAGTAAATACATATTACTCGACCTAAAATAACAACGCCAACTGGTCCATACAAGATTTGATGCGACTTAAGAGCACCTTACACGACATGACACAAGTTAACACTACTTAACACGATCTCAACTAGATGCCCTAACAAACAATCATATCAATAAACATTATACAATAAATCAGTCAATTTTAGAATTATAATAATTGCTAACAAGCCTTGGCCCGACATCTTATCTAGCACAACATAATACAAGTTAAATCTACTCAAGACGATGTTTTAATAAAAGGCGAGTCCATTTATTCTGAGACGACAATCCACTACGTAACATAATGCTTTATGCTTTAATTTTTAGGGAATACATTTTTGGAGTTTTATATTTCGTGTTCGTGTCTGACACGCTCGCATCTCTAACCATCATTCTTCGCCCGTCAACTTCAAATGCGTGACTTTTGGCCATTTAATGATGCTCGAACGGCATTGTCATTGTGCCCGTGCAAAAATAAACAACCATAATCAGCATCATGCGACTCTCAGGCAATCCGACAGACGTTTAGACAGACAGTCAGTTAGAGAGACGCTCAGTTAGTGACAGCCACTAGCCGGGTCAGTTGTTGCGGGTCATTTGATGACATGGCCTTTCAATGCCGTTTGTTATTAATGCGCCTGTTTGTTGTCTGAGCAACAATAACGCATTTGAAACAACAAAATCAACTTAAAGAAGAAGAAGAACAGGAGAAATAACTACGCATCATGATAATAGCACAGTAATATGAATGTTGACCCCGCTTAACGCCCCCGCAGCGACTAACGACCGCCGATTAGGCTGCGGCCAGCAGCAGCAGCAATGGCCACCAGCAGCGCGATGGTCGTCGCAGCGGAAACGGAACTGTAAGTGAATGCTAGTGCTCCCTCCATCGACTTCCGCTCTTCAGTTGCTAAATAGCAGCTCATTTGTACAGCTGATAAGTTGTTGACAATTTCACTTGGCTGCGGCCTTCGTTTCAATTTATTGTTTTGGCCCATTCCCAACCAACTTGGCCTACTTGCCTAATTTAGTTGCCTGTGTTGATTTCGTCAACGCGCTTTGATTGATAACGCGCCAAGTTTGTGACTAAAACATGTCTTAATGTCTGTTAAATATTTGATGAGCTCATGTGCAAAGTTTTCTTCTCAATTAATGGAGCTAGCAGAAACTATAAAAGGATCATTTATTATGAAGTTTATTTTTATGGTACCTGAGTTGAGAATAGTTGAACTTTCTAAATAAATGGGTTTGATTTTACAAAATATATTTAATAAATTTTTGGAATAAATTCAGGCTTTTGATTAAGCCTGTTCTCTTTAACTTACAGTTTTATCAGAAAAAGTACCTTTAAATTATGTGTAAATAAATTTAAAAATAAAAACTATTTAAACACTTGACAGGAGCGCATCCTGTTCCGTTTGTTGCGCTTATTACACACATGATTAATGCAGTTTTCTGCTTGCTTTTTATGATTACAATTTTTTATTTTATTTAAATAATATAATTCAAATAAATCGCACATTAATAAATGAAATTAACATCAGCAGCGAAAAAATCAAATATAAATATATATATTATGAAACTTCCAGTTCCTGTGGGCAGCAAAAATTTAACGGATACGACAACGGATACGTAGGAGCGCAAGTTTATAGCGTCAATTGCTATGGAAGTTGGTTATCGAGCTAAGTTGAGCTGTGATGATGGAATAAGCCCAGACCCCAAGCCCAACTGGTATCATAATCTAGCGAGCGAATGAGCGAGCGAGCGACCCAGTCTATAAAGTTCATGGCGAGTCATAAAATCGAATCGCAGCACTTAACAAATACTTGATTTTAAACTAAAGGCCAACGCTTGACTAAGCGCACTCAAAAATGCCCGCCCAAAACTTTGGGTGGGCGTTACAATGGCATTCAAAGTGGACTTGAGCACAAGTACATTGACTTACCAACAGGCACTGTGCTAAGTTCGAGCTGTAGTTGCTGGCTTTTATTTAAAGTTGTGCTGGTCAGTCATGTGCATGGAAGCGTTCACGAAGTGGTTACGGGGCGGGACGCTTGGGATTGGGCAGTGGAAAGTGCTAGGATTTTGTCATGGTCCAGTCGTAGCATTTTATTTCTTAATTTTGTTTTCTTTTTTTTTCGCCTAATACTAATTTGATTTTTCTGTAAGCAAGCACTGCTTATTGACCCGCATCAACTCAGCTTTTACTTTTCTTTTTTCCCAACAAAAATTTGCATAGGGCTTGAAATTGGAACAGGGTTCGTCGCCAGGACTTGGATTGGGTCACTGCAACAACAACTGTCTGTGTCCATCGTTGCCGTTATTAGCCGCCCGTGTCAGGCAGTTTGTCGTAACATAATGAAATACATGGCTAACATGTTTCAACGAGTGCAACCAGCCCCGCTCCACTACGCTTCACTCCTTGTCCGCACACGGCTTGCTGGGGCATGTTGCATAAAATGCCATTTGAATTTGTGTTTTGTTATATACTACACTACACACATACACACAAATGCACTCACAGTTCCAGATATATCTAAAGCTATATCTATTGTTATTGCTTAGCTGAACTTTTGCATAGTTCGGCGTCGCTTTACGAATACGTAATTGAAAAATACGCATATCTTACAGTTTGCTTATTGACTTTTATTGGACAGTTCGACTATAGTCGGGCTTTGTGTAGGGCATAGACTGGAGACACTTAAATTGCTTGGCATTTAAATAAATGCATTTCTAATGACAATTAGGTTTGTAGAGCTATAAAACTTAATGAAATTAAAATAACAAGGATTTCATTTATGTGCCAAGGTAATTAATTAAATGTAAGCATTAAACTTGGAGAGATTTCTTACAATATTAAATCACAAGTCAATAATTTTCTAATAATAACTAAAATTATAAAATATTTAAATAATGTTAATGTGTTACAACTGAAAAGGCTTGTGAACAATAAAAGATTTTTTTATTTTTTTATACCCTGAACACATTAAAAATGGGTATAAAACCCATTAAAAATGGGTATAAGGGTACATTGTATTTGTGCGAAAGCAAAATGTATGTAACAGGCAGAAGGAAGCATCTCCGACCCCATAAAGTATATATATTCTTGATCAGCATCAATAGCCGAGTCGATCTAGCCATGTCCGTCTGTCTGTCCGTCCGTCCTTCCGTTTGTATGAACGCAAGGATCTCAAAACCTATAAGAGCTAGAGACTTGATACTTTAGATGTAGGTGCTCCTAGTTCCCGCGCAGATCGATTCCGATAATCGATAACTTACTCCGTTTCTAAGCAATCGATAAAAATCGATATCGATATCCTGTTTTTTGGGGAATTTTGGTAAATAATAAGAGCTAGAGTCACCAAACTTGACATATAGCTTCTAAAGTAGAATATATATACGCATTTGATGTTGGAAGAAGAGGGTTTAGGGTATTCACTAGTCGGGAGTTCCCGACTAGAACCTCTTACTTGTTTTAATTTTTTATCAAGAAAAAATTCTTTTTAGCTTACCTTAATCTGCCTGTTTGAGCTTATATATTTATTTATATTTAATGGAAATAAAAATGTGAACGAAAACATTAAAAAAATGAATTACGAGACCATCGAAATATATAATAAATATTGCGTAGAGAGCTTTAAATACAATACGCATACAAAATAATAGTAAACACAAATCAAATAAAAATAAAAAGTAATTCTAGCTTGTTAAGCTATTTTATAAAATGAAATGTACTTGCAACAAATTTTAACAAAAACTATTTTCCCACATATTTTTAATATTTAGATCGTTTGTTTTTGTTTTTAATTCGTTCGTATTTTACTTGCTGTTATCCGCAGTTGATTTATTGTTACTTAGCACCCAAATATGCTAAAGCAATAAACTGCATACAAATATTTGCTAACACATATGAAAATATATATTTACATATGACTGTGTGCAAGTAACAGGCCTGAAAAATATAAATAAATATAAAATAAACAAATAATAAAAGAAGTAAAACAAATGGAAAATAAATCGTAATGAGAGGGAAAGGCAAGGCCGCAGCCGCAGTGAAGGCGGACAAGGCAGAAATTCGCTCTGATTGTGAGTTGTTGGAATTTTGAATAAAGAAAAAGGAAAATTGAATTTTTTGCTGGTTATGTGTACAGATAGACGACTCATATTTAGCTTCGTTTCTGTGTTGGTGTGCGTCTGCCGGTATATGAGTTGGGCGTGCAGAAATACGGATTATTATTGCCATTGCGTAAATAACAATCATTCCGGCTACGTTCACGGCTCCAACGGACTGGTCTGCCCTGGCACTTTTATTAAAAAATTTCATGGCCTACAGCTATGCCCGTCTGCGATGAGAAGGGTAGGTGGGGTGGGTGGAGGGGGTCGGGATTGGAGCACTTGCTCGTATAAGCTGGCAGCGGGCATAGCCGAAAAACTTTCTGGTCTCCAACTTTTAATTATAAATAATTTTCAACATTTTAAATATGTCGTTGGCACGCAAATCTGTGCGACATTGCGGCAAATGTTGGTAAAAAAAAATACAGTTTTCAATTGGTTACCGACTGGAAAATGCCCTGTATACAATTCTTAAATATCCAGGAGATACAAAAAAAATTATTCAGACTGATAGAAATATATATATGTGTCTTACATATTACTAAACACTATCAGAAGTATATACCGATATCCTTACTTCTTCCTGTGATCGCCATTTATGAATCTTCCTTATACCATTCATAAATCATATTTCTATTTCTAGTGCAATACAGGATAGTGAAAAAGATTTGAGTATTGCGACTGGAAACTGAGAGGTCTTCCTAGGCTTTGCCTTTGGCGACAACTGCCAAATGCAGTTTTTTATGGCTTCGAAGCTGCTTCAAATACTTTTTGTTCTCTTTGCAGCGTTTTTTTTTCTATTTTTTAGAGCTGGGTCACAAGGCATGTGCGACTGCGGTTAAAAGTGCGGAAATACATTGAAATGACAATAAAACTAAAAGTTGCTGGTGCTACGTTTTTTTTTCTTTCTGGGCCTGACTCAATTTTAAAGTTTATGCTCTAGACAGCAACCATGTGCAGCATCAGCATCAGCAGCAACAACAACAACACAATGTTGGCCAAATATATTTGTTATATATATTTGGGTTTCTTCGTTTTATTTGAGGAACTTATTTTAAATGTGCTGCTAATAGCAGTTTGCACTTGTTTCTTGTTTTTTTTTTTTTTTTTTTTTTTTTTTTTGTTGCTGTGCTTGGCATTTATAAATTCTGGACAGTTTTGGCATGCCTTGAAACTAAAAGTTCTTAAATTCAACACAAGTTAATTGTCGCATCACAGAAATATTTGAACACAGCTCAACAGGCACAGGAACATCAGGAACAGATTCTCAAAGGAGATTTATAGTTCTTAGGAGTTCCCTATTTGAAACACAAATAATTTATTATTGCAGTCCTGATATATAAGGCATTAAAATTATCTTTTCTGACTAAACTATATGCATTTTGCCTATACATTAAGCCTTACAGATTTCGGCGATTGCAAAGCCCGACAATTGATTTCCCAAACAGGTTGACAATATTGATCTAAAACCAACAATGTTTGTAACTGTAAACTAGCGTCTAGTTAATCAAACAGAGCTTAATCTTAGTTTTGCTTTAAAATGTAGAGTTATAGCCAAAAACGTTGACACATTAACACACTTGAGTTTTGACAGTGTTATGCTCTCGGCAGCTGGTCACCAGATTTCCAAGAAATTTGCTTGGCAGGAACTCTCCCAAAGACCATGTCGACAGCCTTGCAGTGCTTGCAGTCGTGTACAGATGCCTATAATGGGCGGTATGTTGGAGTGTGTGCCAGCTGCCTGCTGTAGCTGGCCCTTGGCGTGCTTGGGTTAAGTTAACCACAGAGCAGCACCTATAGCAACAACAACAACTGCATCAGGTAGTAACATAGTAACAACAACTAAGACATGGCCACAAAGCAAACATGACTTTGCAATTAAGTTATTGTTGGCCACAGGGCACCTGCCCGCATGCCCATCTCAGATCCAAGTAGTATCCGTGCGCCATTTGCCTCTATCTATATGCAGCCCATGATATGGTCGTGCGGGGGAGAGTGCAGAAAAAAGCTTTGATTTGATTTATTGCCACTTGCAGTTGCATCTTAAATCATGGCCAATGCCAACTCCAGCGCCAGCGCCTGCTGTTGTCTGCTTGTTGTTTAAGTCCAAATTGTTGCTTACGAATTTATTCACTTGACCAAAGCTTGGGGTATCTGGGCCTGGCTAGCGCTAATAACGGCCAACATTATGTGGTTATGCTTCAAGAAAGTGCTATTCAAATTGTAACGAATTGTTATGCAAATTTGTTTCCTCGTCTTGGCCATTGTTTGGTCAAGCAGTGGCTGAAGCACCGACTCAGCAAATGGCGCCCAATATGGGCATACAGCATCTGTGCACATATATATTCGGTATCTACGTTTAGCTTCTTCCAGCTTCTTTATCGATCAGTCCATGACTGACGTTTAATTTGGGCATACGACCTAACTCAATTTTCGTTTGTGAGGAACGCAATTCCCACACAACTTCCTTCCCTGCCTTTTGATACAGCTTAATTGCTGCGTCTTTTAGTCTTTTTTCTTGTGCAATTTCGAAAATCCCCCGTTTTTTTTTTGGTTCTGTCGAAACCACAAAATGCTGTTGCATTTGGTCAGAAAAAATTGGTAGAGACAACAACAAACAAGAGGCAGATAAAATTGTGGTTTTCACATTTCATACTTTTTTACTTGTCGTTTTTGCTGTTGTTTTTGTTATTCTGGCACGCCCACAAACCATAGTGGTTGCCATTGTGGTGTTTTCTTTCAGGCTTAGATCACATTCTTGAGCATGTAATTGTTTGGGTGACCCAGGTCTTATCTGATTTCTCTTGACCCAATCTGCTGGTCAGCCACTTCTTATACCCTACGATTTTTGTACATATTTTGAACAAGATTGAATAGTCTGTTTGCATCTCATCCACTTTATTACGGTTGAATAATTAACGCTTGACTTTTTCGATTGTATAGCCTTTGTATTCCCTTAATTATGCTTCAGCCTTCCGTCTGCCTGCAGGATATATTACACTTGTTTTCGTATAGTCGAAATTTCACAACACAATTTCGTGGCATTTAAAAAAAATCACTATATTTTTTATTAAAATTTAATTCAATTTATTAGGTTTTTTTATTACAATTGTTAGGTTTTGGGACCATTTTTTAGTAGCTCTTCGTATGTGTTTTTTGTCGAAGGCAATTTCAATTGCTACGCCATGTTCCGATGTTTGATAGAAAAACACTAAGCCGTTGCAAATAAAGCAACAAAAAATGCTGGCGAATAAAAATGGACGAGACTCGATTTTCAGATTTGAGTCACGTTGTGCACATGGGATAAATTCCAGGCATTACGTATACGCGACGAGTGCCGTGCACGAGGCTTGGTCGGGCTTTTGATATATAAAGCCTTTTGCACTATAACTCAGCATTAATAGTTGATATTTGATTATTTTTATGGCAGGCAAATCAGAAATTGAAAAAATATTTGCACGGCATTTGGATGCTCAATTCACTAGGCTGCAATCGCGGCGGAACATTTAAAGCACTTCAAAGTAAAACACATTGTTTAACAAGAGTGACTTACTCAAAAGTTCTTACTCGGAAGTTCCCGACTGGGGGATACCCTGAACCATCTTTAACCAATACCAAATGCAGCTTAAGCTACGCGCTTATTTGAAAAGGCATTTAGAAAATATGAGAGAAAAAGTTGCTTCCCCGTCAACGAACTCTAACTCTTGACTCCATTCAATCTCCCTACCGCCTCATGCTCTACAACCATACCAAGAATTGTGGTGGGTAATATATCTCCACCATTCTATAAGCGACACTTCCCTTCTTGTAGTTTTTGATAGGCCGAGATATGTCGCTTTTAAAGACTTAGTATCGCAATGATCAACGGCGCAGTTATGTCGTTTAAAGATCGGTCGAGCTTTGTATGTATGTATATATTATATCGTTTTAAAGCAACATTATCTCGTCATTGTCAAGGGGCGGTGTTACGTCGTTGCTAAAAACGGCATAGCTTCGCTGTTGATCATGCCGATCAAAAATAGTTTTTCAATGACATAATCTTTCCATGGTCAACGGAGAGGTTATGTTGTTTCAAAGCGTCATATCTCCGCACGACATATCTCACCATAGCATACAAAATCAGGATTTGATATCGAATTTGATCGATTGCTTGAGAAAAAGCAAGCTATCGATTATCGAAAAAAAATTCGTGCTGCGTACATACATTTACACATCACCATTACCCTTGATACCCATTATCAATGGATTCAAGGTATAAAAAGTATTTAAAAACAATTCACTTAATGTTTTGTTCATATATTTTAATCGAATATGTGAGTAAACCAAACATTTGGTAGCTACCTGGCATTTTTGCACATTTTTTCTTGATTTTTTAAATAAACATTTACATTTAAGCCTCACATGGCAACTGACCTCAATGAAGTGTTAGAGAGCTGTGCAGAAAAAATTGGGGAGGAAAACGGAAATTATTGCAGCTCAATAAAACATGAAAGCAAACACACAGGTGAGGAAAATTGTAATAAGCCTCACGTAGCAGGCAGCTGATACCAAAGGGGAAATAAAAGAGAAAGAGAGAGCTCACGCGTAGGATAGAAAGAGAATCAAAAACAATTGGATATACATTTGTCAATAACCACACGCAAAATGATGCAGGCCTGTTGCTGCCTGGGTCGGTGGGTGGTTATATGGGCAACTGGATAGCTGTGGGTTGTCGTCAGGCAGGATGCGATAAGTTATTGTACAATGGTTTGTGGGCAACGCAACTTGTAAGTGTGGTCAACGGGTTGAGCCAGTGGCTGGGCATATCGTAGAAAGAGTGCAATGGGTGTCACACCTGCGATACAAATCTATTGTATTTCAATAATGCATTTTCTGGCAGCGTACAAATAAACAACCGCAGAGAGGGGACACAACACATGGCTGCAATCATAAATTTATGCTCCATGTTTATATCAAGTGCAACTAGAGCTGCGCTGACCCACAATCTAACACAATGCCACGGTTTTTGTTTAATGCATGTTTAAATTGCAGAGCAAATAATATTGTGAAGCTGCTTTTAACTTAAAACAAATTTAGCTTCAGGTTCTTTTTTGTTTTTGGCTATTTGCCCAGCTGTGAATGTAAATTTGCACGCCTGAGCAGCGATTTTCTGATGTCAAAACTAAACAAATACGTATACAGTGCGAATACGTATTATATTCCATCTATATGCTTCGCTACGCTGTTGTACTCTGATTATATATAGCTCAAAGCTTCACCCATTACCCGCAAAGAGGACTTAAAGACGTTCAGAGTCAAAAAATGTGCTCAATTGAATTAAGTTGCCATTTGTCATCGCAAAGGAGGTCGGCTTGTACATTGTTGTTGTCAGGCGAAATGGCACGAAATGCTATAAAGAAATTGTAAGCATCGCAAGAATATATTAATAGCAATCGAAATATCATCGTCGAAAACAAATAATCGTTAAATTTTATTGAATTTTACATTTGTAAACATGATGTAGCCATAGACAGATAAAAAATATGTTCGCATAACAACAACAGATACAATTTGTGTATTTTGACTGTCACGAAATTAATGGGAAGGGTCTATTAAAATGTATAATGCAAATCTTAGAGTAGTCATGAGTATAAATAATAAATGAACTATAAATATTATTTAAAGTTCAACAAATGTTAACAATCTTACTGTCCGCTTACTTAATAAGGAACTGCTTAATAACCCTCATAAAAATTACTTAAATTTATACGAACTTTATACTCAGTCACTTCAACTGCTATATTCAATATACACAAGGACACGCACGCATCCACATGTGGACTACGAAGTACGGTCGTGCATCAATGGGCCGAAAGCTTGGCGTGTCCTGTTCCGCTTTTGGGCGCCTCAGCTTCAGGCTTGCATGTGGCACGCACAGACTGAGTTGGCAGCAGATTCGGCCTTTTGTCTTTGTGCGCCCATAACAAACAAGTCAACGGTTTGTTATTGTTTATCTTACAAGTAACGGGACATTATAGCTTTTTATGCCATTTACGTTTTATGTCATGTTGGCGTTAAGCAAAGTCGATCGTCCTTTCGTGGGCATATGCCAAAGCCAGCAGCTACTTCAGTAGTTTATGACTGATGGACATGATATGTGTGGATATGTGATACTGACCTACGTATATACATATGTATATGTATGTGTGGTGTTATTATTGTCATTCCAAGCACACGCAGAAGCTACCAACTTTTGGCCTCATGTTTTAGACTAAGTAGCTGCCCTGCCTGAAGACTTTTGCCGAATTTTTTTTTGTTTCGTTCATTTTTTTAAGTGACATTTGTATAGCTTTTTAATATTATGTAACTGGCGTTGATGTGCCGTCACGTTTCTGTTTTTAATGTCCAATAAAGTGATCGTTTCAGATAAACTCCTAGAGCAAAGCAAACGAATTCGCAGCATTTGGCTGAGAAATTCGCAAATAAAATGTTAATGCTTAGAAAACTGCATTTTCACCATTATTAGTTGGGACTCGTGTATACAAGTGCTTTGTCGTTATTAGCCCACACATAGTGCTTGAGTTTGCTGTCAATCTTTTTGCCTGTTCGGCCTATTTCATGTAATCTTCAATTTCAATATGCAGCTTTGCGGCTGCTTACGAACCGCAGTTAAAAACTTTTACACCAGATCTTGATAAAGTGTTTGTTAAGAGGACAAAGGGAATATTGAAATTACCATAAAAACGGATCAACATTTTTATAAATCAGCAGGGAAAATTTCTGATTGACAAGTCTAACAAATTGTTAGTGTTAATTAGACTAAGCCACCGTTTAAAAATGTAAGGCAGTTTATTATTATACTTAGACTTTAAAGTCAAGTTTTCTGCGAAAATACATTTGTCCAACATTCACAAAGGCTTTTGGACTTACGTGTTGCTTTATGCCTTATAAAAGTTCAAAAGCAAAGCATGCTAAGCTTTTTGTCATCAAGGTAATAATTTTTGCCTATATTACTTTCCACCATATTCCTTTGGCCACACACTACGCATTCGCAACGTCAGCTTAATTGAGAAGGGTACCAAACTTCTCTGCCTAAAATATGTCAGTTGTCGTGCTACACGAGTTCTTTGGCCGGTGTAGCCCTTGTTTTTGTGTTGTGGTTAGTGACATAAAAATGCGGACCTGGTACCAGCAAATGCGTTGCAAATTAAAAGTTTGTTGAAAGCGGTTTGCGTACAAGCCAAATAACATATTTTAAATATTTGCCACAGAATCTCCACTCTTTCGTTGATCTGAACTTCATTCAGCCAACGCTCAAGAGTTGCACACTTGAGACTGCGCCCAGTGGGGCGCATGAGTAATGTGCAATATTATTTTTATACCCTGCGCCCATTAAAAATGGGTATAAGGGTATATTGTATTTGTGCAAAATCCAAATGCATGAAACAGGCAGAAGGAAGCATCTCCGACCCCATAAAGTATATATATTCTTGATCAGCATCAATAGCCGAGTCGATCTAGCCATGTCCGTCTGTCTGTCCGTCCGTCCGTCCGTCCGTCCGTATGTATGAACGCAAGGATCTCAGAACCTATAAGAGCTAGAAACCTGAAATTTAGATGTAGATGCTCCTAGTTCCCGCGCAGATCGAGTTTGTTTCCGATAATCGATAACTTGCTCCGTTTCCAAGCAATCGATAAAAATCGATATCGATATCCTGTTTTTTGGGCAATTTTGGTAAATAATAAGAACTAGAGTCACCAAACTTGTCATATAGCTTCTAAAAAAGAAGAGATGTATTCATTTGATGTTGGAAGAAAAGGGTTCAGGGTATCCCCTAGTCGGGAGCTCCCGACTAGAACCTCTTACTTGTTTTTGTATGCGCTAATGACAAATTCAGCTCCCGACTCGAACGGTCATGCAATAAAAATGTATCAAAATGCTATGTCAATGTGCAACAGCAGCAAAATCAAAAAAAAAAAAAAAAAAAGTAAGCTGTGTGCAACAGGAGTTGTATAAGAGAAAACGAGTCGTATACGCAATTTTAGCTTCCTGCAAAGGGGCGGTAGATGAAGCTCAGAGGTAAACAATATTTTGCAGTTCATTGAACGGAATAAGCGTATTTCCGATAAGGAAAAACCAAGCTAGCAAGCGAGGCAGCAAGAAAAAGTACTTTACACACAACACACGCACACACACACACAAATATGTGCATAAGTGTACGTATTGTGTGCATGTGCGTGTGGGTGTGTGTGTGTCTGCTCTGTTGTGGAGCAGTCAGGCAGACAGACATTGCGTGCTGTATCTGGTCTGTCTATTGGTCTGTCTAACATTGCGTTTTGTGTGTCGTACAAGCCACAACAACAACAACAAAAACAAAACGACAGCAGCAACAGCAATAGCAAAGGCAATAACTCCACGGTATTTTTGTGCTGCAATAAGTAGCCAACAATGCGAGACCGGCTATTCAAAATTTAAGCTGCTGATATCCAATACTTGTTTTGCTTTCAGCAGCTTGCATATGTCTACACACTCATACGCACACATCTTTACGTTTTTAAAAGCAGCGTAAGCCACACCTAAAGCGGTATATAAATAAAAATATATATGATTAAAATGATAAATGATTCAAAGAATGTATTTCAATTAATCGAGATATAGATATAGCATATCAACTTTCTAAAAGAAAAATTCCTCCCTCTCAAATTGTCGCCAACTATTCTCACAATCAAATCACGCGCTTTACAGTGCTCTTAGCTATCAGAATCAATTGGGAATTATTGTTTATTCTTCAAATGCACAAAATATTGAGACAAACAAGGTGTAGGAGGGCTCTGAGGTGGATCCCAGCTGATAAGCCAGCAAATATGAAACTGTTTCGTATATTTAATGCAAGCAGATGCAAAAATTGGTGGCAAGTGGAGAAACAGTTGCATAAATAGCGAAAAATATACGATAATTGCGTGCTGTTGGCATTAAAATACTATAGCTGTTGCTGTTAAAGCGACATGAGTGTGCTGCACAGGTGTTCTTCACATTTATAGGTTTAATAATAGTGTGGCAACTAGTAAGAAGTTTGTTAAAGCTTCACTGGGTGTTGTTGTTAGCTCTTAAAACCAAGCTAAACAAGAGGTTCTAGTCGGGAGCTCCCGACTAGGGAATACCCTGAACCCTCTTATTCCAACACTGAATAAATTAAACAAGAGGTTCTAGTCGGGAGCTCCCGACTAGGGGATACCCTGAACCCTCTTCCAACATCAAATGCATATATATATTCTATTCTAGAAGCTATATGTCAAGTTTGGTGACTCTAGCTCTTATTATTATCAAAATTACAAAACAAAAAGGATATCGATAATGATTTTTATCGATTGCTTGAAACGGAGCAAGTTATCGATTATCGGAAGCACCTACATCTAAAATTTCAAGTCTCTAGTTCTTATAGGTTCTGAGATCCTTGCGTTTATATATACGGACGGACTCACGGACGGACGGACAGACCGACGGACATGGCTAGATCGACTCGGCTGTTGGTGCGGATCAAGAATATATATACTTTATAGGGTCGGAGATGCTTCCTTCTGCCTGTTACATACATTTGTATTTTGCCCTATACTCTTTTATATTTTAATCTGTTCATGGTATAAAAAGGACGTTAGAACACACACTTAACAACAATTGAAAAAATATCAGATGTGCTCAGGATGATGAATCGAAATGAATAATATTATTGAATAGAATAGTATTAAAGCAGCATAGCATGAACCAAAAATACCATAATTTACAAGTAAATCATGAGACAAATATTTGCACATAAAAGAAAAAGACTAAACTTGTGTAACCATTGAATCAAACATAAAGACCCAGACGATATCTATAAATACACATAGATATAAAGATGCAGATACAGGGCTAAGCTGCTAAGTATTTCACTAAATGAAATGCACATTCAACGTCAAATCTATAGTCCCCTCCCTCTGACATTTTATAAAAAGTAGAGCAGCTTGAACAGCTATGGCACATGCAAGGTCCGAATGTCCGACTATTCAGCAGAGTAAGCAACATTTGAAATTCGACCAAAAGCTACACAAAAAAAGAAAGGGTGCACAGCACACACTAACACACGCCCACATACAGAATCCTACACAAAGGCAGACCTAAACACACAGCGGAAATTTTGCGTCGCACATGTGACAAGTTTTTGTTGCAAGTGGCAAAAAGTGTTCAGCGTTCAGTTGAGCTCAGCTTAGTTGAGTTGCCGGTTAAGGTGAGCTGCCATTTTTGCAGTTGCTATATCAAATTGGGCGCCAGCTGACCAGAGCAGCAAAAAAAAAAGAAAGGTAAATAGCATGGCATGCCTCGCGGGGTCAGGACCTCAAATCGTCGCCGTCACATGATCGGGCGACACACACACTTTTTGCGCGTCCAACAACTTTGAAAATGCATTTCACAGTGGCTTTCATTTTGCTGCTTGTTAGCCACGCCCCCGCACAGCGCCCTGCAGCACAGCATCGCGTTGGTTATAAATTTAAACCCTATGCGGTTAGTTTTTTTTTCATCCTGCTTTTCGTTTTTCGGATGGTTTCAAAACAAGCCCCAACAAAATCTTGAGTTAACATCCAGTTCAATTCGCGTACGCGCTCGCTTTGTCCCTGAGTTCATATTTTTTTATTTTTGGTCTGTTTTTTTCAGTAGCTATTCCACATTCTAGGGTTAAACGTGCTCTCTCGGTTCAGTTAGGGTTTAAACGACAAAGTGCTGGCGAAATTGTTTCGCTTCAACATTACCTTTAACCTGGCTTCCCGCTTTTCGCAAGAAATAGTTTTTGTTGCTTTGCGCTTTTGTAACTTTTATCATGGTCCCGCTCCTCTCCTGCAGCACATCCCGGCGTGCGGTCTAAGGTTTAATTGCATATGCTGGCCATGCGTTTTGTGCTACTCGACTAAACCTCAAGATGTTAAGCTGACTTATAGTTCTCTGAGAGGTTTTCCATCAGATTTTGTGGCCAGTTTATTGATTTCACACCGTCGTAACATATTGAGAACGTAATTGGAAATTGATGTGCTTGAAGCAAAGGTAAATGGCTAAAAATGTAAGCAAAAACTTGTTTTTATCTAATGGTTATTTTCACTTTCGCGAAGTTTTTGCGGATTAAACTCATAACGTCCTTAGGATTGTGAAAATATAACAAATTGGAACACTTCAAACTATTGAGCATAAATTCGAATGAAAAGAAATAATATCACCACAGCCGGAAGGGAAATTCAAAGGGAGCTCCCAACGAACTTATATCAAGGAAAATTGTAATGAATAACAGGAAATTTTAAAAAAATTGAATCGTGCATGGAAATTAAAATGATTAACAGGGAATTAATCTTACATGGTAAAATAAGTATGCAAAAATGGGTAGAGTTCAGAAACTTACTTTTCCAAGGAATATCCAAATCAAAATATACTCTCAGCGACACTTTGGACGCAATTTAACCTTTAGATTTATTCAGTTGACACACGGCTGCTGGGCCAGGGTCCGTTTGACTCCCTCTTCAATTAAACCGGTCAGGTCTTAGTCGGAACTATATTGAAAAAAACCGCAACAATTCCCAAAAGCCAGCAAAGCAACTGCCCAGCGGAACAATATAAAACGCATCAATAGAGCACGAGCTGTAAATAAAAGCGCATACGCCACATCTACAATCGATGGCCTCCTGAACCTTGCCCCACGGTAAACTGGAAACAATACACAGCAATAAGGCCCAAAACGTAAAGCGATACAAGGGACCAGAACAAAAAAAGTGACCAAAGAGCAACAAAAAAGGCAATCGGTGTGGCGAAATGAAGAGCGATGCCTGCGAGTAGCTGATGAAGCGCAGTGTATTGTCAACTCGCGTTTAGAATCAGAAACAACTGTGTATGTGTATGTGTGTGTGCGTGAGTATCTGTGTGTGCGTTTGTGTGCAACTTGGAGCAACACCAGGCTACAGTTGAAACCCGACCTGTTAAGCTGTCAAGCTGCATAGAGTTGGAACCATTTAATAACCAGCGGGCATTACGGATTTCTCTCCGCCTAAGCTGCGTATACGCTGTGTGCCCAAATTCTAAAACTATGCCCGCAGCGAACGATTGATGATCAAAGCTGTAACTGCAAATCATAACATGCACGTTTATTGAACATGTTGCATTACATATACGATGCTTCCATTTGGGTTAGGTGCGGGCTGCATCAACTGTTGACCACGGCTGGTTCTGCTTAAAACCATTCAAACCCCAAAGCATATTTTGGCTTGATTCGACAGAATTTGCATGGTAAAGCCCTTTGTGCTGATAAGCCGAGTATATTTGCATATATACATATTATATATATATATATATATATACAATTGTTTGTTATAGTATATTATTAAATGCCCAAATTGCTGACAAATGCAAACATAATTAGGTGGATTTTGTATTTATCAGCTGAATGAGGCAGTCCCATATTTATATATGTATATATATATATATATATATATGTGTAGCATCGATAATAAGGACATTTTTTGTATGCTGCGTTGGTTATGGGGACAATTCGCTCTTTTGGGGACTGACCTTAAAATTTTTAGGACTGGAATGTCTCTTTTGGGGACTTTTCATAATTCTTCATAATTCTTAGTTCTTAGAAGAAACCTAAGGGTTAATAAAAATAACAAT
The DNA here is from genome assembly GCF_003285875.2 of Drosophila novamexicana. Lineage (NCBI taxonomy): Eukaryota > Metazoa > Arthropoda > Insecta > Diptera > Drosophilidae > Drosophila > Drosophila novamexicana. The sequence goes on along the minus strand of NW_020824808.1, from coordinate 4,523,568 downwards.
ACCTTTTTCTTAACATTATCCAACCAGCACTTTGCCTGTACCTCAATTACTATAATATTTATATTATCTTAAAGTTGGTCCACTTTATGGCGAGAAGATTTTTCGGGAACACAGATTTTAAATGCGTTTGCTGACATCTGCATAACTATGATGTAATCTGATTAGGTTTATTTTGCATGCATTTGATCATTAAAAAAGAACAAAACACAATTCGTACGCTAGTTCTCCCATAATATATGTTTTTTACTAATATGTATATATCCTCATTTGGTCGATGTGGCAACTCTACGAAATGAAAATGAAATGAAACAAACTCCATTTAGGGTAACGTGTTTTATGAGGACTCAGTTCCCGAAATACTCTCAGTATATAACACAAAAATTGTTCGTTATAATGTACTTTATATATAAGGTAAGTTTTAGGGACAAAAACGCAACGTGTATTATAAGGACACAGGAACGATGAGATTTGGTTCAGTTCACACTTCAATTTAGTAAATAACAGTCAAATAGCTGTCCCCAAAAACATACTGATTTTATATAAATATAGAGACTCATATATAGAGGTTATGAGGACTAGGGAACAGTGAATTTCGATAAAACTCACTAAACTAAATAAATATAACGCGAAACCACATAAGACTCAGCAATATTTTATTAAATTTATACATTTTAAATTTAGTGGCAGACTGGCTTAATTGAAATTAAGAGTCAAATTTATTTTGAATGTAGTTTTGGATCACTTTAGGTTAAAGTAAAATTAATAATGTGAATTAACATAAATGACGTTATTAAATACATGCATTTAAAATGAATTTTCTTTTAATTCCAAAATTTTTTAACATAAATTAATATTAATATACGAAAAAGTATAATCCACTTATTTTAAATATGGTCAACATATTTATTATTTAATCTATTTGCGGAATTCCTTGATTTAGCCTTGCGCTGATTATCTATCCATGTTTTTACTTGCGCCGGTGTCCTACATTTTAGATATGTAGAATTATTTATAACTGTGTTGCATCGATTAAGTGACGGCAATCCTTTAAGCGACAACAGGTCGCCAAAAGCCTGGTATATTTCTTCACGCTCTTCATTCGACCACCGGTTTCTTATCGTTTTTCCAAATGATGATCCTGTTAAATAATAGAGTTTAATACAATTTAGTGTGAAAAAGAATAACGTTTTAGTAATATAGAAAAATATTAAAAACTTTGCAGTCGGTTGCAACCGTCGCAATACTCAATCATAGACCAATAACAGATTAATACAGCCTACCAGAACAATTTATTAGGTGATATCAATTTTAAACATTCGCCACGCACCCAGTCAATCGTAGGCAAACTAATTTTTATCGATCTTCAGAGTAGTCCATCAATAGTATTCATGAAAAAGTTAGTCAAGCTCTAAGATTGTGTAAGATTTGCGATTGTGCAATTTAAAACGATTTTTAGGATTTACAACGCCCCCAGTGGTCGTCATTATATAATTGTAGCACTTTACCTATCGTGGATATATACGTGTATATATTTCAAGCCCAAAGTTTCTAACTTCAATGGGCCCGCAAAATAAGCACGATATATTTTTTCACTTTGCGAATGAGGATAAATAGGACAGACTAATCGCAATGCATGTAAGCACGTGACAAAAATATGTAGGTTGCAATTCAATACTCACTACTTGGACGCTTTCCTTTTGCATTGGATTTTTCTACAATTTCATCATCGGAAATATTAAATTCGCTTTCTGATCGCTGTTCAGAATAATCTGATTCCGAATCCTCTAAAGGATCATCTGCAAAATACATTTTAAGTATAATGTAAAAACATTGACAATAGGGCTTATTGGATAAGTAATTATTAGATAAGTTAAAATATTATATTCTACACAATAACTACACTTAGTATCACTCACAACCTTGATGAATATATTTACTCACTTTCTTTTAACTGATCAAGGGCTACTGTGTTTTCATCCTCAACATTATTTCCAAGAGCTGCCATAAGCATCTGGGATACTTCGGCAATCTCCGCTACTGTTACAGGGACTCTGTAGATTTCTTTGTGTATATCTTTATGATGACCCATAAAATTGGCAAGCCTATCAATTTGGACATCTTCGACGTTAAGCATCGATGTATAGGTAGCTAAATGCTTTCGAAGCATCGTTCCCCTTAAGGCCCCTGGGCAGCGAGCCCCACAATCCAGGGCAAATCTTTTTAGAATGGGGCAAGCCCGTACATACTGCTTTGCTAAAGGCTTGGCGTTAGGCACGCTAAATATGTAATCATTATTTTTCTTAACACCAGCTCTTTTACGATATTTAAGAATAGTTTCAATACAATACTTGTCAAACGGTGTGAGCAGCACTGGCACAGTTCGATTTAGTTTTCCACGGATAGTCAACCTTGTATATTTTTGAGCAATTTCTCTAGTTTCTTTCGTGAGACGGTCGAAGTTTTCTTTATCCACATTTTCATCGATGGCGTGGCCTGTTAGATAGTTCTCAATTGTTAGTCTTTCAATTTCACCAGCTCTACGGCGGTTAAAAATTTGAAGGCCAATTAGTGTGCTTTGTATTAACGATGTCCATGACAAAAAATCAAACTTAATTTTCAGCACACTAAGAGAATTTTCAGACTTTTTTATCACATAATCAAAAAGTTTTTTGATGTCTTCTTTACATGGTACGATAGTTGGTAGAGCTCTTTTTTTCTTTGACTGATCTTCTATAGCTTTTTTGTTTATAAAAAGAGGGATTTCGGTTTCCCATAGATCAAGAAAATCTTTAATTATTTTTTTTTTTCATGATTTTGTGTTTTAATGCAATGAGTCCATAATATTTTTGCGCACTTTTTAATTAAAGTTGTAAGGTTCGTTGCGACTGAAGGTGTTTTAAAAAACAACAAAGAAGAATCCCACTGAGCCACTTTTCTGATACAAGATATCATTAAATCCAAATGTTTGGGATTAATGGCGTCTTTAAGTTCCTGTATCTCATTGGGTTCAGATTTTTTTATTTCATATAATAGTCTGCTTAGCAATCTCATGTTTGCTCTGATCATATCGTACTGAAGTTTGCCGTGCTTCATAGATTCTGCGTTTGCGAATAAAACAATCAATTCATCATATATCAGATTCCGAGAAATTGGATCATCATTTAAAACAGGCATTATTTTTGTGCGCACAACGTCGTTTGCACTTTTATGCATAAAGCCGGTTTTGGAGCGACCTTGTTTAAGCAAGTCACGAGTTCCTTTCTTATGATCGCTGCCTTTGCAATTATTAATATGACTTCGTATTGTGCTTTTGGGAAAAAATCCAGAACATCCCTTGCAACATATGAAATCAACAACTTCATTTTTAGAATTAACTCGCTTTTGACGGGGCACGATTAGAGTTCCATTATTTAACGATGCATCGATATTATGGATATAATCACCATTTTTTCTAATTTCATCAATAAGTAATCTCCGAGTTTTGTCATTTTTCGGCAGGCATATGAATTTTTGTACTTGCGGCTCATTTTTATGAACAAGCTGCAAGTGACGAGCGAATTTTGTTTGCAACTTATTGCAAAATAAGCAAAAATGTTTCTTACAATTTTTTTGGGTTTTCGCAGTTTGAATAATCAAATCCCTGACACCAGTTGTGTAAGTAAAAACTTGTTTATTGGTTGAATTATTTAAAATGCTGGACTGGTTAGTTATATCCGGAGTATAACTGGAATCGAATCCATGAGTGGAATCTGGAAAGTTAGTATTAAGCGATTGAAATGTATCATTTATCGTTGAATGATTTTGATTTTTTGCCGATGAATCTAGCCTATCATAGCCAAATTCGTTAAGTAGTTCCAAAGATCTTCTATTAGTCGATGAATTTTTAGTTGTATTGATAAATTCTTCGGATGCATCTATTTGAATATATTTAATAATAAATATATAACGAGGAATCCATATTAATTATTACTGGACATAATTCAATATTTTAAGTAAATATTTCGTATCTAATATAGTAGCACCAGGAGCTGTGCCTATATACATATTTAAGAACATTTATTTTTGTTAACTTTCAGACCTGTAAGGATGTGATAGTATGACATAGTGTATACCTCCACTTCACTTGCAGTTAATTAATCATTCGGATGTGTCTCTATTACATCTTATATTTTAATGTATACAATTATTTTTATATTACGTTAAGCAGAATGAACGTTATTAAAAAATGTATATCTGTACTGATCATGATAAGCATTTTATTTGTATATAGATAAATATTTATATTTTTCATTACCTTTACTAGAAACATATTAATATGCGACGAGAACAAGACAGCTGATAGGAACACAAACTAGCTGGAACGAACACGAATCAGTTAACAAACTATAAATTGGGTGATGTCAAGTATATAAAGTTAGCATTAGTAAATAAATATTAAAATTAGCAAAAAACGGTTTAGATATGTCGGGAGGCATATAGCTTAAAAGAGAATATACTAATCCAAGTAACGCAATGACGGATTGTTTCTTTGATATAGTAATTTTATGATAAGTTAATCAGATCTTACCAATATGAAAAATTTTTAATTCATAACATATAAGGTATTGAATCTTTTAATGTATATCTTCAGATTCTGGCTTTGAAACTGTGCTAATCAAAATTATACACATTTAACGCTTAAAATTGTGAAGGATTGCATTTATTTGCTGTGTCACTATTTGACTTATCTTTAAAAGTCAAATTTAACATTAGAATTTTAAAGGGACATTAATATTGCAAGTACTGGATTTATCTTCATTCGTTGCTGATTCACTTTCATTTAATTTAGTGCCTGCTTCTAGTGTCTATAAATATTTTAGGTATAAGGGAAAGTTTCCTTTCAATAATTGTCAAAAGGTGTGAGCAGCATCAGCACAGTTTGGTTGAGTTTTCCACGGATAGTCAACCTTGTGTATTTTTTAACAATATCTCTAGTTTCTTTCGTGAGACAGTCGAAGTTTTCTTTATCCACATTTGCATCGATGGCGTGGCCTGTTAGATAGTTCTCAATTGTTAGTCTCTCAATTTCACCAGCTATACGGCGGTTAAAAATTTGAAGGCCAATTAGTGTGCTTTGTATCAACGATGTCCATGACAAAAAATCAAACTTAATTTCCAGCACACTAAGAGCGTTTTCAGATTTTGTTATCACATAATCAAAAAGTTTTTTGATGTCTTCTTTACATGGTAAAATTGTTGGTAGGGCTCTTTTTTTCTTTGACTGATCTTCTGTAGCTTTTTATTTATAAAAAGAGGGATTTCGGTTTCCCATAGAACAAGAATATCTTTAATAAATTTTTTTTTCATAATTTTGTGTTTAATTGCAATGAGTCCATAATATTTTTGCTTACTCTTTTATTAAAGTTGTAAGGTTCGTTGCGACTGAAGGTGTTTTAAAAAACTTCGAAGAACTGAGCAACTTTTCTGATACAAGATATTAAATCCAAATGTTTGGGATAAATGGCGTCTTTAAGTTCCTATATCTCATTGGAATCCGATTTTTTATTTCATGTAATAGTCTGCTTATCAATTTCATTTTTGCTCTGATCATATCGTACTGAAGGTCGCCGTGCTTCATAGAGTCTACGTTTGCAAATAAAATAACGTCACTTGCACTTTTATGCATTGGGCAGGTTTTAGATCGACCTTGTTTAAGCAGTTCAAGTTCAGTTTAAGTTCGTTTTTTATGTTCGCTGCCGTTGCAATTATTTATGACTCCGCATTGTGGTTTTGGGGAAAAAACCAGAACATCCCTTGCAACATTTGACAAAATATTAGTCTTTAGAGTTAACTGGCTTTTGACAGGGCATGATTAGAGTTTCGTTATTTAATTATGCATCGATATTATCGATTTTATCGCTATTTTTCCAAATCTCAATAATAAGTTATCTGCGAATTATATCATTTTTCAAGGGTCATAAAAATGTTTTTACTTGCAGCTAATTATTATGTACGAACTGCAAGTGACGAGCTAATTTTGTTTGTAATTTATTACAGAAAAAGCAAAAATAAAAGTTACAATTTTTTGGGTTTTCGCAGTTGGAATAATCAAATCCCTTACATCACTTAGTGGAGTTACAGTTGTGTACGTTGAACCTTTTTTTTTGTTGGAACACTTTATATAGTGCTGGACTTACTTATATCCGCAGTATAGTTGGAATCAACTACTTGGGTGGAACGTAGATAATTAGTACCAAGCGATTGATATGTATGGAATGCTTTTACTTTTTTGATGGTGAGACTGGCCAACAAGAGGCCAGGCAAGGGATAAGTATTTTATTTATACATTTATTTCTTTTTCATATTAATATAAGACGGACACAAGACAGCTGAATCAAACACATAATAGCTGGAGCAAACACAAAACAGGTAAGAATCCATAAGGTGAGTATTCTCAAGTATATAAAGTTAGCTTTAGTTAAAATATACAAATTAGCAAAAACCGTCTAATAAGGATGTACGTCAGAAGGCATATGGCGTACAAGAGAATATTCTAATTTAAGAAATGTAATGACAAATTGTGTATATTACATAGTATTTTTATGATAATTTCCTCAGATGTTGCCAATATGATTAACTCATAATACAATTTAAGACTGAACACTCAATAATAAATATATCACAATATATAACTCTGCCAGAAATTTTATGCAAATGATTTTTTATTTAGTCCTATTGGGCTTAATTTACTTATTTGCATACATACCGAAAGCTTCAAATTGGCCCGGGTTGCACTTATTTGTTGTGTCACTTTCTAAATTAAAGTCTGCTACTGGCGCGCCTTTAAAAGACAATGTTAATTAATTAATTTTAATATGACGTTAGTGTTTTACTTACTGGATTTATCTTCGTTAGTTGTTGATTCACTTTCACTGAACTTAGTGGCTGCTTCTAGTAATTCTATAAATATTTTATGTATTATTAATTTAAAAGTAACAAAATTGTTATATATGTACACACCATTATTAAGTTTCTGACATTGCTTCTCCAATATTTCTCGATCTTCTAAAGAAATATAAGAACATATACATACAAATACATATAATTATTGAAGGGAGAAATGTCAAGCCCAACTTACCATTCGAATCAATAATCTCCGCTTCAAAACTGCCTTTGCTGAATTTTGCAATGCAAATTTTACACCCTTCGTCTATTTTAATTTTTTTTTTTGGCAATACATAATATTGCTCGCACTTAATTAAGAAATACATCCTCTCGCACGCTTTCCAGAAATTTAATGGCGCCAAGTTTTCGAGCTACGCGACGAGTCAACACACGACAAGTCAAGTCATTTCTGTAAATATACTTTTAAGGCAGCTCTGCACTATCAAATTGAATACTCGAAACGCGTTAATTTTGCTCGTTTAATGGTAATCGATATTTATGCAATTAAAATAAGAGTAAAATAAGATGTGAGAAATATATTTGATTGATGATGGATGGTGATCACGAAAGCGGTCATAAAGAATAACTGCTAGCGGAAATAACTGTTTTAATTGGGAAAAAAATTAAGCCCATTTTTTGTTAATAGATTCTTATTTTCATGCTACTATCGGTATCTTACTTACATGTGAAGCAAGGTTTGTATTACGTCATAATACAAATAGAAAATACATTTTATTCTTCATGCATTATTATTAAACATTTCATGTTGCTTAATTAAACTAAGTTAATAATAATGCTTATAAATATTAAATAATTATTTCACTAAGTTACCTATAGATGCCCGATTAATTGTAAGCATTTTTAACTAAAGACTCTAACTTAAAAATACGTTTTACATATATGGGCCTTGTACGTGATTTGAGTTAATAAAAAAACCAAGCTTATAAATAAAATATTTGTTTTATTTTTTTATACTAAAATCACGCACAAATATATTTATAACAAAATTTTATTAGGTAAGAGTCGATAGTTAAATTTTCTTACGATAACTTGACTTTGGTCAAGATATCTTGAAAAAAAAAATTATTTTTTCTTACAACTTAATTATCGACCAATCGTTCCTCTAGCAATTATATGTTATAATGTTGCTTAATTAAACAAAGTTAATAATAATGCTTATATTTATAAAATACATGTTTGTCTAAATTACCGATATATGCTCGATTAATTGTAAGAAAATTTACCTAAAGACTCAATAAAATATATTTTAAATATATTTGGGCATTTTATGTATTCTGAGTTTATTGAAAAATAAAACAAATATTTTATGTATAGGCCTTGTTATACCCTTGAAGAGGGTATTATAATTTTGTCGTGAAATATGTAACGCATAGAAGAAGACATCTCCGACCCCATAAAGTATATATATTCTTGATCAGTATCAACAGCCCAGTCGATATTGCCATGTCCGCCTGTTCGTCTGTCTGTTTCTATGAGAACTAGTCTTTCCGTTTTGAAACTATTTTTATGAAACTTTGCAAAAGTTCCTCTTTCTTATGCACGCAGAACATATGTTAAAACAAGTAAGAGGCTCTAGTCGGAAGCTCCCGACTAGGGAATACCCTAAACCATCTTCTTTCAACACAGTAAAGGGGAGGGGGTGATATATATAAAACGAAAAGATACTTGATATATACATTCTATTCTGCAAGCTACGAGTCAATTTGGGGACTATAGCTCTTATTATTTGCCCAATTTGCTCAAAAAATCAGACTTCGATATCGATTTTTATCGATTACATGGAAACGCGGCATGTTATTGAATATCGGAAACAAACTCGATCTGCGCGGGACCTAGGAGGTCCAACAGCACAAAATTTCAAATCTCTAGCTCTTACAGGTTCTGAGATCCTTGCGTTCATACATACGGACGGACGAACAGACAGACGGGCATGGCTAGATCGACTCGGCTATTGATGCTGATCAAGAATATATATACTTTATAGGCTCGGAGATGCTTCCTTCTGCCTGTTACACACCATAGGAAATATCGGTCGAAAATTACGTTGTTGTATGGAAAACATTTTTGTTGTTCAAGATATCTTGACAAAACTCGGCACCTATTAGTTTGACTAACTCCTCCTCAAAATCATGTCAACATAGGAACATTTTAACATATAGCAGCCATGGGGACGATCGGTCGAAAACTAAGTTGTTGTATGACAAATTTTTTCGTATTTTAAGACATCTTGACCAAACTCGGCACTTATTAGTTATACTATACTCCTCATATATACGCAAAATCATGTCAACATCGGACCATTTTAACGTATAATTGCTAGAGGAACGATTGGTCGATAATTAAGTTGTAAGAAAAAATAATTTTTTTTTTCAAGATATCTTGACCAAAGTCAAGTTATCGTAAGAAAATTTAACTATCGACTCTTACCTAATAAAATTTTGTTATAAATATATTTGTACGTGATTTTAGTATAAAAAAATAAAACAAATATTTTATTTATAAGCTTGGTTTTTTTATTAACTCAAATCACGAACAAGGCCCATATATGTAAAACGTATTTTTAAGTTAGAGTCTTTAGTTAAAAATGCTTACAATTAATCGGGCATCTATAGGTAATTTAGTGAAATAATTATTTAATATTTATAAGCATTATTATTAACTTAGTTTAATTAAGCAACATGAAATGTTTAATAATAATGCATGAATAATAAAATGTATTTTCTATTTGTATTATGACGTAATACAAACCTTGCTTCACATGTAAGTAAGATACCGATAGTAGCATGAAAATAAGAATCTATTAACAAAAAATGGGCTTAATTTTTTTCCCAATTAAAACAGTTATTTCCGCTAGAAGTTATTCTTTATGACCGCTTTCGTGATCACCATCCATCATCAATCAAATATATTTCTCACATCTTATTTTACTCTTATTTTAATTGCATAAATATCGATTACCATTAAACGAGCAAAATTAACGCGTTTCGAGTATTCAATTTGATAGTGCAGAGCTGCCTTAAAAGTATATTTACAGAAATGACTTGACTTGTCGTGTGTTGACTCGTCGCGTAGCTCGAAAACTTGGCGCCATTAAATTTCTGGAAAGCGTGCGAGAGGATGTATTTCTTAATTAAGTGCGAGCAATATTATGTATTGCCAAAAAAAAAAATTAAAATAGACAAAGGGTGTAAAATTTGCATTGCAAAATTCAGCAAAGGCAGTTTTGAAGCGGAGATTATTGATTCGAATGGTAAGTTGGGCTTGACATTTCTCCCTTCAATAATTATATGTATTTGTATGTATATGTTCTTATATTTCTTTAGAAGATCGAGAAATATTGGAGAAGCAATGTCAGAAACTTAATAATGGTGTGTACATATATAACAATTTTGTTACTTTTAAATTAATAAACCATAAAATATTTATAGAATTACTAGAAGCAGCCACTAAGTTCAGTGAAAGTGAATCAACAACTAACGAAGATAAATCCAGTAAGTAAAACACTAACGTCATATTAAAATTAATTAATTAACATTGTCTTTTAAAGGCGCGCCAGTAGCAGACTTTAATTTAGAAAGTGACACAACAAATAAGTGCAACCCGGGCCAATTTGAAGCTTTCGGTATGTATGCAAATAAGTAAATTAAGCCCAATAGGACTAAATAAAAAATCATTTGCATAAAATTTCTGGCAGAGTTATATATTGTGATATATTTATTATTGAGTGTTCAGTCTTAAATTGTATTATGAGTTAATCATATTGGCAACATCTGAGGAAATTATCATAAAAATACTATGTAATATACACAATTTGTCATTACATTTCTTAAATTAGAATATTCTCTTGTACGCCATATGCCTTCTGACGTACATCCTTATTAGACGGTTTTTGCTAATTTGTATATTTTAACTAAAGCTAACTTTATATACTTGAGAATACTCACCTTATGGATTCTTACCTGTTTTGTGTTTGCTCCAGCTATTATGTGTTTGATTCAGCTGTCTTGTGTCCGTCTTATATTAATATGTAAAAGAAATAAATGTATAAATAAAATACTTATGCCTTGCCTGGCCTCTTGTTGGCCAGTCTCGCCATCAAAAAAGCAAAAGCATTCTATACATATCAATCGCTTGGTACTAATTATCTACGTTCCACCCAAGTAGTTGATTCCAACTATACTGCGGATATAAGTAAGTCCAGCACTATATAAAGTGTTCCAACAAAAAAAAGGTTCAACGTACACAACTGTAACTCCACTAAGTGATGTAAGGGATTTGATTATTCCAACTGCGAAAACCCAAAAAATTGTAACTTTTATTTTTGCTTTTTCTGTAATAAATTACAAACAAAATTAGCTCGTCACTTGCAGTTCGTACATAATAATTAGCTGCAAGTAAAAACATTTTTATGACCCTTGAAAAATGATATAATTCGCAGATAACTTATTATTGAGATTTGGAAAAATAGCGATAAAATCGATAATATCGATGCATAATTAAATAACGAAACTCTAATCATGCCCTGTCAAAAGCCAGTTAACTCTAAAGACTAATATTTTGTCAAATGTTGCAAGGGATGTTCTGGTTTTTTCCCCAAAACCACAATGCGGAGTCATAAATAATTGCAACGGCAGCGAACATAAAAAACGAACTTAAACTGAACTTGAACTGCTTAAACAAGGTCGATCTAAAACCTGCCCAATGCATAAAAGTGCAAGTGACGTTATTTTATTTGCAAACGTAGACTCTATGAAGCACGGCGACCTTCAGTACGATATGATCAGAGCAAAAATGAAATTGATAAGCAGACTATTACATGAAATAAAAAATCGGATTCCAATGAGATATAGGAACTTAAAGACGCCATTTATCCCAAACATTTGGATTTAATATCTTGTATCAGAAAAGTTGCTCAGTTCTTCGAAGTTTTTTAAAACACCTTCAGTCGCAACGAACCTTACAACTTTAATAAAAGAGTAAGCAAAAATATTATGGACTCATTGCAATTAAACACAAAATTATGAAAAAAAAATTTATTAAAGATATTCTTGTTCTATGGGAAACCGAAATCCCTCTTTTTATAAATAAAAAGCTACAGAAGATCAGTCAAAGAAAAAAAGAGCCCTACCAACAATTTTACCATGTAAAGAAGACATCAAAAAACTTTTTGATTATGTGATAACAAAATCTGAAAACGCTCTTAGTGTGCTGGAAATTAAGTTTGATTTTTTGTCATGGACATCGTTGATACAAAGCACACTAATTGGCCTTCAAATTTTTAACCGCCGTATAGCTGGTGAAATTGAGAGACTAACAATTGAGAACTATCTAACAGGCCACGCCATCGATGCAAATGTGGATAAAGAAAACTTCGACTGTCTCACGAAAGAAACTAGAGATATTGTTAAAAAATACACAAGGTTGACTATCCGTGGAAAACTCAACCAAACTGTGCTGATGCTGCTCACACCTTTTGACAATTATTGAAAGGAAACTTTCCCTTATACCTAAAATATTTATAGACACTAGAAGCAGGCACTAAATTAAATGAAAGTGAATCAGCAACGAATGAAGATAAATCCAGTACTTGCAATATTAATGTCCCTTTAAAATTCTAATGTTAAATTTGACTTTTAAAGATAAGTCAAATAGTGACACAGCAAATAAATGCAATCCTTCACAATTTTAAGCGTTAAATGTGTATAATTTTGATTAGCACAGTTTCAAAGCCAGAATCTGAAGATATACATTAAAAGATTCAATACCTTATATGTTATGAATTAAAAATTTTTCATATTGGTAAGATCTGATTAACTTATCATAAAATTACTATATCAAAGAAACAATCCGTCATTGCGTTACTTGGATTAGTATATTCTCTTTTAAGCTATATGCCTCCCGACATATCTAAACCGTTTTTTGCTTATTTTAATATTTATTTACTAATGCTAACTTTATATACTTGACATCACCCAATTTATAGTTTGTTAACTGATTCGTGTTCGTTCCAGCTAGTTTGTGTTCCTATCAGCTGTCTTGTTCTCGTCTCATATTAATATGTTTCTAGTAAAGGTAATGAAAAATATAAATATTTATCTATATATAAATAAAATGCTTATCATGATCAGTACAGATATACATTTTTTAATAACGTTCATTCTGCTGTAAAAAAAAAATAATTGTATACATTAAAATATAAGATGTAATAGAGACACATCCGAATGATTAATTAACTGCAAGTGAAGTGGAGGTATACACTATGTCATATTATCACATCCTTACAGGTCTGAAAGTTAAGTAAAATAAATGTTCTTAAATATGTATATAGGCACAGCTCCTGGTGCTACTATATTAGATACGAAATATTTACTTAAAATATTGAATTATGTCCAGTAATAATTAATATGGATTCCTCGTTATATATTTATTATTAAATATATTCAAATAGATGCATCCGAACAATTTATCAATACAACTAAAAATTCATCGACTAATAGAAGATCTTTGGAACTACTTAACGAATTTGGCTATGATAGGCTAGATTCATCGGCAAAAAATCAAAATCATTCAACGATAAATGATACATTTCAATCGCTTAATACTAACTGTCCAGATTCCACTCATGGATTCGATTCCAGTTATACTCCGGATATAACTAACCAGTCCAGCATTTTAAATAATTCAACCAATAAACAAGTTTTTACTTACACAACTGAAACTCCACTAAGTGATGTCAGGGATTTGATTATTCAAACTGCGAAAACCCAAAAAAATTGTAAGAAACATTTTTGCTTATTTTGCAATAAGTTGCAAACAAAATTCGCTCGTCACTTGCAGCTTGTTCATAAAAATGAGCCGCAAGTACAAAAATTCATATGCCTGCCGAAAAATGACAAAACTCGGAGATTACTTATTGATGAAATTAGAAAAAATGGTGATTATATCCATAATATCGATGCATCGTTAAATAATGGAACTCTAATCGTGCCCCGTCAAAAGCGAGTTAATTCTAAAAATGAAGTTGTTGATTTCATATGTTGCAAGGGATGTTCTGGATTTTTTCCCAAAAGCACAATACGAAGTCATATTAATAATTGCAAAGGCAGCGATCATAAGAAAGGAACTCGTGACTTGCTTGTTTAAGCAACAAGGTCGCTCCAAAACCGGCTTTATGCATAAAAGTGCAAACGACGTTGTGCGCACAAAATTAATGCCTGTTTTAAATGATGATCCAATTTCTCGGAATCTGATATATGATGAATTGATTGTTTTATTCGCAAACGCAGAATCTATGAAGCACGGCGAACTTCAGTACGATATGATCAGAGCAAACATGAGATTGCTAAGCAGACTATTATATGAAATAAAAAAATCTGAACCCAATGAGATACAGGAACTTAAAGACGCCATTAATCCCAAACATTTGGATTTAATGATATCTTGTATCAGAAAAGTGGCTCAGTGGGATTCTTCTTTGTTGTTTTTTAAAACACCTTCAGTCGCAACGAACCTTACAACTTTAATTAAAAAGTGCGCAAAAATATTATGGACTCATTGCATTAAAACACAAAATTATGAAAAAAAAAAATAATTAATGATTTTCTTGTTCTATGGGAAACCGAAATCCCTCTTTTTATAAACAAAAAAGCTATAGAAGATCAGTCAAAGAAAAAAAGAGCCCTACCAACTATCTTACCATGTAAAGAAGACATCAAAAAACTTTTTGATTATGTGATAAAAAAGTCTGAAAATTCTCTTAGTGTGCTGAAAATTAAGTTTGATTTTTTGTCATGGACATCGTTAATACAAAGCACACTAATTGGCCTTCAAATTTTTAACCGCCGTAGAGCTGGTGAAATTGAAAGACTAACAATTGAGAACTATCTAACAGGCCACGCCATCGATGAAAATGTGGATAAAGAAAACTTCGACCGTCTCACGAAAGAAACTAGAGAAATTGCTCAAAAATGCTCAAAAATACACAATCCGTGGAAAACTAAATCGAACTGTGCCAGTGCTGCTCACACCGTTTGACAAGTATTGTATTGAAACTATTCTTAAATATCGTAAAAGAGCTGGTGTTAAGAAAAATAATGATTACATATTTAGCGTGCCTAACGCCAAGCCTTTAGCAAAGCAGTATGTACGGGCTTGCCCCATTCTAAAAAGATTTGCCCTGGAGTGTGGGGCTCGCTGCCCAGGGGCCTTAAGGGGAACGATGCTTCGAAAGCATTTAGCTACCTATACATCGATGCTTAACGTCGAAGATGTCCAAATTGATAGGCTTGCCAATTTTATGGGTCATCATAAAGATATACACAAAGAAATCTACAGAATCCCTGTAACAGTAGCGGAGATTGCCGAAGTATCCCAGATGCTTATGGCAGCTCTTGGAAATAATGTTGAGGATGAAAACACAGTAGCCCTTGATCAGTTAAAAGAAAGTGAGTAAATATATTCATCAAGGTTGTGAGTGATACTAAGTGTAGTTATTGTGTAGAATATAATATTTTAACTTATCTAATAATTACTTATCCAATAAGCCCTATTGTCAATGTTTTTACATTATACTTAAAATGTATTTTGCAGATGATCCTTTAGAGGATTCGGAATCAGATTATTCTGAACAGCGATCAGAAAGCGAATTTAATATTTCCGATGATGAAATTGTAGAAAAATCCAATGCAAAAGGAAAGCGTCCAAGTAGTGAGTATTGAATTGCAACCTACATATTTTTGTCACGTGCTTACATGTATTGCGATTAGTCTGTCCTATTTATCCTCATTCGCAAAGTAAAAAAATATATCGTGCTTATTTTGCGGGCCCATTGAAGTTAGAAACTTTGGGCTTGAAATATATACACGTATATATCCACGATAGGTAAAGTGCTACAATTATATAATGACGACCACTGGGGGCGTTGTAAATCCTAAAAATCGTTTTAAATTGCACAATCGCAAATCTTACACAATCTTAGAGCTTGACTAACTTTTTCATGAATACTATTGATGGACTACTCTGAAGATCGATAAAAATTTATTTGCCTACGATTGACTGGGTGCGTGGCGAATGTTTAAAATTGATATCACCTAATAAATTGTTCTGGTAGGCTGTATTAATCTGTTATTGGTCTATGATTGAGTATTGCGACGGTTGCAACCGACTGCAAAGTTTTTAATATTTTTCTATATTACTAAAACGTTATTCTTTTTCACACTAAATTGTATTAAACTCTATTATTTAACAGGATCATCATTTGGAAAAACGATAAGAAACCGGTGGTCGAATGAAGAGCGTGAAGAAATATACCAGGCTTTTGGCGACCTGTTGTCGCTTAAAGGATTGCCGTGACTTAATCAATGCAACACAGTTATAAATAATTCTACATATCTAAAATGTAGGACACCGGCGCAAGTAAAAACATGGATAGATAATCAGCGCAAGGCTAAATCAAGGAACTCCGCAAATAGATTAAATAATAAATATGTTGACCATATTTAAAATAAGTGGATTATACTTTTTCGTATATTAATATTAATTTATGTTAAAAAATTTTGGAATTAAAAAAAAATTCATTTTAAATGCATGTATTTAATAACGTCATTTATGTTAATTCACATTATTAATTTTACTTTAACCTAAAGTGATCCAAAACTACATTCAAAATAAATTTGACTCTTAATTGCAATTAAGCCAGTCTGCCACTAAATTTAAAATGTATAAATTTAATAAAATATTGCTGAGTCTTATGTGGTTTCGCGTTATATTTATTTAGTTTAGTGAGTTTTATCGAAATTCACTGTTCCCTAGTCCTCATAACCTCTATATATGAGTCTCTATATTTATATAAAATCAGTATGTTTTTGGGGACAGCTATTTGACTGTTATTTACTAAATTGAAGTGTGAACTGAACCAAATCTCATCGTTCCTGTGTCCTTATAATACACGTTGCGTTTTTGTCCCTAAAACTTACCTTATATATAAAGTACATTATAACGAACAATTTTTGTGTTATATACTGAGAGTATTTCGGGAACTGAGTCCTCATAAAACACGTTACCCTAAATGGAGTTTGTTTCATTTCATTTTCATTTCGTAGAGTTGCCACATCGACCAAATGAGGATATATACATATTAGTAAAAAACATATATTATGGGAGAACTAGCGTACGAATTGTGTTTTGTTCTTTTTTAATGATCAAATGCATGCAAAATAAACCTAATCAGATTACATCATAGTTATGCAGATGTCAGCAAACGCATTTAAAATCTGTGTTCCCGAAAAATCTTCTCGCCATAAAGTGGACCAACTTTAAGATAATATAAATATTATAGTATTTGAGGTACAGGCAAAGTGCTGGTTGGATAATGTTAAGAAAAGGTATTGTTATTTTTATTAACCCTTAGGTTTCTTCTAAGAACTAAGAATTATGAAGAATTATGAAAAGTCCCCAAAAGAGACATTCCAGTCCTAAAAATTTTAAGGTCAGTCCCCAAAAGAGCGAATTGTCCCCATAACCAACGCAGCATACAAAAAATGTCCTTATTATCGATGCTCCACATATATATATATATATATATATATATATATATATATATATATATACATATATAAATATGGGACTGCCTCATTCAGCTGATAAATACAAAATCCACCTAATTATGTTTGCATTTGTCAGCAATTTGGGCATTTAATAATATACTATAACAAACAATTGTGTGCTAATTAAGTTGACAACTGACGACAATTTGACAAATTCAGTTCCGTTGCAAAATGTAAAGCAAAATATTTAACAGCCTCACTAATTGGGATGGGTCTGGAGTGTAATTGTGTAGCGGATGCGTCCAACGGAACTAAAGCGTTTGCACCCTTCGACTTTGAAGCGGCTTTGAAGCGTGCAAATGAGGAAACGGGAAATTGTTCGTTAAAAATGTACTTAGATAGCAATACACAAGGCTATGGAATGGATCAATAACACTCGTTGAAAAGCTTCAATGTATTTGTATGGGTTGAAGAGTTGAGCTAACGTTTGGCAAGGATACTGCTAAAAAATATTCTAAAAATAACATATACTTTTAGATTAACGTTTCTGTTATCATAGTTGTTTTACTTCATAGTAAATATTAGAAATAATACTATAAAATATATAATATAATACCATCATAAAGCGCTAACAAATTAAAATAAAATTTAAAATATCACATACATTATTAAAATATATCCTACGAATTTAACCTAATTAAAATAAAAAAGAAAAATATATTTAAACATATTTCATTATTTTTAATTTCTTTGCAATATTTATAGCTCAAAGAAAAAGGGCTTTCTTCTTATATCTATATAAAATAATCCAGCTGTTTTCGCTTATGCCAACGGATGCGAATGTCGAGCCAACTAATTATACCCTGAACCCATTAAAATGGGTAAAAGGGTATATTGTATTAGTGAAAAATGTAAATGTATGTAAAAGGCAGAAGGAAGCATCTCCGACCTCATAAAGTATATATATTCTTGATCAGCATCAATAGCCGAGTCGATCTAGCCATGTCCGTCTGTCTGCCTGTCCGTCCGTCCGTTGGTCTGTCCGTATGTATGAACGCAAGGATATCAGAACCTATAAGAGCTAGAGATGTAGATCCTCCTAGTACCTGCGCTGATCGAGATTGTTTCCGATAATCGATAACTTACTCCGTTTCCAAGCAATCAATAAATCGATATCGAAATCCAGTTTTTTTGGGCAATTTTTGTAAATAATAAGAGCAAGAGTAACCAGACTTGACATATAGCTTCTAGAATAGTATTTGCATTTGGTGTTTGAAGAAGAAGGTTCAGGGTATCCCCTAGTCGGGAGCTTCCGACTAGAACCTCTTACTTGTTTTATTTACATTTTGGTGGAAATCCCAAAACTCTATGCACGCGTTAACAGTTGTTCTATAAAAATAAAATAATCATATATATGTTAAAATATTTTATTTATGAACATGTGCATTTCGTATTTATTGAGCGTGTAGAGACACAGACGGGGAAGGTATGAGGCACTTAGCGTTCGTGTCGCACCCTCAGAGACAAAATATCAGCATGTCTATGCATACATATTTAATATAGTGTGGGCGTGGGTAAGTTATGAATATATGAATGGTTCGCTTGAAAAACCGTTAACAACTTTTGAAAACATGCAGCATTGATGGCTGCCTGAGGGTTGCAGTGCTTCAGTCGTCGCCGAACTGAACAAATCTGAGTAAATCTGTAAAATTAAAACAAAATGACAGACAGACGCTCAAACTGAATGTTGTTGTAGTTGTGGCTGCTGACACTGCCAGTTAAAAAAAAATAAATAAAATATGTTTTCCTAAAAAAAACAACTGCAGCTCACGACGTCACACACACCAGATTCGTCAGCATTAGCTGTGTACATATGTACAATTTATACATATATGTATATATGTATGTCTGGTCGTTATTTAAATGCTGCAGGTCCTGTTGCTGCTGCTGACTGCTGCCATGTTATTCTTTCGAGATTTATAAGCACACATACCGCACACCCCTAAGAGGGGGCCGGGTGGATAATGTTAGTGCCATATTTATGTATGTATGTTGCACGGAGAGGAATTGATTGCAAAAGTAGCACAGTATGCAGATCA
Source organism: Drosophila novamexicana (assembly GCF_003285875.2). Classification (NCBI taxonomy): domain Eukaryota; kingdom Metazoa; phylum Arthropoda; class Insecta; order Diptera; family Drosophilidae; genus Drosophila; species Drosophila novamexicana. The sequence continues at coordinate 4,503,980 of NW_020824808.1, read as the reverse complement.
AAATTAAGTATAATTATGACTTCGACTTCAAATATATTTTTTTAATATTAAAAGCTATCTTTTATTCATTCAATTTAACCAGAAATAAGTAGTAATTTAAATAATTTTTAATGCTCATTTTCTCTCAGTGCATATTACAAGCCATTGTATCATTTATATAACACTTGATTTATTTATATTTTTATGCAGATTCTTCCTTGCAACGTTTGCAAATACAAGATATATACAAATATATGTTTAAATATACGGATATGTAGTTTTTGTATTGCCCGTAACCTATGGAACAAAGCACGTACCTATTGATTGGCCATTATGTTCTATATGTAGCAGTATTTTGCAATTAAAATCAATTCGAAAAGTATTTCTTACGTATTTGATTTTATTTGCTGTTGCGTATTATTTTTATTTGCACCCCCACACAATTTCGAGCTCATTAAAAATTTTCAACTGAAATATTTTGTCGGAAGCTGCCTTTCAAATGTGCATACGTGTGTGTGCGTGTGGGTGTGTGCCCTTAACGTGGGCTGCCGGGCTGCCGTGTGTAAACAGTTCAGCACAAAAGTATGCCGTCGCAGAGAACAACAACTTGCCTCCAGCTCTAAGCAGATGGCATACTTTTACCCCGCAATGTGGCTACAGCCCTTTTCCGGCTGTGTGTGTGTGTGCGGGGTATGTATCTTAGTTTTTCTACCTTTTTGCGCAATTTAAACTGCAAAATTACATGCGGATACATTTAATTAGATGGCGTACACATATATTATGTTTTATTTAGGTGCAGGTTGCCGCTAGTTTCGGTAATTTGGCTACACATGTCACATATCTGGTGTCCCCTCCAGCGCCAGCGTATACGTGATTCGCGCACGTGGCACATCCGTCGAGTTGCAAATTAAGCTGCCACAGCCAAATGTGGCGTACCAATTGATATAATCATGTTTGTGGCCATAAAGAGTTGCAATAGTCGCAAGAAAAACAGGTTTTATTTGAGTCGCATAGACAACCTTGCCTAACCGCAACATTCACTCAAAGCAACCCCCTGCTGCCTGCTGGTACTTCACATTTGATAACATTTCGATTTGATAAGTTTTTTGCCCGACATTCCCTCTCTCCCTCTGTGTCTTTCTCTCTCCCACATTGCTATCCTCACACTCGTCTGCATCATTGCCACTTTTATTGGCGTCTTCAGTGTCTGTGTGTGTTTCCTGTATCGACGAGTCGCCCGTCTCGTGCTCAAGCAATATATCAATGACACACGCGCTACAGGCACACACATGCTTTATATCGATATACAAAAACATTATGTGTGTATATATGTATGTGTGTATATATGTACCCACTCGCATGTCGCCTCAGAAACACGTCCGTCCATTTCCCCTCACCGTCCCTCTCTCTCACGCTCCAGTTGCTTAAGCGTTTTGTCTGCTGCCTTTTCTATAAAATCCATCTTACAACTATTGCTAAAGAGAGTTTAATACTTCTTCAAATACACTTGCTGAGAGTTTTATAACTTTGTCAGGAATTATGCAAACAGATGTTAATTCATAGAATATTAAATCATATGGCCGTCGATTAAGAAATTGATAGCCAATATTTCTTAACAATCCGTATGCATATGTAACACATATAAATATATTATTTTAATTCTAATACATAATTACAATTAAATATCTGCGTATATTCGATTACAATATATTTATTTATATATCTGTTTTGAGCTTTAAATAAGAGTACGATAAAACTTAATTAAAATATTATCACTTTAATGTTATATAAGAAGTACCATATATTAATCTATTCATGTTTATGAAAAATTTGATGAAAATTAAATTGTCATGCAATTCTATGCATTTCAGGGTATTCCATAGACACCTTCTCGATTTTGCCTCCACATTTCTTCTTATTTTTATATACATATAGAAGAATCAGTCGCCATCTAAACTTGGTTGGCTTTTTGTCTGTGCTTCATTTCATTTCATTGTTAACATGATTCGTTTTTTATGGTAACTGTGAATGGATTTACTCCATTTGGCTTAAATACTTATTTTAGCTTAGTTTGCTCAAACACCACACCTCCTTTACCGCCCAGCTCACCGCTAGCAGCTGGAAACGCTGGAAGAGAGCCATTTGGCCGGGTGACTTAATTCATTTGATGCATTATTTAAATTGCAACGCAAGCGTATTGAAGGTCCACAAAAAGACAGCACAACGCGAACAATTCACCTCCTGACCATCTGAGGCTGATTGCTTTTTGTCATTGTTCGAAGGTTGGCCAAGTGATTTCAGCCAGTTTTGCAGTTTAAGTTCGATAGATTTTCAGAAATGTGTGTCTTATTTTTAACTGAAGACTTGAAACTTAGCAAGCATATTTTCATTCAATTATTTTTTTTTTTTAATAAGTGAATAAACATTTTAAAACACATACTATGTAAGTACCTACTTTCTTTTTTGCATCTTCTTATTGAACCTTTACTTGGCAACTCTTTAAAAACAAAAATAATTGACTTTCCAATAGCTGGGCAACTCTACCGAACTTCTGACGTTTAACCAAATATATTACCCCTGCTCATATCATTTTTGTTTTGGTTGCCTTAGAGCTCACACTCAAAAACAAAAAAAAAAAAAAAACAAAATAAAAAACAACAAAAAAAATGAACGTGACGGTGAACGAATGTTTGGACAAGATGTCGAACTTGGTACTGGGTGATCCCGAAGCACAGGCGCTGTCGGCATTATCTAGTTTCCAGGATGGTTCTGACACCCCTAACATTTTAAATGGAGCTTCATTTGAATGTTATGAGTCAAGCGATTCGGAGGGCATACAATCAGCGCCGGAACTAAGCGAGTCTCAGCGGAAAAGCGAAAATGCCCGCTTGTATCCGCTGGAGGTGAAGCTTTACTGGACTTACGAAGAAGTCGAGCGGGGTGCCATGAAGAAGAAGCGCAAGAGATGTGTGGATGTGTATAACGGTATAACAGTCAAGCGCAGGAAGTGCATCAAGGAATGGGCAGAATTAGCTAAATGTAATCAAAGCAATGAAAATAATCAGCAAAAGACTCCAACTAAAAAGGAAATTGGATATGATGCTGATGATGAATATTAATAAATCCTTTAATACTCTTAAATTATACAAAAAAATTGTTTTGTTGATGCATAAAATAAAAGTGTTTAATTAATATATAATTTACTTTAAGATAAAAATACTACAAAAAGTGTGCTTTAACTTAGGTATTTATGCACATTTTACAAGCTATTTAGCTAAACGCGCTGAACATTAATAAACATAATATTTATTAATTAAACTTACCAATTATAGTTAGTCAGTAAATCAGATAAACAGAGTATATAAAGTTAGCACAAGTGGTTAATTGAGTGATCAGGAATAAGCCAAAAGCACGGATATGGTAAAGGGAAAGCAGTTTTAGCTTATATAACTCTCGTCCTAATGTTAATCGCCTTATTTTTTATTTCATATTGATTGAGTCATCAAGAATAGCACGAAAGCATGGATATGGTCATGGTAAGGCAGATGTTGCATATAGAACTTTCATCCAAATGTGAATCTCCTTATTATACCCTGAACCCATAAAAATGTGTGAAAAGGGTAATACAATATATTTGTGCAAAATGCAAATGTATGTAACAGGCAGAAGGAAGCATCTCCGACCTCATAAAGTACATATATTTTTGATCAGCATCAATAGCCGAGTCGATATATTTGCATTTGGTGTTGGAATAAGAGGGTTCAGGGTATTCCCTAGTTGGGAGCTCCCGACTAGAACCTCTTACTTGTTTTCAATTGAAGCACTGATATAACGAAAAAAACAAATCTATCTGCAATAATGGAAGCACTCAAAAAATAAGTAGCTAGTAAAAATTAAAATCAAAGTAGTTTTGAAATATCAATCATGAGTTTTTCCACCTAGGTACTGTCCCAATTTTTATGACTTCAGTCTTACGACATCGTTCCAAAGTAAAACACCTACATTTTATTTTTTAAATTTAATCTTCAAAATGTTCATTGGTCCAGTTCAAAAAGGTAAAATGTGTGATTTAATAGTTGTTTTTGTGTTAAATTAAATTTGTTTCCTTTGCTAAGAGCACCTCCACATGATGATCCTTGGCTGTGGTTGGCCTTGTGGATCACTAAGTGGACCCTGCTGCGGTGGGTGCTGTGGCAGCTGTTGCGGTGGCTGCGGCGGTTGCGGTGGCTGTTGTTGATCTTGAACGAGACCTTTAGACCTGGACCAATGCACATCAGTTGCCAGGATCTTTGCGAAGCAAATGAAACCACAATTAACATCTGCAAGCAAGAGCAAAATCTCGGCATGAAGAATATCTTTAATAAATGGTTGTGAGACGTTATTTAACTTGTTTTTGTGGGTTTTAGTGGGTCTCCGTTAGGGGCGTGACAGGTCAGTGCATGTCCAAAAAGGAATGCTTGGAAATAATTTCAATTAAAATACTTCTTGTACCTAAGGTAGGTCTTGGATAAAGTTCTGTGAATCGCTGTGTGATTCTGCTGCGCTGGATGCTGTCCTTTGAAACTGAACTAATGCACATCAGTCTGCAGGAGTCCTAGAAGCCAGACAAAATATGGTTTGGCGTCTAAAAGCATTATGGAATAAAAATGTAGGAGATAAGTGCTCATTCTTAAGTGCTTAAAATTTTTGCGGATTAGATTCGATAACTACTCTCAGCTCTGAGTTACTGATGGTATACGGTCTGTGCTCGTTTACATTTTGACATTTCTTCAAGAAACCCATTGTAACAATATTTTCTAGCAACAAGTAATTGGCTGTCAAAATAAAAAATACAAAAATATCTTTGTTCTTTTCCCTTTACTCGCTATTTCAATATTTTTATTGACTTCTTTTGCATCCAGCGCTGGGCTTTATAAATAAGCTTTATAAGTAAGCATTGACAGTCCGAATATCCCACTTGGCTCTTTAAGGAACTGAAGTTCCAGTTCCAGGAGAGGAATGGAAATCAGTAAAAGCTATTGCCATTGGCATTGGCCAGCCAATTGCCTCTGCTTTCATTCGCAGTAGAAGAGTTAAGAGAAATATAAATGTTTTCATGGAATTGCTATGATTTTTTGCTGGCTTACATAACGGTAAGTATCGTATAAGCAGTTCAAAATTAATAATTATTTTTAAAGTGCATACCAAATTTTTCCCAATGTCAGTGCGACTAAAAGCATCATATGAGCCTTAATATTTTGCTCTGGGAAAAAATGAGTTAACTTCCATATTCCATTATATCAAATATTTGACTTAAAACTTGTGATTAAGTAGCTTTGAAAAACTAATCACAAATTGTTCGACCCAAGCCCGCTCCTTGCTCAACTTCTCTAGTCTTACCCTAGTGAGCAAAGGAATAACACCTAATTTTTTTCCAAATTAAAATCTTCAAAATGTTCATTGGTCCGGTCCAGAAAGGTAAAAATACTTTTGATAAAAGCTAGATCATCTTTTATTATTTTTGTTTATTTTTATAGAACATCTTCACAACATGATCCTAGGATGTGGTTGGCCCTGTGGATCACTGAGTGGGCCCTGCTGCGATAGCTGCTGTGGAGGTTGCTGTGGTGGCTGCTGTGGTGGCTGCTGTGGTGGCTGCTGTGGTGGCTGCGGCTGGTGATATTCGAGCTGGAGGTGTTGGACTTGGACCAATGCGCAACAGTTGCCTTGATCCATAAGAAAATATACCACAAACGACATCCACTGGCCAACGCTATTTTAAGGCATTGTTGTTTAACGTGAAGAATGTTTAATAAATAATCGAAGTGAGACTTACCAAAAATGCACCCCTTTTCAATGCTAATCCTATGGCAACAGTCATAGTTGTTCCTGGGCAGCGCTTGACCAGCGGTATATCAAAGAATTAGGTCACATCCAATAGATGGGACACAACCCAAAGCCCCTCCCTCGTTCAGGTCTTTCGACATACCGAGGCCAGAATTTTTCTTACTTTTGTACATTACCTTGTAACAGGATACCAGATTTCTTAATAAACAAAATATAATTAGTAAAAAAAAAAAAAAAGTACATTACCTGGGTTGTGGTAGGATCTATGGATCACTTAGTGAATCCGGGGACCCAGCGGATGCTGCGCTTTGACCAGTGCATAGAGATCCGGCAACGTTTTCGAAATCCCTTTAGGCAACATGTCAAAAACCAACCTTTTAATTATAAATCATTTTGGACCAGGTAGCTAGTGTAATGCGGCATACATTGGTCATGTTGCTCTGTATTTTAAATTAAGAGGAACTGAACTGCACATCATTAGTCCTTTAAAGGCTTTCCTCGAAAGTGACCGCCACTTTTAGTCGTACCTGTCGTTGCCAATAGGCTTAGCCAATATGCCAATTTGTAAAGGAGACTATTCTAAAATAGCAAATCTGATACACCCATGATAATCCAGGATTTGCAAACATAACCACAATTTGAGTCGTTCTTTTCGGATCTAATCCAATCTAGTCTGACATGGTTTGTGCCCATTTTATATTGCATATATTAAAGAAGTCCAAGAAAGTCTAGCTGCTGTTCATAAATTTTAACAAAAAATAGAGGTCGAAGCACCTTTGAAAATTTAATCATATATTTTAGCTACCTAAGTCCCAACAATACATTTGAGTCTCAATCTGGAAAGTGTTTCTAAGCTAGCAACATATAAATTTATTGTAAAATTCTATCTTCAAAATGTTTATTGGTCCAGTTCAGAAGGGTAAATATATGTATTTTTTTCAAATATTAAGTTTTCCTGATCATTCTCCCATAGAGCATTTGCACAACATGATCCTGGGTTGCGGTTGGCCCTGTGGATCTTTGAGCAGCCCGTGTGATACCAGCGGGGCTGCTAAAGTCAACAGCTAGTTTGTTGCCCTTTGGACATGGACCAATGCATGAAGAAGGACGTCTCTTAAAGTCAATTCGGACAACTAATACACAAAAATAGATGTTAAATATAAATAAACTATTTATGGACTAAAGCTTAAAATAAATGTATTTTTCATTGCATTAGAAACCTTAGCACCTCCATGGTCATAATAATCGTGATGTTGACAAGTTAAGTAGTTGGCCCTGTGAAATAAAAAATGTTAAAACAATTTAACTGTTTCGAATTGTATCTCTAGGTGTTTTCACGCTTTTTATTGGGGCTACGAATATATCTGACCCTGACTGCTACAATACTTATATTACAACATATACATCAAACGATTTAAATCATTTATAAAATATTAAAATAACATTTTAATCAAATCACCGGCCTGTTTGATGCATTTGAAGCACGGAGAAATGCATTAAAAAAAATAACGAGAAAGAAAGGCTGTCTTCGGCACGCCGAAGATCTAATACCCTTGCGGACCCAACCTTTTCATAATGCTTATAGTGCTTTGCCCGTATCTAAGAAGCACAGGGAAAATAGTTAATGCCGAGTTTGGTCAAGATATCTTGATAAACAAAATGTTTTTTCATACAACTTAATTTTCAAACGATCGTTCCTATGGCAGCTATATGATATAGTGGTCCGATCTTAATAGGATTTTGCATATATATAAGGAGCTTAGTAAAACTAATAATTGCCGAGTTTGGTCAAAATCCTGTCCTTGAATACTGCTCTTGCATTTGGTCTCCACAGTATAACAACAGCCAGGATCGTATTGAATCTGTTCAGAAGCAATTTCTGCTTTTTGCCTTACGAGGTTTAAATTGGGACCCTAATCGTCGGTTGCCGTCCTACTCCAGCAGACTACTTCTTCTCAACCTTCCGTCGTTAACCAACCGTAGGACAATTCTCGGTGTTGTCCTTCTACATAAGTTGATTATTGGCGACATAGATTCTCCTTTTCTGCTAGGGCGTCTTCAATTCTCTGTTCCGGCTAGACCAACCAGAAATTATCGCCCCTTTTTACTATCTACGTGCACAACAGACTACGCTATGCACAATCCTTTTCGCGTGCTATGTAAAAATTATAATAGTTTGCATCACGTTTTCTCTACCGAACTGTCTCTACCCTTAATAAAATCGTTGCTTTCAGGATACCTTCGGGAAGTCGCTGACCATTCCCAGCTATGAGCAGGGGCATAGCTTGCCGGACAGGCTGAAAAATTTTCCCCCACCGGGTCGGTGATTTCCCATTACTTTTCTCTCTGTCCTATCTACTTAACACTCTTTATCTAACTTACATTGCTTTACTTTATTAACAATCTTCTTACTTTCATTTTCCTATTTATTGTATTTGCTTTATTAATATAGCAAATTAAGATTATTTTAATGTTACTTGAAAACACTTTTTTCCTACTTACAACCTTCTGCTTAGATGTAGGCTCTAATAGCGTCACTGACAAAATTAGCTGTGAAAAGGGGCACAGCTGGCCGGACTGGCAAATAAAACACCTCCATCGGTCGGTGATGCTATTTAGAAAATTGTATCCTTTAACTAGGCTTTTAGCATAAAATTCTATTGTAAAATCTATTGAATAATGAGGAAGACACTCGTTTTGTCGACCGTTAATAAATAAATAAATAAATAAATAAATAAATAAAAATAAATAAATATCTTGATAAATAAAATGTATTTTCATACAAAAACTTAATTTTCGACCGATCGTTCCTATGGCAGCTATATGATATAGTGGTCCGATCCAGCTGGTTTTCACATATGTGCTGCGTGCTACAGAAAGACGGAGATAGCTTTAAAACTGAGAGACTAGTTCGCATAGAAACAGACATACGTACAGACGGACATGGCTCTATCTACTCGGCTGTTGATGCTGATCAAGAATATATATACTTTATGGGGTCGGAGATGTCTCCTTCTATGCGTTACACATTTCACGACAAGATTATAATACCCTCTGCAAGGGTATAAAAAGGAAGTGTCGGTTAAAAAAACATGTTCAGGCAACAAACACGCTATAAATAATAATCAGTATGAAGTGTGTCCGTCCGTATGTATGAACGCAAGACTATTAGAACCTATAATAGCTAGAGAAATTTTAGCTGTAGGTCCTCCTAGTCCATGCGTAGATCGAGTTTGTTTCCGATATTCGATAACTTACTGCGTTTCTAAGCAATCGATAATATGAATATCGAAATCTAGCTTTTTATAATAAAATAATATGAGCTAGGTCACCAAATTGATATGTTACTTCTAGAGTAGTACATATATATCAATTACCTTTCATTTTATGCCTATCGCCACCTCCCACCTACTAACTCATAGATACAAATTAAGTTAATAACCCAACTTGTATTGCCCACCAATTTAAGCTACAATTTTAATGCAATTTACTTTTTGAGAATAAAAAAATATTCTAAGGTACAATAAGATATACTGCAGAAAATTTCATTAAGATCGGTTAAGAAACATGTGTTTGCGGCAGCTAGCACAAATTCCAAGAATTTCTGTATACATGTACACACACAATTTCAGTCTACCTCGAATTCTATCAGCAGCATTGCAATTAAGATTGTATTGTTTTCTGTGCTGCTATTTAATTTCGTTTTTTCTCATAATGACTTAATGATTGGTGTGGCTGTTGAGTAGAGGCGGTGGCAAGAAGTGTGGTCTGTCGCAAGTTCGAGCCCTGCCGAGGAAACTATTTTTTTTTTGGCTGGTGTGTCTGTTGAGTAGAGACGACGGCAAGTAATGCGGCTAATTGCGAGTTAGAACCCTGCCAAGGGAACTTTTTTTAAATTTTTTCTTTATTACCACAAACGAGCGCGTATCCCCTAGTCGGAAACTCCCGGCTAGAACCTCTTACTTGTTTTATTTTCAATTCAGTCTAGCACCAGAGTCCGAAAGAACATCTAAATCTGTATAATTAAATCTTTAAAATGTTTTTTGGTCCGGTTCTGAAAGGTAGACGATTAAATTATTAAATAAAATTAGTTGATATATCTTTTCCAACTCTAGAACACTTGCACTCTCACTCCTTAGCTGTGGCTGGCCATGTGGATCGTTGGGCGGTTTTAGTAAGACCAGCGGAGGCTGTTGATGTAAACAAATTGATGTAAGACGCTGGATCAAATACATGAAAACAGATTCGACCACTCACCTACATTGTGTATATTGTTTTAAATTTAGGCGTAGTTAGTTAAATATTAAAATAAATGCAATAGTATGGACTAAGACTGTCAAACAATTGTACATGCATATTTTTTGTATCTTTACCAGATTCAAACATATCTTAAACCTATTTTAATATGGGTTGAATGTAAATCAAGTTCAACGTTCAATTATTTGCTTTGAATTTTTGACATATGCAAATGTGTAGTAGACTCAATGAATCTTATTAGAAGCTTGGGGCAATGTATTCGATGCATAATTGCTGTGGTGCATGCCTCAAGTACGAGTAGAGTGCAATGTGGCATAGCGAAACCGAAGACAAGCAGCAGCAATAATGCCTGACAGGGTCAGGCAACGGATTTATATTTAAGCTGCAACATTCTGCAGGTAATTGTAGCAACTGCAAAATGAATGCAGCCACAAGCGTTTTGGCATTGAAATAAGCTAACGATAGATTTTAATTAATGTCAAGTGAAACAAGTGCTGCCCAGAAATGGGAAAAAAGAAGGAATGCGCATGGGGCGCGGCCTATTGTTGATGTCAGCAATTGAGTTGTTCAAAGTAAATTGCAAGCCAAGTTGCTCATACGCCCCATGTGGCACATGCAATTATTAATGGCTGCTGCAAGTGGTGCAACCCACGAAAAAGGCAAATACCCCCGTCGACCGCCTGCTGACATTTCAATTCATTTTGGATCGCACTGGTGTCTGTTTTGTATATCACGTATTAGATTGTTGGGGCCAAATGCCTGGAGAGATGATTTCCATCATTCATTTCCTCCAGCAGTGCGGCGTCTGTCGAGCTGAGTTTTCAGCTGCTAGCAAAAGTGTTGCCACTTTGAATTATGAAGCCAGTGTATACACGCTAGCATCATCATTGGCAACCTCTATGTATACAAGTAATCCCACACACACACACACATACACACACACACACACACACACATACATACACACACACAAACACAAAAACACACACAGATACACAACATGATGACGCAGCTTTGGGAATAAGCTGCTGAGAATCTGAGTGGCAGGCAAATGAATTGTTTCTACTTGCACGTTTCCTCTCATGTTAACTGAACTTGACTCGTCCTGCCTTAGCTGCCCCCAGACTCTCCTGGCTGTCCTGGCAGGCAAGTCGAAGCGTTTAATAAGCGCAATATACATCGATATGAATAAGTAATATGAATATTGCGCATATGCACATATGGATAAAAGCGAGACGCCAGCTAACTGATATCATAAGTCAAAGGACTCTTAGGACGCGCAGCTTTTTTTTAATATCAAAATATGGACTGAAATTTTTAATTTTAAATATATTTTATATAAAATCTTTCATAAAGTAGCTAGCAAAACTTTTACTGAAAAAAAAAGAGTTATTCAATTAATCATGCTTGCATACAATTGGCAATTAAGTAAAAAGAAATATTCAATGATTCATATTTCAAAATGTTCAAATCTTTTAATTTTAACTTTTATACTCCAATAATAAGTTACGGGATTTTTAAAAACCCTAAATTGTAGCTAGAACATAGTATAATAAATGTACCAAAATGTATTTGGTCTTTCATGCGGTCAGTCCGGTTTATTAATGTGTAGATGAAACTAATTTAAAAAATTTTGAAATCATTTATAAACATAACTAATTTGATTCAACTGCTGTGTTAAACGTTACCAAGTCCTACGTAAAGATTAAATTGGGAGCAAGCCGTTAGATTTCATGTTATACATCTTATAAATTCAATCGTGTAACAGTTAGGGGCTCAACTAATGCTATACATCTGTTGGTATGCCAGTTTAAGCAGAGCCTGCACGGCTATAATACAGAGCATGCCCAGGTAAATTTTCCAATTGAAGAGCCCCAGCAAGGAGTTGTCCTCGGAATTGGGCGGCAGCATAAGACGCACCGCATAGGATTCTGGCTGTATATGCAATAATCCAGAGCTGGATGTTGGCGCCTCATCATTGTGCTCTACCCAGTCGATGTCATCCACCCGATCGTAATTAAAGGTATTTACATAGTTCAGTTGCTGATCGATAGGCGACATCCGCTGCAAGTTTCGAAATTGGGGACGCCTCGTGGACAAGCTGCTGTGCCGACCCACATAGCGCAGCACATGGCTGCCCACCACAGACACCTTGCGCACCAGCGTATGTGGACGTGGACGGGCGCGCTCCACCAGCGGCAGCAGCGGCAATGATTGCTGCCTCATGTGAACACCATCGCCGACCTGACTGTACTCCCGCACCCTGCCAGTTGTAGTTGCAGGTGGCAGCAAGCTCTGTACAATGTGCGGCGTTGTTGCCAGCATAATGTTGGCCATAAAAGGACTGGCCAGTGGATCAGCGCGAACGGGGAAACGTAGCGGATTGCTTGATTCTTCTACCGAGGACATGGCAGTTTAGTTGTTAAAATTTTTACTGTACCAAAAAATTTGTTCTGAATTCATGGAAATATTGTTAGAAAGACAAATGAATAGAAAAAAAGGGTTGCTAAGCCATCTTTTGCCTATTTCTTTCACTCACGCTCACTTGCTAAAATAACGCCTTTCTTTGTGATTTTCATATATTTTAAAATAGCTTAATGGTATTAATGTGTTGTGGTGGTGGGGATAATATATTAAAAGACCTACTTTTATAATCTGTCTCTCTCATTCCTAATCCTCATTCTTTCTTTTGCTTCTAATTGCTTTGCTCATCTCCTTAACGCATTTTTATTCGATTTGCCCAAATTCACAAAGGGCTTACCGAATTTTTAGTTTTCTTTAGGTACTGTTATAGTAATTTCTATTAGAATTAGGATAGCCTCTCCCTCCCTTCCTGTCTCTTCCTCTCTGTTCTTCTCTCTCTGTCGCACTCTCTATCTCTCACACACACTCTCTCCCTCTCTCTCTCTCTCTCTCCCTCGCTCTCTCTCTCGTTCGCTCTCTCTCTCTCTCTCTCTCTCTCTCTCTCTCTCTCTCTCTCTCTCTCTCCCTCTTTCTCTCTCCCTCTCTCTCTCTCTCTGTGCCTCTGTCGAAGTGCCATAGCAGCAAACCATCACATTTTAGACTGCTTCCCTTTTGGTGCCTCTAAGGATGCATTGTCCAGGATCTTCAAGCACCAGCAATGTGTCGCCGTTGTGCATTTATGCAAATCATATGCCACGACGAGTGTGTGTAAGTGTGCGAGTATTCGTAGCTGTGCCTCATGGAGCGAGCAGCCAAAACAACTTCATGGCCAATCGCAAAAAACCCAGATGCAGCTAGTGGCAGACGGATGAAGCAAGTAGAACACGACGGAAATAACAAGCGAGCCGCACATACAAGCAAAGATTCAGCGCACACACAGACACTGAGAAGAGTCGCGTTCATTTTGCGCTTTATCTGTGGCCGCAAGTGTGGCAAGTGCTCGCCGCAGCGTCTGAAATTATGCTAATTTTTTGGTTTTTATGCAACAGAATTTTCCAGCTGCCGCTGCCCCTGTTACTTCTACTCCTGCTGCTGTTGATATTGTTGTTGGTGGTCGTGCAACATGAGGGACATTGAAATTTATAAGCAATGGGAGATGGGAGATGCGAGTAATGGGCAACAGTTGGAGACGCGCTGCTGATAACGTGGCATTAATAACTGCCGCTTGGGCATCTCTGATCTTGATTGAGCATTTTGCAACGCGCACTTACTTATCTTTGCAGCCACCTACACGACGCTCCACTGTGCCAGCCCACTATTTGTTGCTCATTTGGGAGCTAAGAAAAGTGTCAAGTTGTTGCAGCCGTAGCCTGTTACATAAACCTTGTGCCCCTGATAAACTCTTGACCGCCCTTGGACAATGCGACCACATTTGCAGAGCTACTGGCCTTGTCCTGCAGTTGGTCCTTCTATTACATATGCAACGCTTTGTTCGTGAAGCTTTTGAAAAAGTCAAAAACTTGTGTTGGTCAGCTCTCCAGTGGCTACTTAAAGTACCGTCAAGTGTTGCATTTATTTTGTGTGTTTCCCCCTTTTTTTCTCTCTCGACTTTCTCCCTTTTTGTTGGCTCTACAACGATTGTTGTTGCTGTGTGGCAAAAGGAGCAACATATGAATGTGTTGCCAAATTGAGCGGTAGTTGTTGTAAAAAATGCCAGAATAGGGCAAAGAAATGCAACACACAGCAGGTAAATTTTTTTTTACATCTTTGCATATTAATTGGCCTGTTTTAACTATACTGCGAACTTATGCAAATTTAGAAAAAGCCTTTTAATATATTTACTATTCAATTAAGACTTCAAATTATTTAATTAGTATTTAAGCTTTTGATCTATCTGCACTTGAAAGTTGAATATTGAAATACTTTTCATTCGTCTCTAGTCGATCTTGTAGTGTCCTATAAAAAGGGATATGTGCCGCAAAGCCGCAAATATGCGTCACATTCCATTTCTTACACTCACACACACACTGACTGCTTTAATGCGGCACATTTTGTTTCTAACACAAACACACACATCTATACGAATATATAGTGGGCATATTTTTGCTTTATTTCACTGGCGATTCAAAGTTGTGCTGTGGACCAAGTTTAGCGCCAGCTTGCAATTTGCCTTCAACTTGGCCACAAATGACCAAAGGGCTGAAGGCCTAAATTAATTCGGTCTGGTCAACGGGCAGTTGCCTCAAAGTATGCAACGCTTAACGTTAGCTAAAAGCTGAAAGCATTTGCATTGCACAAATACTCACACAAACATACAGCAAGTCTGACCTGTCGATTGTGATTTGCTGATTTCTTCTCACACACACACATACACACGCAAACCAGCCCTATAAAAACTTTTGTTTTACATTACACAATGCAAGAAAAGTAGCCGTAACTTTGCTCAGTTGTGCTGTAACGCCCCGGTCCAAGTTTGGTTAATGAATGGCAGGCTTAATTATTTGGCCAAAGGGGACTCGTGTGTCCAGCATGGATGGTGTGCGGTTGTGTGTGGTGTGCGGGTGTGTGGGCAACAATCAGCTGCCGCCATGCCATTGTTATGCATATTGCCTGGGCTCACAGAGCCGCCCGCCAACAACCCGACTGTGGGTAGCTTTTAATAATTGTTTATATCAGTCCAATGCAACTTTCATTTATTTATTTTTTTGGTTGTTGCCAGCTTCGCTTAAATATTCCCAGCGTGGCAAAGTTTCAATTGTGTGTTTGTTGTTGTTGCATATTTTATCCATTGATATTGTGCTGGCAATTGGCTGTTGATTTTCCGTTTTGTTTTTTGCCTTCGTTTTGTAGGCTAATTCACATTGCATATTTAATTAAATGTTGGTATTTTTGTTTTCGTTTTTTTGTTGTTTATATTTCCGATCAATTACTGTGAAAACTAAGTTTCAACAAAAGCTTTGCCGAGACTTTACCTGAGCTCAATTAAATGGGGATATTCTGTATACTTAGTAGATATTGGGTACTATATAGAGGGGCTGCCAGTTCAATTACTCGTAATATTTCTTTGAGGATTAATTTAGATGTAGGCTTAGTAGTCAAAAAACTATACATTTTTAACTTAAGCACAAATTACTTCAAGAAAAAATCAGAGATAAAATCGATTCCAAAACACTTAAAAGACTATGGAATGTAGATAAAACGCCCTGAAGTTCGCTCACCAAACAAAATAGTGGATAAATATTTCGCCTTTAAGTATATATAAAATTTGAAAAGAAAAGGGAGTGTCAATGAAACTGGTAATCGTATATAAGAATTCAATCAGATCCCCAAACAAATTCACGTAAATATGAATTTAATACTTGCAATTTATTTCAGCAGTTATTTACTCACCTAGCAACAAAGAGAAACCCCCAAAGTGAATGGTTTGAGAATGTTTTTCAGCAACCCCTCATAAAAGATTTGCCCGATTGCCCGGCACTTCATCAAGTTCACGCATATAACAAATCGATACACCTGCGCGCTAAACACACCTGACAGAGCAACACCCTCGACTCTACTCCCCCAGACCCGGGCACCCCTTTCAAAGCCAGACAATTTGGCAGCCAAAGCCGGCAATCTAAACAACGCTCCCGCACTCAGTAACCACCCAGCTGGGATTTCAATGCGTCAACGTCTCTGTCTGCATCGCTTGTCATGCATTTTACGCATGAGAAAATATTTTCAGCTAACAAGTCCAAGGGTTGGGCCACAAAAATAAGGAAAAAATGGTATAAAAAAATGTATATATAAAAAAAGTTGCAATGCAAAGTGCACAAGGCAATGCACATAAAAATAAATCGAAATAAGGCGAACGGACGAGCAACCGATGCGCGTTGCCAACGCCAAACAGCAGAAGCAGCAGGAGGTGCAGCAGAAGGTACAGCGGGAGGAGCAGCAGTGTGTGGCAGGACAGAGGATGTCAGCGGGGCGCCGGCATGGACTGGTCGGCCATTGCCGGCGCTCTTGTTTATGGCGCGTTCTGATATGAATGACACGTGACTGAGAGACAACCATGGACAGGAAGAGGAGCAATAGAAACAGGAACCGTAGGGGCAGCAAAAATTATGAAATTTAGCGCAAGCCACAAAATAGCAGCAACCAAAAAAAACCGACTGCTACACACACACATACGCACAGCAGTTATACGACAGCTTTGCCATATCGCACCTGCTGCACACGAACCGATAGCACCCAAAAGGACTCGATTGCATACAAAAAGTGCTGCTAGCAGCATATATTCCTTTCGAAAGTTCTTTGTGCAAAGAAAGGAACGATGCTTATTGAACTAACATACAAGTTAAAGCATGCCATTCAATTGATAAAAGCAGTATCAGTTGCATGACTTGCTGATATTTAACCTGACAAGGTAGTGAAAAGAGAATGCGATGAACTATACAACACTCATATTTTTTTGCATTTAATCATAATAAGAGCGGCTAAATTTTCCATTAGTTTTTCGAATTCTGTGGGCTGGTTCATTAGAGTGGCTGGGTAGTTGTTAGTGTGTGCGGGTGTGTTTGGGTGCAGATACATGTGACGGCCAATGCGCTTAGCACTTTCATTTTGTTTCGCACAAATTGCTTAACCACAATGCATTTGTGCTAGTGTCAGTCTGTGTGTTGTCGCATGGTATGCACACACACACACAGCAGCAGCGGCTGCGTGCACTCACATATTGTGGCATTGGCAACGTCAGCCTTCTGGCGCTTCTTTTCTCTCTTTCCGCTCAACACTTTACAACGGCAACTCTTGCAAGGTGTCGCTGGCAGCTGTTGCTTAACGCAACCGCCAACGGTTTGACGCTGTGCTGCGCTTTTTTCTTGTGCTATCCATGTTTTCATCTATACACATACAGCGCACACACACACACACACAGTCACGCACACATATCAGTCATTTGCAGTTGCTAGGCAGAAGGTGTTGTGCTGACAGTCGTAAGTCGGTGGGTGGGTTGGGGTAGTGCGGTTGCGGACTGGTTTTTGTTCCAACCGCACAAATTAGGATCTGTGTAAGCGCAGATGATACAGCAGCAGCATCAACAACTGACAAAATTTCCGATGAGCCTGGGTTACCCAATCGACAACTTATAAAGATAAAGCACATGCTGAGCCTACTCTCAAGAAAATATAGTTAAATAATCTCTATATATAAAATTATTTGTCCCACTGATTGGTGATCAACGCACAGCCCAAACAGTAAGAGCTAAAAAACAGAAATTTTCACTTTAAGAAGGGGTTTCGAGAAATTCCACCCGCAAGTATCGAAAAATCGCGAAAAACGTTTGTATGAAATTTTTTGCTTACCATCTGATTGGCCCCAAACTCAATTTCAAAAATCTTTGTTCAAATTCATTTGAGGGATGTTTCACACTTTTCTTCTTCTATTTTTTTTTTCTTTTCTTACTTGTATTTCCACCCACAATAGTGTTTAATTAGCGAAAACGGTTGTATGAAACATTTGCTTACCATCTGATCAGCCTCAAACTTATTTTCAAAAATCTTTGTTCAATTTCATTTGCATTCAAGCATTCCTCCTTGGTTTAAATGGGGGTCAAAGTGGTGGGTGACGTTTCGAGCTCAAATTCATTTCCAAATATCCATATGAAGAATCATTTGAGATGTGTTTAACATTTTTCGCCAAACAAAAGCTACCTAGCTCAAATGTGCGATTCAATGATTTTTTGGTGAAGACTTACAAGGGCGGATACCTCTGATTTCAACATTTGGTTCTTAATTCGATGCACTTTAAACATATTTTCAAATAGAAGAAGTACATAACAATTTTCCACGGACGTGTACTTGGTGGAAAGGAAAAATGTTAGCCCAAAACGTTCCACGGGCAAGGCCGGGCAATACCCGCTGGCTATATTTATATATTTCTAATTCACAGCATTTTTATCCCAAGCTCGTACTTCAGAGCTGCACATAGAATTCGTGAATGCCAAGGAAATATATTAAAATTTAAATATTGTTTAAGTTGACAGCATTTAAGCACGTTTGATTCAATTTCTTAAACACTTTCAATCATCTTTTTTAATTTCTTACATGATTTAAATATGGCTCTTTCTTCTGCGCCAAGAAGTAGGCAACGTTTCTTTCGTCGCAACTTAAGCCGTGCTGTAAGCTTTTATGCTTGTGCGTGCTTAATACGCATCTAATCTGAGGTGTCTATAGGCAGCTTATGCACTGCATTTGTATTTGTATGGCATATTTAAGCTGAAAATGATTTTTTTTTTCAATGTCTCCGTAATCGAAAAGCAGCTCAAAAGCGACGCAATAGGATTTTTTTATTTTTCGCCAACATTTTAAATAAATAAAATATATTAAAGTCGAGCCAAATTGAAGCTCAGTTAAAATATTAAGCTTAAAACGAATTAGGCGCTGGCACATTTAAAGTAAGTTTTGCAAATATTTGTCATAAATAAGAGAATAAACTTAAGTTCAGGCCAATTTAGAGAGCATTATTTAACTATATACTTCAGCTTTGGCTCTTGTTGCTTGTTTGTAGTTTATTGACCAATTTACGGACACACTCTCACGCACCCTCTTGAGGGTACTTGACAAATCTTTTGTTGTCACTTTTGTTTGTTTGCATTGTGGACAGTTGATTCAGCTGAGTTCCACGTTGTTTGTGTTTTGAGGCAGTATTACATTTATGGCTATGGCAACATTTATTACGCATACGCCACAGGGTTCCAGCAAGTTGATTAAATTTAAATTTTCTACATTTAAATGTGCACAGTTTGACTGAGGAAGGCTTTCAATTGCGAGTCTGCTCGGCAAATACCCTTGACAATCGGCTTCTGGCAAATATTTAACCTTTTGTTACATTTACGGAAGCAGGCACTGAAGTACGCACTGCAAATGCAGAACTCAACTACATTAACATTACCACACACACACTCACGTACACTACTGTCTGCTATCTTCGGGCAGCTGCATGTAGTTTTGCCTCTGCCTTACCTGTTCAATTGACAAAGTTACATAATTGTTAGCCAGCTACGGGGTAATTGTAATTAATTGACATAAAATTATTATCTAAGGCAACACTGTGGAAACAGCCTAAGAGCTTGCTTAGTTATTTTCATTGGGATTAATGCTAAACTAAATTCGAAAGATAAATAAAATGATGATTAATGGCAAAATCTATTTGACTCTGCTTTAGAATTTACAAAATACTTACCCATATGCGTCTGAGACAATTATACAAGTCATAATTAGGCATTTTAGTGAAACGATTTAAGGTCAACGTTTTAAAACTAATTATAAATATTTATGTTGACAGTCTCTTATTATACAAAATTTACATTTTATTGGAATATCAAATTAATAATACTTATCAATTCATAATTTGATTACGATTAAGTTAACTAAATACCATAGAAACGAATTAATTACTATTTATGTCTGTGAGGCGAATATTATTGTCTTATTTTCTCATTTTTCTCGTTTCTTTACTTATTTATGTGAATATTTTTACTTCTATCTACTGCCGTATACTATGCCAAACTTTGCCACATGTGTGACTAAATCGGAAATGAATTTTAGCGCCACTTCCGCTTGACCCAATTGAAACGCTCACGCACACACACACACATGCAAACATATATTTAGGATTATAGTTAAACTCATTGTGTGTTTTGTGCCTTTTGTGTTTATTTCTTGTATTTATTTAACTTTTGTAGCTTTAAGTTTGCGTGCTATGCGGTTTTTCACGGTAAAGGTGGCAAACTCTTTGGGGCATGCCACACCACCCAGCAATTAAAGCTGTCGTTAAAATAATTAAGGATTGATTTTATTTAAAGCGCCCCAACAAAGTCCAAACACACTGGCATGACATGTGTGTGGGCCAATGTGTTAATTGAAATAATTATTGCACACACCCATTCCCATTTGAAATTCAATTCAACATTAACCCAAAGGCAAATCAAACAAGCACCATTTCGTGTATCGAAAACGAATGTCTGCTATTGGGAAATTTTTGCACTATATCGTGTATACAGCATTTTATACGCCAGATATTTCAGTCAAATTAGTTGAAAGTTGCTCGAAATATAATGCAACCAAATTTACAGTGCAGCGCCGGCGGCTTCTTAACTTTAAGATATATGTAAGCCATAATGATAGGTTTTTAAAAAATAGTCTATTAAATAAAGAAATTTTAAAAAATAAATGATACGAGCTCAACATTTTATTAATGTTAAATGCTTAAAAGCAATTAGAATATATTTAAATATTATAATGATGTATAATAATTAAGACATACATATATATTTTTAAAGGACAAATTATATACTATAATACTTTTATTATTCGATTATTTTGTTTTTTAGAAATAATACCTCTTTGCAAATAATAATTTAGCATCTAATTTCATTCTAATACACAATCAGCGATTTCCAATTGCAGTAGCTGCTTCGACTTACTCGCATGCTTAGAACTTGATTGGAAATAATCGCGTATGTGCCAAATTCTAGTTCTTCTTCTTGTCATTCAGCTGAACATGGAGGAAACAAAGTTGGGAAAGTCGGTTTGGAATTGCAACTTCGCTCGTTGCAATGCCAGCTATAGCTCAATACAGTTCACGTTGCACGTCGGGCTTGACTGTTCGTAGTTTTATTGTTGTGCATTTGTGGCCATGTCATTTAGCTGTTTGTTACCTTGATTATGGTTTAACTTTATTTTTGCTGCAGTTTGCCAAAAGTTCGTTTTAGTTTTTGGATTTTGCTGAAATATATATTTTCTTTTTGTTACGGCAATTTACGCAAACTACAAATTGTATTTGAACTCTGGCGTTGCCTCTTCTGTCACATTTTCTGTCGGGCTGTAAACCGCACGCCTGCCATTCATTATACAAACAACATTTCAACAGTGGGGAACTAAAATATATAAAAAAAGAAAAGTAATTTGTAAAACGACATGGCTGATCACCTCGATCATTACTTGAAAGGGCTTGTCAATACACTGCTCTTCTTGCTGAGTCGTCAAGAGTTTCACTTGCATCAGATCAAGACCGAGGAGAATCGCCTGAAGAAGTCGATCTCAAAATCGGCATCAGGCCATCGGAAACTGGAGCATATAACACACATACGGGAATATAAACTGCTGCTGGACGAAAGCAATTTACAGTTGCAAAAGCAATCCAGCAAGCTGCAGCAATATCTCGACGCGCATCCCGATCTGAATGAAAGTAAGCTTTATCAGCAGGCTGGCGATGTCCTGAAAGACATGCACGTTTCAACCAAGTAACTGGTCGCAGAACCGACCCACAGAAGCAACCAAATTTTTCTTTTAGTATTTAAACATAATGACAACCAAATAAAGTTAGTAGGAAGGGAGGATGTGGAAGGATATAATAGAACTTGATGTACATCATCATCATTTTTCATTCATCTCTTAACAAGCCGTAGGTAGATTCTCTGAGAAGGTCTGCACTTATTTTTAAAATTATTCAGACGGGAAAGTACTGTGACGGATTTCTATATCTGTCTCCGGTTAATACAATCTCTAAGGTCGCACAGACAAGTAAACGAAACTAGATTATCTTTGCCAAAATAGTATATACCTTATGCAAAATGGTAGATCTGGCATCTTGTTTTTTAATGGGTATTAGAAAACCGCATGCTAAAGTAATTTCTACTTAACTAGAAGTTAGCTGTGAGCAGCATAGAAAACTGGCAGCAGAACGCAAAAAGCTGAAGAAAGAAACTTTGGCGCGAGCAGCGGCGCCGCAGAAATTAAAATAAAGTGCCAAGAAAGTAAAAGGCGGGCGAGTGCTGGCCACATTCATGTTGGCCATCTTGAAGTTGGCCAAAGCCAACGGCAACTTCCGTGCTGCAACTTTTTGCTATTTGCTGGGTACTGTGCGTGTGTACCACCAACAACCCCCCCCCCCCCCCCCCCCCCCCTGCGGCACCTGACACTCATTTTGCCCACATTTTATAATTTTTTAACTCATTTTGCACTCGAGGAACACAACTACCGCCAACGTTTCACCTTTTAGCGGTTGTTTCATGAATTGGACAAAGGCGAGTGCAAAGTTTTTTGGTCCAAAAGTCGCCGAAAAGTTGCGCATTTTCATTGCATAAGGACATCTCATTCGGTGTTATTCGGGTTAAGAGTCAAATTATGTAGTTAACGCTGACTGAAGAATTAAACCATGCCCGGCAACAAAAATAATCCAACTTAAGACTCTCTACATGGACTAGAATCCATCTTAATTAAAAGTATTTTGCAAAAGTAAGAACCATTAAGCAAAGTTTTCTTGGCAAAAAATAAATCTTTCAACGTGAGAAGAAAAAAATATAAAGCATACAAATTTATTAGTTAACAATTTGTAAAATAATTTCGAATGTATTTTCCATAAAAATACTATATATATACACTTGATCCGGGATATATAGGCTCATCTCACTTTTTCCTTTACTTCTTTTTCTCTTATAACACAGCTTGACAACTTTAAGTTTATAACAATTAATTCACTGATATCCAGATCATGTTGCAATCAACAATACTGAGACTAATTATCATTGAGCATATTTCAATTTAACAACTAACGAATGTCTACAACAAAGCAATTTAAGCGCTCAGCGTTTCGATGCGTTCTATGAGCACAGCCTTGGTTGCAGATTTGGCTGGCTTGACGTCAAAATGCTGATCGAGTATGAGGCGCAGCTGGTGGGCAGTGCAGGAGCCCAGAAGCTTATCCTTGATCAGCCTTTCCACAAATTCGTAGCTGCTTAGTTGCGACTCTTCAACTTTCGGCATTTTTGGTGCGCTGCCCTCGTCGGAGCTGGGCTTGGCTGTACGCTTTTTGGCTGGCTCAATTTCGGGTTCAAAGATCGTCTCATAGGTGGGCAAAAACTTTTCGATGCGCTTGTTTTGTAACGCTGGATCGGGCAGCTGGGTAAGACCATCCTGTTCGGTCTTAAAGTTTAAGGCGAGCGCCAGCAGATTGGCCTGCAGCACCTCCAGATTGGGATCGTTGATGAGATTGGGCTGGTAGTCGACGCTTAGTTTCCTGATGACCTTTTGAAAGAGATCGACGCCCTCATCCGTTGCCGTATTGTCAATTTTGTTCCAGTCGCTCAAATCTATCCGACGAATATGCTTGGACTCCGGCAAGTAGACAATCTTGAAGCCATCTCCCGATAGCAGCGACCGATAGTTCTTGTCATCCGGCTGGGCGGCCTCCACAGGCACCAGCGCCACATAGCGCGGCACAGACTTGCGCTTGCACAGGAACAGGCAAATGGCGATCTTTTCGCGCTCCAAGCAACGCTGCCACAGCGCGCGAAACAGCCGCTTGGAGCCAATTATGTTCTGGTCATCCGGATACATAAAATTGCAGGGCTTGCTGTAGATAACATCTGGCAGCGCGGAGCGATGCTTGAAGCCTAGAAGCATCATGCCAGGCGGATGCAGGTTGCGCACACGATTCAATTGTTCCGTGGTAACGCGAAGAACTTCACCGCCCACTTTGCATTCGTACCAGCCGCCCGTCATCTTGATTTGATACTCATGCGTTATCTGCTCCGTGTCCTTGTCCTCCTGTCGCACAATAATCTGACGACGCTTCTGCACGACGCTGTTGTCGCGCCGCATGATGTGCACCTTTTTTGGATAGACGTGTCGATAAAAGTAGTTGTAGTACTGCGCCGATATGGACACATTGGGGCCAAGCGAGAGTGTGAAGTGGCCCAGGCAGCGGCGCAGGAAGTCCTGTCTGAGCTTGCGATCTTCTAGAATCTCGCGCTGCAGCTGCGCATCGGGTACGCGAAAGGAATCTATTTCAATGGCTGGAAATAATATTGGCAGTTCAGTTAAATAGTCTCTTGATCATCAATCAATTAATTTCCTTATCAAAATATATATGTATATGAATAGTGTCAGCAAATACAAAAGCGCAGCTCAATACAACTGCGATTGGTTGCGAGTGAAACATTTGCTAAGTTTGCTCTGCGAGATCTTAAAACCTTTTTGGCTACAACTGCACGCCAGCAAGGGGAACAGATGTCGCACATCCTGTGGCCCGGCTTGGGCTGCTTACCTCTCGACAGCGTTATGAACTCCTTGTAGAAGGGCTCATAGTTAAAGTCATCGGTCATGGGCACCACCTGGAATTCGAACTCCTTGCCCTCCAGATCGCTGGCCTTTTGCAGCGCGGCTTGAAACTCGCGGCTGGATGACGGATGCGGCTCCTCGACGTCCGTAAGGTACACAATCTTGGCATTGTTAAGCTTCCTGCCGCACTTCTCCAGCAGCTCAATGCAGAGGCGTATCATGTAGGCAAAGTTGGCGCGTCCATCTGGCTCCGCCAGGCCATATTCGCTGGCGAACAGCTCCTCTGCGCTGGCCATAAATTCCAGATAGTGTTCCACTATGGCCTTGGTGAGCTGTCGCATCGGCAGGAAGACGGCGCAGTTCGCCGGCACCACAATATTTTCCAGGCATTGCAGCTCCTGCGGCGGCGGACTGTGTTTGGTGTTGGCAAACACCAGTCCCATCAGATCCTTACCATTTACCAGCATGCCCGAGATGAAGGCGCCGCGTATTAGCTTCAGCGCGTCCATCAGGCGCTCTGTCTGCCCATTTATATTATTTATTAATAATATTTATATTAAGCTGGAATTTTCGCCCACCTCCAGATTGGCATCCACAACAAAGAGTATTGCCTCGCGTCCGTGAAAGTCCCGTTTCATTGCAATCTCATCCTCGGAGTCAGTTAGCTCCACATCGTATTCCGGATTCCAAGTGCTCATTTTTAATTTTATTTATTCTTTGATTTTAATTGCGGGAATTTCACAATGCAAATAACAAGACGACGCCGGTTGCAAAACAGTGTGACCAAATGTCAACAGCATAACTTTAACTCTACATAATTATGTTAGATTAACAGTGCCCTTTGAGTTCCCCCCCATTAATATTTAGATCTTTTAATAGGTGGCGCCACAAATAGCTACAATTAGTTGGCGCCATCTACGTCTCAAATACTTACATATTGGACCAGCTTACATAACGCACATAGTTGCGCTTTACGTGAAGTTAGCTGCGCGCAAATTTGAGGGCAGGCAGTAAGTTGGCTGCGATTTAACTTTTTCAACACACGTGAAGCTGTCTGTGCGCCAATTTTAAAATGCGCAATAAACGATTTCATTCAATAAAAATTGGTAAATATGTTTAGTAAAAATCAGAAAAGCTACTGTAAAAACTACAAGAAAACCATATGCTTTATTGTCGAAACTGGTTTTAGGTACCTTCAGATAGTTTGTTTTTGAAGAAACAGCGTTGAAAAATTTTAACTTATTTGCTTATTAAGCAGTACAGAACGACCAGAATCAGTAGACCCTGCGATATATTTATGGAACCAGCCGCAGACTTCTGCTTCTTAACTGTTTTGGACAGCAGAATCACGTGCGCAGTACCGGGCTGTGCAGGCGGCGGATGCTGCTGCTGCGGGGGAGCCGCGTACACTACAGTTAACGAAGAATGCGGAGCAGGAGCTGCACCCGAAACAGGAACCATAGCGGGAGCTGATGCGGGAGCTGCAGCTGGCGCCGGGACAGTGGCAAGCACATGCGTTGCATTCAAATGCGTCGAGTTCAGAGCTGACGTGTGATTGTAAGCAACAGCAGGTGCCGCAGCTGCCACCACAGCTGGGCCAACTGGCGCCGGAGCAGCCAGCACTGGATGTGCAGCCGCCGGAGCCTGGGCGACTGGTAGCACCACCATCGCTGGCTGCGGATTAGCTGGCGCCGTATTGTGGGGACAGACTAGATGAACCGTTTCTGTGTACAGTTTGCCATTGCCAGGGACGGGCTCCTTGATCGTCTGTCTATAGCAGCCATTGGCATCGGGCACGCCAGTCTCCACCACCTGAGCCACTGGCACTGGCGCTGGCGCTGGCGCAGCCGCGTTCGCCGAGCCCGGCGCCTTGGCCACCGCATTGCCAATGACAGCGCCCGCCAAAGCGCCGCCCAGCAGACCCACGCCTGTGCGGAGCAAGAGAGAGATTAGGCTGTGGGCATAGTTTCGATTGAAATCCCTTACCAAAGGCGCGCTTCCGTCCACGCCCGGGTCTCGCTTGGCAGCCGACAATTAGCAGCGCCCCGATCAGCAGCATTTTGGCTAGACGAGCTCTTGACATTCTTAAATTCGTTGGTTTGCTCAATTCGGCAGCTGGTTGGGTTCTGAGCCAAGAAATAGCTCAATCGACTGGGCACAGTCGAAATGATGTTTTGTGTTTGTAAATATTTGTCCAGTTGTTTTCGTCGAGTGCGACAGCCACAAGAACTTGTGACTTAATTTTAAATTGCACGCCTCGATCGCACGCTCATTAGTTGTTTGTTAGAGTGGCCGACGAGGAAGAAACCAAAACGAAATTGTTTTTTTGTTGCAGTTAAAGTATTTCAGATTCTCCACACTAATAATTCAATCTTTAGCACTAGACAATTTGCTGCTAAGTTGAAAATGCACAATTTGAGGCGCATTATATAAACCTTAATATGCAGTACAGGTATGATCTTCAGAGTGGAGGTTTTACTCGACTCGATCAGCTTTTTCTGCTTTACTTAATTCAAGTAAAAACTAGTAAGAGGTTCTAGTCGGGAGCTCCCGACTAGGGGATAGCCTGAACCCTCTTCTTCCAACACCAAATGCAAATATATATACTATTCTAGAAGCTACATTCAAGTCTGGTGACTCTAGGTCTTATTATTTACCGAAATTGCTCAAAATATAGGATGTCGATATAGATTTTGATCGATTGCTTGGAAACGGAGTAAGTTATCGATTATCGGCAACAAACTCGATCTGCGCAGGCACTAGTACTTACATCTAAAATATCAAGTCTCTAGCTCTTATAGTTCATACATACGGACAGACGGACAGACGGACAGACGGACAGACAGACAGACAGCAGACATGGCTAGATCGACTCGGCTATTGATGCTGATCAAGAATATATATACTTTATGGGGTCGGAGATGCTTCCTTCTGCCTGTTACATACATTTCCATTTTGCACAAATATAATATACTCTATTTAACCATTTTTAATGGGCTCAGGGGGTACCATATGAATATACTTAAATCAACATGTGTGTTCGTGTGCGTGTGTGAGAATTAAATGCTTCTATGCATGGTTAAGAGCTCGTTGCTATGACACTGAGATTTCAATTATTTGCGAAGTAAAAAGGCAATTCTTCCTAGTTATATATTATTTTAAACTGTTTATTACAAGCAAGTATTTAGCCTGCTTTTAGAAACTCTTAGCTCCCTCATTTCTACTCTGACACGTGAACATGGCTTATCCCCTTAGGAGGGCCTATTTTTCCGAAAAATGAATATTTCCCTAATTGCTGAATGAACGGTAACTGCGCCAACTGCCCGCTAGATGGCGTTGCCATTTATTAATCATTGCTGGCAAATAAAACAGCACGTTGAAAATCGGTTCACAGATTACTATTATACAAAGTTTTAGTGTCTACTTTGCGGCGCTAGGTTCTCAAAGGTTGCACTAGGCATGTTGTGATTGTCTTCTTGTAGCAACCATTGGCATCGGGTACGCCAGTCTTCACGTTCTGAGTCACTCGCGCTGGCCAGGCCCCTAAGAAGAATTTGGGATTACAAGAACTGGGATTAATTGAGTTTGGTTACCAAATTCGCGCCTTATTCCACTTTTCTTTTGAGCTTGACTGTCGACCATTAGGAGCGCTGCTATCAGCAGTATTTTGCCCCAATATGTTCCCGACATTGTGAATTTCGTTTGCACAACTCGGCAGCTGGTTGGGCTCTGAGCTAAGCTCGGTCTGGATCAACTGGGTACAGTTAATATGTTTAGTTGCAACTTAATTTACGATTCTACGCCTCGAACCTGAACGAAATTATAGCATGATGTGAAACTATATTTCGGAATCTTCACTCTCCACAAAATGATATGCTAAAGTGTGTGCTCATGGATTAAAATCTGTCAAGTGCTAAGGTCTCCAAAATGATTTAATTAGACACAAAAAATAATTTTTTCGAATATTTTCTCAAAGAAAATGTATAAAATATGACAAAGTTAAATGAAATATTTTATTTTAACCGAACAGATCATATTAATTACACAAAAAGTATCTTAAGGAAAAATCAAGTATACATTTGGAAGAAAACAAATTCTACAATGTGTCGTATATACATTTGACGTGACCCTCTCCAGCTGCTAGAGTTCGTCATTTATTGCATGTGATTTTTGTGCAGAGCCTGAAGAGCAATTGAGTTTACTTGGACAATTCAATTGTATGGCTGTCATAAGAAATGCGCTCTTTCAAAACTTATAACAATAAGCTGAGGGAAAGGCTAAGGAAATGTGAAAATAAGGGCCATATGTGTGGTACGTGCAGACGTTCCATTTATAGAGGCCACAGCTTAAAGTGGTGTGATTTAAGACCAAAAAGAATTACCAAAAACTGAAAGGAGAGGGAAAAAAAACTTTAATTATTTAATGAGTGCAAGCCTCACTACTGCTGTCCCGCTCGCTCCTCCCGAGTGCGTGTAAGCGGCGATGTTTATAATTTTTTGGTTTTTTTCTCTTTCTTTTTTTTTTGGCAACATGGCAGCCGAGACAGGCGGCTGAGGACAGCAGCAGCTGGCACATTGCATATGGCACGTGAGGTATTCCATTTAATTTTGATAATTTTGCGGCCAAGTAAACCAAAACGAGAAAAACAGAACAAGACACGCACACAACTGGACCTGTGTTAAGCGAGAGCCAAGTGTTTCTTAGCCATGGCTGAAATTGGGCTTAAAACATTGACTAATGACGAGCGGCGCGTTAGAGCGCATAATTCGACTGGCCAATGGTAAATGGCAAGTGGCAAAGGGAAAGTGCCAGATCATCCAGAAGGTGGGATGCCCTACAAAATCTCAAGTCATTTGTTTCGTGGGATTTGCCAGCGCGCCTTTAATTTGCTTAATAAATATTTGTATAGCCATCGAGTTGGGTAGTCGTGCCCAAAACTCAAAGACCTGGCCGAGGACAATTGTCAATTGCAGAGCTATTTTCACATTGTCAGCGGGGCAAGTGGTGCGGTGGTGCGGTGGCGGTTGGTTTGGTTGGCGTGGGCTGCTCTTGAGCTCTTGTTGCGGGCGAGCTGTTAGCCATAAATCATTCGTAACGCCGAACGATGACGACGAAAATGTCAGGCACAGGATGCGGCAAGGACAACGGGCGTTGCAGCGTCTTCACTCTTGATGGACATTCAGGCCTGGCGGCCATAGGACTCACACACACATACACACACAGCAGACACGCTGCTGCCTGCAAGGATAATGACGCGCAAATCGGGCCCCATCAGCAGTCGCTGCTGTCGCTGTCTCTGCTTTGTTTCATGTTGTTGTTGTTGTTGGCTTTGCTTTTAGTTGCCTCGATTATCCTTAATGCGACTCACTTTGTTAGAAACGTCAGTCGGCCTGCAAGCGCCATTATCATCACATTGTGTGCCAGGGCAAGAAAACAAAAAAAAAAAACCAACATCGGAAAATGGAAAATGTGCAGACACGCCGGCAGCAACAGTCCTCCCAACCCCCACTCCTTCTATCCTTCTGCTCCGCCTAGTACTTCCACTGAAATGTGTCCAGAAATGCACGAAAATAAAGATAAAACATGACAGGCAGTTCACATTCAGTCATTTATAATAAGCCAAATATGACCGCGACCGCATGTGGCAGAGACTTAACTTTATTTCTTTTACGCTCTCCCTCTCTCTCTCTCTTTCTCTCTCTCTCTCTCCCTCTCTCTCTCTCTCTCTCTCTCTCTCTCTCTTACTCTGTCTCAGCTTGTCTTGCTCCTAGCTGAACTGGCCTGGAATTGAGTGCACAGTTTATCAAACGCCCAGCCTCGTGTAAAAGTCTGTGACATGGTATATGGCCTTCATAAGGTGTGCCTTCAAGTGCCAAAAATAAACTTTAGCGAACTTGGAATAAAATACTTACAGCCTTATAAATAGCTATAGACATTTTTATGCAGACATAATTAAATATATCTACATTTAAATGAAACATTGAATTTATATTAAACTTCGGACTTAAGAGCCAGGCTGTAGAGCAAATATCTTTTAGTCTATAATTTTTATTTGTTTAAATTTTATCAAATTTGTGTATATATGTACGTGTGTACAGTACGCCCGAATTACTTACAACACCTGAATTACCTGAATTAAAATGACTTAAATTTGAATGTGTTATTTTTCTGCTTTTATTTTCTATTCATTGTTAATTTGATATATTTTACATTTAGCTTAACTTTTTCCTTCTATTTCCCCACATAATGTATTAAAAGTTTGTATACGCAAAACTTTCTTTGTCGTATTTATTTTATTAATTTTTTTAATCAGTCGAAATACACAAAATACGCGAAAGTTTCTTAAGCAGCTTATTATTTGATGTATGTATTATTCTAGCTGGTATTACATCTTTGTTTTAAGGGCTAAATTTAAAAAATCTTTTAAGAACTTTTTAAAAGAAAATCTCAATATCGGGATATTCTTTTTTTTAGCTATCATAATAAGATAATATAATAATAATAATAAGATAATAAGAGTACCTGTAGCTAAATTATATAAAAGGTTCAAATAAAAATAAACATAATGCATGTACTATTGTCAGACTGAGTTCTACGTATGTGCTGTGACGACCTCAGAGGCGTCTTTATAGTAATATATCAGTAAGTGTGTGAGTTAAAATTTTAGCAGACAATTTGGCAAGCTGTCAGCGCCACTCACTGTCAGGGGCAGGGGCGTGGCTGGGTTGGGATAGAATACAGACAACGTCAGTTGAGAATGCGCAGCTAATGACTGTCTACAAACGCTGGCGAGCAAAGACATCAATCAAATTGTATTGAATCAACCCCGTAAGCCAATTGTTGTGGAATGGGGGGAGGGGGAGGCAGAGTAAGGGGAATGCGACATCACTTGGCTGCTGCTTAAAAAAATAAACAAAACTTATAAACTCATTCAAATCATATTTTAAAAAATCAACGAGCAGCAGCTCGGCTCGGCTCGGCAGCATTAGCAGGCGCAACAGCTGGCCACAGAGCAACGCGCGTGGCCCATTCATGAATTATTTGCTTGCAGCTTATCAAACGTGACCAAAATGGGCAAAAAGTTAATAAAAAAATGAAAATAAGCGAAGCAAGGGGCGTGCCAGCTGGCTGACAAGGGCGCTGGACAACAGCTGGCCAAGAGCCCGAACAAGTGTGAAAAATCAGCAAACAACGCGCCGTCGAAAAACTGTGATAGCTGTGAGAACATTCACAGCATTCACATGCCGCACTTTGAATACAGCTGAGTGTCGACTTATGAGTACTCGCATGTTGTGGAAAAACTAGGCCGGCGCTTGCAACTCCTGCTCCTGCTCCAGCTCCTGTTCAGGGCTGTTATTATCTTTTGCCTGACCACAAGACGTGTCAACGCGACGTTGCGTATACACGACGTTGGCCCCAGCTGCACAACAGATACACACACACGCACACACACACACACACACACACACACACATTGAATCATATATGTAGACTATATATAAATCATGAGGCAGAAAAAAGTTTGTTCACTGCTGCGGACAGCGCTTCGCATAAGTTGACTAGCATCCACAAAGTATTTCTCTTTTCTTTTGGCAAGCGGCTTACAAATTTTATAGTAATATATTCCAAGCGGCTTATTGACCGGCATAACATATAGGTAAGTAAGTACCACAGCCATTTAACACCCTTCTAGGTATGCGTTGCGGTCAAGATGTTGTCTGAGTCTGGCAGCGTCTTCGCTTAGTTGTGGTTATCCGAATTTATTTTGGGCTTGATGTGAAACATTGAAAGCTTAAACTACTCATGACACTAGCTTATAGTTGAATTTAAGCAAAAAAATAATAATGCACGTGAATAATAAAGCAATACGAAATGAATAAAAGCTTAAATCAAGAGGTTAAATTTATTCGTTTTAAAAATTTAATGTGCTTCTTCAGCTGTTACTATGTGTCATTCATTTCATTATACACCTAAAAGTTATGAACTGTATCAGATACCAAACCTGTTTTTTTTTAATTGAAATACTAAAAAAAAATTAACATTATTAAGAGTATAGAAAGATTAAATTGTAATATATTAAAGCTAACAAACGCTTAACTGTGCTTTAAAAGCTCTTCGGATAAGGTGTAATATGCACTAACAATGTCAATTAAGCGGAACTTCTTAAGCTCTTCATAGATTCAAAGATTTAAAAAAGCTTTCTTAGTATTCAATTAGACTGTAAGCTTTCAAGTGCTTTGAAAGTTGAATATACACGTGGAATAGTATAACATGTGGACGAATTAGGGGAGAGTGTGGCAACAAAACTAGTTAGGCTTCTAATACATTTAATCTGGCTTGAAACTTTTATGCGCTTTTGAAAACTGCAATTATAGCCGCACTTAACTGTGATAAAGATTCATAAAATATTATAAGATATCGTTAACAATTATTACACAACACTATAACAAATTTGTTTCGTACACTAGAATCAACGAAAGCTCAACTTGGCATTTGCAGCTCGTGTCATTAATTCAAAACCAGCCAACTTGCTTGGATGTTGGTTGTGACTGCCACGCTGCCTCGAGCCGAGCCAAGGTGACGTAATTATAGATGTACTACGAGCACTCGTGAGCAGCGCCTGCTAAACAGCCAGCCCACAAAAGTGCAATGCACGCTACGGAGCAACCCTTGCAGTTTAGCATAACAAAAAGCGGAGCTCGGGGTGCAAAACAGCAACAGAAACTGTTAAGTGGGAATTGGGAAATGGGATATGCGAGCTGAAGTGCAGAAAGGGTTGACAGTGCCATGCAGGGCACAGTGGGCGTCAACCAGACGCACAGTACATGGAAGGCTTCTTGTATATTTGTGTGTGTATTGGTAGTTGTTTTGGCCAGCTTAAGAGTTGCCGGCGTGTCTCGCATCTTTTGGCGCATTTTATCTTTAAATCTTGCAGCTAACAAGACGCTGCGACACATTAGCATAAAATCAGAGTTAAGATAAGTGAAATTTATGCCAAGTGAATACGTTGCTTTAATGTGTAAATGTATCTGTGAGATACTCAAGGCATCTAACATCTTACCGGGTAATTAACAATTGCGCTAGTGTAAATCAGTTTTATCTAAAGCCTTTTTGAAAAATTGCACACACGTACCAGCAGATCCTGCGAGAGGACAACGCGGCAGCCGCTTAAAATGCAATTTGTTTGCTTTTGCAGAGCGCACTTCGGAACGTTCGGTGTCATTTCCGCATTTGGGCAACCTGAAGATGGCAACTAGTTTGTCGGTCTGAAAGTGTCATTAGCATTGATTAATTTGTCGCACGATTTACATGGAAAAACAATCAATCAACGGTATGTCGTCGCTTCCATTGCCATTAGTCAATCTTGAGATGCAGCCCCCTACTTGAACTCGGTGTCAACCGGGGCCAGACAGCCCATTCAGCTAGACATTCCATTCTAGCCAGCCAGCCAGCCAGACTAACAGACAGCCAGCCAGATATACAACCGTTCATCCATCTCATTTCAGTCAACTTCAAGCGCAATCTTCAAGCATGGTGCACATCATTAACGGTTCCGGCAGGGGTGTGGCCACAGCTCCACCTACTCAGCTTCAAATTTCTGTCGGCTGGACAGTTGAGCTCATCTAGCTGTTATCCCAGGCAAATTGTTATGAACCTATCCACCTACCACTTGCCCAGCTTTAATGAATTGTTTCGTTACCATCCAAAGTTTTTGGCCTGAATGTAATTAAAGTCAGTCAGCGGCTGTTTTCGATGTTGTTGTCTACTCCGGGACCTGAGCTATGGCGACATCTAGTGTAAAGTGCACAGGGGCAGCGACCAGGACCGCATAAAGGGGCTGATAAATCGGACGATATAGAGTAGCCAGTTTATGGTAATTGTAAATTGATAGAATGGTTCGATTTAATTTTCTTTTTAAGTTCAAGCATATTTACATAATATAGGAAAAATGTATTAATTTAATTAATTTTTTTATTAACTACAAAATTGTAAGAATATTTCATATAATTTATTTATGTTTTTATTTATTTACTTAATGTGTTTTAATGTTATTTTATGTTTACCACAAAAAAATATATTTTTACAATTAAAAAAGATTTAAAAATATAGTTTACAATTATTTAAAATATTATCGTTTTTTATGTATCAGAAAAAGGTTAATTATGGTTTCGATAACTAAGAAAGTAAGTTTTCAAAGATTTTTTCTTTTCTTTATTGCTACTTTCCCAATCACTTAAGATTTACAGAGCAAGTACTATATAATCTTCATGTTCAAATTTTCAAGGGGTGCTTAGACTGTAAAATACTCAAGCCAAAAATGTACACATCAATTTCCTAAAGGCCATCTCAGATACAGTGGAATAATCATCTTAGCCTTACATATATTTCTGTCCAGTGCATCCTTTTTGGTACGCTCATGCTCTATGCTCAACGAGATCATCTCTGTCTAGAGCTGAGGCATAATTAAGCTACATCAATGTCGTGTTAAGTAGCCAGCGAACTAATGATAGCCGCATATACAACAAAGGCCAATTGTTGCCATAAAGCTGATGAAGATGGCCGAGCGGTAGACAGATAGAGGGTGGAGCAAAAGGGCAACAGGGCACCCACAGGAGTACAACACAAACAAAAGCGCGGGGGCTTTAATTTTTATGCGTGAAAACACATAGCAACAATGCCCATGGACCGTGGTATAAAAAAAAGAGGAAAACAAGAAGAAGAGACAATGCGAGGCACACTTAAAATGCGAGACATTCATTTTTCTACAAGTGAACAAACATGAACAAGCGTTGACAGAGGGGGAACGGGCAGAGGAAGGCAGGACACGTGGACCGTGGCTCGACCTTTTTGTGTGGAGGAAATTCAATTAGCCAACCCAATGATTGGACCTAGTTGTGGGGCGACGTTTGCTTAGGTAATGTTTCAATTAATTCATTTGTGGCGCACAGTTGTTGTTGCTACAGCTAGCTGCTAATGATGCGCCGTTTACAGGGACTAGATGATGTATCTACCCATTGTATCTATCTGCTCATGCTGGCTGGAGATTAGAGAAGAAGAGGAGAAGCCCGCTCACTCCCAGCCATAAACAAATCGAATCAATTGACCACAATTAATAACACCAATTTTGTGCGACTGCATTTCATTATTTGTTATATATTTCACAGATATTTATTTGATAAAAGCCGACATCGTCAGACGCCAAAAATCTCATCTCTTTAAGTGGCTCATTTTGAGGCTGGGGCACCCAAAAATAATAAAGAGTTGGGGCACGGCCACAGCCCTAGCTGCAGGCAGCCAAGCAACACCAGGGGCACCAGGGGGTAGGGCCAAATAACACCAGAAAAAAAGGATCGCTACCGGGTAACATATCAAAACGCCGCAAATGGGCAACTCAAGCAAATACAACAACAACAAAAAATGATATGAAATGAAATGATATAAAAAAACAAAAAAAAAAAAAACAGAGAGTGCCAAAAAAAGGCAAACATGCGACGTCGTCTAAAGGATTTGCCAACGCAGACAATGCAGCAAAGACAAAGTATCTGTGGAAAAAAGTATCTGTAAAGCTGCCGGGCACAGGCAAAGGCAATGCCAAAAGATATGCTGAGGTCGCTCTGTCTGCAGCTGCGAGTGTGTGTGTCTCTATCTGTATGCGTGTGTATTTGGGAATTTATGCTGAGATTTGAAAGTAAGTAAAAAAAAACAGAAGCTAACGAAAAGTGAAATAAATGCAAGTCGCGGCAAAAGTCAGAGAATTGCGTATTCGGTAGCTGGCTAAATGTCAGGGCAATATAAAAGATACATGTGTTAAAAACACACAAGATTGGTCACCATTAAGATTCTTATCTAAAGTTAGCTATATGTATTAATATTTTAATCCTTTTTATTATTATTATAACGTAAATGTCACAGGCATGTAAACATTTCAGACTTGCACATAAAAATAATTGCGTAAGAGAAAGCGCTCGTATTAATATGGTTCCAAGTCTGATTAAACTAACTATACCATTTAAGTTATGCTATGGAAATAGATCAATTTTAAACAGGTGTGTCTTAATTGCCTGAGCGTTGAACAAATAAGCGAGAGGTTGCCAATTCAAATTCAAGGAAAATTGCAATTGTTAACATTTGTTTGCTTAATTTATTATTATCAGTTTATGCTTTAACAAGGCGCTCAATTTACAAGTGAACATATATGGCACGCAAATCAAATTAATAAAAAAATAATTTAAAAATAAAAACAGTTCTTATTCAATTTTTAGATATCTATTCTACCTATAACTGACACAAAGATACAATTTTTTTTTTCTTCAAGCTTTATGTCATTGTTTATATCTGTTTATTTAATTTATTATTATCAGTTTATACTTAAGAAAGGTGCTCAATTTAGAAGTGGGCATATGTGCACGCAAATCATAATAATAAAAAATAATTAAAAAATAAAAACGGTTCTTATTAAATTTTTAGATATCTATTCTACCTATAATTGACACAAAGATACAATTTTTAAAATAAAAAATTTCTTAACATCAAAAACAATAAATAATCCTAAAAATGAAAATTGTGAACAGCTAACGATTTTCTGTTTAAATAATTTTCTTACTCAAACTCTATCTCAAACTCTGAGCTGTTCACAAGTTAAGTATGCCCAACTGCTTTTGCAGGGCATCTATAAAGTCCACAAGTGCGTCACCTTCTTGCCACACACAAGCGAACACACGCACACAGGTGCTTCTCATATGCGGATCCTCGGACAAGTTGCTTGCAGTTCGCACTACCACGCGTTAATCCCACATGAGATTATGGGACGGTTGACTTAAAGCATCTGTTAAATTGGCTTAATCTGCACAAGTGTGTGAGTGTCTGTCGCAGTGTCTGCCCCTCTGGCTCTCTGTCTGTCCGTCTGTCTGACTGTCTGTCTGTTTGCCTTTGTAATATGTATCTCCCGCCGCCACTTTGTAACTGTTGTCATTTTTATTGCCCTGGGAATGTTTTTTGTCCACCATTGTGAGAGACGCACACGCCCCGCTAAAAAATTTTTTTCTCCGTCTTCACTCGCATGACTGCCATTGTGTGTTACATTTGTGTGTGTGTGCCCTGTCCTGACTGGGTGTCCTTTGTACTCAGCTAAACAAAAGTTTTGTCGTTGATTTTATTGACCAATTTTTGGATGCGTAAGTTTTTTTGGTTTATTTTTTCTCCTGATACTCCCGCTTAATGCTGGAAGTTTTTGCATGTTGCCCCTCCTTCTGCTGCCCCTGGTCCATTGGCAGTTTATTTGGTTTTCGTTTCGCTTGTTTTGTTTTCATAAGTTTTTATGGCTTCATCTGTGGGATTTAAAGTTTTATTGTGATTTAAACACTTGTTAATCGTGTGTGCATATGTCAATTGCCTGTCGTTGTGTGTGTATGTGTGCGTGTTTGGGTAAGATACTTTTTTTTGTGTAGTTACCGGATTAAGTTGTCTTCGGGAAACGCTTATGACTGTCAATTTGCCTTGAGGCTGGAGTTATGGAGTGGTTAGTAAGTGGATTACCTTGATGTTTTGTTTTGCTGCTTTAAAAAATTGCTTTGACTTAAATTACAGACGAAATACATAATTCTTAAATTTATTTTATATTTTGGATATGATGATACATTCATAAATAAGACGATAATTATTCTTATAAATAACACATATTTTAATTTTTGTTCTATAAAAATGACTATATTTAAAACGAATAATTAGTATAATAAAATAGGAAAATGCTAACCATTAATTTAAATAATTTAAAAAATCAAAATGGAAACAAGTTAGTGTAAATATTTAATACAAGATCAAAATTATAGAATTAAAAGTAAAATAAATTTAAAATGTAATAACAAGGGGAAAGATAGTAGTTTGCCAATCAATTTGTTAGCTTTAATAAATAGTTAGCTTAAATACTGCAATACAAAAATGAGATTGAAATCGTTGTCACTTATAGTTTTTTTTTTTTAATAATTGAGCAAGATAATTTTGCATTAAAATTTGTTCTATTAAAATCAATTAACAAACATATTTATTATGCATTTAATATACATAATATTTGCTTAGCTTGCATTTAGCTTTCTATTTGGAAAACATGTTGCCAAACCAATTGACTTGTTAATTTCCGTCCATTAGTTGCACGTCATTAGCCCCAGTTGACCCAAAGAAGTTGTCTCCATTTGTGGCCAGAGTTTGCATATCTATGCCAAAATTTACATGCAACTAATGTCAGTTAACAGACGAGCTGAGCTGAGCTGAGTACATCCGCAAATCCATCGTTTCATTGATAAATTGTCTACAGAATGGCAGCGCCCCCCTGACAAACAGCAACAGCAGCAACAATAACAAGCGGAGCAATGATAGGTGGACAAGTAGCAAATGTCAGTTACACACACAAATAATCACTACACTTCAATCAGGCGGCACGAGAGTGAGAGGCAGCAACAGGCGTCCGGCGTCTGGGCTACATCTGCCCCCGGAGCAAGTGGACAACCTGCGGAGCGATTGTAATCAAAATGCAACAAATTAAGGAGGCAGTGGCGCACTGAGGAACGAGGGAGAGAGTAAGAAAGGAAAAGAGAGAGAGAAAAAGGGAGGCAGCACAAGGGAAAAGCGAGGCTCGTACCTTTTGCTTAAAATATTTATTTATGCAATTATTTTGCAAGTAGCTCAAAATAAATAAATGAAATGAAATAAAATAGCAGGCAGGCAGCGTCCACCTTTAGCT
The DNA here is from genome assembly GCF_003285875.2 of Drosophila novamexicana. NCBI lineage: Eukaryota > Metazoa > Arthropoda > Insecta > Diptera > Drosophilidae > Drosophila > Drosophila novamexicana. The sequence goes on along the minus strand of NW_020824808.1, from coordinate 4,464,677 downwards.
TGGAACTGGAACTGCGACCACGACTGCGACTGCGACTGAGACAGCAACTGCGACTGGCTCCGTTTACGGGAGCAGCAAGTGCTTTGGCACGACTGCAATTGACGACGCGACGCAGTAAATTAAAATTTAAATTTATGCCATTCGCTGTTGTTGCAACAATGCTGCGTGCAGCAAGGCCCCAAAAACATGCGCAGGACGCAATTAGGCAACAGGTTGAGCTCAAAGCAAAAGGTGCAACAACACACAACTAAAAAAAACTAAAAAACAAGAAACGCTCTGTCATGTCATCATTTCTATTGTCACCCATTTGCTGTCTGTCAAAAATGGCAAAAATTATTTATATATTTATGACAACTCTGGGCCGGACCCTAAGTGAAACATCGCTTGCGTTCAACATTTACGCGCTACGCGCTCAGCTGCCAAAACAGGTGTGCAAATTGCCCCTACCCGCCTACCATACCCTATGCACTGACCCAATTAGTTGTGCTTGTTGTTGTTTCTGTTTTTAGTGCTTTTAACAATGTATGTGGTATGAGTTTATGGCTCGTAAATGTCCCAACTGGCCAATTTTCATGTGTATCGCTTTTAATTACATACGCTGCGTATACGTAATGTGCTTGTATAATATTTGGTGGGCGTGGTGGCAGCCAAAGTATTGATAGACTGCAAAACTCGCTCAGCCAGCGTCTCATTAGCCCAATAACTGTAACTGTGAAGCTGTAAAACCACCAAAATCAGGCAATTGTGGTAGGTTTGGGGGCACGGGGGCTGGGCAATAAATGGCAATCAGGTAGACAATCAATGGGCTGAAAACCCTTTTTGCTTTACGATCTGAAAACAATTTAAGCTTTTATTTGTTTTTGATGCCACCAAAGGCCAAACCAATCAAGTCGAACTTGGCCCGCAGACCGAGAGAGGGCCCAAATGGTAACAGCACACCGAAAAGCCAAAGCGAATGCATTGAGCGTATATCATTGCAAGAGCAACAGTTGCTATTGATGGATCACCAAAAAGCAACGGGGCAACAGCAGCAACAGCAGCAGCAGCAGCAACATCGGCCAACAAATGCCAAATGAGCTGTAGAAGAAGTTGCGTAAAGCGAAAACTGTGATAATGATCATACAAAAGCGAAAAACGCGTTAAACTTTGCAACGTCGTCATCAACAATTGCAAGCGGCAAGCGGCAACAGCAACAGTAACCCCGAGGCCCCCGGCAGCAGCAGCAGCAGCAGCAGCAACTGACCCAACGACCGGACGTAGTGCTTGCAGTCAAGTGCGATTGCAAATGCACGGAATTCACATTCGAGCCTGCCGCGAAACCCCACTAACCACTGCTACACTCAGAAAAACATTTATTTTTATTTATTTACGTGATTAATTATTATACAAAAAAATAATATAATAACTAACGGGAGGGAGTGCTAGCTTTAAGGCCATCGACTCTCAGAAAATTAGTTGTGATATAATTACTTTAATTCTTATTTTTAAAATATAATAGAATAAATAAAATAATTTACCAAAATGTATATTCGGACAATTTAATAATATTTATTTATTGCTGATTTTGGCGAACTCCCCATTTTCAAAATATTAAGTTAGCTGGACCTTGACCCAGCTAACTTAACATTAAAATAATTATTATATTTTAGAATATTATTATAATTATTTTCTTTAAATTATAATATTTCTAAAATTGAAATGATTATGTTTTCTCACTATTAATATTATTATATTGTTTATAGTATATAATACATATATCTAATCAATTTCTTTTTATAAAAGACTGTCTATAAAATATGAAAAATTGATTGTTTATTTAAATAACAGAAGATGGAGAAACTGAAAACAATAATTATTAACTTCTTGTTTCCATTGTTTCTCGAAACCTTTTAAATTTGTTTTTATGTTTGTAACAAGTTACATTTATCCAATTACCCACTCAATGCAATTCTGTATTTTTTTATATATTATCCACACCTCCTTTTTGTTTTAGTGTACAAGCCAAAAGGTTGGCCATTAAAGCTGTTCGGCTTGCACTCGATCGGCTACCGTTGCTACCGCTAAAGCGGCGGCTGCTGTGGCGGCTGCTGCTGATGGGTCTGTTGATGGTTCTGCTGATGGCCAGTGGCTGTCTGCCCGTCTGTCTGGCTGTCCGTCGGTCTGTCTGACTGACTCGTCTGATGAGTTTAGTGCCGCTCGCTGTACGATGATTTGTAATTTTTCGCCGTTTGCCAGTTGAGAATCATAATAATCATAATAAAATGCAGCTATGCTCATTTTAACACCAAAAAGTATATATGTATATGTGTCCTGCACGGAGTCTTTCTGTTTAAGTTTGGTTTTCAGTTTTGGGCTATTGAAGTATTGCCGTTGTCATGTTAATTTTGCAGCCTGGCTAACTGGCTAACTGACTGGCTGGCCGGCTGGAAGTCAGTTGGCTGTCGCATTAAAATTGGTAATTTGTGTCAAGCATGGACGGTAGCTACTACTGTTTAAGTGCTTGGGCTTCTGGGTGGTTTCGCCTCTTTGATCTCAACTTGGCTAATTAAGTTGAGCTAAACGTGCTTAAAGTCTGACCCGCCGCCTGTCGCTCATATGCTAATGGACCCAGCCTTTACATCGCAGCTCTTTCAATAATGAGCCGAGTGCCTGCAGTTTTTACTGCCGTCATTACGTATACCTCATTGTTCGAGTGACGGACACTTTGGTTGCTTTATTTCTTTTCTGGTAAAGAGCTAAATCAATAACTTTTTCGAAATTCTCAGCAATTTCTGGCAATACGCAAGCGTTAAGCTGTCTATTTGAAGAATATAAATTTTGATAGCGTTTAGAAAGCAACATCAAGATAATTTCGTTGGCGGCCTCTTTGCTCATAAAACAATAACATATATTTATTACAGCTTAACGGTTATCCTTCGTTATGTACCTGGGAAAGAAGCTTAGTTGTCTTTCTATGCAAATTTTTGCACAAGAAAGTTGAAGTATAAAAAAAAGCTTCAAAATCGTGTAGCAAAAATCTTAGAGGACATACGGAGCGAATTATTGTGAGATTCTGCGAGGTCATAAATTGTACAGCCGTTTCTTTTGCTATTGCTCGTAGTGCATTTTGAGTACGAGTTTATATTCTAGCAATCAAAATTTAAAATCAGAACATTTTGAATTACTCTTTCTAACTCCTTATTAGACACGTTAGATTTCAATACCAGTTGCTGGGTGTTTAGAGATTAACTAGAAGATTCTTGGCTCAACAAATTCGTATTATAATCTATTCTAATCGCTCTCGTAATAGTTAATAAATATCTATTTTTATACCCTGAACCCATTAAAAATGGGTATAGGGGTATATTGTATTTGTGCAAAATCTAAATGTATGTAACAGGCAGAAGGAAGCATCTCCGACCCCATAAAGTATATATATTCTTGATCAGCACCAATAGCCGAGCTGATCTAGCCATATCCGTCTGACTGTCCGTCCGTCCGTCCGTCCGTATGTATAAGGATCTCAGAACCTATAAAAGCTACAGGAATGAAATTTTAGATGTAGGTGCTCCTAGTGCCCGCGCAGATCTAGTTTGCTTCCGATAATCGATAACTTACTCCGTTTCCAAGCAATCGGTATAAATCGATATCGATATCCTGTTTTTTGGGCAATTTTGGTAAATAATAAGAGCTAGAGTCACCAAACTGGGCATATAGCTTCTAAAATAGAATATATATGTGCATTTGATGTTGGAAGAAGAGGGTTAGGGGTATCCCCTAGTCGGGAGCTCCCGACTAGAACCTGTTACTTGTTATGCTCTCTAACTGAGAAGAAAAATCTGAGTCGGGAGGTACTTAAAGTAGCTATATAGATAATCTGCTCGTTTTCAATAACACTACTTTGTTGATTTTGTTTGTTATGATACACATTAAAGTCGCGTCGGACAGCTTAAAATGTATCATAATTCTAGAATATTAATTGCAATTGTGCCCATCCATCCTGCATTATAATGGAATATATTTGCAGTCTAAAATAATTACAATGAAATATATATTTGCACTCTAAAAAACTATTCACCCTTGTGAATTCACCCTTCAATAATGGCAATGACGTTTGCAGAAAAGTGAAATAAAATTGCGAGTATTTTGAGTAGCCACAAAATGAGTACTAATTAATGTCAGAAATGTGGCGCAGTCCTTTCTTATCGAGTCGCATCAATGGCTGATGATACTAATACTCTAAACGAGCGATGAGTGAATGTCCTTTTTGCAAGTGAAAGCAGCTGTTAAGCATAATTCCGTGGCTAAGTTTGAGGCAGGGCAATTAAACTGTCATCAGTGTCAGAAAGTTGCCACATGAAAATTGTCTAAAATTGATGAAATTTGATTTTAATTGGCCAAAGACAAAGTGCCAAAATGTGGGCGTGCCGGCGCAACAGCAGCTGTCACAGGAACATGACATGGCCGCCCTTCCGCTGAGCAAGCCGCTAAAACTAATTTCCGTATTGTGGTGGTGGTGGTGGTTGGTGTTGACTCAGTGGTTGTTAGTTGTTGCGCCATATTTGCCACTTAACGCATCATCACTTTGGTTAATTTGTTGCAATGGGGCTTGCCACCGCGCTGGCTGACCTTGGCGGCTAATGATGCCGCCCAGTTGCAGTTGCAGCTGTAAATTTGCAACACAAATGCAAACAGTAAACGGCCAATTGGCCAGCGATTGCAATCAGCCGGCGCGCCGCATCTCTATCACAGCGAACATCATTACCATGCACTTCTTGAAAGGGGTCTGCAATCGGAGGTGGTGGTAGAAAGGAAGGGGGTCAGTTGCAGCATCCGTTGCTACGTTTTACGCGCTTCAATGATTTGGTTGCGGACTGGCCGCAGCCTCGTTGTACCAGATTAAACGTATGCAACTCTTAACCTTCGTTTAAATCTGCTCTGATTGACAATCATCAAGCGATACGAAAACAAGAAAACTCCGCAAACATTGCCCCAGGTTCAGTGGCAGCGGCAGGAACAGTTTCAGCTTTTATTGTTGTAACTACATTTGTTTTGCGGTTCGAATTTGTTTTGTTTTATTTGTTCCTCTGTGCGTTTAGCTGGGAAGTGGTTTCTGCTTTGAGTGGATAATCAGCACAGCTTACAGAAAAGCCCACAAAGATTGCCAGCAATTGAATGCATGAGATCTTACCAAAGATCTCGATAGCCTTGAACAAGTTTTGATCACAGCTAACCCAGCCCAGCTCAATTATCATTTCGGATATGCAAATGGCCCAGACAGATAAACACACATATCCCGGGCTATAAACGTTACGCGGCGATCAATCAGCGACTGGGCCAAAACGCATTACCGTTAGAAGCGCCAAAGAGCTAATCAAAGTTGCAAGCAGAAAAAGAGCAAGTATCAACAGCCGAATATTAAATACCCTGCCAAGCATTTATATCTTTATCTATATATATATAGATCGCAGAAATAGAATCGAAAAATCATTTGAAAAGTTATATTTGTTGTCTTTTCAAGGTATTTTTGAAGAAAACTTATTTTAATCTTTATACTTATCCAAATTGTGTGCCCCACAATCTTCCGTCCTCTTTCTCACACTGGCGAGTTTTTGTCACTCGCTCTCTCCTTTTATGAAATGTCGCTTCTCTTAGCGATTTTCAAGATTTCAAGCAAGATTTAAAGTTTGATTTCTGACTTTTGTAACTAAGCTACTATGACTAAGATCAGAATACCTTCAATGAGGATACATTTTGCAGCAAACTTAAAATACCCTTTGGTAAGTGTATTTAAAAATTTGCATATGCCGCAGCCAGAGTTGCCCGCAGGGCCAAAAGCCAGTAGCCCAATAATTTCATATTATAACTCATAAAAACGCAAAAACAAAATTAGAATATATCTTGCATATGTGTATTTTTTGGTTCGAGCAACGTTTTTGCCAAAATTTCGGCTACTGCAATTTTGAAATGAGCTTCATCCAAAATTATGGCACGGCACGAAAGGGTTGCTCAAATAAAAACTATATATATAAAACTAAAAAATTTGCCGCCGATCATCGCGTTTTTAGCTGCAAAAACTAACTGTTCTTCGCTGAGACTTTTGCATAATCGACGTCAAATGTTTGTGATTACTTTTTTCTATACACAACGCTAAAGTTTGCCAAATTTCGATGCTTTTGGCCAATTGCATTAAATTGTAATTAACCTTAATTGATTGAACGATTATCATTCGCCTTGCCAATGCAAAATTTCACTTTCAATCAATGTTCTCGCAGTCACTTCCGATTGCGATGAGCACAATTACACACACATGGTGCACATAGATACACTGGGCGTGAGTGTGCGAGTAAGTTAGTGTTGGCTGCCTCGTCTATCATTAGCATCAAAAAGCTATCATCATCATTACCAAACCCCAAACTGCTGACCAAACGAGACAGCACGAGTCTCGCACTCTGCACGCGATAAAGTTGTTGGCTGTTTCGTTACAGGTTGTTGATGTTTGCTGCTGTTGTTGTTCTTCTTGTTGGCGTTCTCTTAGATACACACGCATACAATAATTAGAAGTTGAAGCACTAGCAATCATAGTTGTTCAGAGGTGTTGCTTTGTTAAGTGCAGCCTAATCATTTGCTATGAGCAACATGCTAGCTACGGCAAAGTATCTTACAGGTGCATAGATACATATATGCAGATTATCTTCAATTAATGGCATAGATTATTTATTAGATTGTGTTTACAGTTTACAGTTGATCCGTTTACTAACAAAAACACAGCTTTCTTACTATTTAATTGTCATCTGAAATCTTCAACATATCTGAATTCGTTTTCCTTTAGAACCTTTTTGAAATGTATGTTTGCGTTCACATATTTTTATGAGCATTTCACCTAATCCCTAGCTGTTAATTTATTTATTTATTAGATACAAACATTTTGATGCTCGAAATTTAAAACCTGAATATAAATTTGCAAACGGTCGTTATTTTATCTTAAGCAAAACAAATGTTTAAATAGAAAATACAAAGGAATTGTTTTATTTTTCATTAAACCGGCTATCGGCAACATTTCTCCCAGCCACTCATTAGGCATATATTATACTTAGCTTAGCTATTTGTATAACTATTGGTATTTCTTATTTCGATTGAAGGCTTTCAAGTGGCTGACATAAATTGACTAAGTTTACGAGTGAATGCAACGTTAATCGCTCAATCAGCGAGCTAAAAAACATGATTAAAAAAAAACGAAACGTATCAATAACTTAAAAATATAAATCAATATCAAAACAAATGGTCAACGGTCCATGTAAGCACTAAATCAAAGTGTCAATATGGGTATTTGATACACTAGAGATCCAGCAATCCAGCAGTCCGACTGCAACGGAAATTGAATTATGCTCCCAGTCGAAGCGCTCAGCTCCAACTCCGACTACAACTCCAACTCCAACTCCAATTGGAACTCCAATAAGTATCTAAGCATGCATGAATGAGCGCCTGAATGACTGAATGACTGACTGAATTGTCGCCTGAGTGGCTGGGTGACAGACGGCGGACAACTGGCGCTCAAATCAGGTGCTGCCACTTTCGTTCGGTTGCCAACGACGTCCGTTCGACGTGGACGTTTGCTCAGGATTGCGTCTGGCGGAGCTGCTGATTGCGGCTGCTGGCTGCTGCTGCTGACTGTGAGAATCTAATGTCCAATGTCTGAACGGTTTCCTGAGCGAACGGGTTTCCACCGGCATTAGATACTGCAGTGATACGCATGCGATACGTTCGATAGTTTATGGTCTACAATTAAAATTGCACGTTTGTCGGTTGACGACAACAGTGAAGCGGCCAGAGGCGTAGCTGCTAGCCAAAGGGGGTGAGATCTAAATATAAACATACATTTAAAAGAAAAATGTCTATCATGACAGCCTTGAATATTTATATATTTTTTTAGATCACTTTTTAATTTATATAGATTAGCCCCTTTTAACTACGCCACTCTCTTTTTGTTTGAAGCAAATGCATTAAATGAAAATTAGCTGCAATAACATGAAAATTCATAGCTTAATATGAGCCGGCGCTATATTTGCCACAGGTTGGGGCAAAAACTTTTTCTTGGTCGAGTGCGAGTACGAGTATGAGTTCGAGTGCGAGTACGAATACGAGTACTCCGACTTATTCGCCGACAACTTGAATGGCGCATGGTAAATTATTGAGTTTAAATGCTCGATTGACATGTGAAAATGCTTATAAAAGGACTGTGTGAAGCAGTGCAGTTTCATATTGTTTGCGTTGTGCTAATAAATAAATTAATTGTTGAGTTAATTAATTATTTTTACGTGGCATTTAATTAACAGACAATTTTTTGTTAATCAACAACAAAATTTGTAACACTTTTTGGAAATTTTTTTTTCATGGGTTTGCCTTTTATGGACTTGGCTTCAAAATATTTAATTGTCTTTTTTGCTTAATTTATGATTTTTAATGGTAGATTAATAATTATTATATTATTAAACTATGTTTAAAAATATGATGCATTACAGATAAAAAACCAATAAGATAATAGGTTTTTATGTAATTCACTTTTTGATATTTCAATATATCAACTTGTGATAAAAATGACAAATTTGAAATTAATTATAGCAATTAAATGCCAATTTAATTCCCAAGCAGTGTCAAGCTCTCGTATATTCATGATTTTAAAACTCAATGAAAATGAAAGTGTCACACATACGAGTACTCCACATAAAACCAACGCGCACAACCACTTTCGATAGGCAAAACCCGCTGGAAAAGCCACTTTTCCAACACTCAGTGTAAAAAAATGAAAATCCATAAAAAATAAAAAAAGCAAACGCTTTGAAAACGGAAGTTGGAAGTGTGGCAATTAAATGTGTGCGCGGGACACGGGACACTGGCCGGGGCCGGGAAACTGGGTAAACAAACGCAGCGATGCAGCAATCGCCGCTCAACACAGCGTGAGGTGTTGGAATTATTGTTATTTTCTGGCCCAGAACCCCACTCTCCCTCTTCACTGCTGGAAAAGCTGTTGATTTGTTCAATTGAGTGCGGCTCCAATTTATGCTCCCTGCTCGAACTAAAGAGCTGCCGAAATCTCTTTTGAAAATTAGACGCAAATAGTGCGGAAAATAAAGGCCGTCCAAATGACCCTCAAAAATACTTCACATGGATGCCATACATTTTGCTGCAGCTCTTTTTGCTTTTGGCTGCTGTCGTTTTGATTTTTTGCTCGTTGGTTGCAAAAATATTTGAAATATTTTGCTTTAGATTAGCGCAACTTTTGTCGCAGCTAACGGCGCTTTGGAACGCAACAGAAATCCATCAAAGGATCATCAAATTTTGCAGTGACGTATTGGGTATTGCCCTCGGTCCCAGACTGTGGCAGGAATGCGCAATGTCTACCCAAAAGAAAAATAAATAAATAAAATAAAATCGAAAAAAGAGAAAAAGTCAGAAAGAAAAAACTTAAAGCTACCTATCTCAGGTAGCTAAACTACAGCAAACGAAATCCAATAAAACATAAACACGACCAGAATTATAACAACTAAGTAAACGTCTGTCACTCGGACTCGAGCAGGACAGAATTTTGATCAGCCCAAAAATGGAGGAGGAGTCCGGCAGCCGAGGAGCCTTGGAGCCAAAGAGTCGAAGAGTCGAGAAGCCTGCGGCCCAGAGAGCTTGATCAAAGGCCGCAGCTTGAAGGCTGAGGACATTGACGATTGCAGTGCAAATGATAATTTATTAGATTGCGATCTTTAGGCTCAACAAGAGAGCGCAACAAAAAAAGAAGCGAATGTCTAAAAAAAGACTGAAGGTTTTAGAGGCTGAGAAAACAAGCTGGAATTTTTATTGAATTAATTTCGTCATTCGTCTCCATTTCTAATTAAACCGAATTAATCATGAGCAGCAACATTGCACTAATTATGCGTAGACCAAACTGGGCTACCAGCCGATCTCTACGCGATCTCGTTGAGTCTATTGCTGCTGCCCACTGCAGGACGGCAGCTGCTCTGCGTGGCTGTTGGCGGCACTCACAAAAGCATTTTGCAGCCGATGCCCATGATGATTATGATCAAACAGTTGTCCAGCCAGAGCACTCTGCACTCGAAGCGACTTGACTTTGATGTTTTGCGACACGCACGACACACATTTATTGTTAGCCTTAGTTCCAGACGTTGCCCTTGGCTGCCACCAAATGTCCAAATTGTCTCGAGCGAAATTCTTAGTGAAAGTGCGAGAGACAGGGTGAGAGTAACAGTGAGTAATGATTGCGCATATTGCGTTGCCCAATCATATCAAAAACATATGCAGATGGCTAATCAGATAAGCAAAAGATTAATCTTTAAGGATTTTGGAGCAATGACAGCCTAAGTCAATGCCCAACTGTCTACAGGCAAAGCAGACTAAATATTTAGCTCTGCTTTCAGCTTTATTCAAAAGCTTGCTTATGCGTTCTAGCTAACCCATCCTAATGAACCTTCCTTAGAGCTTAAGTATTCCTTAATGCTCTAAAGTGATTTTAATCTTACTATAGCATTAATATTCTTAATCTAACTTAGAGCTTTCATATCGCATACCTGAAGCTTTAATATGCTTTCCAACATGTGTTTGTAACACTTTTCTTACTACGATAATATATTATAACTAATAATTATAATAATAAATATTATAACAAGCAAAACAACAAAGATGTTTGTTATTCAAGCTGCCCTTACATATTACCTTCTTTTTGCCTATGATTTATCTGTTCTTACAGCTATGAAAATGCCGCCACTTAACAGAGAATGGTCGATTTTTCTAGCGGTCAAAATCAGATCAAATTAAAGGTAACATAAGCACAATCCGTCATAATGTTAGACGTGGGCTTAGCAGCTACAAAGTGGCTCCTGGTTGCCCGGCGAGGGAGACCCCTGCGGCAGAAGTGCAGCTGGCTAACGAGCGCTCAGCGCAAACACAGAAAGAGAGAGAGAGAGAGAGAGAGAACCCATCAAATCTGCCAAGGATTAAGACGCGTGTAGCATTAGCCGCCGGCATAGCCACAGCCATAGCCACGGCCGCAGCTACCGCATAGCTTAATGGCCGTAATGACCAACAGCAATAACAACACCAACAACAACAGCAACAAGGACTAGAGCAAGGACAAGGTAGAGGATACGCCAGATAATGCGCATGATACGGGCCAACACATGATGCAGCTGAAAAATTGTACAAATTACTTGTGTCCAGCAAGCAGCGAGCACAAAATAAAATCATTTCGGACACAACTTCTGTTGTTTATATAGGAACATGATGCAGGACTCGCCAGAGGAGGGTTGCACGGGCAAGCCAGCCAGCCGGCAAGCAAGCAACCCCCGCGCTGGGGGCAGCCTTTATTAATGATTCACAATTTTATGTTGCGCGTATTTATCACATTTGAGTGTGCGACACACACACACACACACAGGCACGCACACATAAACGACGGCGACAGGTATTTTGTAAGTTGAAAACTTGACAGACTTGTTTGTGATCCTTTTTTTTTTGTTGCTGCTGTTGTTGTTGGGTTTGTTATGACAAACGTGAAGCAAGGACAAGCACAAGGGACTCGGCGGCTTGCGCCTGTTTTGGGCGACATGTTTTGCAGTTTTCCGGTTGACCGCAACAAAAGACATGATGTCACGCTGCCTGTGGCTACAGCTGTATTTGTGTGTGTGTGTCTTGTAACTACAATGGCAGCGCGACACAACAGCCTTTGTCAACACACACACACTCCGCTCGTGTCAATTGTAACGTAGTCAAAAGGTCGGGCTTAAGTGACTTTATTAAGCGGTTTAAAAAGGGGCAGGTTACACTCACACACAATCGCATGCAAGCGCACACATTCAGGTAGCCGCACATGTGTGTGTGGCACTTGACATGCCTGTGGCTGTCCTGGCAGCTTTTGTTTGCTACTGCGACCTCAGGGGGCACAACTTTTTAGGGCGTTCTGGATTAGATGGGAGTTAAATGCTGCTTTAAATAATATTGTCTGTGTAAGATAATATTAAGTCAATATTTAAGAAATTAGAAACTTTTAATTCAGACTTAAGTCAAAGTACATTACTTGCTGCAATAAAATATTATTATTAAAATGAGCTTATTAACAAAATTATATTAACTCCGTTTAATATAAGTGTTTTGAGGCATTATTGAAAATGTTTTTCAAATAATAAGAATTATATTTTAATAATTATTATTCCATACAGCCCAATATATAAGAATAAGAGTAAGCAGAATTTCTGTAAAAATGAAAGTAAATATGCTAAAATAATTTTTATTACAAATGTATATATAAATTTCTCAAAACATAATTAAAGAATTTAAAAATACTTTAACTCAGAGCCTTGCTATGACTAAGCCTATTTGCGTTTCCACAGCTTATCACCAAGGATCTAGAACAAACGAACTCCAAGGATTTGACACATTCATTAAAACTGTATGTAAAGACCGTTCTGCATCACAACCCCTTCAGGGGGCACAAACGCCCCCCACCAGTTCGCATTTCATTCACTTTTCCGCTGCTTTAAATCACACATATTTCTGTGTGTTCTTCTTGTTTCTTGTAATTTATGGGCCACATGTTACCTGACAAAGGTAACACACCTATGAGTAGTCAAAATGCTAAAAGAAAAAACGCTTTGGCATTAAAAACAAACGAAAAAGGAAAAAAGTTTAAAACAATGCAAGGAAAATTTGAAAATACTGGCCAGCACATGAAAATTCCTGAGCAAAGAATTTCACGCTGATTTATGAGATTGTAAAAACGCTTGAAATTCGCTCTGGCGAAAATTCAACAAAATTATTATGTGTATATGTAATAAATGTGAAATATTAAATCTGAAATAATTTGAGCTTTAAGCGAGTCAATGACCCAACTCCTTTATCTGGGCTGAGCCATATATCTCGTGTCTATGGGCAAACAATGGAGAGCATCGAAATATCGATGATTCACGACTTGACAAATGAATTAGCGCAATTCACTCGGAGCACAGCGAATGGGAAATGATGTCGCATACAATGCGTGCCTTTCAATGCAAAAGTCAAAGTGTCAGGCCACAGTCGAAATAACAGTGTGCAGAATGACAAACTGACAAACTGACAAACAAACAAACGCTTCCTGTTGAAACATTGCAAACTTCCGACTGCCAAAGGAACTGGCGAAAACATATGCCTGCAGTGTGGGTACAGCCACAACCTAGCCCCTGCCCAAGACAAAGCTTAGCTCGACTTCAAGCAGCGAGTGTAGTTGAAATATTTTTGGTGATTTATTTGCAGCGCGTAGTTTGTGGCATGTTTGCCGACAACAACAACAGCGCCAATAAACAAATTGCCGACGCATTTTGTCAGCCTTACGGCACAGGATTATGTTAAACAAGCAAGCTTGTGAACTAGCACAGTGGCTGACTTTGAAATACCCTGTACTCATTAAATCGAAATATGGAGATATATGTTATGTCTTAGCTGAATGGCTTAAAATAAAATTGGAAAAAAATACAGACAGCTTTTAGACTTATACATATTTTGATTTATGCAGAGTATACAAAAAGTTACGTAACATATTTTTTATTACAATAATTAGAGAGCTGAATGTGTTTAAATAGAATTGGAATATTTCAAATCTGATGAAAGTGTCGTTGGACTTTAGATTCATGTAGAGTATATATTTAGAGTGAATCATTTTTAGCCTAAGCTGGATGGCTTGTCAAAATATCTCAAATCTGATGAAAAAATCGAAGCAAAAATTGGACTTGAATAGAAAAAAAAATAGAAGATAAAGAAGATACATTTATACAGATAATACATAACATATTTTCCGTTATGTAGTAGATGGATAACTTGCTGAGCGCATGCTACATTTGCACAGCTCGTTTATACCCAGTTGCAGTCCTTGGCTGCAGGGTATCGGAACCAAGCTCCTTGACTGCTGGGCGGCTCGACTGCTTGATTCCTTGGCTGTCTGTTTGTCTGCTTGTCAGTGCCTGAGTGGCGCTCTTTTTGGGGTTCAGCCTGACTTTCGTGGTACTCTCGTGTGTGTGTGTGTGTGTATGAGTGTGCGCTTGGGCTCCAAGCACTTTGGCAAGTGATTTCAATGCGCTGCTTTATAGCGCCACTTAATGTGTCATTGAATTTAAATCAATTTCTGTGCAAAGTTGAAAAACTCTTGAAGTATGGGTACATAATTGGGCTGACACGATGTGAATTTGCGGAGTTCATTTTAAAGCTAGTAGATTTTCAGTTCCAAATCAATTAACAACTACTTGAGACAAGATTTTGATAACTACAATTTGAAGATTTGTTAAATATGCTTATATCTGAATTATTTTAATAGATTGTTTATTTTAATCAATTAAAATATATCTAACCATGTCGAAAATATTATCAGAATAATTTGGCTTCATAAAAATTATAATAATTAAGTTCTAATCGTGAACCGGTAGAAAAGTTGATTTAAATATAGCATTTTTTACAATACAATTTACAATTACAATACACTGAAGACTTTTGCCTAGGCTTATAATAGTCTATAGGATTGGTATTTTCAGCGTTTTCAGCATTTTGTGAATATACCCTTCTTAATGAAATCATAACTGTGTATCAAATGCGGGCAGAACTTCAACTTCATATATGGATTTGAAGAGTCTCTGCCAAGCTGCAGTCATCTTGAGCATTGTTGAAGTGAGGGGCAGGGCGCAGGGGGCAGGGGGCAGGGGAGCTGACAGTAGCGCCTGCAGTAAAATAAATCACAGAAAAATGTCTTTAATCTTGGCGCCTGCAGTTGCGGTACAGGTCGGTCGCATCGGTAGCCGTTGTGGCTTTAGCTGCTGTTGGGGCCATACATCAACGCGGCATGGCAGACATTGTGTTTGTACCACGCCCACTTATGAGAGTTTTGTCGCCTTAATTACTAGTCGCTGGTCAGGTCTGTCTATTTGTACAGCATGGTCCACAGTGATGCCTGCCGAATGAATAAGCCGCGGCCCCTGATGATTGCCATTCATATCATTTGTCAAGGAGTGCATAGAATGCACTCATAAGCGCCTGCGGTCACAGCGGAAGCTGTAATGAGTTATTCAAGTAAAGCGTCAATTCACAATGGCAATTAAACTGGCCCAAAGGGTCGCAGCGCTAACTTTTCCAAGTGACTGCAGCCGTTGCCACAGAAGGCTTTCACACAGCCAGCATGTGAGTTGACTTGATAAACCACTAAAAATAATTTACGACTTTGTTAGGAATTTAAATTTCAACGCCCGCGCTACCTCAAGATACAACAGATACTGCAGATACTGAAAGTATCTGTAGGATACTTTTTTACCACAGCGCTTAAATTTATGCGCTGAATGGGGTGTTGTGCGGGCTCGCATGTGTAAGACGCTAAAACAACCTGTTTGTACACACTCACCCACAACAAACACACACCCGCACCCACACACATATCGGGCTTTTTATTTCCGCTTAGATAAGTTTATTTCATACGCGACACTAAATTATATGCCAAGAATGTTTACTAGTCGCTGTTGTTGTTATTCCTGGTAGACATCTTGCTTATTGTTCTGCTACTGCTGCTGTCGCTGTTATTGTAATTTATGCAAAAATATTTTCGTTGAAAAATACGATTACCAGTGACCAGCCATACCCAATGGCAGCCACAGCAGCTCTTTGGGCCGCTCTCTCTGAGGCAACGGGAAAACAAGTGAAACAACCTAAAACTCCGTCTCCGTTTTCCATTCTCCGGCACTTGGCCCAGCACGTACGAATAGTTTTGATAAATGTTTAACTTGGTAAGCGCATGTTGGTTTGTCTTGGACGCGTATGGCTGCGGGTGCACCCATTTGGCGGGGATGGGGCACCAAGAGATAATAAAACACACGTTTTAGGTTTGTCTTTGGCATAGGGTGCCTGGTGCTTGCTTGTAAAAATACGTGGCTTCCATTGAATACTACCAAGAACAGCTGATGGAATGTTTTTGAAATAAATCTTCATTTGAAAAAAGGCAAAAGTTTCTAATTATTAAAGAAATTAATACATTTCGCTAGGGGATCAATCTAGAGAAAGAACCAAGATCAAAATGATATTTCTCTTGTAAATAGGCTTTGGCTAAGGATTAGCTTTATAAGACAGAATACTTTTTTAGAAATTTTTGTATATTTTTAAAACATAATAATAATCATTCTCATGCAAGTACGTTAATAATTCCATGGAAAATGTATAAATTTATGAAATGCATAAACTGTTTATACATTATCAATGTAAAAATCGAACTAAAATCAATATTACATTACCCTAACAATTCTGAAAAATTAGGGGAAAAGCTAAATTCTTTAAACATTCTATTTAAGTTTATGCGGCATTTAGGGCATGAGAGAAACCTCTTATTTGTGGCTAAATTTAATTGAAAGGATACTGAGTGAAAAAGCCCAACCACGTAGACCGTAGTGACATCCTCGAGACTCAAAGACAACAATAAAGTTGGGGAGAAAAAAGCCACCACGCAGCCAGCTGCAATGTCAAAACTGCAATTTTCTAAATAAATCTAACCACAGTGAAAACTCACCCCTTCACTAGAAGTCCCAGCGATTGCAGCGGGCGCAGCAACAGCAATCTCTGTCCTTGTTGTGGGCGTTGCCAAAAGCAAGGCTTGGGGCCACTTGCAGCGTCTGCAAAATCTGCATAGACGCCTACTTTTCCTGGAGGAGAACTTGGCTGCGCACAATGCAGTGCGCCAAATCCAAGTCTGGCCACGCCCCGCAAGTGCAACAAAAAGCACAAATTTAGGGGTGAATTTAATAAGCGAATTTAGATTTGTTGCAGCGCCAATGCAGCAGCAAAAAGTATGTTCCCGTATTTATTCACATAGGTTTCGTATAAAAGATAAACAACAAAGTTGACATTGATATTCCACAGCCACCGTAATGATATCGGAGAGTTAGGGTATCACCCTGCGTTAGGGTGTTGCATATTAGATGAAGTTGGGAGTAAATGTATATGTACTCTTATATTCAGAAGGTGGGTTTCCCGTAAGGAAAGTTAAAATATATTGGAATAAATTTGCATAATATTAAGAACTAATCAAATTTATATTTAAAATATAACGAGAAAGAAAGGCTATCTTCGGCACGCCGAAGATCTAATACCCTTGCAGACCCAACCTTTTCATAATGCTTATAGTGCTTTGCCCGTATCTAAGAAGCACAGGGAAAATAGTTAATGCCGAGTTTGGTCAAGATAGCTTGATAAACAAAATGTTTTTTCATACAAAAACTTTATTTTCGAGCGATCGTTCCTATGGCAGCTATATGATATAGTGGCCCGATCTTAATAGGATTTTGCATATATATGAGGAGCTTAGTAAAACTAATAAATGCCGAGTTTGGTCAAAATATCTTGATAAACAAAATGTTTTTTCATACAAAAACTTAATTTTCGACCGACCGTTCCTATGGCAGCTATATGATATAGTGGTCCGATCTTAAAAGGATTTTGCATATATATGAGAACCTTAGTAAAATTAATAATTGCCGAGTTTGATAAAAATATCATGATAAACAAAATGTTTTTTCATACAAAAACTTAATTTTCGACCGACCGTTCCTATGGCAGCTATATGATATAGTGGCCCGATCTTAATAGGATTTTGCATATATATGAGGAGCTTAGTAAAACTAATAATTGCCGAGTTTGGTCAAGATATCTTGATAAACAATATGTTTTTTCACACAAAAACTTAATTTTCGACCGATCGTTCCTACGGCAGCGATATGATATAGTGGTCCGATCCAGCTGGTTTTCACATATGTGCTGCGTGCAACAAAAAGACGGACTTCTGCAAAATTTCATTAAGATAGCTTTAAAACTGAGGGATTAGTTCGCATAGAAACAGACAGACGGACGGACGGACATGTCTCTATCGACTCGGCTGTTGATGCTGATCAAGAATATATATACTTTATGGGGTCGGAGATGTCTCTTTCTATGCGTTACACATTTCACGACAAAATTATAATACCATCTGCAAGGGTAAAAAATTAAATAATTTTGTTT
Organism: Drosophila novamexicana; assembly: GCF_003285875.2. Classification (NCBI taxonomy): domain Eukaryota; kingdom Metazoa; phylum Arthropoda; class Insecta; order Diptera; family Drosophilidae; genus Drosophila; species Drosophila novamexicana. The sequence continues at coordinate 4,446,641 of NW_020824808.1, read as the reverse complement.
AATAGCTGAAATAAGAAGTTAAAAGTTTATTTTTACATTCCTAAACATAAGCTTGTATTAAATCATAACAAATTCTTTAAATTGATTTAAGCTATTTAATATTTTTAGACCTTTTATGTCCACTTGAGTATGTTTTATATATTATAATACAATTTGGGAAATTGTTAAGATATTTGGATTCTTAATTTATTATGATAAATATGTTTATTTTTTGTTTATTTAAATTTATTTTGTTTTATAATTCTGATTGCTTTCATTTGATTAAAGAATATTTTGTAGTTTAAGATTATTAATTATTTTATTACTATTCAATTATAATTACATTTTAGATGTAAAATTAATGGCAATCCAAGTGCAGTTGAGTAATATTCTTAACAAACAAATAGATATTAGCCGAGTGCTTCTGCCTTTCGCTAGAGAAGTCTGCCGTTCCGCTGAATGACTAATAAAGCACCGAAGCCGATGAGGTTTATGGACGAGTACTTCTCGTAGCTACCTTATAGCTACCTCTTGCCGACCTGTAAATTCGTATAATCAAGCAGAGAACTGAAACGCTTAGCGTCTGCATTTGCGGCTATTAAGCCATAAACCGCGGGCAGGGCGAAGAGTGGCCTGTTTCGAGCCAGGCCTGTGGACTCGCGGACTCGTCGAGCGCCTCATGATTTTAATTATTGTTTACATTAAATGGTCATGAGTCTGCGCCGAGTGAGACTGAGCGCACTGGGCGTAATTCGCATTTAAGCCACGACCGTGTACTTAAACAGCGATTAAGCCCGGACTCGGACTCTGACTCTGTTGTGGGACTCTTGTAATTAGCCACCAGTCAGTTGAGCCACTGTGAGAACCGCTCGCACATACAGATTTCTGGGGCAACAGGTCAATAAAGAGCCAAAAATCTTGCAAGCGTCTGATATATGGGCACTTCCTGCGCGCCTTTAATTCGCTTTTAAATGTTGGGGCAAGTTTTTAAAAGTTTTTAATTAGGTACTCGGGAAAGTAATATGTATGTAAATACTATATATATTTATATATGCTTATATATATTTAGATAATTTGCCTCATCATCGGCCTGTGAAATTCTGCACACGTCATTTCCCATTGGCATGAATTTGCATTTTCAGCAACTCATTTCAATATCCTTTCGCTTGTTTTCATTGAGTAAATGCTGTTGTGGGCAGGGGTTGCTGGGCTGGGGGCACCATACAGACCTAGACCTAGACGACGACGGAAGTCATTTATTTAATATGCGCCAACATTATCCTTTATTATGGCGGTTTTGCATTTCTGTGCCTTATGAGCTAGCACGCCAACCGAGAGGGTCGCGCGTTTCCAGCTAGTGAAGCCTGGCATGGCGTGGCCCGGCTTGGTCTAGTCTGGTCTGAACTGCTCTGCTCTGGCTGGGGCAATACCAAGCTGATTGGATCTACACAGTCTGTAGTTAAAGGGTGTGTGTGTGTGTGTGTGTTGTGTTATGCGAATTCAATTTTGGTAATGGCTGTTGGAATTTATTTTTGTTTTCCGAAATCAATTAAGTCCTTTAAATTGTTTGCATTGTGTTTAAAGTTTTACAGGAAATTGTTGGGAGCATCGATAAATAATACTTAGAAAATATAACTTTAAATCTTACTGTGAAGCTGATTAGTAGAAACTTAAGTCTTCGCCCGCACAAGCCCCATTTGCCAACTGCAAAACTCTCGAAATTTGTAAGCGAATTTCCCAAAGATGTTCTTAACATCAAAAAGATATATTTGCTTGAAAATATAAAACACAATCGAACTATTATTATCTTATCAAACCTTTTGCCTTCAATTTTTTTTGTCACTCCATAAATATCTCGAAATGGGCGGGTCAATATCTGAAATCGTTTTATTACCAACATCATTGACAATTTGCCACCCAAAGGGGTCAGAACTTTTATTGCCTGGCAAAAACTTTTTATATTGGCAATTTCTGCAGAGCATTCGCCAACTTTAAGGTCTGATGTGCTTGAGAAATATGCCTCAATTTTTTGCAATTGTGAGTTAGCTAATTATATAGCTTTTACTTTAGCACCAGATGCTTAAAGATTTATGACTCGCCAGAGCAATTTAATAAATCTAGGCATATTTCAATATCTATACCCTGGGTGGTGCAGGCCGCTTGCCACCGCACCACCGCCCTGTGAATTATACACAGATTTGTCGCGCTTCTTGCTATCTGCAGGCAGAGAGCAGAATATTCCGACACACTTTAGCATATCAACAAATACGCTCATATGTCTTTGTGGTGGTAAACAGCCGCCTTGCCCCGTCCTTCGCCCGCAGCCTACCACTTGAGGCTTTTGCAAAGGGTCTGCTACTTGGCTTTCTTTTGGCATTTTGCTTTTTCCTTAGCTTTGGCACATAAATCATTATTCGTCGCTGCGTTTATTTTGACTCTGGCAGCTCAAACACTTGAGTGTGTGTGAGTGCATCTGTGTGTGTGTCAAGCGTCGAGACATGGCCATTATACCATTTTAATGTCTGTTTAAATTGTCTTTAAAATTATGTTCTATTTCGGTAAGAACTTAAATAATTATGAACAATTAAAGATGAGTATTCCCCTATTTATATACCCTTTCTCACCCAAACTTTCCCTTTATTCTTTTTTATCACAATCTCAAGCTACATTTAGGCTACATTTAATTAATATATTTTATAAATCACTGGCAACCACCGAGCTGCTCATCCTTGGGGACCTGCTTCCAGTTTACAACTTTTGCTGCCGGACATTGCTGGACATTTGCTAAATGACTACAACACTTAGGCCAAGATTTATAATAGCCAAGTTGTTGTTTACTTTTGACTGCACACACACATACACACACACACACCCGCACCCAGAGTTTATTTAAAAGGGGATCTCGCAATGTGCACACTTCATTTAGCCACGTGCCTTTTTGGCTTGAACCGGTCGCAGCCCCCATTGGCTAACCGAAATTACGAGCGTTGATTAGTTTGCTTAGCCTGGCTAAAAAATGTGGCCACACCGAGTTTTGAACATGGTCAAAAGCGTTACAAAAAAGAGGGCAAGAGTTATTTGTAATAAATTTAAGTGTTATGCTCGGACCCGGTTCGTGCCCCAAACGGCAAAAAGGTAACACCCCCAAGTTACAGTTACAGTTTCTAATTTATGACAAATGCACATGCTCGTCTTGAAGTTTGGACCTGAACCGAGAACTGGACAACACCTCCACCCGCCCAGCCGCTGCAGAGCCCCATCAACAGCAAAAACTTATTTGTCGATGGCTTTTGCGGTTTTGCAATGCGGCGCTGATTTTCAATTTACTAAAATTTTGCATTTCCAAAGTGTTGCGCATAGTTTTGTGCCAAACATAAAAGTTATGAAATTGTGTGTACAGTATGATATATGGCCCAGCTGGCGGAATGGACAGTGATATAGAGGAGAAATAAATAATCGTGGGCATCAAATATAAATAAGCAGTGAGGTAAATTATTGTGCTATTGAAATATTAAAAAATACAAAATTACTTAAACACATTTAAAGTAAAACAAGTAAGAGTTTCTAGTCGGGAGCTCCCGACTAGGGGATACCCTGAACCCTCTTCTTCCAACATCAAATGCATATATATATTCTATTTTAGAAGCTATATGTAAAATTTGGTGACTCTAGCTCTTATTATTTACCAAAATTGCCCAAAAAAAAAAAAAACAGGATAATATAATTTTTATCGATCGCTTGGAAACGGAGTAATTTATCGATTATCGGAAACAAACTCGATCTGCGCAGGCACTAGGAGCACCTACATCTAAAATTTCAAGTGTCTAGCTCTTATAGGTTCTCAGATCCTTGTGTTCATACATACGGACGGACGGACGGACGGACGGACAGATAGACGAACATGGCTAGATCGACTCGGCTATTGGTGCTGATCAAGAATATATATACTTTATGGGGTCGGAGATGCTTCCTGAGATGCCTGTTACATACATTTGGATTTTGCACAAATACAATATACCCTTATACCCACTTTTAATGGGTTCAGGATATAAAAACCAAAACGTCACCAAAATATTTGTTAGTTATGCTTATCTATTGCTCTGGCATCGTTTTCGCGGCACTGGGGTAGGACATGCCATGCCCCCTCCGCCTCTTCCTTTCAGTCCTTCTCCGGCGCCCACAAGCGTACGGCATGTCAAATTATTTGTATATAATTCACATCCTTTTGCAGGCCCTGACAAGTGATTTATGTGCGTCTCCTGCCTGCACAGAATGTAACCGAATGCTGCTCCTATAAATAAATATGCCAAGTCGCAGTCGGGCGACATAAGAGACATTCCTCCTATTAGAAGCAGAGCAAATTGTTGGCCTCAGCACTATTATCCTTTTCGCAGACTGTGCTCCGTTTTAAGTAATTGCTGACTTTTGCCATTTCAGCGCTAAGTTATTCCTTTTCGATACCGAAAATTAGATATTCCGACCACATGCTGTGTTTAAATTGTTATGCCATCTTTTTTGGCACTATCCAAACGGATATCGGAGGTGTGTTTGTGTGTATGTGTGTGAGCCCAACTACTTGTGCTTTGTAATTGAAAATAGTGTTTTTTGGCACGGTCAGAGACAACAACTTGCAGCGACAGAGGCGTGTCTCAGATTTTACAAGCTGATTAGAAATCTGACCGAAGTTTGAGTATAAGTCTGTGCTAGATTGTAGATGGAAATATATTTTTATTTTCCTTTAAATTACTTTCTGATTCTACAACAGCTTCAATAATCAGCTCCTTAAGTGAGTAAGGTGCACTTCTTTCAGTTAGTCTGGCATATCCACAGCTGAATGAATAAATAAATGATATGAAACATGGTCACAGCAACACCAGGCGTATCCTAAGCTCCTGTTTTCCACTTTGAATTTTAAATCAAAACTATTTATGTCAACTCGCAGTGCCTCTCTCTCTCTTTGAGCTGTAGTAATGGCTATTCATGAAATGCTTTTTTAAATTATGTCATTAACATTGCAACTGGTGCCGGGAACTGGTTCTGGATCTGGCTCCGACTAGGCAGGCTCTCATTTTTTAATGGGGCTTCTAGAGAGCTCAGTCGGTTGTGCGTTGTGTAATTATGGCATATTTTAATTGCATTTAGAAATTGTTATTGGAATAGTATTGGCATTAAATGCTTGTAAATATTTTAATACAATTATTTCATTAGACGCGCTTCTTGTAATGTGTTTTAATACATCGTTAAGAAGTTTTGGGATTAAAATGTTTATACATAGGCTGTTCAAGAAACTATTCAAAATATAAAACAAGTAAGAGGTTCTAGTCGGGAGCTCCCGACTAGGGGATACCCTGAACCCTCTTCTTCCAACATCAAATGCATATATATATTCTATTTTAGAAACTATATGTCAGATTGGTGACTCTAGCCCTTATTATTTACCAAAATTGCCCAAAAAACAGGATATCGATATCGATTTTAATCGATTGATTGGAAACGGAGTAAGCTATCGATTATCGGAAACAAACTCGATCTGTGCAGGCACTAGGAGCACCTACATCAAGTCTCAAGCTCTTATAGGTTCTGAGATCCTTGCGTTCATACATACGGACGGACGGACGGACGGACGGACAGATAGACGAACATGGCTAGATCGACTCGGCTATTGGAGCTGATCAAGAATATATATACTTTATGGGGTCGGAGATGCTTCCTTCTGCCTGTTACATACATTTGGATTTTGCACAAATACAATATACCCTTATACCCATTTTTAATGGGTCCAGGGTATAATAATTAGACGTAAAGCCTCTTAATTAAAAGATCTGACAAGTTTCTGAAGGAGCAAAGGCCATGTATAAATATATTCGTAAAGGTAAGGTTAGTGCTGAAATATTGTCATAAATCACATATAAAATATCTGTTTTCTCTCTTAAGCTTATGAAGGTGAACTAAATTAGGAGAAAAGAAAAATACTATAACAAACCAATCAGCTTTTTTTCAAGGGAAACTTGTAGTTAACTAAAGCTAGTTCTCAACAGAAATATATTAACTTCAAGGCTGTAGCATTAAAATGCACTAACAATTGTTCTCGCTTATAATTCTCAAATAGTTAAAGCGCTGAACTGCTAAATTGATCTTCATAGAGATCAAATTTTAGTTCTTTTGTCAAACAAAAACTTTAGCTTGAACCGGAACGGAGCAGTTTTAGATACGCCAGCAGAACGAATAGCTAAACAGCCGCAACTAATGAGCATAAGAAATTGCTAGTCTAATGTTTTTTAAGACTTTTCGACATTACCAAAGTTGCATTTGAATGAAAATGCCTGAGAAATTTTACTGGTGTCTGGTGTTACATCTGGCCCTCGCTCAACTCCTCGTGCCCGCAGCTGGCGAAGCCGTCCAAGTGGACAGTAAAAATGTGCGTGATATAATTCAGTCTAATGAGCTGGTCCTGCTGCTCTTCTATTCGAACACATGCCGTTTCAGCGTGCAGATGTTGCCCATCTTCGATGCAGCCGCCGATCAGTTAAGGTCTCTAATTGTCGACTCTGACCAAGTGGGTCTGGGCAAGGTCGACTGTCTGAAGGAAATGCAAATGGAGATTGACTTCGATATAGGCAAATATCCGACGGTGAAGATCGTGCGACATACGCATGTCAGCAGCAAAGAGTATCGAGGAAAACGCTCAACGGAGGCTCTCATTCAATTTGTCTTCAAGGAGCTGCGGAATCCCATCGAGCAGTTTGGCTCCATGCACGAGCTAAACGGTCTTGTCGGCCAAAAGTATATGGTTATTGGTTTCTTTGAGAGGAAACAACATGCTGAATATGAGATCTATCGAAAGGCAGCATCCAATATGAAGGAACACTGCCAGTTCCATGTGAATTTCGATGAGACACATATCCACAATAAGTTAACATTCAGGCGCGAGCTGAATCATACGGATTCCCACAGCGAGTACTCCGGCAACATGTCCAACTTCACTGAGGTCCTAAGCTGGTTAAGGGAGAAGTGTGTGCCAACGGTGCGCGTACTGACATTTGAAAATGCCGAAGAGCTATCGGAAGAGGGGAAACCCTTTGTTATACTCTTCCATCACCAAGATGATCGCATATCTCCAAAGGAATTTGAAATGGTTATTCATGCCGATTTAATGGATGAGCTGGACAATGTTATCTTTCTGACTGCTGATGCAAAACTCTTTGCCCATCCTGTATTCCATTTGAACAAAACAGATGCGGATCTACCCTTTATAGCTATAGACAGCTTTGTGCACATGTTTCTCTTTCCCAACTACAAGGATCTGCACAAGCCATCCAAACTGAAGCAGTTCGTACGCAGACTCCACACTGGCGAGCTGCACTGGGCCCACCATTTCGATGAGGCTAACGAGGAGAGCACTACGGCAAGTGCAGAGGAAACTGAGATCGTGATAACGATGGCACCCGAGTCAAAATTCAAGGCACTGCTGCCTTCAAAAAGTCGATATACATTCGCCAAAGATGAATTGTGATATCAGTTGCTATCTATGAAACCAACTTAAAATATACAGATAGGCAATAGGTGCATCAATTTGTTACATTAAAGAAAAGCAGAAGTACGAAAAGAAAACAAAAGGAAAATTGCATAAACAATGGCATGAATTATTAATTAAAACCAATGTTTTTAAATATTCTTATATAATTAAATAAAAATATTTTGAAAATGTAAATGAAAATAATCACAAAACTAATTATATAATAAATATATAATTAAAATATAACTAAATGCAACAATAATTAGCAATAATTTTCATAAATGATAAAAAATGATTGCTTACAGAAAATAACTTACTAATCCAAAGTTTTAAACATACAAAACAGTTTCTAGCAAGAGCTATTAAAGTGTTGGTTGAATATGCCAAGGTAACAAATTTTCGTCAGCATTTCCCGCATTGAAAAGAAAATTTTCTGTCACTCAGTAAAATCTGGAAGTGCTTTGGTTAATAACATACAATTATTCTTTAATATTAAATAAAGTGCTATATTATTTTTACACTTCAATAAATATAACTTCATCTAAGTTATTAACTTCAGCTCTTTTTATAAAATGTGCCTAATAAGAAAATATTCTAGATATCTAATACTGTGGCCATACATTTGCACCCGACTTGGCATTCACAATGGTTTTGTATGTAGGGAGCATGTATAGGGTTGTAGAATGCTTGAGCCTAGTTGGAAATGGGCGTTCTGTTTATGGCGGCTGCGACAAATCGAACACCAGCCAATATGGGCATGGGAACCAACCATTGAGAACCAACTGAAGCGCTGGCACGTGCCAAGATGGGAAGATCTTGAATGCAGCACGATGGTTCCAGGAACGAGATCAAGGAACGCAGAATATTTGAATATGCAGTGCAGGGAAATGCTAATGGACTCATTAGTCAATCACAATTGACAGGTTAGTGTGGCTGGAACTGGAATAGGAACTGGAACTGGTTCTTGTTCCCCCGGGGAGAACGCCCGTTAAGGCAGCGCCATAGAAACAAACACTTTTACTCATAAATTGTCATAATTAATAATCAATTTATGGACACACACTGGCAGTTGGCGACTGCCTTAAAGAGGCTGACATGGACCAAGTTGGAGCAGCAGCTTGGACCCGGTTCTAATGAGCGTCAAGAGCGCGTGCCGTGCACATGTGCCAAATGCGGCACCTTCGCGTGGCCAGCGCTGCAATTACCAGAGTTTTCCATAGTCGGTGCTGGCCGCCTCGTTTTGGAGTGGCAGCTGCCCCACCAAATAGGTGTTGAGCAACTGCACCACCAGCAGCATCCCAACGACCATGCCCACCATAAATAACTGTCAATAAATGTCAACGTTTTTGGGACGCATTAACATAGAAGCTAAGCCGATTCCGCTGACAGCTGGTGACGTTTGCCCCAAGATGTGGCACCAGCTGTAGCTGTATTTGTATTTGTATCTGTATCTGCAGCCGTATTTGTATTTGTATCTGTATCTGTATCTTAAGATGTATCTGTTGCTGCCTCTATGGCCATCCATCGCTGTCAGCGCTTGTCCTTTGCGCAATTGATTTAATCGCCTTTTAATCGCCTACGCCTCGCCTGCCCCGGCTCGGATGCCCAATTACCTGTCGACGCGATGCCTTCTGTAATTCCCGCTCCATCGTTAGTTACCTTTGGCTTGGGCTCATCAGCAGCTGTCGCGGAAGTCACGTGCGGAAGTTTTACTTTATGTTCAAGTACCTGCAATACTTACCCGATTTTAGACCGGGTATTCACATGCAAGTTCTATATTAAAGCTAATTTGGCTTCCGTTTAACATTTACACACTTTGATTTTTCGTGGAAATTAACCCAAATTTTTAAAATGTTGACTTTTTGTTGCATGTTTATTGTGTGATACGCTGTTAGTATTACGTTAGTTACACGAGCTAGGTTAAACTGTTGATATATTTACTGTTCTAGTCGTTATTTTGCAGCATTTCCAGTCTAATGTCAATCAATCAGAAACAAGCTTTAAAAGAAATCGGGTCTCGTCAATTATGATTGAGCTACTCGCATTCTTTTAGACTTAAACGATCGCCAAAGATGATTTGAGACTTTAGAATACATTTAAGTATTACGATATCTTTATTTTTCTATTGTCACGGTGTTTATTGGGTCACTCAAGTGACTCGGAGGGAAAATAAAAGGACTAGATCTCACTTCTAGCCAAAAACACGAATACCCTTAAGCAAAGATTTTTACCTATTGCTCTTCCCTAGGAAAACCTTACGAAATGAGACTTTTTCTTTTTCTTCATCATTCTTAATGCATTCTAAAATTATGTTCTGCTTCTCTTCTTCTAACAAATTCAACATAACCTCTTTCAAGTACCGCACCGTGCATACTGCGGCTTACAGCTCGATCAGAGATACGCGTTGTGCGCCAGTAGAATCGCAAAATGAACTCGATTTACAGTTAGCATAACAAGAAACGGCAAAGAGAGGCAAATGTCAAGCACACACTCAAATAGAAATGCAATTGCAGTTGTAATTGCAATGGCAAATTTGTGATATTTCAATTAAAATCTAACGGCACAAGTCATTAAATAACAAATACAACATGTACAACAACAACATATCTCTCTCTCTCCATCTCTCTCTCTCTCTCTCTCTCTCTCTCTCTCTCTCTCTCTCTCTCTGTTTGTGTGAGTGCTCAACATATTCAAAGTTGTGCCGAGCTGCTCGACGCGACGGGCAATCAAATGCGCTGATTCCAATTGCAAGTTCTGCGCGCACAAAAAGCAGTTTACGGCAGCTACAAAAAAAAACACAAACAAAACGTTTTTGTTTAATTAAATTAACAAAATACGCGACCGATAAGAAACAAAAACTCGAATATTTTGCACGCCAACAACAACAACACGTGTTTTCTGCATTGTCAACTAAGAGCGTCTAAAGAGAGAGAGAGCGCGGCGGAGCGTGTGTGTGCGCGCTCTCGCTGCATGCTCTTAAGCTTAACGCGCTCTCGCTTCCACAGCTTATTAATTGGCAGACGCGCTCTCTCACTCGCGTAGCCCCACATGACGCGGTTTCTCAAGTCCATTTGTCTTGCGGCTCGCTCGCACTTGCGCATGGCCCGTGTGCGGCGTTGCCATCTCGCTCGCCGACTGGTTTCAACCCGTTTCCACCAATCGGCAAAAAGCAGCTAGGACCAGTCTGCTCGCCATGTGCGCACAAAAACGAGGCGGAGCACAAAAGCTCCCTCGCAGTCGCTCCCCTCTGATGACCCCTAGGTGCACCAGCCCTATGGCAGCGCTGCCCCTGCGCCATTGCCGCGCTGCCAGCCTGTCTGTCAACCAATTTGGCGTCCATGACCAACCATGACGACTCCAGCTCCGACTCCAGCTCCGATTCCAGCATTGACTCTAGCTCCGGCTGCCTCTCCACCAACACAAAATGTTGCGGCTTTGCATTTTGACATTTCGCTCGCATCGTCAATGGCGCCGCACAGCTGTGTCTGTCTGCATCCTATTCCAGTCCAGCTGCGGTTGGGCCCCGCAATTTTGTAATATGTTAAATACGAACAAAATGCATTTTCGAAGATTTCCCATTGCGGTTTCCACTGTAAATTGCACGTTATCAGCAGCAGTTTTAAAAGGCGAAACGTTTTGTGCATCTGCCGGTTTTTTCAGTGTATTTCAGGAACCAAAATTACCCAAAATCATTTAGAACACTCAAAAAAAAGAAAAAGATTCAAATTCGAGCCGTTTGTGGTTACAAATATTTGTATGTGCGATCTTATAAACATTGCAAGCAAACTATGTATAGGACAAAAAATTTATTTTGAAAACTAAGTAATACATATCTTTTTCTATTATATTGGCTTAGTGTTTACAACATTAATTGGTGTTTTATAATTGGGAAAAAATAGATAGAACTAGTGAAGCAGTAATTAGTTTTTTATATTTTGTATAAACTATAAGTAACATTTTAAGTAAGGTTCTCTGAATAGAGAATACTTGGGATCCAAAGTGAATTTCAATTTGAAAAAATTATAAAATCTGGTAGCACTATTTTGGCATACAAATATTGATGAATCGTCTTAATTTAATATCTTTGTGCTAATTATGTTAAACATTAATAGCTCCAACATGCTTTTGATATGGTCATTATATTCAAAGCGTTTAATTTGAGTAATAGCAGGATATTACGATTCAAGTCGCTTAATACGATGATCCATTCAATTTTAGCTTTTAAATCCGATCGTAACAAAATAAGAAGAATATCGATTTTATCTAAGTTTTTAAAAATTTCAAATAGAAAATGTTAATTAATTTATATACATACTTTCCCAAAATCCCTGTCTTAGCGTCTATCTTCATCACTCCGACATCAGTAAGCCAGTCAATCAGTCAGTCAGTCAGTCAGTCAGTCAGCCAGGACAAACAGTTTTATATATAGAGATAAAGTTTGGAATGATTTAATCGCCTTAATATGAATCAATTATACAAAATTTAATAAATTTGATTATAATCAAATAATTTTGTAATCAAATCCTTTATACATTCTTTGACATCTTAAACTCTATACTAGGATAATAACTGCTAATCCATACTTGAAGTGTCTATCTTATTTGCTTGTAAGCTATGCTTCTAGTATCCATCCATTCTCTGGGTCTACAATGCATTTTGTGTATGCTATCTACCAGCTCCAACCTACAACCATTATTAACCCATTACAGGAACCATCAATGGAGATTCAGGTATAATGCTCCTCTATTTGGCAGAGCTGGTAAAAATTGCATTGATGACAGTGCAAACAATTGAAATGACAGCCGCGTTGGGCGATAAGGCGAGTTTTAATGGCGCTCAAACAAATGGAAATTTAGCACGAACCAAATGAATGGAGTTCAAATGTTGGCACTAAGCAAATGACAGAACATGAAAATATAATTTAAAAAAAAGGGGGAAAACAAAACTAATTGCAGTTGTTGTTGTTGCTGTTGCTGTTGATTGAATGAAATAATCAAATTAGCCGATAAGCCTCGGGCGTGTGCATTCGCTCGATTGGACTTTATATTATATACATACATATATTTGCCGTCGGAGGCTTTGCAAATCGAGCGCTAAATAAAGCAATTTCCTAGTAATGCAAAAATGGCAAGCATTACAACATTGCGAGCGTTTCGCATTCCATTTGTAGAGCTGCATGTACCAGAGCTGGGCTCGAATTGGACGCGCCGCGCGGCATAATCCCCAAAGGTGGCAACGTTGCAGTTGCATTGATTAACTAACCTGCCATTGCATAATGCCATGCAGCTCGAGTGCTTTGTTGTTTTTCTTGCTATATATTTCCCTTATTTTCTATATTATGTTTAATTTTTAATTTTATGCGGGCGCTTTTCCCCTACGGAATTGTTGCAGTTGTCAGCGGCGCAGCGAACGGGCCGAAAAGTCTTCTTCAATTCTTCAAGAACAACAACCAAAGCAGCCATAGCAAAGAGCGAAGAGAGCAGCAGCTCATAAAAAAATGCAACGTTGCCAGCCGCTACGCAAAGCATAAGAAAAAAAGCCAATCCAAAGGCAAGCAGCCGGAGAGACAACAAAAACGAACGAAATCGGCAAAAAAAGGCAACGTCAAGTGCTCCAATAAAAATTCCGCCGCCTTTGGCACACGCTGCACTGCTCGCTCCCACAGCGCTGACTGCGCTGCTGCGGCGCCTGTTGTCTCGCTCGGTCGTTTTTTTTAAGAGCGCGCTTTTTGCAGCGCCTGCTCTTGAGCTTTCGTTTGAGTGTTTTTATGTGCACTTGAAATGAATACGTGCGATTATTGGCCGCGCGAAAAAAATCAAAACTAATAAGAAAAAACTCGCTTATGTATTTGATTTTCGTTTTTGCTAACGGCTTTTGCTGCCTTTTTTCTGCTAAAATTTTAATTTGAATATTACATGTATTAAAAACTCATTATTGTTGGCCGATCCGCAAAAGTTGGTCAATGGGCTAATGTGCGTCCAACGCTGCGGATGCTTTTGTAGTTGTCTTTATTTTTTTTTTTTTGCTGCTCTACGCCCATTTTCTTCGGAGAATAACCCTGAAATGGAGAAGTTTCACTGTGGTTCTTATAAATTTACAGCTAAGATTTTTAGTTATGTGTGTTGTTTTGTTGTGTACATTTTTCATGTGATATGATATATAACTATATATATTATTTCGGATATAGCTTCATCCATAAGCACTTTCCTAATCTGTACTTTAACAGAGAACAAGTTCTGGTAAGAATTTAGATATATGTCTTGATGTATTGTTTTATAAATAATCTACTTGAGAAGACATATATATATATATATATATATAGACTTAAAATTATAATCTATTTTCTAAATAATACTAGAAACTCAGTTTCTCGGAACCAACCAATAATATAGCCACCTTTCTGAAGATCTCAGATCCACCTCCTCTCTAGATAAGTATATATACATATTACTATGTATATATAATATTATTATTATATGTACATAATTGATAATAATGATATAAAGTCATCGGTCGAATTGAGTCTTAGACAACCTTTATTTCATTTCGAACAACTAAGATGCTGGAAGAAAAGCTTAAAAAAAAAAAAAGAAAAATATCGTTTTTCCAAATGTTGGGTCTTAACCAGGGCTCCTCTCTAGACATCGCCAAAGGACGACGCCGGTCAGTTCGCAGGTGATGCTGCAACCCACCACAAACAGAACTATGGTACGGAATATGCGGAATCCATATAAGATATTGTCATTGCGCCCGTTATTGCTTTTAATCGAGGACCGCCTCCTGTTGGACCTTCGGTTGCTGAGTCTGGGCTGGTCTTCGGGATTGGGCTGTGGTTGGGGAGGTTCCGCGTTTTCGGGGGGCGGTTGTTCTTCGGCTGGCGGTGGGTTGGCCTGCGGCGGATCCTCCGGGTTCTCTGGGGGTGGAGGCGGGGGTGGTTCTTCTTCATTGGCAGGCGGTTGATCTCCCCCGTTCTCTTGCTGATCGCCTGGCGGCGGACCATCCTGAGCATTGGGATCTGCCATGAAGAAGATTTATAAAGAATTTGGAATTTATTGATTGCCGAAAAGAAAACCCGACACCATTTTACAAACTTGACAAAACAAAAATAAATAATGAATGACACGCCTACTTGAGCAGTTAATTATAGTTCGGTTTGGCTTGAACTTTGCATTTTTGTTGGAAAACGCCTACGCCTACTGGAATACCCCAACAATAGCAGCAGCAGCAGCAGCAGCAGTAGTGGAAGCATGGTCATTCATGCTCAAAGAGCAAAAGCACTCAAGCAAAAAGCACACAATCAAATCAAAGCTGCTCAAGAGCGCAGCTGAGCAAAAACCACAAACAACTTTTTTCTACACAGCAGCAGCAGCAACAGCAGCTGCTGCAACAGAGAGCGTGAGAGAGTGAGCGCGCGGTTTTTGCTGTCGTTTTTGTTGTTATTTGCTTTGTTTGCGCGCGCCAAAAAGGAGTAAAAAGATGCGCATGCGCCGCCGTCGCTGCGCCCCCCCAATTCACTCAGCCGAAAAAGCTGCACCATCAGAGCGAGAGAGCATAGCGGCCAAAGAGAGAACGCTCGTGTATATGTGCTTTCGTGTTTGTGTGCATGTATGTGTGTGTGTGTGGGGCCACTGCTGCCGTCGACGTCGTCGCAGTGGCTGCGATTTGGCGGCGAAGGCATTTGAATGTTTTTTTCGTCGCCGCAGTCAGCATTCGAGTTCGGAATTCTTGCGAGCTGGCAGCAATTTTTTTGCCAGCGCCAAGAGACCGGGCCACAGACAATCGAGTAGCCACTGTACCAGGCAGCAGCCCAGTAGACCAGTTGCCACTAGCCACTAGCCAGTATACAGTATCCAGTATCCAGTATCCAGTTACCAATAATATCCAACAGTCTCGCGCGCGTTTGCCAAGAGTCGAGCGTTTTTTTGTGCTCGCGCGTTACTCCAAGAATTCTGTTGCAGTCGCCAAGTGCAACGCATTTTCGCCATACCGCAGATGCAGCTGGCTTTGCTCTGCATCCACAATTAACAAGCGCGTTAAAAAGTGCAACAACAACAACAACAACAAAAACAAGCAAGTGCAAGTGCATATTGTTAAACACAACAACAACAAGAAAAAAAGCTAACCAAAAAAAAGTGGAAGAAGAGCAGTCCAAACGAATGTAAGAATCGTTTGTGAATGAATCGCCGGTCAAAATTGAATGAATATTGTGACGCCATTTTGAGTACACTCAGAATAACAAAAGTGCTAATTGTCAAGCATTTCAATTGTGGACTGCTTCAAAAGTGAAAGTCAAGTAAATAAAAATACCTGTTTACGAATAATAAATGCTAAAGTCAAGTATATTTTTGTGGGATATCGGGATTATTTAGAGTATTTAGAATATTTTTGAATAGGGTCTGAGAGAATTAGAGCAATCAGAATGCGAGTACTTGAAATAGATTTGTCTGGGCTATAAATGAAATAGAGTAACCAAAACGTGAGTGTTTGAATGGATTCGACTAGAGTCTACATAAAATAGAGTATCCAAAACGTTGGTGCGATGTATTTCAAGCATTCATTATCCTGTAATTTTGTATTTTTAATCTCAGAAAATGTATCTACTTGGAAATAATTTATATAGAAAATAAAAATAAATGATAAAATAATGTTACCCTAGCTTGTGGTTAAATAATTAACAAAATGACACAACTTTTTAATTTCTATTCAATATATTATTATTTTTTTTTTGGATTTTTAATCAGATTTATCGAATAATGTAGAATGACTTCTGAGAATTTGGTAAAAAGTAGACCCCAGGGTTTTAAAATGGCTTGCAAACTAGCCAATAGCTTGTAGATAAAGGCAAGATTTTATTACTAAGGCTTTATTTAACTTTGTCTCAATCAGTTTTCAATGAATCAATCATATGGCAGCCTGGTCTATAGACGGAATATCTACTGACTTTGCAGAACATTTTTTAAAAGTTAGCAGACCAATTATATAAGTCTGTTCCATAGAAATAGAAAAAATTGGATCCCATCAATAGAACATAGCTTATACTTTTTGAGCATATCTTATAAAAACTCACTTAAGGAGCTGAAAAATATATAGAATTTGGAAAAAAGATTGAAAATGAAAACACATCGGCTGTTATCTGCATGCGAAAGCTAAGCCTAAAGCGAAAGGGGCTACATAACCTAAATCAAAAGGGAACCAAAAGTATTATACTTTCTAATCATATTTAAAATATATCCAATATTCATCTAAATATAAAGTCTAGAGTTGTCGCATCCTGCAATAAAGAAAATCAAATGGTTTATAAAAAGCAAAAAGCAAAACAAAAGTGCTTGAGAAGACGAAACAGTGGCAAATAATTTAAATATTGCAAATACTAAAAGTGCAAAGTGCAAAACGCAGTGTTGAACAAGGCCGCAGTTGATCTGTTTAAATGATTATGCATGGTACCTGGTACAAAGGACCACAGCTGTCGCATCATCCACACACCGACT
Source organism: Drosophila novamexicana (assembly GCF_003285875.2). NCBI lineage: Eukaryota > Metazoa > Arthropoda > Insecta > Diptera > Drosophilidae > Drosophila > Drosophila novamexicana. The sequence goes on along the minus strand of NW_020824808.1, from coordinate 4,429,658 downwards.
ACCATCAGTTCCGATCGTATCCCTCGTTTGTTGTGACACCCTATCACGAGGGACATGCGGCCACGCCCTGCCCGCCCACGCCCTGTACACCCTGCAACAGCAGCACCAGCACCAGCACCAGCAGCAGCAGCAACCATGCCGCAACTGGACTTGGACTCGGTCTTGGACTTGGCCAAAACACAGCCGAGGCGACACCAATAATTGTCGAGGGCACATTCGCTGCTGCCGCCGCTGCTGCAGCCGCTGCAGCTGCCGCCGTCGGTTGCATAAATCCAATTACCGGAACGGTAACGGGAACGTTAACGGGAACGGGAACGGGAACAGTGACTGCAACGGGAACTGCATCTGGCAATACGCTGCTGAGTCCGGCCATTAAAATCGAGCAGGTTTTTGGCGAGGCATCCGCCAACTCATCGCTGGGCGCCGTTGTCGAGGATTATGCCCTGAACTTGGACTGTCCAGTGGAGCATCAGTTTCGGGTGAGTTGCAATTAAGTACAGTAGCACTTGCCAGTTGCCACTTACCACTTGCCACTCGCCACCGTCAAGGGGGCGTGCTCCAAATCAATTTTCATGAAATCATCCAATAACACTTAAAAGCCACAAAAAAAAGGGGGAGACAAAAAAGCGAGAGGCAAAAAATGACAACGAGTAAAAAACATGACAACAAACACGCCCCCAAATTCACACACACACTGCGAGAGAGAGAGAGAGAAAGAGAGCGAGAAAAAGACGGCAACGCTTGCTCTTCGTTTTGTTTTCGAAGAGCGCGGCCAGGTTTTGAGCTTGTTTTTGTGCTCTTGAGCGCAAAAGCTTGCGCTGACTTTTTGTGCACGCAGGACATTTTTTGCTGCGTTGGTTCGTGCACAGGATATGCCATAATTAGTAAGCGAAAGTTTTGCGCTTTAAAGCTTTCGACGAAAAGCTCTTCAATTGAATTTACTTGAGCTACGCTCAGAGTGTTAAGAAAGGATGCAACAGTTGGGTCTGAATATAGACATCAAAATATCCTTTATGGCAAAAGACGAAAACAACTTGTGGAGCCTTGTTGAGGCTTTGACTTGGCCGAAGCAAGTTAAATAGGGGCAGGTCAGGGTAAAAAGGACTTGCATTTTATAGAGACACAAGAGAAGCTGTGTATTCTTATGGAATCTAATAAAGTAACTAAAACCAGCTCTAAGGGGCTTAAGCTTAGAATGTAACTCGAGAAATATTGTCTACAGCTGAGTAAACTGGGGAAAGTCAGGGTAAACTAAAGTTTTTTTTTTTATATAAAATCATTTCGACTGTATCAGAGTTCAGTTTTTTTCTTGAATATAGGTATGTCATAAAGTTAAAAAACAACAAACATTTTGTTGCAATTAAAATTCCATTTGAGGAAAATTACAAAATTCGAATAGATTTGTTTCATAAAGAAACCAAAAAGAATTTGAGATTGATTTTCTGAGGAATATAGTTGACATACAATATCTATCGGGCAATATTTAAGGATTTGTTCTCTAAGAAATTTAGTGAAGATATAATTTTTATACCCTGAACCCATTAAAATTGGGTATAAGGGTATATTGTATTTGTGCAAAATCGAAATGTATGTAACAGGCAGAAGGAAGCTTCTCCGACCGCATAAAGTATATATATTCTTGATCAGCACCAATAGCCGAGTCGATCTATCCATGTCCGCCTGTCTCAGAACCTATAGGAGCTAGAGACTTGAGTTTTTAGATGCAGGTGCTCCTAGTGCCTGCGCAGATCGAGTTTGTTACCGATAATCGATAACTTACTCCGTTTCCAAGCAATCGATATCGATATCATATTTATTTTGGCAATTTTGGTAAATAATAAGAGCTAGAGTAACCAAACTTGACATATAGCTTCTAAAATAGAATATATATGTATATGCATTTGATGTTGGAAGAAGAGTGTTCAGGGTATTCCTAGTCGAGAGCTCCCGACTAGAACCTCATACTTGTTTTCTTATGTTGTATTTACTTTAATGTGCTTAGCTTATAGATTAGTTTTACCTAGAAATTCTGTAATATAATGTAAAAATAGACATTCGTGAACATCTCTTGGCTAATAATGTGTTTATCTTTTATATTAGTTTTACTGAAGAATTTCTATAATATAACATAGTATTAGTGATAGATATTCGTATCTTCTTAAGTAAAACATTCGTGAATAATATCTCTTGGTTCGAAATTATATCTAAGCTTATTTTATAGACTAAGGAGTTTATAGAGCAGCTTGTTATTTGACACATTTATGTTCGTTCACTTCTTACCCGGAACCGTTTCCTGCACGCCTGACCTTTAATTTCAATTATCCGTCAACGTTATTCTCCGACGATTCTCGCATCCGCTAAACGCCGGATGCAGCTCACCTTAAAGGCGACGTTTAGGTTTATCTTTGGCGAGAAGTGGCAGGAGCATATCCTTTGCTGTTATCAGCTAATGCAGAAGGAAAACCATATTACTTGGAAATGTTGCTGTGTGTTTGTGTGTGTGGGCTCAGTTGTGTGTGTGCGTGTGTGTCTGTGAGGGTGTGCTGCAAAGGAAATATTCGCGTTGCAAGCGAAATCCTAGCACATAAAAAAGCAACGCACATAAAAACATATGCTTCAAGCCCTGGTTCAGGATACTTGTTTTCTGTTTCCCTTCTTTTCTTTTTTGTATTTTTCTGTGCGCATTGCATTTACGACGTCACCGTCGCCGTCGACGTCGACGCGAGCAGCGCTGCCAAGCCTTGCAGTTGCGGGCTAAAAGTTTTCTTGTTTCGATTGTTAAGTTGTTTCAAAGGCGTTTAACAAAAAGGAAAAACAGTAAAGAAAAGCCAGCTTAGGACGCAGTGGAAGGGTAACTAGGTAGCTTGATACTGTAATAGCTATAAAGCCCTGTAAGCATGGCAGAAAACAATATAGCTTTATTGAGCAATTATTTCGGATAATAAAACAAAATAAAACATGTAAAAGATTTATAACGAAAAAAAATATAAGGCGAGAGTTCGAAAAAAACACAAGCAAATGCGCTTTAAAAATTAAGAAATGAATTTGGGAAATAAATATAGAAAAAATACAAAAGTCCTCGAAATGTGCAAGCAGCAGAAATAACAACCAAAAAGAATAGCAAAAAAAAAAAAAAAAACAAACATATAATAAACAAAATGAAGGCAAAGAAATTGGCGCTCATGAAATGTTAACGGCCAAGCGCTGACGCTTGACGTCGACGCCGGCGTCGCTGCTGGCAGCGCAGCGCGCTTGAATGTTGAATGTTTTCATCCTTTCTTCGATGTGTTGTCGCCGCGCTGCTTCTGCTGCTGCTGCACTTCATATATATATATACATATATATATATATATATATATATGAATGTGTGTGTGCCAGGACATCACACGGTTTTCGCTTTTCTTTTACAACTTTTTGTTATTATTTCGTTTTTTGCTACTCGCCGCTGCCTTTTGAAATGTATTTTCTTTTAGTCGCTGCTATTTTTTGCTTCATGTGGAGGCAGCTAAAAAAAAATACAATTTCACTTGAATTTTTTTATGCTACTGCCGCTTGTGTGTGTCCGTGTCAGTGTATGTGTGTGTTTGTGTGTGTGCTGGCCCTCGACCTGCTGCTACTTCTTGAGTTTCCTCTTCGCGCGCGCCATTTTTGCTGCTGCTTCTGCTACTTACAGCAAACATGGCTGTTGCTGCTCCTGCTGCTGTTACTGCTCATGCTGCTGCTGCTGCTGGCATAAGTCGCCGCTTTTATCCTGCTGCTTCCGGCGCAGCCGACGCCAGCTGCGACGTTCACGATTGTTGCATGTGTCCGTGGCCTTTGGCGCGCTGCAACTGTCGTTGTCTTCAGTTCGCTTGCGTTTGGCCAAATCTATTGGTCGTCGGCGCGACGTGCCGCGTACGCGTCGCGTGTTTTCCAACTGACCCGCATGCTAGGTGCGGGCGCCACAACACCAACAAACAGACACAGGCACATACACTCCAATTATAAAGACTATCAACAGCTACAAGTGCTACACGGTGCAACTGCAATAACAGCACCAACAACTTGACTTGCCTCACCTGACGAACCGTGGGAAATTCCAACTTAAGACCAGCTGAACAGGGTGGAGTCAAGCTTTTAGTTGCATCTTATCTTTCTATATTTCGTTTAAAGAATTTTCCGCAACTTAGATCCTAGTTTCCTAGTTTTAGTGACTGACCTCTGATGCACTATTTGTATGACTGCTCAACACTCTTTTTTCTAAAAATATTTCAGTGTTAAAAGGTGCGTGTAGTTAACTGTAGTTAATACAGCAGAATCTGAAGCCGTCTGTTCACATTTGAATTCCCCACGTTTCGTTTAATGCGATCTGGTTTCTTCTACTTGAAATAACTGCAAGTGCAACACTAACTGCAGTGTTGTCTAATCTAGTTAGCTTGAACATTTATCAACAAATATTAATAACATTACACAGCACTAGAAATCGTTCACTTTGAAAAACAAATAAGTATTATTGTAAACAGTACTGTATAACTTTTCGAAAAAATATTTTTTTAGACTTTTAATCAATTTTTTCATATGGCTTATATTCAGAAAAGGAGCTTAAAGCTTATAGTAAGTTGTATTGCATTAGCTTAATGCAATATATGGCACATCAGACTTTAAGATCTTGATAAAATAATGATTAAGCTGTTCTTAAATTTCACATTATTAGGGTACAGTTTAAAATAAAAAAATAGCTTCAAAAATTAAACTTTTCAACAAATTTTTAAAAATTTGAAAAGCTTTTAAATAAAAAACTAAAGCAAAATAATTTTCTTTAAAAATGTTGTTTAATTGTGTTTTCTCATTTATTTTGTTGACGCTTTTTTGTGCGCATATTTTGTGCAATTTACTCTAAGGTAAATACGCCTAATACATTATTTTGTGGCAAAAACACAATTTGCACACAATTCTGGGATAAATTCTGTGAGACTAATGCGATTTAGACTTGGAATAAGCGTTATACTATATTCTAGAGTATGCCAATCGTTATATTCTGGGATTGTTTCTATTCTGAGACTTCTAAGAACCACAGATTTGTTTATCCTCTGGCCTAAAGCTGCCTCGTTTGAAGCTTGAACATTTTTTATTTGTATTGTTTAGAGGTCGCATACATAGAGTATACAGGATGCTTAACAGCAGCGCGTCTTCAGTTGCAATAACTATAGTACTTAGAACTTAAAAAAAAAACACACACACAAACGCACATAAGATGCAATAGCAGCAAGAAAAACATAATAAAAATCACAAAGATGAGCAACCCGTATAAAAGAAAATCAATCTGCCGTGCTGCAGCCCAGGCACCGAAACCCTTACACCAAATTCACAAAGTTAGATCAGCGCCTCCCCCACCCCCAACTCGTAACATAAACCAAGCACCCGCACTCTCTGCGCCCTTTTGCCAGGACATCCCACGGCCTGCAGGACATCGCGCAAATTCAGCTATATTTTTTTCATATACGCTACGTTTTCTTACAAGAAAATGCTGCAGTGCGCTGCGAATGTATGTCTTTATAACGGCAGCGTGCATAAAAAAGGAGCAAGGAGCAAAAATTATAAAATAAGAAAAAATAAAAATGAAAGCAAGGAAAAAAAGAAATAAAAAGAAATGCACACACACAGAACAACAAAAACTCGAGCTGACTCTGAGATTGCTCTCCCATTGCAGGGGCGCAGGCAGCAGAGCAAGGAAAAAAAAAGAAAACATTCACAACATACAAAACAGTTTTTACACACACACACACAGCACGTATGTATGTATGTGTGTGTGTGTGTGTATGGGTTTGTGTATATTTCTTTGTATACATATTTGACTGCTTCGCGCGCGCTCGCAATTTCTTTTGCGGCAGCTTCAGCTTCAGCTGCTGCACTTTGAGTTTCTGTTGTTCAGTTGTTGCAAGCTATCCCACGCTCGCTGACTGCATGACAGAGACGGACGGGACTGAGACAAGGACTCGACATAAAATCCCACGCACACACACACATACACACACAAAAACAAATACAAATACAAAGCTGCAACGAGGCTTATGCGTAATATTCATACGACTAACGCCTCAATTTCCAGCATAGTGTGAACAAGCGCCCGCGCATTCGATTTGTCTAAGATCGGACATCTGATATATATCAAACATATATATGTGTGTGCTACGTCACGTATACAACATGTATCCGGAAATAAATCAAAGCCTGTGCTAAATGCGCGCATCGTGTGTTTTGGCTTAAACAACGCAATCTATGCCGCAACGAAAGTTCCTAAAGAAAGTGCAAAATATTGAAATAATCATTTAAAAAGTTTAAATCAAAGAACAAGTGTAAAATTTGCAACAAAAAGTTCCTAAAACGCACAAAGTGCAAAATATGTCAAAAGAATTAATGGCATTTTAATATAAATATATATAAATAAGTATTTATTATAATTATATACGTAAAATTTATAAAAAATATATATATGAAGATGAAGATGCAAAATATAACAAAGTATGAATAATAAGCATAATATAAATATAAAAATAATAAAAGTATGGATATTCACTTATGAGAATTTATAATTTTATTCATATTTTTTTGTTTATTTTTATATTTTTATATATTACTATAACTATTATGATTTACGCATTTATGTTAAGTAAAACTTTGTTTTAAGGAATTCAATTTTAACTATTTTATTGTTATATATTCAAATATTTATTTATTTATATAATATATAAAACTGTGTGGTTTTGTGTTTAACAGTTTATTTAGATATAAGTTTTCTATTATTTATCAGAGCAAATTCTATTAGCTTTATTTAGCCAATAAAGTTGTAGCGGTCTTAGCCCTTTGGTACTTTTAAGCTCTTCAATGAAACCGACAACCAACAAACCGATCTAAAATACGTACACTCCAAACTGCAACAATCTAAACGAAATCATGGAAAAAAAGCGTTTACCACACATCACACGCAACCTGCCACAAAATGTGGCAGCAAATGGAAATGCAACAACAACAAATCAACTAAAGCAACAAATAAATCATACACAATTTCTCAACCGAATGTAAACTAAACAAAGAGCCCCGCTAAAAGCGAAATAAAATAGAAAAACTAAAACAAAAACTTTTTCAAGGTCATTTGCCGTGAGGTTTTTTGATTTTTCATTTGAACAAAACTGCATCTAAAAATACAAAATAGTGTTGGGGTAAAAAATGCGACGCGTCGCAGCTACAAATAAAGCATATCAAATGCTTACAAAACTTTTTCGTGCGACCCCTCGTATAAAATAAAAGTTTAGCCAAAGAAATAATAAAAAAAATCATCGCCAGCAAAAACTTTTTGTGTTTATTTTTTGTTTTATATGCCACTTGTTGTTTTTTGTTGTACGCCTGCGGCTCGGTCACAGCTTTGTTTGCATGTGTAAATCGAACGAGCGGTGCACGAGTTAGACACATTCCCACCAACCACTGCCCCTGCCCCGCGGTGCCTAACGAAAGTGAAATTGTCACAGACTGTGTGAAAAAAGTGTTGCCTACATTTGAGCACGAGTCATGCTGAAGGATCAGCTGCGGCGTCGTCGCGCCCAGGACTTGGGCAGCTACATAGAAGCGCTTACTAGCGCTACGCCCGCACCAACGCCCTTTCTTATGCCCGCTGAATTCTACACGAGCCTCTTCGCCAGCGCCGTTCTGCAGCAGCAGCAGCAACAACAACAATGCGAGGCCAGCCGCTGGTACCCGCAAACACCATCGCCCACGCCCCCGGTGAAGCTTACAGCAACTGGCACACCCCCGCCAGCCCACCTGTCGAGCAATTTATTGTTCTCTGCTGTTTGTGTTGCCGCCGTTGAGTCAGCCAAGCGCAGCCAGCTGAAGCCGCAGGATGTGGCAGAAACTAAGGCGCAGCAGAATGTCCTTGAGAAAGTTTCAAATGTGGGGCTGGCAGAGCATGTTAGTATGAAAGTTGTCTGCAAAGTTGAGCAACTATTTTTTTTTTATTAATTACGTGTGAATAAATATATAATTGACATACATTCTCGGCTGACGATTTATATGTGAAAATGTTTTTTTTTTATATCAAAATTGGTTTAACATTTATAATTTAAGTTTGGTAATAATTGAAATTTTTTTGAATTTATATTTGCTGCGTCTGCTTCACTTAAAGGCACGTTTTCTTGAATTATTTTATTGGGATTTCACATTGTAAACAGTGAAAAATTTCATTACATTGAGTTAAATATTTTTGATTGGGCTGTTGCTTAAATCTGGCTTTAGGAATTTCTCTGATTTTCTTGCTACTATTGAACGACATTTTCTAAGAAGCTGCGAAAAGGGTATTAAAACATATTTGGATGTCATAGTTAGCTCTAACTTTTCACAACTGTGCATTGAGGTGCTATAAGACTTAAATTCCATAGATATGAACGCGAACAGGCGTTCAGTCTCCTCACAGTCCATCTGAATAGACATAATTGGCTTTAAAATCCAATTAAAGTATATACAAAAAAATTGCGACCCGTCTCCAACTTGTGTTGAACCCTTACCTTAAATGAAAAGAAGCGCAAGAAAAATATAAAATTGGGTTTGTTTGTTTACGCTAATTATGGGTAGCCCAAAAAAATAGGCGATTTTTCTGTGGCAGCAACAACAACAACACGAAAAATCATCAAAAAATCATTAAATATTTCATGCTCAATGCTTGGGCTAACAAGAAAAATATGAAAAACCCTTTTCAAACAAAACAAAACAACAAATTTTGTACTTTGCAGAAACCCCAACACAACAACAACAGCATCAACGGCTACGCCTGGTCAACGAGCAACGGGCCGCAAAGCGAAGTCATCAACAACAACAACAACAACAACAATCAACACAATTCACACCAATCAGGCGCTACCGGACCTGGATCAGGACTATTGCCTAGCTCTGCTCCAGCGACGCCGCCAACGCCGCCCGTGGACGCCAGCCAAGCGACAGCCGCTGGTTCCGCAATTAATTTGAATCAGCCCGCAACCCAGGCGCGTACGAACTACGGCAATTCCGTAAAATCACCACCGGAAACAGGCAGCGCGCAGCCATCAGCAGCTGCTGCCACCTGCAAAACTCACGACAGCAGCAGCAGCAACAACAACTGCAACAACAACAACAGCGCAACTGCTGCCGCTGTGGCCGCTGCCGCCGCTGCTGCCGCCGCTGTCAACATGCCGATCGGCGGCGTGCAGGGACAGAATCCCACCCAGGGCCTGGTCCATTGGATGAGCGCCGTGATGGCCGAGCACATGACCGGACAGACGCATCACGATCCCGGCGCTGCCGTTGGCATGCACTACATGTGGAATGGGAATGTCGATGTGAGTATCCGAATCCCAACTCCCCTCCTTCTTAGTCTTACTGGGGATGGCGTTTGAGCACTGTTTGTCAGCTGCGGCAAAAAAACCTATACATTTTTTAAGTTTTCACAGGCTTTTTTTTTACTTTTTGGCTTACGCGAACTTTGCCCAAAGTTGGCCGCTCAATTCTGCACTTGGCAGCTGATGTGGCCGCTGACTGGTGCCTACGAAAGGCGCTCGACTATGTCGGCGTTAAATGTGGGCGGCTTGGAGGAGCTTGAAAGTATCCAAAGGAAGTGCTCATAATTAATATGACCTGGAACTTGTCGCACTGAGTAAATTAAATGAGCGCAGCTTTAAAAGGACAAGCAGAGCAGCTAGCAATGGGATAGTTGGGTTGTTATTGCAGAGTGTGTTAATTGACCAGTTAAAAAAAAATACCCCCTTAGAAGGCGAGAAAATTCGATTTAATTCAAATTCTAGTTTCGCCAATTATCGGGTTAAAAATATGTCAGCCGATAGAAGTTAACTTAGGGGCATGTTTTTCCAGAATAATTCAATAGAGCTCAACTTTTAAAACGTTTCATGTTTCATCAGTTCAAGCAAAGACCAGTTATCCTAGCGACCCGCTCATTCAGGCGACTGCGCAACAAGGATCCGCTTACAATTCGAACAGCCTTTGGCTTTAGTTAAAATTTGTCTCAGCCAAAGCTAGTCCTATTTCAAAGCTTACTTGCAAGTTTATAATTATGTTCAATACTAAAAATAAGCATGGCTGCTTAGCTAAAATAACTACAGTTTGAATCATCTACGGTTTGAATCAATGCCCTGCCTTTCAGTTCGATTCCGTGAACCTCGTTTTACAGCACTGGTTCCACTAAACATTAAATTTTCATGCATTTAAAACTTAAGCTCAATTGAGAGTACAACAAGCAAGCTCTTGCTGTTGATTGTATACAAACTCGATTATCCAACATTTCATTCAAATGTTGCAAGTCGCCTTATCAATTTGCAGTGTTGCAAGTCGAAGGCCTGGGCAAAGCTCTGTTACAAATGCAAGTACCTTTACAGGGCAGCGTACAGCAGCGCGCAGCTTCAGGTCAGCTCATTACCGCGACACCCCCAAACCCTCTGCTGGCAACACCTCAGCTGCCCCAATCCTCCGTCGAGCCCCCGTCAAGTCCACTAAGCTCGTTTGGGCAGCCGTTGCCAAACCCACTGCACTTTCACTCGACAAACTTCGGCCGGCAACTGACCAAACCCAAACCGTTGCTGTCTGTTGCCACACGAACGAGCGGGAGAGGTAGAGCCTGTCGCAGTTCCCCCTCCCATGGCCAGTTCCAGTCCTAAGTTCAGCTAACCAAGTGCGCTGTCCCCTGCTCTGCTGGGCAAGCAGACGCGACGCAAAAAAAATAGCGTGTCCTTTGAGCAGCATCCTCCAGTTTTTGCTGTTCCTTTTTTCCCCGCAACACACAACTTTTTCTCGTACCTTTTCTGCTGCTCCTTTTATGAATATCCTTGCTCTTGACTGCGTTTGGCTTCGCGTGCCACGCAGCAAAAAAAAGTTCTTCGAGTTTTTTCTGTTTTTCTTTTTTGTTGCATTTTTCGCATGTTTCCTTTTTTTCGTTTTTCAAGATGTAAACAAGTTTTTCTTTACGCGACGCGTTAAACTTTGCTTGTGTTTTTTTTTTTCGTAGCCTTCTTGTTTTGATTTTCATTTCTTTTTTTTTTTGGTCTGCACTGAGTCGAGTTCTTTGCATTGGCTCGCTTTTCACTTTTTTGTGCGTTGAAATTATTGTTTTGAATGGAGATTGATTGTCTCCAAGGACAACGACGGGTCGAGCGTGTCTGCAGCTGGAAAAGGTCTCCCCCACGTCCCATCCACATCCCACAATGAAAATCATTTGTTATCGCGTGCTTTGCCCCTGCAAAGAAAGCAATTTAGAACTCGACGCGACGACCCTGTCGAATGGTTTTTAAAGGATATCCGAAGTTAATTAATTTTTTAAAGTTCAACTATGAACGAGCGGAGCTTAAAATCAACAATCAACGAGGCAAAATCTTGGACTTGATGTTGTCACTTGCATTATTTAATTTAGTTAGCTGTTGACTAAAAAACACAGAGCAACAACGAGAGAGAGAGAGAGACAGAGAGAGAGAGAGAGAGAGAGGGAAAGAGGAAGAGAGAGAGAGAGAGGTAGGACAGAGGAGGGCGAGTGTGAGAGAGGGGGCAATGCAGAGTTTACTAATTAAGTTTGAAGGGAATTGCACTTAATTTAGCTAAGTTGACAAGTAACCCAACTTGAAATTGATTCCGACTTGATTTCTGCAAAATGTTTGATGGAAAACTTAAAACAAATGAAGAAATGAAAATGTACTACATTTAAATAAATACATATGTACATATATTATAATTGTGTAAAATGTGTGTTTGAGTAATAAGAGTTTTATTGAACGTGCGAAGAATGTAGGGTAGAGTACTCTGAGTATATAAAATAGAATATAGAATATCGTATGAGCTTAAAGAGCAAGAAATCATAAAGTAAAGATAATAAATAAGAAATTCACTTTATATACGTACTTTTACTGGAACACAAAAATTCCTCTTCATTGAAAATTCTTCAGTTTTGTATCACGCTGGTACATCTAGTACTTTGTAAGGGTTTCTATAGGTCATATTAGCTGCTAGTCAGCTGTAAATTATCTTATCCATTTACTCATCACAAGCTTGACAGTGTTGAGCAACGGGGGAGAGTCCCTTTTAGAGCAAAGTTGATTGAAGACGGACGCAGGGTATTGTGAAATAAGGAAAGACGCATGCACATATAAAAATAAAAGACTAATACTGTTTTTGTATATTTATTGTGTGCGTATCAATTTTAAAGATATTATCTTCACCATTTTTGAATATTAATTTTAAAATATTATGGGAGTACACAGCAACAATATATACTTTAATTGTAAAGGTAATAAATTGGAATGGATAAATATTAAGCTCAATAGTATTTTATTTAAAAAAAAATTAGAATATAGGGTGCGGCTTAATCTTTTTTAAAAGGCTATCAAGTGACCATATTCCTTAGTAGAGTTGCAGTAATAATATATTGAGCCTGTTTTATATAAAGAATCCATAAAATAACCAATAAAATTTGTAGATAAACTTAATATAATAAACAGCTATCTTCCAGCTTGAATACACCAACGGAAAATATTCGAAAATTCCGCAAACAATTGTTGATAACCTTTCATGCCTATACATATATAATAAATGTAGATGGTTGACTTTAAACAATGTAAAACATTAGTTAAATTGCTAGCTATTTCATTTTAAGATTCCAATTAAAAAGCCATTGAGGCTTGTTGTTCCAATGTGCAGCCAACAGTGGCAGGCGTCCAGAGGAAAGACCCTAAACCACAACACGCCTCACAACAAAGCATTGCAATTAATACTTATATACTTCAATTAGAAAAAAGTCAACGTGACGCTAAAGTGAAAAGCGAAGGAAAAAAATAAAAATAAAAATATACTAAAGTAGAAAAAGAGCAGGAAAAGTGAAAATTGAAAGGGCAAGCGGGGCAAAAGCGCAACATGGTATGAGGCTAAAACTGGACTGAAACTGACTAATGGGGCCAGTTGTCAGGGCTGATACAATACGAATTCGAAACGCCAATGGCCAGTGGGTGTGCCCAACTCCTACGCTGTTAGGGCGCCGAAAAAAAGGACTGCAAAAACCGCGAAAACCGCTGGCAACTTCAATTTTTAAAGTAATTGCAATAAAGTTGAACAAATTTGTGCACAGCAACAATAGCTACGAAATTCTAACCTCAGGCGGCAGTAAAGGGGTGTTGTATGGGGAAGGGAAGGAATAGTCAAACATTTGAACATTGAACAATACAAAAAATGTTTTTTTTTCCTAGCCGACGCTGAATGCGAAAAAAATCAATAGAACCAGACAGCAGCGGCATGAATAAAAAGATGACGGCAAAAGAAGAAGTTAAATAGAACCAAAATGCAAAAAAAAGTTCAAAAAAAAAAATTTTTAAATTTCCCAAAATCATAAAAAAAGGCTACAGCAAACAAAATGTTGAAGCTGGAGTCTGGAATGGCCAAAAAGGTTTGCTACAATGTGCAAAACGCGTTTCGTCCGGAGGTTGTCGGAGCTGCAATTGCGAAAAAATTCACGTTTTCCGCCTAATTTTTTTGCAATTTCTTTTTTGTGTTTTCTGTCCTTTTTTTTTATTTTACTAGACAGCGTACTGGACATAGAAACTGCACCACCCAGCGGTCAAAGCGCTGCCAGAGTGTGAGTCGACGCTGCGGTCGGCGTCGCTGCCGCTGCGAAGGGGTTAAAAAAAATTTTGTTTTGATTTTTTTCCACTAGCAAAAAAAAATCATGAAGAGCTTTTCCCTGCTCTTTCAAATGTTTTGGCGCTGGTCAGCGGAAGAGAGAGAGAGAGCGAGAGAGAGAAAAGAGGCGATAGCCCGCGGTGGTTAGAGCAAGACAGCAAATGGCGCGCGCTGCTGCTGCGCTGTACCAATATTACAAATTTTTTTTGCCACTTTTCTTTGAGAATTTTTTTTTTGAAATTTCGTTTTGTTCCATTTTGCTGCGTGCTGCTGCTGCAAGCCGAACGCAGCGTCGGCGGCTGGCCGGAAGCTGGCGTGGGTCATGCGACGCCTTCATCTACAACTTGCTGTTGTTCTTGTTGTTGTTGTTGTTGCTGCTGCTGTTGTTGTTGTTGTTGTTGTTGTTGCTGTCGTTGGCTGGCTGGCGTGTTGGTTAGAGAGCACTTCCGTTCATGTGCCGGGCGCTGGAGCTGGCTCTGGTTCTGGTCATCTTCATCAGCAGCTGCCAACGCAGCACTGCAAGTTCGCTGTGCGTGTTTAAGAGTGTGCGTGTGTGTGTGTGTAGCTGTGTTTGCATTTTTTGTAGATATTTCTTCTACTTTTTCGTTTGTCCACCTACTAACTAGTCGTTGCTGCACACACACGCACACCCACACATTCACAGCCCACAACTCGCTTTCCAACACTGCTGCAGAGTTTGGGTGCTGTGCAACCAACAAAAACTAGCGTTACGTGGTTTACACACACACACCCACAAACACACACGCTGCTGCGTTTTCACACGCCGTGGCAACTCCCCTTTCGCTATGCAACACTTTTTTCTTCCACTTTTTCTTCACCCTTTTTGTTGGCAGCAGCGAAAGCCGCCGCATTTTTGCCGCTCGCCAACGCCGACGCTTTGACACCTTCGATTGTGTGTAACGCGGTTTTCTATTTCAATTGACACCCCCCCCCCCCCCCCCCCCCCCCCAATACATATATATAAATAACTGCCCATATAACTCCTATTTTTTCGCTATTGTCACTTCGATATTATTCGCCAGCGGTTTCAAATTGTGACAAGTCCAAAGATATGTTTATTTCTGTAAATTTTAGTTTTTTTCTATAAATATTTATTATTTTGAAAACTCATATTACCTCTAGATAAATGGGCAAATATTGTTCAAGTGAGTCTTTAAAAAAATATGGAATTTTAATTGATTTTAGTTCAAGTGAAATTTTTGTTGAATATTTCATTAATGGAATTCTTTATCTACTTTCAATTGTGTAAAATTATTCCATTTTAGTATGAATATAAAAATGCTATTTAAATATAAAGAATTTCAAAAAATGGTATAGTCAAGAATAAAACTAGAAAGTGAATTTGAGTAGGAACAAATAAATAAATAAATCTGTCTGAAAATATATGAAAATGTGGGAATTTTTCTTTTATTT
This sequence comes from Drosophila novamexicana, assembly GCF_003285875.2. Classification (NCBI taxonomy): domain Eukaryota; kingdom Metazoa; phylum Arthropoda; class Insecta; order Diptera; family Drosophilidae; genus Drosophila; species Drosophila novamexicana. Next base: position 4,414,553 of record NW_020824808.1, on the reverse strand, counting down.
TCGATTTTCAATCTCTATTAGGTTAAGGTAGATTTTGTAAGGCCTGTTTAGGTTAAACTTTACTTTATACCGGATTGTTATTAAGATACAACAAATAAAAAGGAAAATAGCATAATTATCGTACATTAAAATAAATAGAATTAAATAATTCAAACAATTAAAGTACATTTAAATTTTTTTTTAAATTTAATAGATATTTTAGATTGATATTCTTTTGAATTTTTCTTTCTAAGGCATTTACTTTTAAAGGACAAAATTCTGCCAGAATAATTAATAATACTTAATCTTATTTATAATAAACTAATTGCTCATCTTTTTGTTCTTATTCTATTTTAAATTTTATGACTAAATTTAATGACTAAATTTCATGCAGCATGCCAAGGATATTAGCGATTACAATCTTTGGCCACCGACGCCGCGCAGCCATCAGCATGCCAGCGAGCATCATCCGATGTCCCTGAAACAGGAATACGAGGTAAGTGGTGCAAGTGGTTTAAGTGGCATAAGCAAGTGCCGTTAAATGTCCATAGATTGTTGGCATTACTCTATGCCACATGCATAAAAACGATACCCACAGCAGCAGCAGCAGCAACAACAACGACAACAACAGCCAAAGTCAAACAAAAAAATTTCTAAAATTCGCGCGACTCGTCGTTTGCTTCTGGATTTGTTGTTTTTATTTAGACCCCACCATATCAGCCAGGGTTAGGTTCGTTGCTGTGTGCTATATTGTATACAAATAACTGTATTTGCTTGTTGTTGTAGTTGTTGCTCTGGATTTTCTTGTTGCATTTTCCTGGCATTTTGTTCTGGTTTTTTACCTTTTGTCTTTTTTGGCTGTTTTTTCTAAACATATCGAATATGTTTAGGCAATAGCAGACGCGGTTTTTATTTAGAGAGCATTTTTTTACGATGGTGTTTTAAAATATACTTCATTTTATTTGCCCTGTCGTAGGTCATGGCTGGCACAGAGACAGTGAGCGAGAGAGGGAGAAGAAGAGGGAAGGAGAGAGGGCGAGTGAGAGTGAGAGCTAGTCTCGAGGCTTTTAACCCATATTCACAATCGAGAGCAGAAGCCGCAGCTAAATTTTTCTATTTCTATTTCTATTTTTATGTGATTTTTGCCTCACTTTTTTCGCACTATTTTTATTTATATTTTCTCGTTTTGATTATGTTTTGTTTTCAACGCGAATTTTTGTCACGCATTCAATTTGAATTTTGTGGCGATTGTCAGATATTTGTCTGGGTCTTTGTTGGCCATAAATCGTTTTGACAACCACATTGAAAACATTTGCCCAACAATATTTTGGCTTAGATATTCATGTTTTTGTTTTTTTGTATGGCATTCATTTCATTTGATGTTGCTTTTGATTGTTGACCTTTTCAATTCGTTTATATTTCAATTTTGGCTTTTTATGCGCAATCATTAGAAATTTATTTTATTATTTTGACAGTTGCATTTTATTGGCTTTCAATGAAACCAACTATTATTTAATAATGATTAAAAAATAATTGTTCATTGATTTTATAAAACAACTGCTTGCTTAAAAGTCAGCTAAATTATAGGTTTTTGAGTGGTTCTCTAAATTGAAGTTTTGCAGTCAAGAATGAAATAAATGTTTTTTACTTTTTGTTAAATTTAATTTGGAGGAGCATCGAGGAGTTTGATGTTTGATGTTGACAATTTAGCTTTTAATGCAGTGGAATACATTTAATTGCGATAGTTAATTATACATTTCTTAAGTAATTTTTAAAGCTCTAATGCGGCTTCCTGTTGAAAAGAAGATTGTTTAGTTTAGAGTTAAAGATTCAAGACCAAACATAGCTACTCTCTATATAAAGATCTCTACAAATGTCAATATTAGTCGCATTTAAACAACTACTTATTAAGACACTCAGGAGCTTTATGTACCAAGAGGTTGGTTTTCTATTTTTTATAAATTTACTCTGCTTTTATATCTGCCAACTCTTCAATGCCATCTGATTTTCTTTACTTTTCAGGCCAAAATGAATGATCACCACCATCACACTAATCTGCAAAAAGGTGAGTTGAGATAGCAAACCGTATCGAAAATGAACTGTGCCCCCCTCCACGCCGCTACTCTGGCCCCATGCAATGACCTGCCCCAAAACTGGAATAGCTGACCCAGGCAACTAAGGCTACTAGTTGATTAGTTCATGGCTCCGCTGCTTAATTAATTGCTCACAAAAACAACAAACGATAATCACGAATCTCGAGCAGATATGTGGTTTCATGGAGAGCGCGCGCGACTTCAGATTGCAATCTGAAACGAAAAATGCATACGTTGCATATAAAAGTTAAATTGCAACACGCGTGCGGCATGATGATAGCGAAGACAAAGGCGAGCGGACAATGTGGCCCCATTCAGCAAAGGACAGATACACCCCAGATACTCCCACGAAAAATTGACCTTTAACTGAAAGAACGGCAGCAGCAATAACAAGAACAACAACAACAATTGGCAACAAGATGCTTACAACATGTTTACATAAATTCCTAAAATGCAAACAACATCTTTGTGCACAGCAACAACAACAATAGCAATAAGAACAGCAGCAGCAACGGCGGCAACATTGACAGCAACACGCTCCAAAAGGGTTTTCGGTAAACGGGTTCGATATCGGGTTAGTAGCTCCGTTGGCGGCAATGATCTCGACCCGATAATGTCAACGCTAGGCAATTGGCCAATAACATTGTTGTTGCTGTTGCTGCCGTTGATGTTGCTGCTGCTGCGATAAGCATCAGCAGCAACATTGCGGGCAACAATGTAGATGTAGATGTATCTATGCGATTCATTGGCTTTTACTTGTACGCCTGTTGGCTTTTACCTGTACAAATTAACAATACGGACGGCTTCAACTATGTTGGCCATGACTGGACTAAGACTTTGCCTGACTGCAACTAGCATGTAGTAGCTCATATTGCTGCACCCAAAAAAACTAAAATAAAACAAGTAAGAGGTTCTAGTCGGGAGCTCCCGACTAGGGGATACCCTGAACCCTCTTCTTCCAATATCAAATGCATATATATATTCTATTTTAGAAGCTATATGTCAAGTTTGTTGACTCTGGCTCTTATTATTTACCAAAATTGCACAAAAAACAGGATATCAATATCGATTCTTATCGGTTCCTTGGAAACGGAGTAAGTTATCGATTATCGGAAACAAACTCGATCTGCGCGGAACCTAGGAGCATCTACATCTAAAATTTCAAGTCTCTAGCTCTTATAGGTTCTGAGATCCTTGCGTTCATACATACGGACGGACGGACGGACGGACAGACGGACGGACGGACGGACAGACGGACGGACATGGCTAGATCGACTCGGCTATTGGTGCTGATCAAGAATATATATATAGTTTATGGGGTCGGAGATGCTTCCTTCTGCCTGTTACATACATTTGGATTTTGCACAAATACAATATACCCTTATACCCATTTTTAATGGGTTCAGGGTATAAAAATCCAACCCAAATATTATTATTCAGTAATGGGATACATGTTTTAATTATTAAGCATTTTATAGGCTTAATAAAAGAGCTTAAGTGTATTAAAAACAATGTGTATTCAGTTCCAATCATTGGAACATCTAACATATTCATTTTTATATCAGATATGCTAGATGTGCGTTCATGGTAGAAATCAAATGTAGCCCTCAACTTATATATGAAAATATGCAAGACATGCAGTATTTTCAGTAGAGCGGACAGTAAAAAAAATGTTGAAATTGTGTGACAAAGCTAACTTTGAGCCAATACAGCCCAGGATTTGGAGTCAGGTTTACAAACTGAACCCCAGACCAGGTAGTTGGTTCTTAGTTAAGACTTAATCAAACTGAAACAAATTATAGATAGTATATTATTGTTAAACTCCACTCCACTCCTGCCAAGCAACATTTTAAACGGATTCGATTAGATTTGTGGCAAGGAGCTCATCCAAAATAGTTATAATTAGAGCAAACTTAGCTGAACATTTTTACTTTTAAGAAGGGTTCTTCAATGAAGTCCATATTTCAATCTCAGTTTTGATTATATATCTTCACAAAATTAATATCTCTGATTTTCTTTGAGTGTATCTGTTGGTCTGGCTGTTGCTTGTGCCCGTTCATTCAGTTTGGACAACTTTGCGGAGCTGGCGCCATTCACCCGCCTGTAATTAACACTAAAAATGTTGAACAACTTGAGTAGCCTTTGCTACCAATTTGGTGGCAACAATTGTCTGCAAATGTTTTATTAGAAATGCTTTCGACATGCCAACGGGGCGCGTCGACTGCCTCAGCTGCCGCAGCCGCCTCGGCTGACCCAACTGTAGCAGTCGGTAATCCTCTCCAGACTGGCCAGACTCAGCATTTTAGCTCATCAACAGATTCACACAATTTTTGCACGCAAATGCGCCAGGCACTCAATTATAGAAAGATGGATGGGTTAGATGGATAAATGGAACCCAGGCATAAAAAATATTTGAAAAAATATAAAAATTGTGAAACTATTTTCACATAAACTGGAACTCAGCTCGCGCGCGATTTCCCAGTGGCAATCAGAGCGGCCAAGTTTAATTAGAGAAGCCAGCGAACGTCGCGGTGCAGGAACATGGGCGGAGGGGTAAGTGGCACGCTGCTGGCCAGGTGGCAGGTGGCAGGTTGCAGTTGGCAGGCTGGCGGCAACGTGATGTGAGTGAACGTCGGCAACTTCAACAGAGACGCGCGGCATGACTTGTACCCGACTCAATTCGACTCGTTTCGACTGACAGCCGTGGCAACATTAGATGGCGCCACGGCTGACACAATTCAACAGCAACTGAAGCAAACAACTCAATTGCAGGTCACTTTCTGGATGACAACCGTCTGGAGCATCATGCGGCGGTCGCCGGACAAGGTAAGTCCTAAAACCGCAAGTCAAAGTTTTACCTTTTAAGGTCCTGCAACACTTGTCAACAAGTTTTCTAATGCTTTTCATGTTTTTTACTCTTGTTAAGGACTTAAAAGAGAAACTAAGAAACATAAATGATGAGAAAGCTTTGAAAAGTCTAGTCTAAATTCAGAAAGTTTTGGATGTTATTTAAGTTCAAACTAAAACTAAGTTTATCTTAACATGCACATATAACTAGATAGAAAACCTCGGAGATACTCCGTTCTGTACAAAATTTGTTTTAAATATGTATATATTTTACACATAAAATCATTTTTTTCATATCTAGTAATATGAGAGAGACAGATTTGTATATATAGAGAATAAAATGAGTGAGGCATAAGAGATAGTGAGAGAATGGGAAGGAGCGAGAGAGAGCATTAGAATAATTAGATTTTCAATGCAACTTATTCAACACTTAAGATCAAAGCATGAAAATCTGTATACGTTACTTGAATTCTTGAGAATCACAAGGTAAGGCAATATTGAAAAATACTTTTTTAGTTCTGAGAAACTGAAATTATCTTCTTTTGCGCATGGTATAAGAGAGTCTTAAATATTCGTGCAAAGGAATTGCTAATTTAACATCGTTTTTGAGATCATACAATGCGTATATAGCCCGGCCTTGCCCGAACTAAAGTTAGCATCGACAATTTTACTCAAAGTTAAGTTAAATACAAATTATAATAGCAATTTAAAAAACTCATTGAATGGGATGAAAATTTCTATATTTTTAAAGCATTCTCTCTAATTTTAAATTTTCATTTTTATCTTAACTGATAGTTTATTTAATTTTCAATTATAATTATCTAATCAATTTTCTCAACAGGCAGCCTGGGACTTGGTAGCGCCGTCAATGGCTCTGGCCCTGGCCCTGGCGGTGGCAACTCTGGCCTCGGCGGCGGCTCGCATCATGGCAACCATGCCTCCGCCGCCGCTGCGGCTGCAGCGCATCATCACAACAATGCAGTGGCAGCTGCATCAGCGGCCGCGCTGCTCGTCGTCCCTCAGCCGATTAATGCCAGCAAAATGGGCGGTCCCGGTGTGGGCGCTGGCGGTGGACATGCCCCCGCCGGCGGCAGTGGACGCAAGTATCAATGCAAAATGTGCCCGCAGGTAAGTGAAGCCCCTTTGTTCCCGCTGCTATTTGCATTGCACTTAACTGTTAAGTTAACTGTTAAGTTAAAGCTATAAGGCTTATCAATATTTTGGCCGACGGCCTTGCGTAAATTGGCCGTGCAGCAAAGTGTTGACAACAGCTCGGGACAACGATATGACAACCTTTGTTTACAATTTTCCAGTTCATTTGTTTGCAACAAAGTTTCGAATTTCATTCGACCCGTCTCGGTTTCTTGCCCCTCGCGCCGTGCGCTGTGCTCTGCGCCCTGTGCCCTGTTTCCATATCAAGTGCAGTTTTTCCCACATTTCATTCAACTTCAGTTTTTGGCGGCTAACGCACTCGGCCAGAAACAGAGCTGGACAGAAATGGTGTAAATGACACTCAAGCTGCGGCCAACAGATGCTGCAGCTGCTCATAAAATGTCAAATATGCATCGACAAGTATGCTTGTGTGTTTGTGAGAGAGAGTACATACATGTGTGCATGTGTGTCTGTAATCGTCAGTGTGTTAATTGCAGCTAATTGAGCTTATTGTTTTTAACGGTTTCGCTTTTTTCCCATTTTTTTGGTTGACCAGTGGCAGGTGGTGGTTTTCGCCAGATTTTCGGAGCGTTAAGCTAGTGATATGCGTGGGACATATTACCGGGTGGGCTCTTAAAGAGAGAGTTTCTTGGAAGCTTAAAAGTTCTTTAAGCTGAAAACCTGCAAATGTCGTTTCATCCGAATATGCTTACTTTATGCTTAGTTTACATTATTACATTGCACATGTCAATAAAAAATCAATTAAATAAGCTGTTCATACAACAGACATTCAGTTGCTTGCCATGCTTGATATGCGAAGAGTTTTAAAGTTGTATAGTAAGGTATCGTATTGCATAGTGGTTTACTGGTACAGATCCCCATATTTCTAATAGGTGACATTAGATATTATGAAAAACAAATGACTTTACTCAGAAAACAAGAATCTAATATTTTCAATTGAATGCTTACAATTCTAATATGAAACAAGTAAATAAAAATATGTTGTGGAAAGATTATATTATACGCACATTTTCGGGTATTTTGCGCGAACCTACAGAGTTTATAATTTAGTCAGCTTTATTGAGCTTCTCGTTAAGGCTAGCATTTAAATAGCACTAAAATATCAAGTGCATTAGTAAAACAAAAACAGAAATCTTTTGTATTTAATAAATCAAATAAGCTCAAGGGCAATTAAAAAAAAACACAAACATTAAAAAACTGTTAAGAATTTATACAATATGCTGCTTATACGTGAGTGTGTGTGTTTGTTTTTTTGCTTGTTAAAAAGATCGAACAAATGAAAGTAAATTGAACAACGCCCCGAGAGAAAAGCAAAAAATAATATGTATGTAGGAATAGCAAAAATTGTTGTAATTGTTGTTGGTGTTATGTATATTTTTGGGCAACAGCCGCAGCAAGAACGGCAACGAAAATTTGTTGTCCATTGGACGAATGATATGTCGGCCAGATATGCCACACCCAGAACGCCCACAAATTGTGGTGCGGAGCTAACAGCTTTTGCAGCGTGCGCTGATGAGCGACAGTGTATGTACGTTTGCTAGTAAGTGTGTGTGTGTATGTGTGTGTGTGTGTGTGTGTGTGTGTGTGTGTGTGTGTGTGTGTGTGTGTGTGTGTGTGTGTGTGTGTGTGTGTAGGCGACTGATGATGTTGATGACGCTGCTGAAAAGCCAGCAACAATAACAACAGTAACGGCAACAGCAACAGGGGCGAGGAGGTGTTCATTTGTGCGAGGCGAAGTGAAATAGCAGCATGCCTAAAAGTATGCTGTGAACATTTTTTTGTAGCAGCCGCTGCGTGCGAGTGAATTCACAGTTCTGCGAGTGTATGTACGGGTGTGTGTGTGTGCGTGTGTGTATGTCAAATTCATGTTTCTTTTTGTAGCTCACACGCATGCATATAAATTTATGAGTGTGTGCGTGTGTGTGAGCTGCACTACTGAAAATTAGTGCGTTTCTACGCTCAAAAGCGTCTGCTGGTCTGTTGCTACGTTTTTAATTACCCACACTTGGCATTTTTTTACGGCGCTGCTTTGGCAGTCTCCTTGTTGTCCTTGTTGTTGTTGTTGCTGTTGTTGCCAATGCAGCTAAAGCTTCAATTGGAATTACTTCACTTGGCACTCGCATCTGCGTTGTAGCAGCAGCAGCAGCAGCAAAAACTTTTTGTCTTCTTTAATGCCTTTGACTGGCCACATCTACGTATCCATATAGTATAGCATGTGCACGGGTGACTGTTTGCGTGTGTGTGTATGTGTCAGGTACAGCTGCAGTCAGCCTATCATGTTAGTGTGCGCTGGCCTGCTTTCTCGTTTTTTTTTTTTTGGCTCTGCTTTTTAACTCTGAAAAAGGAGGGGCAAGTGTTACTTTTGCAATTTTGTTGTTTTTGGCCAAAAAATTATGTGCTAGAGTATGGGCAGGTAGTAGATGGTATACTTATATGCTTCTCGCTTTATGACGTTATTAAATTATGCTGTGTGAAATCAGTGCAATTATGTTGATGCGATTTTAATTCAATAATGCAGCTGCAAAAACATGAAATTCTAAGCTAATTACTTCTATATGAGTGATGCTGTCTTTGCCTTTGACAAATATGCAACACGATTAATATATTTGTAAAAAAGTTTTATGCAAATGTAAACCGAACTTATCTGCATCAAGATATTAGTTTAATTTAAAATTTAGGATTAGCGATAAAATGTTTTTAAGGCTCATACATTACTTAAGCAAAAATCTCAATATATATAAATTTTTGTGCCTGAAAAATATTCAATATTAAAAAAAAAAGACGCGTAGCTGCGCCCACTAGCCAAAAAAAGGCTCTGCTTACATAAAATTACATAAAAAGAATGAACGGAAGTGCGCACACAAGTATGCACATTTTTTGCACTGCGTTTATTATTAGCGCACGCATAACATGTGGATGCATGTGTGTGCTGCATTAAATTGCTGCTGCCTTTTAGGCGCCTACCCCCAACCCAATGCACCTCTACCCGCGTTATGCCCCTTTTATTATTTTTCACAGCAATTTTTTAGTTACATTTGCGTTTATTTTTTGTTTTTTTTTGGTTTTATGCATTCAGTCAACTTGCTCAGCTGCCCAGCTACATGCTATGCACTAACACAATTACACACGCACAGAAAAGCCACTGAAGCACTGGCCATGCCGCATGTGCAGCCCGAAGAGTGTGATGAACGGCGGTTTGTCGGGTGCTGCTCAAATAGCTCACACTATCAATTAGTAAAATTACATGCGAAAAACGAGCACAAAATGTTGTGCCACGTTAGGCAAAAAACAAAAAAAAAATAGAAAAAATTATAAACTGCATAAAAAAAGTTTAGCGCACACTCATGCCGCACACACGCATGTGTACTTGTTGTCTGTAATTCCCCTCATTTAATTAACAATAAAAATAGGCTAAAAAGTCCAAAAAAAAGTTAAAACTGTAAGCGATTATGCATACATGCCGCACACACGCACACACACTCCCACAAACACGTACATACATTGCGCGCGTGCCATTTGTTAAACAATTTTAACACGCGCCCCCAAGTAGGCAACGTTTTTGCCAAACTGCGCGGCTTACACTACGCACAGACACACACACACTCAGGCACACAGGCATGCCGAGCGCCAGGCATTAACATTTTATCCAATATAATGCATGAAATATGTAAACTATTTTTGTATTTATTTTTATTGTTGTTGTTGATTTTTGTTATTTTTATGTTTTTTTTCGCTTTTTGCCATTTTTCCTGTCCCCGTATTGGTGGCCCCTGCGTATTGTCATTGCCCCTGCGTATGCATGTATGCGTGCCCACGTATGTGTGTGTGTCCGTGCGTTTGTGTGGGTAGTGGTCAGCGGCCTTTGGCATTAGCATTTGGTTAATGTTAACGAGTGTCGCCCTCTATCGACCGAAAAAAGTTTACCTCACATGCATTTTTAGTGCGGTTAGCAACAGTACACACAAACGCAGACGCACACACACACACACACACACACACACACACACACACACACACACACACAGAGAACAGACACGCACGCAGGCAAATCTATGACAGCTATCTCGCGTCCACAGCTTTTGCCATCTCTTTCGATTGCAGTCTGTAGCTTGTTTATTTTTAATTTTATTATATGTACATTATTTTTCCAATGCATTGACGTGTGCGACTGTGTGCGTGTGTGTGTCTATTTATGCACTTGACCGTTGCATTAAAGTGCTTTGTTTTGTTTTGCTTGTATTTTGCATTTTTTATGAAATCATTCACTTTTTTCTAGCCTGAACTCTACACTCAGCAAATTGTTTTTAAAACGGCTAGTTTTTTAGTTTTGTTTATTTTTTTATTATTGTATTAACGCTTCGAACAACATATTTATTTACATGGAAGTGTATGCAGTTTATGTTGTGCTTACTGCTTAAAATAATATTAATATTCAACATGCAGCAAAACATTCGAGCGAAATAACAATGTTATATTCTTAGATTTAATCAATTTTGTAAATTCAAAAAAGGTTACACTTTTAGCCGTTTTATTGCTCATAAAGTGATATGTAAAGTTAATTAAATTCGCAAATAATTGATTACTTTTTCTGCTCTAGCAACTTATATTAACAAATAGTCCAAATTCCACTTGAATGAAACACTATAAATATGAATATAAATTTCATGTTAATATAAATAAACCATTTTCCATTTTTTGAAAGGTACTTTAAATTCTGCTCGTGGGCCTTGGAAGATTGCCATAAAAACAGATTTTTTAATCTTCCAATCTTTTAAAATTCTCAAGTTTGGCCTTTCTTCACGTCTCTTTATATTATATATATATTGAAAAATTAATCAATTGATTGTTGCAAAATCCTTTAGCATTTTATTGAAAAGCCACAAGATTTATAACCCAAATTAAATAGTTTTTTCTTCACGAAAAATGCCAAGTCTCATTGTATAAAATAAAAAGAATTAGTAGGAATTTTTGACAAGTATTCACTGTTCCACATTTTCCTGGACACCTTATTATTCCAAGTGCGGTTTACTTTAGGTTTCAACGAGTTTTTTTTCTGCAGGCGCTGTTTATATGCACATATATAAAACACACTCATTTCTGTAAAACCAGCTGTGGTGTTATAAGGTTAATGATAAGCGCATTGTTCTCAAATCACAATTAACCAAAACAAGCTAATAGTCTATGGATATATTAACTAGCTCTTGGAAAATTATAAAATTACAAGGCTAACGGCTATTGGCTACTATATTCCATCAATTTGTCAGATTGTTAACTAACTTGCATATAGAGCCCGCCTCAGTCAGCGAGATTAACCTATTGAAGAGAAACGGACTTCTATAAAATAAAACAGAGAAAGACTTCGTGACTTCGAGAGTAACCTACCATCGATCTAAAATAGGTTTTCACGGATTGCCAGCTTGGTGAATGGTAATTTTCACGTTTCCACTCTTCATCATCCAGCGAACAAGCTGGCAGCAGCGGCTCCACCTCAAGGAATTGAGCCCAGAAGCCGGGCGATTGGAGCAGCAAAACGCGCAGCACCTGCTGCCAGAGCACAATGTTACTCAGATTCAGATCGACATCGTCGAAGAGTGTTGGGGCAAATATGACGGCAATATTATTAATAGACATCTTTACGGCTGGGCTCTGGGCAATGCGCTGCCAGTGCAGCATGAGAAAGGCCAGTGTGTCACGATGTGATTGTGGCAGATCCACCATGGCCAGATACAATGGCTCCTCAGCAGCCAGCGGATCGGTCTGTTGTGTAGCCAGCACAAAGTCGCGTCTGTGGTACATGGGTATCAGGGGGCGTTCCAGCGAGCGCAGAAACTCCTTCACACAACAGCATAGCGTGTGCGTGTCCTTATCGCCCAGATGTGGCGTTGCCTTGCCACGCAGCAGCTTGTGTCGCAAACGCTTGACCTTCTCCCTGGTGGAGGAGACGCGATACAGACCCTCCTGCTCCAGGCCGCGCCCCTCAATTTCTGTCACACAGTGGACTATCAGGGCAGGCACCAAGGGAGCCGCACGTGGCACAAAGTCGCTCAAGTGGCCGCGCTTCGTGCTGACCAGAGGCTGTGGTATGCAGTTAACCGTGAGCTGGCTGCAGCAGTCCGTGTGGCAGCGCAGCGGACAGTCGCGGCACCTCAAACTGGCCACCGCAAAGCGTATGCTGCAAGAAGCCGGAGCATGCAACACACTTACAGATATTCAAGCTGTGGCACCCACTCACCGTTTGTTGCACTGCACACAATTGCCCACATTGGAGTAGTAGACCTTCAGCTTGAAGTTGTGCTGGCGCAGCAACAGCTGCGGCGACTGTGGATAGGCGGATGCGTAGAAATCGTCACGTTGCAAGGATAGCTCATCGCTGCCATTGGGATTCATGTGAATGCGCAGACGATCATCCAGCAGCGAGTCCATCGACTGCTCATCGTACATGCGAAACTCTCTGCTCAGATCATTGTATGAATTATATTCGCGGCGCAAACGATCCTTGGTCTGCATTGCAGCGCGTTATGGCAACAACTAACCAAATTGCAATTCTCGCGCACTCAACGATTGGCGTCTGTTTTGCCCAGTTATCGCCAACTTCTGATACTTAACCACATATGTATACCTCGCCCACCCATGTACTCACCAAATCAGCTGTCACTTTTCATTGAGTCAGCTGCCTGGCTGCCAATATTTTTCCAGCAAAAGTTAACTTCGCAGAATGTTTACCTATTGCTTGTCGCCCGACTTCAACAACGATTTCGAGTTGAACGGCTCGTCTCAATAGTCTCTCGCAGTACTGAACCGCACTCAAACAATGACTAAAGAAAAAGTTACAATTCAGAATATAATGGAAACGCAGACGCTTCACTCGATGACAGCTCAGTAAAACTGAAGCTGTTTTTTGATTAGACAACTAAAACGAATTTGTAAGCATCGATGCTGCTACGATATATTGCTCAAAATCATCGTATGACTATTTTGAAAACAATCTTCAAAACATTTACAAGAACATGATCTTTATAACTTGATAAGTCTTTGAGAAATAGGACTAGAATATTTTCAAGGCTTTTTTAGGATTTATCTTTGTGCTCTACCCAGTTTTCTTGTTGCACCCAATGAAATCTTTAAAATGTGTATAATTAATTGATTGTTTTTTTAGGATGCAGCCGATAAATGTAAACATATTTCTAGAAATTAGGTTAAGTGCAACATATTTTGTAGGTATATTATAATGAAAGTCGCTCAATTTTTAGATATTTTCACTTATCGATTAGTATCTGTCGATATTAAACCATTTTTAGGTAGCAATTTTAATCGATTCTTATTTAACTATCGATAAGCGCGATCTTTTATTTTTAAAATTATCAAGAACGATCTCCGATTAATGAAGTGATATAATACTTATGCATTTCCAGTACAATTTAAGGAGAGCTAAACAGTATATTATTAAAGAAAGAGTTACTTACAAATAATAAATTATAAGTAGGTGCTTAATATTACGACCGACTAGGAAAAAAAATCAAAAATAGTCCCAAATTCAATTCATTGAAATATTTTTCAATATAATAAAAATTGCTAATTCTTAATGAACAAAATTAATTTTTAGCTGTGTTTAAAGTAAGCTTGGAATTCATCTCTAAAAGCACTTTGGAAAAACTCTCTTTAAATATTTGTGCGGCACTCGAGAATTCAATGTCACGACGCCGAGAAAAAAACTCTGATGGAATAACAATTTGCGAAAGTATCAATGAATTCTAAGCGCGATGAAAATCGCTCAATGGCCGCGCTATGTGGATGAAAAATTTATGGGGAGAACGTTTTGCGACCGACAAACAAAATACGTAAAAAATTGCAAAATCAAATGAAAAACTAAACACGAAAACAAAAGAAAGCAAAATGAAATTTACGCGAGCACATCTAAAAAGCGAAAAAGTGTGAACTAAGCGTAGCTAAAAAGTAAAAATGTTGAACATTTTTTATTCGATTTTTGATTTTGGAGTCTGACAAATGTGTTGCATACTTGCCGGCGCAGCGTTTTGGCATCAATTTTTGATCGAGCAATGGCCACAGCGCTGGGTGGACAGCAGAGGAGGGGTATGGGTGCGAATAAACGAACAACGCGAGCAAAAGGCGAAAGAATCTGATTTTTATATTTTGTTGCCGTTTTTTAGGCGCCAGCAGCAGCAGCAGCAGCGACAGCATACCTGTGTGTGTGTGTGTGCGCGCGTGTCTGTGTGTGTGTGATTGGCTGGGATGCCTGCTTCTGTATGTGTGTGTGTCTGATGGGAGTCGCATTGAATTCGTAGTTATTAATGCGTATTGAAATGCACATGTACATGCATATATATCTACAAACCTCTTCCTTTCCATGCATGTGTGTATAAGTGGGCCGTGTGTGAGTGAGTTTGAGTGTATGCGTCTGTTTTGTTTGTATTCAAAGTCCACAAACGCCAGTCACGCATCGGCATAAGCCCATGCAAGTAACCATAGCAAATATGCGGGCTTTGCCCCCAAAAACCACCATACTGCCCCACTCCCATCTAACCCCGCCACCAACAAACCTACCTTGCGTATGCGATTGTGTGTGTGTGATTTTGACTGCCCACTGTGTTCGAATACAACAACACAACAAAACAACTAAAAAAATCTCTGTGACATGCAAAAAAGAAACAAAAAATAAAACAAACCAAAGCAAAATGCCAAACGTAGAACGAGCACACACACACACCCACACACTGACCTCACGCACACAATAATAAAACAAGGAAATATTACATCAAAATCCACTGACAGTGTTGCCACGTGGTGTTAATGAATTTTTCACACACACACACAAATGTTGCCACAGTTTTTCTAAAATGTTTTTATCCGACTACAAATGAAAATGTTGCAGCTGATGTTTGATAAGTGCTAGAATATAATCCTTTCAAGGTAAGCCAATTAGAAACAGGAAAAGATGTTACAACTACGTCTACGCAAATTAACAAACTTTCAAAAAAGGATTTAATAATTATATATATATTATATATTCATGAAAATTTGTATTGACCCAACAAATGCGGATCTATGCTAATGTTTTTTATTTAAATTACCTCATCTTAAAATAATTTTGTAACTTTATAATATACCACAAAATTGAAATTAAAAAAAAAAATAATTAGGCGTACACAAATCAATATGTATACTTTTGAAAACTTTTTAAAAATTGTCATTAAAATATTGTTAGTGCATTCTACATATGTACATTTTGGTTGGAATGCAGGCTCAGTTATCCTAGTTAGATTCTGTGATGTGGAACAATTATTTTGATTATTATTATTTTTATTTTTAAATTATTATTACGCTTATTATTACCATTGCGCTAACTTAAAGATCTATTGCCGCCATTTCAAAACTCAACCATTTTTTAACAAGCAATACTTTTCCTAAAATACATTATTGCAATAAGTGCTATACTGAGGCAAATGTATATATACATATAGGTTTGGAAGCATATTTTAAAGAACTCTTCGCTCCTGCCAAAATCCGTTTAAGCTGATAGACCCTATATTTGCTGCTGTGCTCAATAGCCTCAATAGTCTAACCCAATTCTCTAACACTAAAAACGGCAATTTATAATAAATAAATTTTTCAATGGCAACTCTACCGCCGCACAATTTTCCGTGTGACTCAATTGAAAAAAACTTAAAAAAAAAGAAGAAAATAACAAAATCTAAAAGCAAATGCAAATACAAAACACAAAATACAAAATCAAATGCAACAACGTGCAGGAGGGGCGATAAAAGTGGGCAAAAACAAAGCCAAAACAAAACGAAACAGTAAAAAATGCTGTTTTTGAGCGGGTCAGAAGTGCGGCGTGCGAGCGAGATGGCACGAGGAAAAAATTGTTTCCTGTGACAAGGAGGCGGTGGAAAAAAATGTTGAAGGGGAGGCTGCATGGAAAAAATGCACAGCAAATGGAAATGGAAGATGTGAAAAAAAAATAAAAAAAAGGGCAGTGAGAGGGGCAGCAGAGCAGCTGTAGCGTATGAAGTAGAAGTTGAGGCAAGGTTGCAATGTGGCAGCAGCAGCCACCATACCAGCAGGAGGAGGAGGAGGAAAAAAAAACAACTTAGGAATAGCAGCGACCACGACGACGGTGACGGCGACGAGCAGCAGACAAACGACGGCTGCAACGCAGCGGAAGGAGTGCGCTTTGTGGCCTGTCTGTGTAGAGGTGTGTGTTGGCCGGGGGGGTGGAGGGGTGGGGGGTGTACTGAAGTGAGAGCACGGGGATTGCTGCTGGCAGTTAAGCCACGAGATGGCTTAGGTCAGGGCGGAGATTGCCTGAGGTGTGCTCTGCGTAACTGTGTATGTGTGTGTGTGTTTCGAGTTGTGCTTTTATATTTTTTTTTTCCCCTGACGTAATTCGACGCCAGACTGATAGAGTGCTTCAAAATGCCAGCCGCGCCGATTGCCAACACTGCGCCATGTTTTAGCGTGGCCAGCGCTGCACGTGCGTAGCGTCAACCACGCAGCGACAAAAATATTGCCTACTTTAAAGCGCAACATTAAAATTTGTTTAAAATGCTATCGAAATTATAAATGATATACAAATAATTACAATTTTAATCACAATTGTTAGCTGCATAATTAGTTAATTTATGAAGCTGACATTTTTTACATGCCACTCCACATCACCACTCCGCCAAAACCCACAGAAAAAGCCAAAAGAAAAGACAAAAGCAAAACGCAAAGTCAAATTGCAAAGAGCTTTTCAATGCAAACAGAAAAAAGGGATAAAAAACCAGACAGCATCAAAGTCGAACAAAACAAAATGCTGGAAAAAATAGCAGACCATTGGCATGAGTGCGGGGGCGGCAACTGCGTTAGGTGGGGGTTGCGGGCCGGCTGCGAATTTGGGGGAGGCGAAGGCTAACACGACGCTGGCAGCGAAAAAATTCCATGCGTTTGTATGTCTTTATGTGTGTGTGCGCATGCTGCTTTGTGCGCGTGTGTGTCTGTGTGTGTGTGTGCGTGGGCAAAAATTCCCCTTTTTAAATTTTTTACACACACAATACTTTTTTTTTGTATTTTGCGCGTTTTTTAGAGCCCATCGGTTGGCTCCAAACTTGCCCCACACCAAATTGAGTTTGGGTCAATGTTGACGGCGACTGCCTGCCTGCCCGCTCGCCTGTTTGTTGTTGTTGCTGCTGCTCTTGTTGTTGTTATCGTTGTTTTGGCGTTGCTCTGTCAGGTGGCTGCGACGCTGGCAGCGCTGCTGCTGTGGACGGCGCAGCATTTGAATAGCGCCAGCAGCGACGCCGCCTATGCAACCGAATCATTTTTTTTGTTGCTTTTTTCGCTGTGTGAATGAGTGTGTGTATGTGTGCGTGGCATTTTTTTGCCCGTTTAGTTGGTTGCTGTTGTTGTCGCTGCTGCTTTTTTTTGCGAAGTTGCCGTTGCCTGTTTGTGAGAGCGTGTTGGTTGGCGCTTGCCCCTTTGCTGTGTGTGTGTGTGTATGTTGTTATTGTTGTTGTTGTTGTTGCCGCTGTGTCGGCCGGCGGCGGCCTTTAGTAAGCCAGGCCGCCACCCACACACACACAACTACATTATGCTGCTGCTGCGTTTTGGAGCGCAGTTGCGCTTGTGTTAGTGCGCGTTTTGTCTGTCTGGCTGCCACCTCGTGCCTGTCGATGCCGCCGCCGCCGTCGCCGCTGCGTTGCTTTGCATCTCTCTCTTTGTATGTGTGTGCGTGTGTGTGTGTGCACGACCCCCCGAAAATATATTGTTTCAGATTTTTTCATCATCGCTTTAGTTGAGTTTTTACATTGGTGACGGATCGTGCTTTCGGCTCGGCACGCGCGGTGCTGCTTCAACGAAACGACTCTCGACGCTCGACGCTTTGGACGCTCGCTGCTCGACAGGGCCAAAGCGCGCGACTTTCAGTTCAGCTGTGTGTTTTTCTGTGTGCGCAACATGTTCCTTGAGACGCCGCCAATAAAAGTAACAGCAGCAGCAACTACAACAACAGCGACAACAACAAGCACAAACACAACCACATCAAACAGCGGACAGCGTCTTCGGCTGACGTCGTCCTTGTCGACGTTGTTGTTGTTGCCACGACAAGGCTAAGAAAAAGTAGCAACATATACAACAACAACTAGAAAAAAAAATAGGAAACAAATTCAACTCGCACTTGACTCGGTTTCAGTTTCCGTTTCCGGTGCGCGCTTTTAGACTTTTTCCGGCTTCTGCGTTTCGATTCAATTGCGGGCTGTGTGTTTATTTATTGCTGCAGCACACAAACAACGTACTCGCGTGTGTGTGTGTGTGTGTTTGTGTATCTTTAAGATACGCGAACTTCTAATGCAGCGTGGCTGCCCGTCACGTGCTTTGGCGCTAAGAAGAAAGCGAAGCGACGCAGCAGCTGGCTTTTGTTTTCCTTGCCGCACACTTGCCTTTGTGTATGTGTATGTGTGTGTGTGTGTCTGTGTGTGCATATAAATAATAAATGTTCTTTACGGCGCAGCCAATGCTGGTAGGTGTGCGTGTGTGGGTGCTGCATATCAGCTGTTCTTGTGTTCAATATCAAGGTCACAATTACTCTCCGTTTCCGCCTTTAACTGGGCGAAACATAAATATTCCGACGGTATGAGAATATTGGTAAAAAATTCATAGAACTTAGGAATATTTCAAACAAATAAGCTCTAGAGTTCATAATATCTAATAGTACCAGCAAGTATTTCTTAAATTTTTGCTAAGCCAAATAGTATATTGGTTTTTTTTTAGTATCCAATTTTGTTACTCAATAAAATTATTAACCAAGGCTAGCTACGCTCTTGGTTGGTACATTCAACTTATTATTATCTGTTTTTTTTTTTTTTTTTTAAGAAAGTTTAGTGTCACTTCTTCTGATTGGCATTTAAAATGTACAATCTAGAATCTTTCAGAGTTACACGTATCATTATTTAACAATAATATATTGTTTAAAGAAGTTTTTCTGAAAAATTCTGTATAATTTTAAAACGTTATTTATGTTATTTTAACAGATATTTATAACATTTAAACATTCTATATATATAAATATTAAATGTTCAGGATATCTTATCCATATCTTATCCATAATTTCAAATCATTCATTTATTTCACTTTACTACGTATTTAAATTTATTCATTTATTATTTTATCTTCTAAGAATATTTTCGCATAAAGCCAGAGCTACATTTCAAACCAGTTCCAAATTGATGAATAACATTGATAAAGTACTCGGTAATCTTTTAAATCAAATGTTAAAAAATATATGTCAACAAAAAATTTAAAGCCTAAAATCTATACATTTTTCAGTACAATTTTTGACTAAGATCAAGTCACCTATAAAGAAGTTTTTAGATCCTTCCACTAGATTCAATAGACTGAAATGTAAAAAAACAAGGTCTAAATATGTCTGAGCCTCCACTTAAAAGTTTTTTAATATATTTAATATAAGCAAAACAAGCGTAAAAAGATCACATTTTATATTAATGAAATTGTGACATCGTACTTCAAACTGATATTAATATGCCTTATGGCTTTCCTTAGGCACATAGTTGACATAATCCCAGGTTCGATTACCCAGGCTCAGGCATAGGTCATCTTTTTCAAGCTGACTTCACATTAACTCGATCTGATGTTGCTCGCCTGCGTCTTTGCGACTGAGAGTTTTGCGGGAGAAAAAAACCATTCAAGCTTACGCTAATTGGGCAGCATAAACACCTGAAGCTGAATACAAATATGAGTCCTAGCCTGGGCTTGAACCTGAAGCACGCATGATCCAGGCTCGGGAATTTGATATGCTGAGAATATGCTGAGCAAGCGCCACACAAATCGCTGCACAGCCCGTTAATGAGACACAGCTGCGCATTAAAAGCCGTGCCACGCCCCCACACACACGCACAGGCATAAACGCATTCATAACAGTTACTAGAGGTTTTTGTGGAGCCTGCTGGCCACAAAATTTATTTGGCCAACGATCAGTTAATCAACGACAATTGTGGCGTTCACAACGTAACCAGCAAGAATTTCGGGCGTACGCTTTTTATAATTAAAATAATATATGTTACCTTTAATTAAGGAGCAGAGCAAAAATTAATTGCATATTTGAAGTGATGTGAAATTAATTAATGATTAGTGCAAACAAGCGTGACCCCAAATAAGGAAAAAAACGCGATAAATGTGAAATTAAATATCATTAAAATGAATAAAAATAATAATTAAATGTATTGAAAAAAATATTTGCACGGATCAAATGGCACCCCGCAATGCATTTTTCATTAACTTACAATAAGCTAAAAAAAATAAACATAAGCTAAATAAAAAACCAAAAAAAAAAAAAAAAAACGAAACGGAAACATTTTTGTGATGTACAATTTAATAAAAACAAGCTAAAAAGTAGTGTGAAAAATGCATTAATCAGGCAACAACAATAGCAAAAAGTTATGAATAATAAAAGAGCGGGCGAATTCTTTCCTTTTTTCAAATTTTTCAACAATTTTCAATTAACATTAAAAATAAATCTAGAGTCTGAGTCACGAGGGCAGGCCAAACCGCTAAATGTTAATTAGTTAAAAGCCCGAACTATGCATTAACCCGAACTTCAGCCCACAAACCCACAAACAAACAAACACACACATGCACATAAGTACATAAGAACATTCCCCAGTTTTTGCTGTTTTTTTGTATTTTTATTTGTTTTTTTTTTTATTATTGTTAATTCGGTTTTAGGACGGGGCCTACATTATGTGCAGCGTATATGCAGATAAGTCTGTATTAAAGCGCATACATATGTAACACTCACTCGAATTTATATACTGTTTTATATAACACTCTGAAAGCCATTAAAAAGAAGGAAGAGCCCATTTGAAATGTCGTAATTTGTACACAAATAATTATTTAGCTAACAAATAAAAATTGAAAGGAAAAAAATAATAATGCATCAGTGTGTATAATCTACATGTGTATGTATATAACCTCTGCCCCTATATTAAGTATGTATATATATATATATATATCGCATAAAATCGCACTCTTCTTTGCATATACCTTGCATACATACATACATACATGCTCCATTTGTTAGAAATATAAAAGTACAGCAAGGCTGAAATATTTTTGAAAATTTCTATTTGCTATAATATTATTTTTAGAACTTAAGAAAGCACTTTACTTTTAGTTATCTGTCATCCACATTCCCCCTACATATGTAAAAAATGCTGAGCAGCTAGGTATACATGTATGTAGTAGTATACCCGAAATTTTCAACAAATTTTCAAAAAATTCCTTACAATTTATCATTTATCAGATTAACGTTTAGCTGTAAATGTTGAGTATCTGGTAAGCTTTGCCATTTTTAACTAATTTATATTAGTTCATAAATAAATAATGAATCTGCAGATCTTTTACATATCCATAGTCTTAAATATTTTGCCAATATACTTCACCAAAATAAAACACAATTTGGCAAATAAAAAATAAATCAATTTGTGGCTTTATTGAAATGTTAACCTATAAAAATGTCATTCAAGGTCAATGTCGTGAATGACTAACGAACTTGCAATTCCATCTATACGCAAAATAAACAAAATACAGCCACGAGTACTCACAGACCGTTTCAATCATATCAAAACTCAACATTCACAGAGTTCACAAAAATAGTTGAAATATGCAACAAATAAATGAATTATTCGCTGCGCTTAGAAATAGAAAAACCCCACAAAAACAGAAAATATGGAACAATACAAATAAAAACAACGAGGACTTTCACCTGATATATACGCAGATTGTCTGCTGCTTGTCTGCGCTTCAATGACTTGTCCCACAACAAATAGCAAAAAATAAAAAAGAAGAAATAGAAAAAAATATTCAACAGTCAACAGCAGAGGGAAGCACATAGCGGATTTTTATGTGGGGAAAAAATTCTAATCGAAGCGCTCCAAAAGCGAGCAGAGAAAAGGCCGCATGGAAAATAGAAAATGGTCAAATTGAAAAAAACACGCTCCCGGCCACAGAGTGCGAAGGGGGGGCGCTGGTCGCATAAAATCTGAAAAGTCAAATGCGTGGCGAAAAAATATTTCCGCGTAGAAAAAAATTTAAAAAAATTCCGACGTGCAGCGCAAACGAAGCGATTGAAAATGCAAAATAACAAAAATAAAATAAAAAGCATAGAAAAATTGGTGTTAGATTTTGACAAGCACAAAAAATTAAAAATGACCAAAAAGGGAAATAAATTCTACCCAAAATTGCTGTGATTGGTGCAGAGAGCCGAGGCCTAAGCGTTTTTGCGGTCGCGTCTAGCAGATTTTTAAATTTAAAAAACCGTCACCTACAAAATTGGACACAAAAAAACCGATAAAAAAAGCTGTGCAACAGGCAGAATACCTTAACCTAAAGTAAGGATATGCTTGATAAAAACAAAAATGGTAAAACCTCTGCTGATAGATCAGACAGTTCACATTATCTTCAGTATAAAATACTTTCTGGTTTTTTTTTCTGGGTTCTACGTTATGTCTTCTGAATAGATTTCTTTTCAGTTAATTAATGTACATTAGAAATTTTATTTGTTTTATATATGAAATTTTTTCTATAATTTAAAAAAAAAAAAATACTTGTGTGCCTTGCGGTTATTACATCACTTATTTACTATGTGCAGGTAAAATATAACTTGCATATACATTTCTTAGCCACAAAATAAAAATCAATTGAAAGTCCACGGCTTAAAAACCTATAGAAATGAATAAAAATATAATTTGTAAATACAATACAAAGAAATAAACAACGAAATAAAATTAATAATTATAAAAATTGCCCACGGAACATTTTCTTCACAGATATAAAAATTGTGCTTAAAACTCATTTTAAAGACTTGTAAAAAATATATTCATACAATAATACTAAAACGGTTGAAATAAACGAGCTTAAATAAGAATATTAACACGAAAATGGAGGGCCGTTTGATTGAGTATCGTCCAATTGGCGGTGGCCTCGACTACCATCACAATTCCCCGCTAATTGGCGAGATTCCACCCTCTGGCGGCGACTACTCCCACGCAGTACATCGCTCCATAGATCATCTGCGCAACAGTTTGAACGAGCGCGTGGCCCTGGGACCCCTTAGCGTCTTCTCAAACACACCTGATCTGCGCGGCTCGGTGCTAAGCTATAGCCAACATCCGCAGCCACAGCAGCAGCAACCACAGGTGCCACAGCAGCCACAACAGCAGCAGCAACAACAACAACAGCAGCAGCATCAATATCACCTGAGTGGTGGCGGGGAGCCGCTGCATCAGCCCAAGCCAACTCTGGAAAGCAGCTCCACTCTAGCTATTGCCGACGGCAGCAGCAGCAGCTCCAAGCTGGTCAACGATTCCGTCGTAAGCAGCAGCAGTAGCTCTGCTGGCGCCGGCACAACAGCACCCACGGGATCGACACGTGGTCGCAAGTCTCGCATTTATCCGAATCCCAACCAGCACATTGTGGTCACCAGCAACAGCGTGGACAACGGCGGCATACGCATGCAAAACGCAACGATCAATGAACGTAATCCGAATTCTAATCCCAATACGAATTCCAATCCAGTTCCGACTGCAGTCAGTGGAAACGTTGCCAATGCCAGTGGCATCTCATCATCTACCAGTTCGCCGCATCACATGCCGCATGATGTGAAGGATACCAAGGTGAAGGCTTCAGGGTACCCGCAATACAAAGAAATTCATCTGGGCCAAACTCTAGTTAATTTTGACAAAAAATTGTGACTTGTGGAGTTCCCAATGCTTTTAGTGGCCTTAAACTTAATCGATTTCTATGCACGATGCTATTCTGGAGAAGGTTTACCTTCATTATTGATGAAAATAAAAGTAAAATGTACTTTTTCTTGAGGATATTATTTTTTTTTTCAAAATTTAGAATCTCGAAATTGGCCTTTAAATCGAGTATGCAAAAAGTTGTATGTTTTGAGAATTTTTTGATTTTTTTAAGGTATTGTATATATCTCTATTTTTGGAAAAATTATTTTTAATAATTGAGAATCCTAAAGGCATTTTTAAACAGTTTCTTGGGAATTCCAATCAAGATAAAAGTAAAAAATTTTTTACTTCTAACGAACCCAAGTAAATAACCAGAAAGAAGGGCTATCTTCGGCTTAGGATTTTGCATATATATGAGGAGTATAGTAAAACTAAACAAGTAAGAGGGTCTAGTCGGGAGCTCCCGACTACGGAATACCCTGAACCCTCTTATTCCAACAGCAAAAAAAAATTAAAAAAAAAGTTCCCTTGGCAGGGTTCGAACTCGCAACTGATCGCATTACTTGCTGTCGACTCTACTCAACAGCCACAACAGCAACAAAAAAAAAAATACTTTTCCCGGTAGGGCTCGAACTCGCGACAGACCGCACCACTTGCTATGCCTCTACTCATCACCAAAAATTAAGTACTTTTGGTAAAAAAAAGGAACTAAAATAGCATTAAAGAAAAAAGTCGCACTTAGAATGCGAAGTAAACGCGCATGAATGTGTGTGTGTACATATATACAGAAATTCTTAAAGCTGCTGCCCCATCCAATTGCGCAGTTGCATATAACTTTGTTATTTTCTTAACCGATCTTTATGAAATTTTCTACAGTATATCTTATTGTTCCATAGAATATTTGTGTATTCTGAAAAAGTCAATTGCATTTAAATTGTGGTTTAAATTGGTTGGCAATAAAAGTTGGGTTATTAAATTGATGTATAGCTCTGGGGTGGTAGCGGGGAGGTGGCGATAGGTATGAAATGAAAGATACTTGAAATATCTATAATATTCTAGAAGCAACATATCATGTTTGGTGGCTCTAGCTCTTATTATAAGTAAATGCCTTTCCTAAACTAGCTCAGTCGAAACTGTTTCGGTTCGAATGGGGAATAACATGGTTTACATGGATCATGATTTCATACCTAAAATAAGAATCGTTTAATAGATTTGCAATAATTGTGGTGCATTATTTAGTATAAAATAATGTTGAATATTAAATATGTCATTTTTTTAAATCAACTTTGATTTCAACGAAAAATAAACAATTGATAGCTTCAGCCGAGTGCAATGCAAGTTAAACAAAATATAAAAACATATATCCCAACCAGTCAAGCCACAGCCATGTCCGACTCTTACAATTTTCAAAATCTCTCAATTGCAGATCTTTAGCTCAAAAGCGGACTTGCAGCTGCACACGCAGATCCATATGCGTGAGGCGAAACCGTACAAGTGCACGCAATGCTCTAAGGCGTTTGCCAACTCTTCGTATCTGTCACAGCACACGCGCATCCATTTGGGGATTAAGCCGTATCGCTGCGAGATTTGCCAGCGCAAGTTTACGCAGCTATCGCACCTGCAGCAGCACATACGCACGCATACGGGCGATAAGCCGTACAAGTGCCGGCATCCTGGCTGCCAGAAGGCCTTCTCGCAGCTGTCCAATCTGCAGTCGCATTCGCGCTGTCATCAAACGGACAAGCCGTTCAAGTGCAACTCCTGCTACAAGTGCTTCTCAGATGAGCCCTCGCTGCTGGAGCACATACCCAAGCACAAAGAATCGAAGCATCTGAAGACGCACATCTGTCAATACTGTGGCAAGTCGTATACCCAGGAGACCTACTTGACCAAGCACATGCAGAAGCATGCGGAGCGCACGGACAAACGGCCGCCCATTGCGCCGGGCAGCGCAGCAGCTGTTGCCGCTGCTGCTGCCGCTGCTGCCGGCGGGCAGCAGAGCAATGCATCAACAGCGGCGGCCAGCAACACGCAGCATCAACGCAACAATCTGGTGTTGCCACCCGTTTCAATAGCGCCTAGCGACAACAGCTACTGGCCAAAGGTAAGTCCGGACTCTGCAGCTGCAGCCAATGCCATGGAGGTTATGCATCAGCAGCAACAGCAGCAGCAGCAACAGCAGCAGCAACAACAACAACAGCAACAACAGCAGCAGCAACAACAACAGCAGCCGCATCACCACCACACGCAACTGGGCGTGCCACCGCAGCAGCATGGCCCGCCCCAGCAGCAGCAACAGCCGCAGCACCATCACCCACAGCAGCAGCAACAACAACCACCGCCCCAGCACAGCATGGAGGCGCACTATGCCCAACCGACAGCGCCCAACAGCAACCAGAGCAATGGTCATCCGCCGGAGCAGCTGCAGCCGCATCATCGCATCATGCCCGACCCTGTGCGCGAGGATATTGGTAAGTTTCAAGTTCGCAACTTTCAAATTAGGAACAACTTAGGCAATATTGTCCATCTGCAGTAACCACTCCCAGCACTGTGGGGCCGTATGATGCGGCATCCATAACGAAAACCACCAGCAATTCGGCCTTTACGCCGATCAACTCGATGCCGCCGCACCTGAACTCACTGAGCCACCATCCGATGGCGCAGCGTCCCTATCTCTATGATGCCATCAGTTTTCCCAATAAGAATGTGAACCAGAATAATGCCAATGCCTTTCCCAATCAGCTGATCTCGCTGCATCAGATACGCAACTATGCGCATCAGCCGGCGGGCCTGATGGCCGGGGAGCACCTGCTCGGCGTAAGCGTCGGGCCTGGCAAGGATAAAGGATAGCTAACGTCGTATTTTTAAGTTGGCCACGCCCCATCTTCTTAAGTTATTGTACTTAGCTACATATTTGATATAGTATATATATGTATACAATTATCAGATATTTCGTTAACCGCCGATTTGTATGCAATACGAGCTGAGGCCCGTTTAATTAGTTTCTATTAGGAGTGTCGCGTATCCTGTACAGTATTAATTTGTAGTTAGTAACTCTTAGTGCGTACTATGACCTAGGTTACATATATATATATATACACAGTTCTTTTAAGTTATATGACGATAAACAAATCTGTAAATTGCCAATTATACGTATTATTCTAATTTAGCTACACCGTCCAAATTAATTTTAGAACTCAATTACTGATTGAAGTTCCTAAGGGAACGAAGGAACTATACTTTGTGTGCATTTGCTGGCTTTGTATAAATAGGAATGCTGGTTGAAGCTATTTTAGAACTTGCTTACATATTTATATCTGTCCGATTTGTTTAGTTCCCTGGAGAGCGTCAAAAACTCATAACATGTAGTTTAACATGTTGTTAATGTCGATCTCTCTTCCTGGTGTTCATGTTGAGCTTAAGCTTACAAGGTGGTTAAGTTACCTAGTAAATTATTGACATAAGGATTTGCATACTGCAAGCAAGTTCGATTAATGCTTTTCATATTCATATTAAGCTTACAAGTTGGTTTATTTACCTGGATAATATTTGACATGAGGACTTGCAGTGTTACGTGGTAAACAAAAAATGTACTGTGCAGCATTTATTGTGACAGCACCAAAAAAGCTTTTTAAGCAAGAAACACATAAGGATTAACAGCTCAATATTATGAACCGCCTGATCAACTTCACGTCAAATTCAACCTTGGCCCCTTGGAAATTTAACTAGCCTATAAGCCTCAAGGGTAGCTTTATCATTTCAATACCCTTTCCAGAATCCTTGTGAACTTAAATTTACACATATTTCAGTTCTCAGAGCTCTTGAAGTGCATATGTACATATTTTTAACCGACATATTATTAAGATGTAGTTTTATTTCATGCGCAAAACAGATCTCGCAGTAATATCTTAAATCAAATGGCAGCATTGAAATCAAAGCTAATGTAAACTATAAACTATAAAAGTTATGTACATATACAACTACTACGATTAGTACTGGCGAAAGATAAGTAATCCATTATGTATCTACGTGTATCGTATTGAATACAAAAATTTCTTAAAGAAATTTTCAAATTTGCAAATAAAAACAGAAAAACACAGTTGAGCATTAGAATATTGATGTGTTTACAACCTATTAAAGAAACTATGCGATAGCTTAAAGAAGTAAAAACAAACTATTTTGAATTAAGCCTAAGAGTTAATACTAAATAATACTAAATTTCGAATGTTCAAAACCGCGAGAAAAACAATACTGTTGAAATAAATATTTTTGGTAAGACTGAAGTGATCAAAATTGAAAAATCAAGAGCAAAAATTTGAATACAAATCTAAATATAAAGTTTTTATGAAAATTTAAATGATTAGCTAAGTGAACTTAACTAAATGTGTCCTAAAATTCATACTAAATGTCAGTAATTAATGAATTATCAAATATGCATTACTTGACGAAAATTCAACAAAAAGACAGATAAAAAAAAAATAATTTAAATAAATAGAATATAATCCCGCAAATCTCAATGTATAAAAGCTAAACGCGAAATAATAATAATTAATAACAGGAAAAGGCAAAAATATTAAATTCTAAACCTAAGCATAGCAAATGGAAGCAGGCCACAAAGAAAGATGCGTCAAAGGTTTATGCGAAAGAAAAAATTTAGTACTCTACAAACTATAAGTAAATAAAACTAATTACATATATATAAATATACTTGTGTAATTGCCAAGTAGTAGATGTGTGTGTGTGTTTTAGTTAATGTAAATTGACATTTATTTCTAGCTCTTAAATTAAACCATAATAAAGTGAATTCAATGTTCAAGGATTTAGATCGCTCTTGGATTATCATTTTTGATAACCGCTTTTATATAGTATATATGCCCAAATCGCTGTCCAATGTGCGTTATAGTTCTCACATTGCGTGTCTCACAGCCAACAGTTGTTTATGGAAGACTTCAAAGCATACGGTCTGCTCTGGCTAATCTTGGGCTACAGCTTGATTGGCAACCAATCCCATGGGTCAGACTGGGGACCAAATCTAAAGGTAAGGAAAGGTTGTTGTTGAGCCTTGTTGCTATAATCCATTAGAAACAAAAGTAACGATTAGTCAGATATTTTGCAAGCACTTTTTATATATAATTTCGGAACTTCAAAATCACCCAGCATTGAAAAAGTTTACTTTTACTTTTCCGAACCTTTCGATGATTCACGAATTGTTATAATTTGTATAAATTAAGTATTTGTTAGATATTTTTGCCAACAAACTTCAATATTTTTAAAAGAGTTAAGCAAATTTTGAAAAAAAGATACAAACACTTAATTCAGGGTATTAAAACTTCAGAGTAGCCAAAATGTATGCATATCTGAAGTAAGTTATGAGTCTAAGCTTAACTTATAATTTCTACTAACAAAAAGATAAACCTAGCTAAAATGTATAGTCACAACTTAAAAAAATGTAAAGCTTAATTTAATTTAATAGAATTGCATAGTGTGTTGATATTAAAATTTAAATTCAAACAAAAAATCGAGCCCGCTAATTAAATATTTTAAAATAAAAAGGTCATTTATTTTATTCGGCCTTCCATGCAGGTTAACAAAAAAAGATTTTTACAATTGTTTTCCAACATCTTTCGAAACACTCACATCGCATCCCACTGCTGGCTGCCATCCATATATAAACCAAGAGTTCGAGTTGAGATGCATGTAACATTCGTTGCCCGAATAAAAAACTCAACTACATTTTCGAATTATCCACATTAAATAGTACTAAATATATTCGAAACTCTGATAAATTCAAAATTAAAATAATTTATAATTTTTATATTTTATATATGTTTTTATTACTGAAATTAACCATTCAATGTCTCTTATCATTCCTATTACATATGTATATGTAGAATTATACATTTCACTTTATATGTGTGCATGTATGTAGTTAGTATATATGTCAGTAAGTATATATATATTCATTTGCATGAAGTATGTATATACTATATTTTGATATATGTATATATGTTTCTATGTATATGAAAATCGTGTTTTTTTTAAATTATTGTATGCACTTTAGACGAATTGAAGTTTGATTGTGGACACAAATTGAATTTTTGTTTTCTTTTTTGGGGGCTATGATTATATTATAGAATGCATTTTGTGCTCGTATATGTTTCCTTTTATTTTTCTGTTTTTATTTTTTTGCACGTCTTATAAAATTGATGTTATAAATGTCTCTCATAGCATCCAATTAAACGGTTCAATTGTTGCGGGGTTTGCGTAGTAAGCTTTGCTTAGTTGGGCTTAGAAATATTATAGATGTACGTTTGGGTAAGTGCCGTAAGATTTGTATAATGCCTTTTGGTTTCGTTTGAGCTTTGCCATCTATGTATCTCGTAACTCTACATAATATAATTACTTTTGTGGTTTCTACATACAATATGATTTGACATCTTATACGTACTATTCTATTGTGTTGTTTAGTTTTTGGGTTTTGACTTGTTTCGTTCTTTTTTGTGTGTGATTTTGTAGCTTTTTGGTGCCTAAGCAAATTACTGCGTGTTCTCTCAAGTTTCGTTATCTTTTCGATTTATTTTGATTAGTGTTTTTTTGTTATATTTCTCTTGTTTTTAAAGTTTGTTTATATGTATATAAAGATATAAGCGGTAAGCGTTTGCCTCACTGCGGACACATTTGGAAAATTTGTTATGTAAAGCACTGTTCAAGTAGTTTCTTGGGGGTTTCCTAAATGTGTTCGGTATTCAGAACTCAGTTTGTGGTAAATATTAAATAAACATATGCTTAAAATGTAAGCTACAATATAAATACATATTAAACAAATACCAAATGTATTCATGGTGGGCAGAGTCATAATAAACAATTTTCTTCAGGTAATATATAATTTTACAGTGCTAAATAAAAATTCAAGCTCAATAAGAAATTATTTTAGTATATAATTAAAAAATTTAGCCCAACATTTAAGTAAAGATTTTTATACAGCAACAAATTGAAGTTTTTATACGTATGTGTACCTGTTTTAATTTTCATTATAAGTATATGTGTATCATGTTTTTTAAATTAATTATCTTACATTTACCCGCGTTGTTACATACTAAACATTTTCTAATACATTTAATTTACTTAAGTTTTCTTGTTTCTTTTTGTAATTTACTTTTACTTCATCTTTTGTTATTTCCAAATGTTGTGTTTTCTTATGCCACAAAAGAAATATATTGAGCATAATCAAAATAAATATTTAAAAATCTTTAATTCATTTTAATTAGTTCAAAATAAATATTGGTTATGCACGCAGTATAAAAATGAAAATAAAAATTAGAATATATTTAACTTGGTTTGCCCGATGTTGTTGTTGTTGTTTTTGTGGTTGAATAGGCGGCGCCAGCGCCGGGTCGCTGCCCCAAAATTTGATAAAATTGAAGAGTTTTACTCATTTAGCTTGTGCCATTCGGCAATTTGGCGACGTGGCGAATTGCAAACCTCGTTCCAATGGTTCAAAGCGGTACTACTTGAATTGGGTCCACCCAGCTCTAAGCGTCCAATAACCTAGGTGCACATAAGAGGGTGAGAGCTTTGCTTGTTTGCCTATTTAAAGTATAATATGGGCTCTTACCTCATTCTTAGTCACGCGATCCCAGTCGAGTAGCATTAGCTCCAATGAGACACCTTCCAAGGTGGCGCCAGTGCCCTAAAAAGTATGCACAAATAGTAAAATGAAGAGACGCATAAAAGTCTTTTAGTTCAACTCACCTCTGCAGCGGGTATATCAAAAGCAAAGCTCTCATTGAAGACAGGACTCAGCGTGCGCTTCTTGACATGAGTCTTCTTCTTGGCTATGCGCTGCCCATTGTACAGCAAATAGATCTTGACATAGGGATCAGCGAGGCCGGTGACGTCCATACGGGGCAAATTGCGCGCTTTTAACAAAACGACGGTCAAGCGTCCAGCTGCCGGCTGCCAGCAGAGCGAGATGAGCAGCTCGCCACGTCCTTGGGCGCGTATCTTCAGGCTGCGTGGCTGTATCTCCTTGCTAATCGAGAGCGCCTCCTTCGATATATCACCAATCTCAATGGAAGACAATGGGCAGACAACCTCGCCAATAACATCATCTCGCGAATAACGATCAAAGCTGAGTATAACAAAATGTAGGCTCATGTTTTGCAGATCATTCATATTCAAGCCATAAAAGGTAAAGTCCTCATCGTAAACAGGATTCCTGGTGTTGCGCACCACGCGAGTCTTCACCTTGTGCTGTTTGTCCGGCAGCAGTTGGAGCTTTACATACGGATCGGTTGCGGCCTGGGTGCGTCCATTCATGCCAGTGGGTATATCCCCAGTGCCACCAGCACCACCCTTGCTAGGCAGCCCGCGGCAGCGTATGATGGATACCATGAGTGCATTCCGTTCAGCCAAGTAGCGCAGCTTGAAGTAAATGGTGCCCAGCTTGCCATATTGATCGCATACGGTCAGCTCCTTGCCATTGGACAGCGTCTCGTCCAGTGTGATGGTCACATTACCATTGGCAATGGTCTCCACTGGCGAATGGTGTTGATTGTGGTGCTTGGCATTGTCAACAACGTGGAGCTTGTTGGAATTTTGCGGCTGCTGCTGTGCAAGCTGCGACTGTGCCACCTCATCCTCCTCGGTATATTTCATGTTTGGCGGCGCTGTCGGGGATGTCGACTGATCCTGCATGGGTGAGAGCAAGCCCATCTGCTTGCCACCAGTGGGCGATGGTGATTTCTTCAGATAGTGCGGCGGCTGGCCGCTTGGCGAACGAACTGCGGTCGGACGTCTTGTCGGTTGAAAAGGGAATGACGCATCGTGTTGGTTTTGCTTCTTATTGCGTATGCGCATCTGCTTGGCACAGATGCAGGCCACCGTCGAGAGTACTGCGGCCGCAGTGAGGCCCAATATGGCGGGCACAACTGCAGCAGATAAAAAATAATAATTAGAAATTAAAAAGTATTTTAGTAGAGGTAACCTTGGTGGGAAAAAATTAATTGCTCTCATATTTATATTGGTTGTATTTAGATAAGTGCTGAAGACTAAGCTATACATAAGCCAAATCACTCAGATGCTTCTTCCTTGATAAACTAATACAATTTATTATTATTAGCATTATTAACTATATAGCTTCATATTTTCCAACTCTCTCCATAAAAATGCCGACTCTGATACAAATAATTAATAAAAATTTAATAGGCTGAAACTTACTTACACAAAAACAACAGACCAAAAATCGAGAGAGTAAGCTTCGAATAGCACCTGAACGACAAGTCTTTTTTTTTTATGTAGAAGCAGACAAACAGACGAATTGACTTGAATAATTGTCCTTATCTAATATATATATATATATACATATCTCATATAAAGGGTCTGGCATGCCATGCTTAATGAGTTACCTCTTTCGTAACAATTTAATAATACCCCAAGATATTTTATTACTTGTTTCCCGTTTAACAAAGAAAACTTCTGATGGCTAAACTTCTGCTGCAACTTTCTAACATTTAGACAATGCTAATTATGGCCATTAGTTTTGGCCACAATATGTTACTCACTTGTGTCCATCATGCTGACATCTGGCATATACTCGTCAGCCATTTTAAGTGCCTTGTGGCTTGAGCCGCCCTGCGCTTGTCTTAGCTGCTTTGAAGTTTCGCGTAGCTGTACGGAAGAACAATTAGTCAGAATGAGTACTTCAGGTGAAAATAAAAGTTAAAATAAAGGAACATGAAAAGAACATTTTTGCCCGGGCTCCTCACATCGATTTTACCACATATCTATGCCAAGCTTTTCTTTCTTTTTTGCCAGCTGCTGCTGGGGTTTTTACGTTTCGCACACTCTTGTTGTTATTTTCATTACTTGAGACACTCACATACGCACACACACTCACACAATTGGGAAACCTGTACATGCATATTTGTGTGGCTAATTCGCATGATTCATCCACCCACCCCCGCTAAAGCACAGTTCGCATTAGTTCTTGGGTTTTTTTTTTTCAAGTTCAATAAAAATGGTTCACCACGCTTTTCCTCCAAATTTACTAAACTTACGTATTTTTGCTTTATTTTTGTTCACTCAATCTTTTAAATGTGCTTTAAAAGCTTTTTTAACACTTGTTTTAAAATGTATACCAAATTTTCTCTGCTGCA
Organism: Drosophila novamexicana; assembly: GCF_003285875.2. Lineage (NCBI taxonomy): Eukaryota > Metazoa > Arthropoda > Insecta > Diptera > Drosophilidae > Drosophila > Drosophila novamexicana. Next base: position 4,380,548 of record NW_020824808.1, on the reverse strand, counting down.
GCTGTATTTAATTGGTTTCCTTTTAGCATTTTTAAAACTTTTTTTAAACGTTTCTTTTAGTTAATCCTATTATATTCTTACTTTTTTACCTGCTTACTTTCTTCCTTGTTATTTTGCTAATATTTTTCAGAATTTATCCGCTCAGAGTGTACAACGCAGTTCCACAGCCGTTGTACTTTATTTTGCCTTTCAAGTGTCTTAAGCCAACGCGTTGTCCAGCTGCAAATCGTTAATTCTGCGCATGCGCACTGAACGCAGTCGATACTTTTACGTGTGGGCTGCTCAGCGAGTGATTTGGCACTCGTTACGTTTTATCTGGCAGGCCAGTTAGCGGTGGTTGAAGAATCCTGTGACGTATTTTGAGAATATTACAGTTGCTGGGTATGATTCGCTATATTCGAGCTATACAGCACTGGCTGCATTTGGAAAGCTTTACCAACACTTTTGCATGAGTCACCCAAATAAGGAGTTGGGGTGTATTGCGTATGCTTGCTTATGCAGCGTCTTAAACTCTATTTTATATTTTTTTTAAAGATCAAAGAGCAACATCTGCTTTTAATCTCAGTAGAAATGAAAAGATTTCAGTTACACTTCGCATTTGGAATCGAGTAGGAATATTGTTTATGGTGATAAAAAGTCAAGAAATATGCATAAAAATATATAAATCCATTTTAATAATAATAAATATTTGTTGCACCAGTAAGTCACACACAAGTAGCTTAACCTGACAATGAAATATAAAATATATATAAATAAAAACTGTCATTTAATAGTATATAATTGATATATAATTGATCGTTTTATTTTAAAGTATATATTTGCTGACTCTTGTAACTTGAATATTTGCATCTTTATAAATACTCATTTCAATAGTTAGAATATATATTTATATTGAATAATATGCACTTTAGCCAGCAAGCAATTGGCGAACGACAAGCGAGCTTTAAGCTGCACAACGTGAGCGCAGCTGGAACCAGTTGCTCCCGAACCAACTGAAAAACGAACCAGCCAACAGCTCAAGCTTCGTATTGGCGTTTTTGGGGGGAGTTTAAAAAGAGCGGCGCTTGCCGGCCAAACATTGAGTCGACGACGGTCTGCGATTGCGCGCAGTTCAAAACGAGTTGCTCAAATCTTAGCCAGACCTAAACTGCAAGCAGACTTGTGAGCTGCCCGTTCAAGCCAAAGAAGGCAAAACAAAGTACTGTGCGTGTGTTACTGTGCTACTGTGTGTGCTAACGAATAAAAAAGAAAAAATCACCAAAATTTAAGTTGAAAAACATTAAAAAAAGTTTTTGTCAAATTATTGTGCACGTCTTCGGTGGGTTGTGCAATTTGCCAAAAAGGCATTACCGGGAGCGGCACAATAAGAAAATAAAAGCCAAAAGAGCTAATAATTTTTTTGCGCCAAACCGAAAAGGAAACTGGCCAACAACTGGACGCGGGCATAGAAAACTGTGAGTAAATTTTATTTCTGTGATTGACCACAGTTTTGGCATTTGAGGAAGCGTCGCTTCCCGAAACGGAACTTGGCAACGAAGTTGATTTAAATTTAGTGTTTGCACCTTTGCAGTTACATTCTAAAAAGTGCTTTTATTACGTTTCATATTGACACAATTAACGAGAATTAGTGTATGTGTTGTGTGTGTGTGTGTCTCACGATTTTTTAAACATGCTTCTAATTTTAGTTTGCACATTGTACAGGTTTTTCTTTTTTATACCTAAGTGACCCATGTGCTCGCTAATCGGTTCGATTTTTCTGCTCTGTGGCAACAACAAAAAAATACCGTATCATACTCGAATTAAGGTGTTGCGTTATAGCAGTTCATAAAACGTTCGTTACAGTAATAGGAAATTAGCCCGGCTATTTTTTTTCTTGCCAACGGAAGCGTTCGGCTTTGTAAAAGACTTCAGAGCACTTTATTTAGTGTGTGTAAAAGATCTGCAATCGATTTGAATGCATGTGAATATCCGTTTTTAAGTGCATTTTACCTACAACTGGCAAGGGTACGCTAGATGAGTGTGCTCGACTTGGTAATACCCTATAAACTAAAAGACATTAGATAAATATTTTCAACTAGCAGATACCCTCTACATATTTTATAAATGAACATATCACAGTACAGTTTAATTTTAAGCTTCAACCTAAAATGTGAAAATAAATTCGATTATGGTTTAAGCTTGTCTAAGAACTATATGAAATCTGTGAGGAGCTTCAACAAGCTACACTTCAGTATCAAATCATGCCAAAAAATGTCGCATATTAATTCAAATTTTTGCTCATCGATAACATAAAAATAAAAGGCGTTATTGGCGATTTATTTTGATTTAAATAAATGCAATAAATTGGAAATAAAATGAACAATTTCCTTAAAAAAAATTTACAAATTTATGACTTTATGACTTTACCTGAACTCATTAAACAAAAGTTCGAATGCGCACTTATTTTTCTGCTTACTGCATATCAAACTTATGATATTATGAAGAGCGCACGATCTTAAGGTGGGATGCTTAAAGAGGGAGCAGCGCGTGAAGCGATGATCAATCACATTTTGGTATTGAGGCCAAACAGTGGTTAAAAAACAATTGGCAATCGGTGTGCTTGCTCATTATCTAGGGTATCTCTAACATGTGCCGACTGCGGGCATTGAAATGAAATGTTCAGCTTCATATTGAATTGGCGAGTGCTTTGACCGCCAGACACCCACGCCGATGCCCGCTTTCTTTTGTGGCGTCTTGACAGATTTGGCTTGTAGTTAAACCGAAAACTTTGAAAACGTATTTGCCAACACACACTCACACAGCCACAAGCAAACACACGAGTCACAGTTGGAATTGTAGTTGGAGTCATGTTGAAATGTCAGCTAAAGATACAATTTGTATCTCCCTATGTTTTTTTGGGAGCGTGCTGAACGGCTACCTCCCATTGTTGTTGCTGTTACTATTTTTATAGGAATTTTGTTGCCTATTGTTGCTACTCTTGAACGGCAATGATTGACTTTTTGCTGCTATCTGTTTGTTTATCTGGCTTTGTGTTGTCTCCCTTTTTTTTTGTTTTGGCTTGCACTCACTCATTCATTCATTCATCTGCGATCTGTGTGCCTTTTACTTGGCTCCTTGTGCTGCTGTTGTAGTTGTTTCCATTTGCCTTTTGCCATTTAAACGATCTACGGTTTGGACTCCATTTGTTTACAATTCGTTATGGCAGATTTTTATTTTCAGCTTAGAAGTGGCACACTTTTTAAGCCAGAGACGGTGACACTAACAAAATAAACCCTAACTGGGTCACATGAGACGAACAATTGGTTGTAGACTTGGCTTGACTTGGTGTTGGCATTTAAGAATGCTTCAAAATGCTGATTAGCATATCATTTTATGCATATTTACTTTTTAGAAAGTCGAAAGGCTTAAGTCAAAGGCTTAAGTTGCTAGTTCGTTATTTATTGTTCATTATTTATTGAATTTTATTTAGCGTTATATACATATATATATATATATATATATATATATATATGTATCACCTGACTAGGTGCATAGGGCGTATGACAATTTAGAAATTATGGCTGTTTTAAATTTTAATTAAAAATTTATTTTATACCAATATTTGTAAAGCCCAATATTTTTCATTTAAGGTTGTGATGAATTATTCCCTATTTTCGCCTTATAAATAAATCAAATTAATTAATACATGGTATATATGTACATTTTGTAATTATATTGCAATTTTGATCTTAAATAATTTATTTATTAATTTAAATACGAAGAGTATCCCAGAGTCAATAGGCTCCAATGCAACATGTTCGCTTGTTTAAGTGGTTTTAAGAACAATTAAGTTCCTGTGTTTCAACTTTAAAAATATCATAACAAATTATAATCGCATGCGCTTGAGCATATTGATGCGAATATTATCAAAGCTGGTTATCAGCTTAAGCTGAGTGTTCAGCAAACATGCTTTTAACATCTAGCTGTCTGTCCGGCCGGTTAAACGATAGAAAAAATGGTATCTTAGCGACAAGCGTGAGAAATTTGTATAAAACATCAATTACAGCAGCAGCAGCAACAACAACAGCTCTGTTAACAAATTCACCCATTTAGCAAAGAAACTAAAAGTGTTGTTAGTGTCGGGAATTTGGCAGAAATCATGGTGCCACATTCAAGCCGGAGTCAAGCTCCAACATAGTTGACAGGCAGCTCCTGAGCGCTGTTGATGGGCTGCCCACTTTTGCATCCGCCTGGAGGCCAACACAGCAACACATTTCATTTTCCGCTGTTGCTGCTGCTGCTGCAGTTGTTGCTGCCCGTTTTTTACCTTATTCAGCATGTAACCAGTGATCAATCAAAGGCGCAAAGCTCATCTCAGCGTAGCCTCAAATGATGTGCCAGCAATTGCAGAATTTCACTTTAAACTTAATTGTGGTCACAACGCTGTTGTTGTTGCAGCTCATTGTTGTTGCTAGTTGTTGGCAGTGCCAACGTAATTGGCAAGCATCAGCCCTGCGGCCGTGCGCTGGGCAACCAAGGGTATTGCATGGCGTTGCAGTTGCAACAGGCCAAAAAGAAAAAAAAAACAAAAACAAAACAAAAAACAGAAGAAAACTGCAACTGAACATTTTCGGGAAAATGCAAATGCAGCGAAATGTTGCAAATATTCAATCATGTAGTTCGTGCAACATACAACAAATTTAAATAAAGTGTATAAACGCAAAATTCACGTTTCGAGCTGGTATTTTTAGTGGAAGCAAATTTTAACTATTGTTTGTGGTATTTCCGTTTTTACGAAAAACGATTCGTGCTATGTAAATTATGGGTCTGAATTAACTGGAAATAATTTAAAATTAACAATTGTACAATTCTGCTGTGTTCTATGCCCCTTCAATGGCTTTTCTTAGTTTTAATTGTTTTATTTGAGATTTTTATCGCTATTTAAGCATGCCTGTAATGATTACAAAACAATTGTAGCACAATGTTCCTACTTATATCATAATAAAAAGCCCGATAACTGTCAACTGCTAAATGCAAAAATAAATAAATAAATACTAATACATGTAATATCTATAAATATATGTGAAAATGTTTAATATATACAAATTTGTAACACCCCAAAAATAACAAAAATTTTTTTCACGAGTTAGAAAAATTAAAAAAATAAAATAAAAATATGTCAACATGTTGCATGGGAAAAGAATTCATACTTTCTTACGTAATCTGTAAATGCTTTTTACAAATGTAAAACTTATCAACACTTGTGTTAAAAAAAAAACCCAAGTTCCAGTAAAGCAAAGCGCATTCAAGACAAAATCAACAATTACGTGATGGGCATGACAACAAGAAAATAACATAAACAATTGTCAAATTCTCACATAAAAATATTCGCACATTGTTGAAAGCGCGTTGACAATGCGCAAAACAAAAGAAACAAAAATAAAATACAAAAATACGAATCACTTGGCTGCAGTTTGGCAGTAGTTGAAGTTGTTTTTGTTGTTGTATTTCCATGGCCAGTCTGGGCGCAAGACGAATGAAAGTGAAAATAGGAAGTTAAGCCATGCGACCGGCACCGGCATCCGAGCTGCGAGAGAGTCAAAGACACACAGCCACAGTCAGAGATGCAAGGTATGAGATGCATTCGCCAAATTTAGCCAAACATTGCGCGGCCGCTTCCTTCGAATTGCGAATGCAATTGCTGCCGCTGCTGCTTGTTGCTGTTGTTGTTAATGTTGTTAGCCGCCACACTGTTTGGTTTCTTGGCCAATTTCTAATGGCCAACCGCCGGCATTGCAGCCGCATAATAGCTGCAGAGCAGTTCAGTTATCAATACCGCGGCAGCATATATGCAATGTTTGCATTGCATTAAATTGTTGCTGCCACGCCGCGCCGCGCAGATGTTGCCACTAATTTATAGATCCGCTTTAAGCGGCTGCACAGCAGCAACATGCCGTGGCTTATTTGGGTATTATGATAGCTTTTTGTTTTCCATTTTATCTCTCAATTTCTTTTTTATGATACACTTTATTTGCATCTATTGTAAATTATGCGCACATTTGGCCAGCTTGTCATTTTGACAAGTCCGAACGTGAAAACCTTATGACCCGTTTTTTTCTCTCGCTGTTTTATTCATTTATTTAGCTATTTTTTGCTGTGCCCCTGTTAACGGTTGTTTTCAATTTGCCAAACCAGTTTCAAATTATAGCGCGGCACCAATTTAAATCACATTGGTGAAATTAATTACTACAAAGTGCCACACAATGTGCAGAGCATTAAATTGGTTATGGCTGTTAGTTACTGATTAGACGCGTTGATAATGATTATTTATATTTTCTTCCAGCAAGCATAGTGTCAACTATAACAACAATAATTTGTTATAAGCTGGTAAGATGCAGTAAGATCTAAAAACCCTGAGATACCAGCCACATTTCCTGGGCAGAGCTCCCTGTCTATAAGCCTTGAACAGCATTACGCAAGCCATACACAAAATCGCACGCTTTAATCTGAGGCCTTTGTCATGGCACGCATAAATTCCGTTAGTTTATTATTATTATTCTAATAAATGCATATTTCCCACATTAATAAGCACCAAAAATGAAAATCTCCCAAATATTCAGTCAGCCAGTAGGGGGCACACAACATATGCCAGATTGCAGTCGTGTCTTTATTTAATAACTATCTTGTTCACACCAACGCAACAAGTCAATGAGCACGAGTCCAACACGCTGAACTGACTCACTGACTCACTGACTGATTGACTGACGGACTGACGGACTGACAGCAGCTGAAAGAAACCTTCAAAAGCAACAGCAATGCAGACAATGCCAACCCTATCAATGAAGATATCATGCAAACGCATAGCACGAATACAATGTGAGTGCTCGTAGCAACCGCAACAACAACAACAATTGATATGTGGCACTAGTGTAATTGACAGGCTCATCGCTTCAGTGCACAAGACGTTTGACGCCAGACGATATATAGATATATACCATATATACAAAAGCTAATTATGAAGTGGCACCCCTCAGATAGCATGTCAATTGTTAAGGCAGCCAAAGGAAGTGCCAAGCATAAAGATTTAAATCTTTTATCATTGCAAAACTACTTAATGACTAACAAGCTGAAAGCTATGTTAGCTCTCTTGAAAGAAAATATCGCAATTATTTACATAATTATTTTTGTATCAATCATAATATGTCAGAAGCTTGTTACATTATTTAATAATACAATTAATTTAAAATTTTTATTAAAGCTTGTTCTCAGCTTTACACAAATCTCTAGCTAGGCTGCTGGCAGAAATAAATTATGAATATTTATGTATTTAAAATATATTTCTTACATCAAAATTGGTACTGATAAATTAGTATTATAAATGAAGATTTTTGTATTCCTTTTCTGTAGCCATACAATTTTATCGATTATGTATGGCTGGTACTCAAAAGCTTAGTAAAAAAGTATAACTCACTCCTAGCTTGCTTTTCCAACACATTTTTATATTAACCAAGTCATTGGAGCCAAAAGTTGATTGGAACAACTTTTAAGTATTTATTTATTTTTGTTTTGCTTTTATGGACACAACTGTGCACGATTTCTGCACGCATTTTCTGTGCTCTGAAGTTCGCCTGGTTATTTTTTAGGCAGTTGTTGCTGATTGGCGTTTTTCGTTTTGTTGATTTGCTTGTTTTTTTTTTCTTTTGCTTGATGGAAAAACTCGTTGCGAGGTCAACTGCCTCTCATTTTGATTTTTCACGCTCGCGTGCGTGCTGCGTACGCTTTGCATTACTTTCGAGGCATCCTTCAACTTTGCCGTTACCAACGTGAGTTGGAAACTGTAACTGAGACACGAACTGAGGCCAAAATCCGAATACAAATGGTAACTGAAAAAAAAAAAATAGTGTTTCAAATGTCAAATGTGCGCACCATCATTGTCCCAAGTCGATCTGGCGATCTCGAATTGTAGCAATTGCTTGCACTTCTCGACTCTGTTCGGTTTTTTTTTTATTTTCGGTTTTTGATTCTGTTGTTTAACTTTCTGTTTTTGGTTTTGCGCTTACAAATTGCAATTTGACTGCTGTATCCAAATCAACCGAGTTGCTCAGTCTAATTGAGGTCAAAAACGTTGTAGACATCTCCAAAACCTTAAAACAAAAATAAACAAAATTGTATAGCCACTTTTGATGCTGATTTCGGGCGGGCGGCGCTGTAATTGTTTACCGAAATTGTGTGAAAAAATGTGCAGCTAGCAAATTGAGATATTTCGGGTATGCAACTAATCGATTGGCCATTTACGCCATTAAAAGAGTTAGACGATTAAAAACAAATTTTCATACAGAGTTTTAAGCGAGATGCCCAGGGACGCGCAGGTCCTAATAATGGCATATATTCCTCAAATATTATTCCTCTTTCGCTATAAATATAATGTTTTTCGATATTTATTTTTCTACTCAGAAACGGCATACTAAGCATTAAAAACTCATTTAAAATATATTTTGCTATTATATAGAAACAAAATATATTGAATCTAGGTCCAACCCCTTATGTTCAACTCAAGCAGCAAAGATCACTTTCAACTTCACCCAGTAGCTCAGAGGCCAGCACCAAAAATGCAATTGGATTAGCAAATGGCATAATTATTACTCAATGATTGTGGGCTACAGCGAGTACTCGTGTTGTTTAACAATTGCTTCTGTTTTAGGCACAGGCGCCATGAACTCAACTTGCAACGTTTTGAAATTTTTGGAAAAGAGTCAAAAGCAGATATAAGATAAAAGATAGCCAGCACTTCAGCTACATTGGGCTAAGGTCATGTGAAACTATGCAAACAACAAAGCCAAGCCAACGGGCCAAGCTCTTTTGGACCGCTGATGATGAGCTATGACTTCTGTCGGTCTACTGCCTATGTTGGCCTTTTGTTATTACCAATGCTGCCGGCAACTTGCCTAAAGGTATCAAAAATTTGTTTCGTTTCTGTTTTGTTTTATGGACATTTCGCGTGCACAGGCGACGCCTCTTTAGCGACGCCAGCCAAACTACTGTTGGGCTCTTGGATCTTTGCAATGGATGCCAGTTGCAAGGCCAAATCTAATTGTAAAATGTATAAGATGTGTATTTAATTCCTATTGATAATTAACATTAATTTGCCAAAACTAAAAATATTTTATTTTATAGCCAGTCAAGTTCGTTGCCTAAGTCTTTTGATACATTATGCCTGTTAAGTTTGTTGCCTAAGTCTTTTGTTTTTTTAATGCTATTTCCAGAGATTTCATACAACATGTCCACAAGCACATCAGCCTGTGATTGTTTGGTGGGCGTGCCCACCGGCCCAACACTCGCCTCCACATGCGGCGGTAGCGCATTTATGCTGTTCATGGGTCTACTAGAGGTGTTCATACGTTCCCAATGCGATCTGGAGGATCCCTGCGGACGCGCCAGCTCAAGGGTAGGTCATATTTCTACCTAAAATAACAGCAAATCTCGAGCTTAATGATGTATCCATGCAGTTTCGCTCGGAGCCAGACTATGAGTACGATTTCATTGTCATTGGCGGCGGTTCAGCGGGCTCTGTGGTTGCGTCGCGTCTCTCCGAGGTGCCGCAGTGGAAAGTGCTACTCATTGAAGCCGGTAAGTGGTAAACCATTGATTTTGACAGTTGTTTACCTGCCAGACCCGCCAATGTTGTCGCTGTGGCCGTGCAACATGTTGCGGTATATGTATGTATACATGTTGCCAGCTGGGTAAGCTCTGGGCAATTAGACGCGCATTATGTGGCATTTGTTTAGAAGTAATTGAAGCTTAACCGCAACAGCCACACACCAAACCGAATAGAGAAGACAAAGGTAACAACATTAATGAAACTTAAGCAACAGTTAACAATAGCAACAACATGCAACACTAACAACAATGTGGCAAAGAAGCAACCGCAACTGCCTTGAGCATTATGTAAAATAAACGAGCTGTCCCCCTCCATCCCGACTTGCAGCTCTTACATTCAGTTTTACCCTGCCGGTAATTTGCGCCTATGCAAATAACTATATATATACATTGTTTATGGGCTTATATGCCACTTGGTCTTGGAGTTCACCTACAAAGTTGTTTATTGAACGCTGCAATGCTTTTTAATTAAAACTGCAATTAAAAATTGACAATTGTTTTTGTATCAATTTACAAATGCGTTTATGAATTAATTAAGATGCGCGTATTTAACACATGTATGCGCGTGGGTGGAGCGATATTTTCGCTCGTTTTTCAATGAAGGGCATTCACTTAGCCCAAAGCAACTTGACGACTATTTAAACATGACTCGCGTGCTTTAATAAAAGCAATTAACGCTTTATTACATTTACCTTATTTAATACAAACATGTTAGGTTCATCAGAGCAAGATCAAGGTATATGGTAAACCTGATTTATTGGCTCAAATTTATTTGCAAAAACTCTTAGCGTGAATGCGCAAAAAAATGTCAAAGACTTGGTGTCTTTCATTGTGAGACAAGCTATAAAATACACTTTACTCTTTTTTTTATGAATAGAACAAAAGAGATTAAGCGCTCTTTATGAAAACCACCAACAGTTAAAAAGCTATAAAGTTTTACATATTAACATTTTTACAAACCTAATTTATTGGCTCATATTAACTGGCAAAATCTCTGCGTGGATTCGCCAGAAAATGCCAAAGACTTGGTATCGTTTATTGTGAGACAAGTTTTAAATTACATTAAACTCATTTAATTTTAATGAAGAGAACAAGAGAGATTAAGCGCTCTTAGTGGAAACCACAAGCAGTTAAGAAGCTAAAAAGCTTTACATTTTAACGGACATATAAATATATATTCTGTACTTAGCTCAACAAATTTGGTTCAAAGCCTTTAATTAACTTGTATATCCATTCGAAATAAAAGCTGTACACATACGTGCCAAGCATTAAAATTTGGTGTGCCATAAATCAAAAGAAGTTTGTTCTTTTATTTTTTGCAAGCTTACCGGACTCCAGTCGGTACCAGGCAGCAAGAAGTTTGGGTCAAAGACCGATAAGGATGCTGATTTTGCACCTATTAACTCAGCTCAATTGCAGGTAGCAACATGGCAACAAAGTTTCAAAGTTTGGCCGAATGATTTTAACCTTGAACATGTCCATTAACATAAGCCTATAGGCAGGCGTACTTTGGCACTGCTAGAGTTGATTTTGGGGTTAGTGTCGCTGGTAGCCCTTTTAATTAATTATTACCGTGCAACAATTATTATGCCTTGTCACTAATTATAATAATTGCACAACTGAAATTAAGCAAAAAATATAAAATATATAAATATAGATAGAAAGATAATTGTCACTGCGATGGTGCTAATGATCTAACAATGCCTAGAGTACAATTACCAGTGGCTATTATTGTGATTGCTTAGTTGGCCATACCGTATTACCATGAGTGCTTGTTAAGTGCTCGTTTTGGCTAAGTTGGTTCCACTTGGTTGCACGCATAGTTTTTATAATCACCGGGTTGACACTTTTTTGATTTCCAATTCTGACAATAGACGTTTGTTTTCTTGGTTCATTATTCATTTTCAATGTCAACCATCTGCACAAGTTGTGCATCATCAAGCGGATGTATTTTTGTAGAGGTCAAATAAGTAGCTTTGGTTTTTATACGCAAATTAATATAATATTTAAACTAGCACAATTTTTTTTTTATATTTCACGCTTAGTACAAGTTTGTGTTCCAAGAGTTTTATTTACGCGTAAATAAATTTGCATATGTGTTAAATAATACCAACATCTTATACAATATATATAAAGTTATATTTAATAAAAAATCTTAGCGCATGACATGCAAGTTTGTGTTCTGTCTTTTGATTTCTTACGTGTTGCGTGCCAGGCATAATGTGTGTATTTTGTTTATGAGTCTCAAAGTAATATATATTAATTAAAACACTTAAAAGGTATTTCACCCTGTTATATATTTTGTATGTTTTTTTTTTGTTCTTTTGTTAGCAAAAACATTTTTTCCCATCTAATTATTTATGTTAACGCTATTAATTTGTCATACGCAATTGAAAATTGCATAATATAACGAGAATTTATATGCACGTTTATTTATAAGTTTTATTTCATTTTAAGCAATGAATAAATTCACTCAACTCTTTTGTGCTAATTGCTTTTTTTGGTGATCACGACGTAAACACTAAACAACAACAACTGCGAGTTTTCAATTGTGAAAGAATCTTGTTTTATTTTATTTGCAACTTATAAGCATGCTAAATAAATTTATTTGAGTTTTTGTAGAACAAGTTATTAGTCGAAATACATTTTTGTTGAACTGGTCGCAATTTGTTGCAATTGCAGCTTGTTTGTTTTGGCTTCAGTTCAACTGACAAAATGACAAGCTAAATTATTATTCGGACAGCTTGCGGTGAATTTTTAGCTCCCACGGTTTAAATAGCAATCAAATACCCTTTTATTTAAATTGATTTAATTAATTGATGATCACCGAATTGCTCAAATGTCGTGGGCCCATGCACAACGGAAATTCTAGAAGACTGATTCAAAATTAAAAAAAAAAAAAGGAATACAACAAGAAATTAACAATCCGCTTTAGGAAATGTCGACAAGCTTTAAAATAGCATTTCGAATTTTTGTGAATTGATTTCTAATCAGCATAATTTGTTCTGATTGCTACGAACATGTTAGTCACAAAAATGAGTTCCAGCGAAAATAACAAAAACAATGAATTGATTTGCTGTTGCGGGAGATGCACACCCACTGTTAGGTCCGGCCTTTCTACCGTTAACAATCTTGGGCGTGTGAATATTTTTGTAAAGCATAATAGTGTCCCTTACCTTATGAGCTTTGTACCATGCTAAAGCCAGCAATTGTTAAAGGTCTACGCAAAAATCAGTTGGGATTAATACATATTTCAATGTGCATATTCATTGCTGCTATGCGGATCTCTGAAGAGCAAACATTCTCAGTGATATTGTTTTATTGAGTTTACACTTAAGCTAGTAGCTAAGTGTACAAAATGTTTACAATTTGAATAATAGTTACGGCAGCACTTTGCCTGTGTGCTTTTGTTGCAATTCCGCAATGAGGATGCCAAACTAGTTTAGGATGCAATTAAATGAAGCTAAATACCCTTAATTTTTTGTTTCTTCGTAGGTGGTGATGAACCCGTGGGCGCTCAAATACCCTCCATGTTCCTAAACTTCATTGGCAGCGACATTGACTACCGTTATAACACAGAACCAGAGCCCATGGCTTGCTTGTCCTCGATGGAGCAGCGCTGCTATTGGCCGCGTGGCAAGGTCTTAGGTGGCACGTCGGTAATGAATGGCATGATGTACATACGCGGCAATCGTGAGGACTATGATAACTGGGCGGCACAGGGCAATCCCGGCTGGTCGTACAACGACGTGTTGCCGTTCTTTAAGAAATCCGAAGATAATCTCGAGCTAGATGCGGTTGGCACTGAATACCATGCTAAGGGCGGCCTTTTGCCTGTGGGCAAGTTCCCCTACAATCCGCCACTGTCCTATGCCATACTCAAGGCTGGCGAGGAGATGGGCTACTCGGTGCAAGACCTTAACGGGCAGAACTCCACGGGTTTCATGATCGCCCAAATGACCGCACGTAATGGCATTCGTTATAGTTCAGCAAGAGCGTTCCTACGACCCGCACGCATGCGCAACAATTTGCATATTTTGCTGAACACAACCGTCACGAAGGTGCTGATTCATCCGCACACGAAGAACGTGCTGGGTGTGGAGGTCAGCGACCAGTTTGGCAGCATGCGCAAGATTATGGCCAAGAAGGAGGTGATTCTCAGCGCGGGTGCCGTCAATTCCCCACAAATACTTCTGCTCAGCGGCGTGGGGCCCAAGGAGGAGCTGAAACAGGTGAATGTGCGACCCGTGCACAATTTGCCAGGCGTCGGCAAGAATCTACAGAATCACGTGGCCTTCTTTACCAATTTCTTTATCGATGATGCGGACACAGCGCCGCTTAACTGGGCCACCGCCATGGAGTATTTACTTTTCCGAGATGGCTTGATGTCAGGCACGGGCATTTCTGATGTTACCGCCAAGGTTTCCTCGCGCTATGCCGATCGACCAGATCTGCCTGATCTGCAGCTGTACTTTGGCGGCTATTTGGCCAGCTGCGCACGCACAGGTCAAGTGGGTGAACTGCTCTCAAACAACTCACGCTCCATACAAATCTTTCCGGCTGTGCTGAATCCCAGATCCCGCGGTTATATTCAGCTACGATCCGCCGATCCCCTGGATCCGCCTCGCATCTTTGCCAACTACCTGACCGATGATCATGATGTGAAAGCCCTGGTAGATGGCATTAAGTTTGCCATAAGGCTATCGCAGAGCTCGCCTCTCAAGCAGTACGGCATGCGCCTGGACAAGACAGTCGTAAAGGGTTGCGAATCGCACACGTTTGGCAGCGATGCGTACTGGGAGTGTGCAGTGCGTCAGAACACCGGACCGGAGAATCATCAGGCGGGTAGCTGCAAAATGGGTCCGCAGCAGGATCCCATGGCCGTTGTCAATCACGAGCTGAGAGTACATGGCATACGTGGATTGCGTGTGATGGACACGAGCATTATGCCCAAGGTAACAGCGGGTAATACACACGCGCCGGCGGTGATGATCGCGGAGAAGGGCGCCTATTTATTGAAACGGGCCTGGGGAGCCAAGGTCTGACGTGTGGATGCAACGTGGACGCTGCATAGAGTAATTTAATGAAAATTCCATCAAGAATTACTGCAAAATTAAGCGAAATTAATTATAAGGCAACAACACAAACTATTCTACATATTATCCTACAATTATGTACTTGTAAATTGAAACCCTTTGGCTATACTAATTCAACTATATCTATACGTAATCCTCACTCTAAGCACAGACCTCGTTGCGCGATCTATACTAAAGTTCCAGACACTCATTAAGTTAACTTTACGCTATTTTAACCAATTTTTGTAAACGGTTTTCATAAAAAACATTAAAAAAAAAAATAGAAAAAAGCACCCATTGAATTTTGTAGATTTCGTTTAACATTCATTTATTTAAATATTATTAGTTTTGTATTATATGAATGAGAATATTGCTGTCGCATGTATTTATTGTTCGATTAAACTGCAACTATTTAGTTAAACGTTTTTTAATTCAAATCGATCTATAGTTTACTCAGTTTGATTCGTTCTATAAAAGCTAAACGGTTCTCTAGATTGTTAAACAGTTAAGTCTTGGGCTATAGTAAAGATGTCACGGCTCCATTTGCTTCGAATTCTGTTAATGTTCGGCTTATTTTTAATTGAGTTGCGCGCTCAGGATCTACAACCGGAACCGGATAGTCCGGAAGTGCAGCGCGCATTTCATGCGCATTTCCTTGAGGTTAGGACGGCCTGTGCCAAGGAGTTCTTACTACCATATGGTAAGTGAATTAAGGAGAAGAATCGAGTATAAACATAAATAATGTAGCGTACCGTAAAATCGCACTTTGAATTGAACTTCATTCATAATATAGCCCGAAAAGAACTATTTATTTTAATTTATTAACATACAAGTTGCACTCACTAATAATGAAAAGTTAACCAAAATTGGCCAACCTATTTATTTGTATTATAAATTGTAAATTTATTCAGAGGACTGTTCTATTATAGGTTGTTCAACCAAAACCAAACGTTTATAACTATTGTGTCAAAGTTATTATAATATTAGCCAATTTGTTATCACGCCATTTCCGTTAATATTATTCACCTAATGAAACTGTATATTGCGTGTAGTGTAAAAGTCACTGGAACAATTTGTTTAGCTAATTGACTCTCGATATTTCATATAAAATGGGTTTCGAACTCGTAACCTCCATTAAAGTCGGTTTACCGTTGCGAAAATGTTTATAAAAATTCAAATTTCTGTTGCTCTGTTGACCGTGCTGGGCATGAGTCACGGGCTTATTAGTGCTTTCAGCGATCGCGCCCGGGACAATGGCGATATATTTATAATAAATTACGATAGCTTCGATGGCGATGTGGATGACATATCGACCACAACTCAAGCGCCTAGAGAAGCGGGTTATATTGATTTTGACGAGATTATGCATGTCTGTAATGCTAGTTTTGTTACGCCCATGTGTGAGTCCTGTGAGGACAAATTAAATATTTCTATGCTTCTATACATTTTATCATTCCAGCGAATGTGCTGCAGTTCAATACCACGGGCAAGCTATTCGATGAAAAGGATATGACCAGCATGGTATGTGACTGACTCCAAAACTGAAGAAATACTTTTCATTGAATATGTTCTAGTGCTACTTTCGCTGCTTCTTCGAAAAAGCTGGCTTAATAGAAAACTTCAAGCTGAATCCGGATGTGGTGCGCAAATATATGTGGCCAGCAACGGGTGATTCCATAGAGTTTTGTGAATCCCAGGGCAGTGAGTAGAGCAATTAGCAAAATTATGCAATACATACAATACATTAACTCTTAATTTATAATTATTGCAGTGGATGAACAAAATGCTTGTGTTAGGTCCTATGCAATTGCACAGTGTGCTATGATGCGTGCTTTAACAGATGCCAGGAACACACCCATGGTCTAAATTCCAAAAATCACTTGGAAACACATATATGCAAATATTATTGTGTATATAAATTACAAATAGTTTATAGTATATATTAAAAATAAAAGCACGTTCCCGCACAGAGCATGAACCATATTGTGGATCGTTCATCAAGACTTTTGCTTAACCGCCTGTTTTTCTAGAGGGCTGGCACTGCCGCAAACTGTATTACTGTAGTTCAATAAGCGACTTAGCCTCTTGCCAATAGGTTTGGGATATTGATTGGTTTTCATCAGGAACTCCTTTGACTGGTGCTCCACGGCGCCATTATCGAGCTGGTATTTGCATAGTGCATGCAACGGTCGCACCAGCACTTGGCGCAGCTCAGGCTGCGATTCCAGCACTGCCAGACACTGCGCCGCCGTTTCCAGTGTACTTAAGCATCCCTCAGTGGGTTGTGTACGTATAATGTAATCGCTAATGCCCACCGCAATTAGTTTGATTTGGCGCAAGCGATGCAGTGCCGGACTGCTGGCATAGATAGCCTTCGCTTGTGGCCAAGTGCCGTCAATGAGCACGAGAGTATACGGTCCCGCGCTTCGATCGATCTGCTCCAATGGCACTGAATCTTTACTAGGATACAGGAGTAGCGTCTGTGGCGAATCAAGCACACGCTGCAGCTCAGCTGGGTGGCGAGCATTGGGAAATCGCTTGCCCTTGTAGACCACACATTTTCCAGGTTTTAGCCCCAGCTGCAGCATAAGAGCTGTGCGCAGCGAACGCTTCTCCTCAGCGGGATGTTGCAGTATCACAATTTGCGAGGCCACCGCAAGGGGCGGCTGAGGTAATGCGGAGCACCAGCAGACAACTACGGGTCGTCTGTGAAAGGCTTTGCATTAAAGTGGGTTTGTTTATGTTTTATTGACTTACTTGCATTGCTCGCATTTATCGCGCCTGTCAGGCGGATCGGCGCTGATGCCAATGAGATCCTGCCAAGCGTCTTCCGTGGTTATCATCATTAATTAAAAAAGAAAAGCGTTTGAAATTGCTTCAAAAAATATAGTTCACGTTAGTTGATTATATTACACCAGGTGGCAACACCACATCGGCATGCGGCATGTGTTGCAGTTAACAGCCCTGTCTTTGCCAACAGCTGTGCAGCACGACATTAGTTAGTTGTTGTTGTTTAGGTAGTTTCTTAAGCTCGAGGTTTGTGCGTCTTGTAAATAATTAATAAGAGAAAGTAAAATGCACAGCATTGGATGGACGCTGATTGTAAAACGTGGCTGCTTTTGCAGCAAAGAAAAGCTTAACATCAATGGCTCCCGCTACACAATACGCGAACGCCTGGCACAAGGGTAAAATAAAACCACAAATAAAAAGCCCCGTTACAGACAGTTTTGAAAAGTTGTTGACTGTTAGATACCCTGTAGCAGCAACAAATCTGTACTAAACTTATTAGTTAGTTCTTGATAACTTCAAGAGGTCATACTTATCAGTTGCAGTTGCGCTAGATCTCTAGCCCATTTCGTTGTCCCCTCCCAAAGGGTACAATTATTCCTGTTACATAGCTACTGCTATCTAATCTCAATGTTTACACTACTATCTGCTGCAGGGGCTTCAGTTTGATTGACCTTGCGGTGAATGCGGCAACGCGGCGCAGCTATGCGATAAAGCGTATAACTTGCCACAGCATCGAGGATCAGAATATCGCCCTGCGTGAAATCGAGAATTGTCGTAAAATCGATTCGGAGCATGTCATACGCGTCGTTGACTACGAGCTGCAAGGCCAGGCGGACATTGTGATAAACACGACGAGCACCTTGTTCATTGTGTTGCCCTACTACAAGCATGGCTCGCTGTCGGATCACTTGCAGCTGCGCGCACGGAAACAGGATCATATGCCCGAGGCACAGATATTGCAAATCTTTTTGGGCGTTTGCGAAGGTCTCCGGGCCATACATGAGGCAAAGCCAGTGCCGCTGGCGCACCGTGATTTGAAAACTGCCAACATATGCTTATCAGACTCTTTTGAGCCCATCATTGTGGACCTCGGCTCCATGACAGAAGCGCGCCTGCAAATTTGCGGTCAATCAGATGCGCAACGGCTGCAAGACGAGGCTGAGGAGCGCAGCTCAATTGTTTATCGAGCACCCGAGCTTTTTACCGTGAAAACGTATTGCACCATCGACGAACGCACGGATATTTGGGTAAGTTACTGATTATACATTTTTTAGCACTTGCTTACTGTTTCTTTTCTCCAGAGTCTCGGCTGCGTGCTGTATGCCATGTGCTACTTTAACAGCCCATTCGATCCCATCTATGAGCGTGGCGATAGCGTTGCCTTGGCCGTGCTCAGCGGCAATGTAAACATTCCTGAGGATTCCATTTATACAGAGGTAACTCAATCAGTATACGTTACGTAAACGTTACTTCAATACTTTTTATTTCGCAGGACATGCATGAACTGATTAAGTACATGCTGCGCATCGATCCAATGGAGCGACCATTTATCTACAGCGTCATCGAGCAGACGCACGATCTTATACAGAAATTAGAAGGACGCGTGTAGCCGCATTCCAATTATACGCCTCAATCCGACTCAATCATAGTACACCGCTATATATAACTGTTTTTTGACTATCATTTGTTGTAATATATAAATGTGCACGTATTTTGTGAAACTAGCGCTTAACCTGATTAATTAAGATCTAATTTCAATGCTAATGCTCATCGCGTGTCAAACCGGGACAGTTGCTGTCCAAATCATCGGCGCTTTCGTAGTGCGTGCCACACCAATAACAAAATTTGTAGGAGGTGCGCAGATAGCTGGTCAGCAGCTCCAGCTGCTCGCCTGCACTGTACTGTTCCTCCTTCTCTACTGGCCCTGCTGCTTCAACTACTGCCTCAGCTTCTGTCTCTTCACTTGGCTCTGTGGGTTTGGGTGGCCAGAAAAAGTCTAGATCTGGTTCTGTAACGCCTGCTGCCAGATCCAGCGACTCGCACGTTTGCTGACAACGCTTTACATCGTAGTGCAGCTTGCGTTCTTCGGCTTTTTGTGTAGCTCGCTGGCGATATTCCTCTGTGCTGATTTCCTCGCCGGATCCAATGCCTGCTTTGCGCAGCAAATGCTCTCGCCGCAGCTCCTGTCGCTTGGCAGCCAGCTCAGCAATCGCTGCCTCCCGTCCCAGCCCACCGCGATCATTTTTAATACTAATGCCTATTGGCTCTATGCGTGCATCTGCCTGTTTACCCAGGCCACTGCCTGCCTTGTAGCCCATTTTGGCCAACAGCTGAAAGCCTTTGTTATCCGCTGCGAGCGGCTTATTTAAAGACTGTTGCAGCCTCTTATTATCTACTGTGGTGGCATTGGCTTCTTCGCGTTGTCGCTTGCTGTTTTCTTCCTGTTTTGTTTGCACTTGAATCTGACGTTTTTTGGCGCGATTATTTACTAAGCTGGGGCGTATTTCCTGTAGACTGTAGTTTATATATTAATAAAGCCAACTAGATGGTAGTCTAATGACTTACTTACCCCGCTAAGAACTTGTCGGACATGTAGTCCTCTTCTTCGTCCGACATTCTGATAATAAACGTATGTCTCGTAAAATCATTAATTAAACAACATATGGTGTTTGTTTGGTTAGTGGTAAAATGCAAACATCACTGCACAGCTGATTAACACTGAACTGTAATAGCACGGCGGCAGTCGATATGTGACAAACTCGATAGACTCATTAGTTAGTACTATCGATAATATGCAACGATTAATTCCCATCGCTATTGGCAACTGTAAATGCCATGTGCTCGCTTTAAATTTTGTGAACCGCTTTTAACTAATAAAATTTAATTAAAATGGGTACGGTAAGTGTTAAATAAAGTACTAATTTATACTAAGTAACTTTATATATAATTGACACTTGCAGAAGAAGGTAAAAATCAGTTCTGTGAAGCGAGCCGCTCACTTGAAATCAAAAAAGGCACCGCTGAGCAAACAGCAACAACAAAAAATAAAACAGAAACGCGAGCAGTTAAGCTCGAAGCGTGAACATGGACAAAACATCTTCTCTCAAAAGGCGCACAAGCGTGACAATCTGGCGCAGCGCAAGAAACATAATAAGCAGCAGTCGCTTGGACGGCTCCGAGAACTCGATGCTGATGAGGATGGAGATGAGCTTGGCGGGGAGCAGCTGCTGGACAACGTTGCGGACATGTTGGACGGTGATGATTTGGCCCTGCTGCAGGCAAACAAACGCAAGCGCAAGGCAAAGGCAGTGCCATTGGAGGAGCAGCAGCAGTCTGTGAGTCTGGAAATGGCCTACGCTACAGCCAGCAAAAAAGAACAGGCAGCTCAAAAGGTAAAAGTCAACTTGTTGCCCATTAAATCTCGCGATGGTGAGATCATAACGCGGACCACAGAAGTTGACTATGTACCGAAACCAAAACTCAAGCCAGAGGTAGAAGAGGAAGAGGTAGACGCTGAAGAGGACAAAGAGGAAGACAGCGATGCTGTATTTGAAGACAGCGACGATGATGTAGTCAATGATGAGGCACCCGTGCCCAAACGGAAGCTGGTATCGACCACAGATTTGCTAATTGCTCGACAGCAGGAAATAGAGCGTCAAAAATATCGCATAGGCATAATTTGTTCTGGTATCCTGGAGAGACCAGAGGATAAAATGCGCAACATTAATGCGCTCTATGAGCTCATGGATGAGATAAATGCAGAAACTGGCATTCCCAATCTTCTCGCTGTGCGCAAACTGGCAATCATTTCGATCACAGAAATATTTAAGGACATTCTGCCCGAATATCGTGTTGGTCAGGTGGATACCAAGATGCAAACCGTACGCAAAGCCACACTAGATCGTGTTACCTTTGAAAATGCGCTGCTGCAGCAGTTCAAGAAGTTTTTGCAGAAGCTGGAACAGCTGACGGCCCAGGTGAACAAACGTGGTGGCCAAAAGACACCACAAACCATCAAAATGGCCACTGTAGCAGTGCAATGCATGTGCGATCTGCTAATAGCACATCCCTACTTCAACTACGTCCAAAACATTGCCCAGCTGCTGGTCTATATGCTGAACTGCAACTATGGAACGATGCGTTTGGCAGTCAATCACTGCTTCCGCACTTTGTTCGGCAACGACAAGCGGCTGGACATGACTTTGTTTATTGTGCGTCGCATCAATCACCTGATCAAGTCCAAGCAGAATAACGTACATGTCGAGTGCATCACGTGCATGATGGGCCTTAAGATCAAGCATGTCAACCTGGATGCTGAAAAGGAAAATGAACTGAAGCAAAAGAAGTTGGAGTCGCATCGTCAGCGTCTGCTTAGCTTGTCCAAGAAGGAGCGCAAGCGTCGCAAGAAACTTACCGAGGTCAATAAAGAACTAGAGGAGACGCGCGCCGAAGAAAATAAGCAGACCAAGCACCACAAACTGACGGAAATTATCAAAATGGTCTTCACTATATATTTCCGTGTGCTCAAGAATGATCCCACGTCGCGGGTGCTTAGCGCGATATTGGAGGGTCTGGCGGAGTGAGTACTGCAATTGACATCCCGATTAGAAAATCGAACTTATATATTGACTTACAGATTCGCTCATGTTATCAATCTGGAGTTCTTTTCCGATCTCATAGATGTACTAAATCGCATACTTGAGGAACAGGAATTGGGTTATCGCGAGCAGCTGCACTGCATCCAAACCATTTTTGTTATTCTCTCTGGCCAGGGTGAAGTCTTAAACATAGATCCCATACGCTTTTATCAGCATTTCTATCGCAATATGTTGGTCGTTCAGGCGGGCAAGAATCATGATGATTTTGCAATTATTCTACGCACACTGGATGAGGTGCTGGTTAAGAGACGGCGCAACATGAGCCAACAGCGGCTGATGGCCTTTGTCAAGCGTCTGCTTACAGGCAGTCTTCATTTGCTGCACAATGGCACATTGGCCACGCTTGGCACAATTAAGCAGACATTCCAGCTGACCTCGGTGCTGGATGCGCTACTCGATACGGACACCACTATTGGCTCCGGTCGCTATGATCCTGAACTGGATGATCCTGAGTACTGCAATGCGGCGAGCACTTCGCTTTATGAGCTCTCGCTGCTGGCGCGGCATTATCATCCCACGGTGCGTCGCATGGCTGCGCATATAGCCAATGGCGTGCCTGCATCCGGTGAGGGTGCGCTGCCCACAGATATAGGCAAACTGTGAGTAATATAGTCTTATATATACATAGCTTAAAAGTATGTTAATGTATCTGTCTATCATCTCCAGCAATGCACATGAACTCTTTGTACAGTACGACAGCACGCAAATGGCTTTTAATCCCACTATACCTCTGCCCAGGCAAGGCGAACCCAAGCTGAAAAGGGGCAGACATATGTATTTACGTTCAGATTTTAAACAGCACTATGGAAAGTTGTTAAAAGACGCTAGGGAAAAACGAACCATGTCCAAAAAAGTGCTGCAATTAGATTTTCTTAGTGAACTTAGTAAACACTAAATTTATAATTCAAGAGCCCACAACCTTGAGCCCAATTGTCAGCAACAAGACGAACTATTTTCTAAGGGATTAAATATCTTTTTTTTAGTTTTAGAACTTTGAAATTGTTACAAAAACATTGAAACTGAGAATTTCAGTAGTTTACTTAATTCTGTTCATTTTAATCTAAAATTTAAAGAACTAAATTAACGTTTCAAGTTTCCCCTTGTAAATATTAAAGAAAATGCTAATAAACAAATGCAATTTATATGTAGTATATGAACTGAATACATATGAATTAAGTTTTAACTACAATAGTTGTGTAAGGAGCTCCTAAGTGTCTGGATGTAAATGCTAAATATGCTAAGCCTAGTGTCAATCGAGTCTATTGCCATTTAACCGGGTACAAATGCTGAGATGTCTTTACGCCTATGCTTGAGTGCGTTGTTGGCGTTGGCCAACGGTGGCCGGCGGCAGATACTCTCGATTGCCAACGGCAACGACAGGTTGAGCAAAGCTGCCCACAGCGTTGTCGGGCAGTAAGCCCGCCGCTGTGGCCGCCAGACCAGCAGCAGCTGTGGCTGGCGGTAAGCGATTGGCACCCGGAGCAGACACAGTGCCCGAGACACCAGCCGGGCGTATAATGGCGCCAGCACCATACAGAGATTGCGCTTGTGTGGGCGTGGGTGAGGGTGGAGCATAGGCTCCACGTTGTGCATTGTATCCTGCAATCTGTGGGGAACCAGTAGCGCGAAGCCCTCCGCCTGCAGAGGTAGATGGAGCAACTGCACCGTAGGCCGTATTCACAGGCTGTGAACCACCTCGATATACATTGGCATTCAGATTTAGATTGCTGGAACTGGAGCTGGAGCTGGTACCACTATAGTCATAGATGTAGGCATTGTTGGCGTACAGACTTGGCGCCGAGACGCAGTCATATTGATTCCACCACACACAGACAAGCGTCTCCTGGCTAAACACTGTGCCATTGGGACACAGGAAGGAGTAGGTGCGATTGAGTGCACATATGTGAAATACCTGGCACTGGGCTTCAATGTCCGCATAGTAGCCCGGAAGTGGTTGTTGTGAGCAGTCGAAATTGGTGCGTGGCACTTGGGCGTATACGGGATAGTCCACGCCGGGCTCACCGGGTATGGCTGAGTAATCACCATCGGCGCCGTCGTTGTAATCCTCCGCAAGGGACGCACGTGCACCCGACGATCCCACGGCCGTGTTGCTATATTGCGGCTGTGGGCCGTAAGGACCGCCGCGGCCTGCAGATGATGCGCTCTGTAAACCAGAGCCATTAGGGCGTCTTGGCAGATTGGGGACGCTGCCAACGGCAGCTGTGGCAGGTGCTCCAAAAGCAGTCGTTGCCTGTCCACTGGGCGTATAGCCCACAGGTGGCGAAGGAAACAATCCGGCGCCATAGGCTGTGACCGGCGCAGGCGTCAAGGGCAGAGCTGTGCCCGTGGGATATACACCAGGTTGCAAACGACCCGCTATAGCTCCGCCGCCTGCCGTGGTGGCCAGCTCCGGACGCACATAGTTATAGCCGCTTTGTGCCTGACGCGAAAGCGAAAGGATTTTTATAAGTCTTCTTTTACGACGGTATTCCCAACTCACCTGCACCTGCAATTGGGCGCCACTTCCGCACCAGAGCAGCAGGAAAACTGGAACAATTGAATTCAAGAACATTAAAGCTTTCTAATTGCGTTAAATCTGGCGGAGATTTTGGCTATTCGCTCCGAGATTCGACCCGGACGACGCAACAAATCGAAATGAACTGAGCCGCAGCTTCGTCAGCGATCGGCCCATGTTCAATTTAGGGCCAAGTACGATGCCAGATGCGATTCTTGCCACTGATAGCAAATGCGGACGGTTCTACATTGCGATCTTTATTTATCAGTTTCCTACTCAAGTGTCTTGCACACTGGTGCAAGTTGAATTAGCGAAAAATTAGTTGAAAACCGCGAGAGTGAAATAGAATTCGATTCCATTTATTTTAACTTTAATATTTTAATTTTGTTTTAAGGCTGAAGAGAAATTTTGTTCAATTAAGTTGGCTTTTAAATTAAATAAACGTACTGAAAATAATGCAATTTCGGTTGACTAGGAAAATCAACTTAATGCTTTGTTTAAAAACAAAATTAAATGCGTTAAATTATATGTTTAACTATTTTTATACCCTGAACCCATTAAAAATGGGTATGAGGGTATATTGTATTTGTGCGAAAGCCAAATGTATGTAACAGGCAGAAGGAAGCATCTCCGACCCCATAAAGTATATATATTCATGATCAGCACCAATAGCCGAGTCAATCTAGCCATGTCCGTCTGTCTGTCCGTCCGTTCGTCCGTATGTATGAACGCAAGGATCTTAGAACCTATAAAAGCTAGAGACTTGAAATTTATTAGATGTAGGTGCTCCTAGTTCCCGCGCAGATTGAGTTTGTTTCCGATAATCGATAACTTACTCCGTTTCCAAGCAATCGATAAAAATCGATATCGATATTCTGTTTTTTGGTAAATAATAAGAACTAGAGTCAGCAAACTTGACATATAGCTTCTAAAATATAATATATATGTATATGCATTTGATGTTGGAAGAAGAGGGTTCATGGTATCCCCTAGTCGGGAGCTCCCGACTAAAACCTCTTACTTGTTTGATTTGAAGTTGAATCGAAATTGTTTTCAATCGATTAATGAATTGAATAAACAATGCTAAAGGAAGTGTCAGGTAGTCCCTTTTGAAATAAATAAATTTAAAATTGAATAAACACAACTTTCAATAAAATAATGTTGTCGGTTGTGTTGGTGTGTTGAATTTATTGATTGGAAACATTCATTTGACATAGAATTTTCTTAAATTTTTTTCATTTTAATTTGATTAAAATGTTGATTTGAGTCAAACTTTACTTTTTTCAATAGCATATATAAATAACACAGGCTAATTTGATGTGGCAATTCAAATTAGTTTGCTTAACATTAAGTGTGGGATTTATGTTCCACGTGCCACTGTGGCACAACAACGCACTGCCACATCAATGGGCTGCCAAGAATTGCGATTGCTGTTCGCTTGTGGCCAAAAACAAGACGCATGCCTCGTAAATATGCAAGGCAGCAAAAACTTAGACAGACAGACGCCCACAACAAAAACAACAACAACTGGCAACAACAGCTCCAAAGGAAGTGCTAATAATGATGAGACCGACCCGGTCACTGTTGAGTTACGCGCTGCGGCTCCGCATGCCGAAACCGACCTTGAGCCGCAGCTGTGTTTGGCTTTACTCACCTGCCAAGAGGGCGGCGTAACGTTGTACCAGCATGGCAAAATAAATAAACAATTTTTAGTTTTAGTTGTTTTCGAGTTTCGAGTCCTTAAGGCCTTTTGCCTGTGAGCAGCACTACTCGTCAGAACCAACTGCACGCCACATGCAAACGGCAAGAGACATTTATAGATGAAAATGTTCTAAGCTGACTGCAGCCCGGTTGCGGCATCTTTGCGATATTTATGTTTATGTGGATCGACAGTATGTCAGTTTGACAGTTCGTCAGTTGGTTTCGTGCTTGCGCTTTAGCAGATTTATGACACTGAATTAACCATTGTTGCCCAGCTATCATAGATGGTTGTACACCCGTACGTATACGTAACAATTCGCTACGTTACGTATACGTAATTTAATTATATATGTATTGCACTTCAAGTGCAATCCAATTGAAATCTGATTCCGTTGCGCCCTTGAGCCATTGACAATTTGCTTCTCTTTTTTTGTTTTCGCTTAAAATAGAAAATTACAAAAATATTTAAATTTTTGCCTGATTGCATGAGCGCTTTATGCCTTTTTGTTCTATTTGACCTTTCCCGCTTGGCCAGCACCTTTACTTGGAACTGGCAGGCCAAGACAATCGCATTTGTGTTCAGAGTTTTTCGATTATCCAAGTTGAGTTATTTAATGTGTATCCGATTTTTATTGATTTATTGTTGATGGTTGTTTATTCTATGGCTTGTTGAATTATCTTTTTATGCGGCTAAAATATGCCTAGCAGGCTGCTAAAATCTTTTTTAACTGAACTATTAATTATTTTGCCTGTATATAATTATCTAAATTCTGTTGGCGGGTAACAGATATGATTATTGAGGTAAATCAAAACAAAAACAAGTAAGAGGTTCTAGTCGGGAGCTCCCGACTAGCGAATACCCTGCGCTCTTATTCCAAATAAATTTGCTGTCTACTCTACTCAAAAGCCACACCAGCAAAAAAATAAAAAAATAATACTTTCCCCGGTAGGGCTCGAACTCACGACAGACCGCACCACTAGCTATGCCTCTTCTCAGCAGCCACACCAATAATTAAGTACTTATGAGAAAACAAGTAGAGGTTCTAGTCGGGAGCTCCCGACTAGAGGATACCCTGAACCCTCTTCTTCCAACATCAACTGCATATATATATTCTAATTTAGAAGCTACATGTCAAGTTTGGTGACTCTAGCTCTTATTATTTACCAAAATTGCCCAAAAAACAGTATATCGATATCGATTTTTATCGATTGCTTGGAAACGGAGTAAGTTATCGATTATCGGAAACAAACTCGATCTGCGCAGGAGCTAGGAGCATCTACATCTAAAATTTCAGATCCTTGCGTTCATACATACGGACGGACGGACAGACGTACATGGCTAGATCGACTCGGCTATTTACGCTGATCAAGAATATATATACTTTATGGGGTCGGATATGCTTCCTTCTGCCTGTTACATACATTTGGCTTTCGCACAAATACAATATACCCTTATACCCATTTTTAATGGGTTCAGGGTATAAGAAAGCAACAACTACATGGAATAGCTTGTATGTTTGATTAAAGGCAAATACCTTTATATATATTTATTTTATCAAATTCGCATTTTAAACACTTGTTTTTTAAAGGCCTTACTAAAATTTTTCATTAAGTTTCCTTTTCGATTGTCTATAATACAAAATTACTCAAATAACTCAAGACGTGTTAATATTTTATTTTGTTTTTATTTGTTTTTATATGTACTTTATTAACTTTAAATAAATATTTACAAAAAAGAGCAAGACATAAAGACAACATATGTATATATAGGCATATGGATTGTACAGAAATAATTGGGAAAATGTGGAAAATACTCGTAATTTGCAGTTAAAACTAAAAGAAACTAATTAAATACAACTTGTAAAGTTAGAGTATTGTGATATTCGAGTATTTTTTACGAGTATTTCGCTTTCAAACTTTTGCATATTTACAAACTAGTTGCGAAAAAGAACTTTTAATAGAAAAGGATATACAAAATATGTTTAATATCAAATTTAAGCTAAAATACTCAGTTTGCAAGCCAAGTGAGAGGAGGGTATTGGACGGTTGTTGAGCGCCGGGGGGAGTTGACTAAAAGTTAAGCATTTACTCGCACACTTTCGCAGCGCTGGCCACACTGCCATTAGGAATCGGCAACCGTTGGCATTGGCAATCTTATCGCCTGCTGCTAAACTTCGATGCCAGCGAATATAGTGACTTCAGCAGCTCCAGGGCACGACGATCCGAATGGATCTCCGTGTGCGCTGGCGCCGTCGCTGGCGTTGTTGCCGCCAAGTCAGCATCGTCCACATCCTCGACACGTATCTCGAATTTTGTGGTCTCTTCATAGCTGCCCGGCGCCGTGCTGGTGCTAGTCGAGAGCGGCTGCTCTGTGCTGGTCGTATAGCCGGGTGCCGTGGTGCTCGTATAGTAATCCGCATTGCCGGTGCGTCGGAATGTGGTTACGGGCACACGCGTCGTAGTCGTTGCCAGCTGCTGCCTTGCTACGTTTTTGCCGGGCAACTTGCTGTCGATGTCGATGAGCGCATTTAACAGATGCTTGCGGGAGCGTTCAAGTGCCTTGCCATTGCTATCATCACAGGTTTGGATAAGCAGAAGTAACAGACTCAGAACTTGGCGATCGTGCTCTGCCTTGGCCATGACATTGCGCAAATGCAGCGCTTCCTGCTCGTTGAGTCCGCCGAACAGCTTGTTGGCTATGCGCTGCAGGCCGGTGCTCGAGGGCAGCGCATCGCGTGGTATATCATAGCTCCGGAATATATCATCCCACTCATAGTGCGCTGGCGAGCTCATGGTCGTCTGCGTGCCTGTCGTGCTACCGCCCAGCGATCTGGGCGAATAAGTAAACGGCGTGGAGGTGCTGGTTGATGTTGTCGTTGTGGTCGTTGTGCGCTGCTCCTTCATCAGAGCATCGTTGATGGTCAGCGGATCGAGGAAATCCGTTTGAGATTTCAGCGCCCACGGATTTTCGGTGGGCTTGTGCGTTGTTATGAGCTTTTGAGGACGTCCATCCTGCAGCAAATCGTTGCGCGATTTGACAAACGACTGCGTCTGCTGCTGCTGCAGCGACTCATCTCCTTCGCCGGAATCGAGACTGGCCGGTGACAGCTCCGCTGATAGCTCCAGCTCCGAATCGTGTGCTCTGCTGGTGGTTAGTTCGTACAACTCTGTGGTGGTTGAGTACTCCGGCGCTGGCGTTGAGTCGAACTTGTGATTGATTTCGAACGCAATGTTTTGCGGCGTGGTCACATCCGGCGAGGGCTTAGTGGGCAGATAATACTTGGCCGTGCCGTCGCTGAATAAGGTGGAATCTGTTGTCGTCACTGGCTTGAAGTTTGGCGGCTCAGTAGGTCGCGCACGCGCCGCTAGCTCTTCCCGAAAGCTGCCGGGGTTGTCCAGATAGCTGGTCAAAGCGTTCGAGAAGATTTGCGCTATCTTGCGCGACTCCGGCCGCTCTGCCAGTGCGCCTATTGTTGAGCCCGTGCTGCCAATTTGTGGGAAGGGCTGGTAGTCCGCTGACTTGGCCGGCGGATGCGTCTCATTCAGCTGGGCATAGAGCAGGCCTGTGCTAATATCAGCCTGACCTTCAGCTGAGTCACGACCCATGGCCACCTTTAGGCCAAAGAGATTGCTATATTTCTGCACGGTCTTTGCGCTGAGCAGGCTCTGCTTGATATCGTCCGCCTGCTCGCTAATGCTGGGAGGCGTCTCGGAAGTGGTCAGTGTGGCTGTCGTATCCGATGGCTTAACCGTTGGCAATAAGGGTGCCGGTGCCGGCGCCTTCGCGGACAGCTTGGTATGCACCACACTCTTCTCCGGCTTGAGCAAAGCATTGCTTGACTCATTGTGCTCCTGGGCAAAGTACTTGGCCAGCGAGACGAGCGCATCTGGGCCGGATGAGGGCGGTATTTCTAGGCCAGCGCGTGCATTTGATGCAGGCTGTGCATTCAACTCGACATCCTCGAATTGATCCTTCAGCAGACTCACAGTCTTCAGCATATCCTGCACATTTCGATAAACGGACTCCTCCTTTACGGGATTCGGTGCAAACAGCAGCGATTCACCCCCAGCTGCCTCTGCATTGGATCTAGGTACAACGGCGCCTACTTTGGGCAAATAGGTGGGTCCACTGCTCGTCGCTGTCGGCGCTGATGTTGTGGGCAAGTAATCACGATTACTTTCGCTCTTTTTTGGCGCGTGCTCCGCATTCGAGTTGATGCTCAGCGCGAGACGCTTCAGCTCCCCGGAGCCGGCCACATCGTAATGATGGCGCATGCCTATGATTACAGGCCTATATGTGCTGTCCAGCTCCAGGCTGGCGCTGGCCGTGGGCTTGGCGCTCTTGGGCGCCTGAGAGGATTCCAGGAATAAACTTGAGATGCCAGCGCTGCCAAAGCGATTCGGATTGGGCGTGGTTGCGGAATGAACGCCTTTAATGTAATTCAGCTTACCCTCGGTGGACTTGGATTTGAGTACGCTGGGCACAGTGGGCGTGTAGTAGGGCGTCGATTTGCTGGGCTCCAGGCGGCGCACCGTTGAGTAGCTGCTGGGTGTGTAATAGGGCGTAGTGTGCTGCACGGGGCGGATCGAGTGTGTCTCGTAGAACTCGGGTTTCTCCTTTAGTTTATCTTTGCTCTTCTCCTTGTTCTGGTGCTCCTCGCTGTCTAGCTCCTTATACCGCTGCTGTCCACGTTGTCCGTTGCGAGCACGCTCTCTGGATTCGCCACGCACCTTTGTGCTGCGCTCCTGTGAGGAGCTGCTGCTGCTGCGACTGCGTGTTGGCTTCAATATGGTTGCATCATCATTGCTGTTGGGATTGAAATTGCCATTGCCATTGCTGTTGTTGTTGTTGCGTCGCTTGTTCGCACCACTGACAAATGATGAGCTCTCGGCTGCGATTTGCGTCTCATGTTCGTTGTTGTTGTTATCAATGCTGGGCAGCACCTTGCGCTGCTTCTCTCCAGAGACATCATCGAAGTCAACGCTCTCCAGCGAGGCATGCAGATCCTCCGTAGAATCGATGCGCCTATCGGATTTGCTGCCCGCACGTGTGCTCGCACGCCCCTGACCCACAGCAGGTGTCACCTTGGGCTTGATATTCAAGCCGCCGCCCACAATATTAAAGCCCTGCACTGGCACCGAGGGGCGAACGCGGTGAACGCGCTGCTTGTTGAGGATTTCAGCGCTCTCAGCGTAGTAGCCGGAAGAGCCCAGGCAGTTTACCTTGAACCACCAGTCGCAGGTGAGCTCGCTCTGCTGGAATATGGTACCATTTGGGCAGAGGAATGAGATTTTGCGACCCTCCTCGCAAATGTGAAAGACCTGCAGGTAAAGAAAGAATTAACTTCCTTTCGACACATATCTTCGAGCTGAACACCCACCTGACAATCCGTTTCCATATCTGCAAAGTAGCCGTTGCCGTAGGAGCGACAACTGAACGTGGTCTTTGGTATGCGCGGATAGATGGGAAAATCAATGCCCGGTCGTCCCACTACGCCCTGATAAACCTCATAGTCCACATCCTCGTCGGAGGCGCGCTTCTTCAGATGATGCTTGTGCTCATTGCAGTTCGTATGCGTCTCATAGCGTTCCTCCTCAAACTGTGTGGCGCCTGTCTGCTTGGCCAGAATGCGAGCCGGCGTACGGAGCTGCAAACAGTAAAGTAAACTTATAAGGATTTAGCTTGGATTCAAACTTAAAAATCTCTTACCTTGGTTTCTGCGCTGGCTTGGCTCAAGTATGCCACCAGGAGAAGCGCTGTGAACGAGTAAAAGAAACATGTATAAATATTCCTTAAAATGTTAAATACCATCTTAAAAATAATAATAAAAATGAAATGAATTACATCAAGGAAGGTAGTTGCTTAGCTATTCATTTACTTCAAGATTCAACTAATATCAAGCTGTCATTTCAATATCATTTCAATGCATCTAAATATAACTAATTGCAGTTTCAAGCCATTTATTATCCGAGCTATGTCTTGAAATTTTGATAAATTTGATTTAATATGATATAATATTAACTTCCCGATTGCTGAACACTGAAGCAACCTTGACTTTTGTATAACCATTGCCGAATTACGCAAAAAGTGTGACAGTGATTGTCACTGTGAACGTGACTGTGACTGCGATAGCGATGGCGATGACGATGTTGAGGCGAATTACTGACCTTAGGCCAGCAAATGCAATAATTAAATTTTCAAAGCATACAAACAATTAAATGTATGTGGCAAAGAGATAAAGTAAGAGATGTGGCTGATGGATCAACGACTGGAATTGAAGACGACACCACCAAAAAGCCGTAACCGCAAGATTCAAGGTTCGATTGCTGCATAATCGTTGTTATTATATGAATCATTATTCAATTGTCCATGAACAACCGAAGTAACCGAAGATTGCAGCGTTTGCTTTATCGAGGGTGTTGCTGCCACAGATAATTAAACAATTGCCCATAATTTGTGCACGTTGATTGAAACGCCCCAAAAAGAAGAAATAAAACGCGAAGCGAATGAGCCAACATTATGCATACGCCATGTGGACAGCGTGGAGCAGGCGTGATGAATCACACAAATATTTGCATTGTCCAATAGCTTACATATTTTTTTCGGCATTTATTGTTGATTTTAGACGGTTAGTTAAGCAGCAATATCTTTGTCTGCGCCCCGACATTTGGGTCTGGGTCAGCGGCTAATGAGCGTTTAAATGTGGCATTTTCTCTGGGGATTTCCCAGGCATTCACCTGGGACAGCTGTACATTAATTAACAGCTCAGGCCAAACGCATGTCTTCAACCCAGGTCATCACATTTTTTTTTTATTTATCGCACTACAGCAACAACAACAACGACAACAACAAACAAAGACACCCAATCCGCCTCTTTTATGCCCCTTTTTTATGATGCTTTTTTTCCGCCGATTTGTTGCCTACGCATGCGTCACGCGTCACGCGTCGAGCTTTGGTTTTAGCCTGGCTTAAATGTGCCGTTAGCGTTAATGGATTGTGGGAATCTGAGCTGCGTTGACAAGGTCAAGGATTGTTGCAAAATGTGGGCGTCGTCTTTTGTATTTACTTACACTTCTTTTTCAACACAAAGTTGTGACAACGAATTGAAAGGCGCAATAAATTTAAAAATAAATAATTTGTATTCTGCCAGAAAATTGAATAAACAAAGATTGTGTTGACAACCACTTACGATATCTAAAACAGAAACGGACTTTCACAATTATAATGAGTCAGCCCTGATTAACCATTATTGTGTGTCTATGAAAGATGACCTACATCTTATGGCTGTTAAATGATATAAAAAAATAATATATTTGGTATATATAGTATATATTTCCGAAACTTTTAAAAACAAAAGCGTGTTTATTTCATAAAATTATATTGGTTTCTTCAAGGGCATTAAAATCGACTGTAATATTTGTTTTTGAGTTGTATTTGCGTATCAAATACTAAATAACCTATATCATCTACCCCTTATATTCACACCTGTATTTACCTATTTGTGCATATTTGTTTGGCAGATGAAGATAACCAAGAGCACAATAATAAGAAGTAAGAGGTTCTAGTCGGGAGCTCCCGACTAGGGGATACCCTGAACCCTCTTCTTCCAACATCAAATGAATATATATATTCTATTTTAGGAGCTATATGTCAAGTTTGGTGACTCTAGCTCTTATTATTTACCAAAATTGCCAAAAAAAACAGAATCTCGATATCGATTTTTATCGATTGCTTGGAAACGGAGTAAGTTATCGATTATCGGAAACAAACTCGATCTGCGCGGGAACTAGGAGCACCTACATCAAGCCACGAGCTTTTATAGGTTCTGAGATCCTTGCGTTCATACATACGGACAGACGGACGGACAGACAGACGGACATGGCTATATCGACTCGGCTATTGATGCTGATCAAGAATATATATACTTTATGGGGTCGGAGATGCTTCCTTCTGCCTGTTACATACATTTGGATTTTGCACAAATACAATATACCCTTATACCCATTTTTAATGGGTTCAGGGTATAAATATAATGTTAAAACAATTTTGTATACTTCTAAGCTTGCATTCTTAAAATAATGTCTTATAAATAATTAACTTACCACAGCACAGCAAATGTATTTGTGTACGCCGCATTTTATGTACTGAAATGCCTAAAAATAAACAACAAAAAAAAAAAAGATTAAAATTTGTTGCTGGCTTGTTAACAAAATTATGAATATTTATTGCTACAGCTCGTGGGATGCCACAAAAATAAAACAACAAATAAAATCACATACTACACACCGAATGCACGCTGGCATATTAGATAATGAAAATTATACGAACTCCCAAAAAAAAAAATACTAGAAAGAGAAAAAATATATAATTGTGCGAGCGTACGCGCTGCATGGACACAAAGTCGCTGGAAATTGATTACATAATGCAATTGCATACACACCATAGACAAGTTATAGATAGGTAGAGTTTGTCTAAGATGAATAGATAAATACAAATGAATATACACATAAATAGCTATGGAGATAAAGCGCAAATGGTGCGACAGGCAGCCAATGGCGCCACAGGGCGTACGTGTGATAAAGTAAAGGGTCATACAAATGACAAATACTGTGTAAGACACTAAGTCAGCTAATAAATTAAACAGTAAGTCGGTTTTACGTAGACAGCTGCCTTAGCTGGATAGATGCGGCGCTTAAAGGCGCCACAGGGCGTATATATAATAAAATATGGTAAAGTCTGATCTCAGGCCTGCAAGATGACAAGATGACAAGATGACAAGAGCTGTACGAAGCGGTGAACGGTCAATTTCTCAATCAAGCAGTCAATTAGCTACACATAGGCAGTAAGCCTTAGCGGGATATTTAACAATGGATAAGGCCGACAAGGCGCCCTGTAGGCGTATGTGTAATAAAATGTGCTAAAGCCTGGGCGCATGGCAAAAGTAAATAACGCGAGCTGCGCGGCAGCTGTATCAGGCGCTTGGTAAGTTAGTCAGTCACTAAGTCAGTCACAAAGTCATTCAGTCAGTCAATCGCTGCAGACATTCACTTTGGCATCGTTGTCACTTCCGTCAGCTCATTTATGCAGCTGTTTTTGTTGTTGCTGCGGCTACGGCAGCTGCTGCTGCTGATGCTGCTGCTGCGTACTTTGCATAATTTCATATAATTGTTTTAATTTGCACAACTGCAAACAATATAGAGTGGAGAAGCGAGAAGCGAGCAGGCAAACGGCTTGCCCAGTGACACTCTTTGCATTCAATTAAACAATTTTCGCAGCTAAATCTATTTCTAAGCTTCCAGTTTTTTCTGCCAAAGATTTAATTCTCTCTACTTTTTCAATAACAATGCAAATTGAACAACAAATATATCGAAATACACTATTTATGTGCACACATATTTCAATTTAACATAAAGTGCAGTGTGGTGCCCCTCTAGAAGCTCGCGGGTGCGGTTTTGCGAAAGCGATTTTTTTTTGTATGCATTGTCTGTTAGGTGCTTCTTTGTATTTAAATTAGTTGCCTGCCTTGGATTTCGGGTTCTTGTTTAGATTTGCCGTTCTCACAACTAAATTTTAATTCTTTTTTCTGCATTTCATTAAATACACAAATTACATAATACAAAAAAACCATAGAAACAGCTGACTTTTGAAATTTAATAAAATGTTTTTAATACGCCGATGAAAAATATGCACAATTTTATTATTTAAAGTTCAAGCGTTGCATGCTTCTTCCACATCATTAAATTGATTGCTGCAAATCGTTTTATCCAATATGCACGTTTTTCAATTTGCAATTACCCGCAAGAGTTTTTTTCATTGCCAAGGTTTATTTATCGGCAACAGCAAATTGAAATTGAATGCAATTGTTTTTGGTCAAGTATCATTTTTCTTGTGAAGATTGAGTTCTATTTTGTTATTGGAGACGATATAAAATTTTAAATTTAAATTTTGACATGTTCTCTGAACTTAAGCAATTTATAATAAATTAATTAATTTTTTTTATTATTTTCATAAAATAATTTAGATGAATCGAGGTTCAAGCCAAAGCATAAATATCGATTTTTTTAAATATGAATTATGTAAAACTAAAAACAAGTAAGAGGTTCTAGTCGGGAGCTTCCGACTAGGGGATACCCTGAACTCTCTTCTTCCAACATCAAATGCAAATATATATTCTATTTTAGAAGCTATATGTCAAGTTTGGTGACTCTAGCTCTTATTGTTTACCAAAATTTCCCAAAAAACAGGATCTCGATATCGATTTTTATCGATTGCTTGGAAACGGGGTAAGTTATCGATTATCGGAAACAAACTCGATCTGCACCTACATCTAATTTCAAGTCTCTAGCTCTTATAGGTTCTGAGATCCTTGCGTTCATACATACGGACGGACGGACGGACAGACAGGCGGACATGGCTAGATCGACTTGGCTATTGATGCTGATCAAGAATATATATATTTTATGGGGTCGGAGATGCTTCCTTCTGCCTGTTACATACATTTGGATTTTGCACAAATACAATATACCCTTATACCCATTTTTAATGGGTTCAGGGTATAATAAGCAAGACTTGTCTTCAATTATTTTTGAAATTCAATAAATATTTGCTGCACAAATTTAGTTAATCTCTAATGACTATATATGCCTTTGCTCTTTTACTTTTATATTACGGCTAGGCCCAAGTTGTGTGCATTTTATTAAACAATTT
This sequence comes from Drosophila novamexicana, assembly GCF_003285875.2. Classification (NCBI taxonomy): domain Eukaryota; kingdom Metazoa; phylum Arthropoda; class Insecta; order Diptera; family Drosophilidae; genus Drosophila; species Drosophila novamexicana. The sequence continues at coordinate 4,343,465 of NW_020824808.1, read as the reverse complement.
TGAGAGTCCTTCAATAACATTTATTAATTAGCTTCACTTGCCAGCAAAATGTTTACACAATTTCAACGCACTGGCAAAACAAGAAATTCAATGCAATCATCTTTAAGAGAGACACCAAAAATGATAAATGGGATATGCCTGGCCATTCACATGGCAGAGCACCTCAACGAAAGTGAAAAGAAATAAAAGAGCTGCAGGTAAAAAGCGAAATATCCAAAGACTACAATGACAAATAAGGAAGTTGCAACTGCTGAGATGCTGCGGCGGCTGATGCTGCTGCTGAATCATTATCTGTTAACAACAACAGCAGCAATACAAGCGGCAAGAGAGCGAATAAACTGTCAACACGGGCCAGGGCAACAGGTGTTTGCAGCAGCCATAAAAATAATAATAAAGCAACGTCGGCTGGGCTCTTGCATTCGGCTAGACGAGGGCCGCGACAATCAAACAAAATTTGTTCCGTCTTCAAGCACACACACACCCACCTACACACTGATAGGCGCTGCTGTCCAGGACGCATTGCGGGTGTTCGCTGCATGTATCGTCCAATCTGCGCGTCGTCTTGCTTTCAGCCAGCGCTGCCAAATGTCTGTTAAATCGTTTTAACCTTTTTGTCAAGTTGCCGCTTAACCTTTACGGTTGCCGCGCTGACATATAGGAAGCATTTGTTGTTGTCTGCACAAGTGTTAAAACTGTATGCAGCACATACACAAACATACAAACACACACATTCACCACAAACTCCAACTGAAATTGAAACTGAGGCAGCGCCATGCTCAGTCAAAATATTTTACTTGGTATTGTCTTGGGCTCGCAACGTGTCGTATACGTGTTATTTGTAGTTTTGATTTATTTGTTTTGCCATTTTTATCTCGCCTCGCCGCGCCGCATGTTGTTTATTCAAGCGAACCTTTAGCAGCGTCTTTGTGTGCGGCCCGCTCAGCTGCAAACTAAGCAAAACAAAACAAGAAAAGGAACTCTTATCGGCAGATGGGCCGAAGATTTAATACCCTTGCAGGCATATTCATTATTATTCCATTCAAAATAAGTAATTTCTGGTTAACATATAATTTAAAAAAAAATTAAATAACCTTTTATAGCTATATCTGAAATTGACCCGATCCTAACGATTTCATCTTAGGTGTTGCCCTTTACTAAATAAGCTTCATATCCCATCACTGAGAGGCAGTCAGACCATGTCGACCCAGCTCTGATCTACTTAATTTATGTTTTCATAAATGCCATGTAAATCTTATGACAATAATAAAATAACCCCTCGTTAGGGTACCAATAAGTAAATAGTTTTCATTTCAATTTGTTGTTGTATTTATTTTTTGCATTGTGTCTGAATATGCCAAGCAAAATTTTCACCTTTATCGAATGGCATGCGAAATGTGCACCTTCTGCATTCACTGCATTATGAAACGGCAGCCAGAGGGGTGGACAGGGAATTGCTGACAATTCCTGTTGTGAAAATTACATAAAATTGCCGCATCTTCAGTGCAATCGACAGAAAAAAACAACAAAAAAAGCGAAAGATAATGTTAAAATTTGATGTGGGAGCGTCGCGATGCAGCTGGCCATTTTTTTTTGGCAATGGTGTGGGACTTAAAATATTGTCTATAAGCCGGGAAGAGGGTGCTGTGCCAGCGGTAGATCACATTTATAAATTAATCGCTGCGTTGCTGCTTGGCAAGTTCAAGTTCGTGTCTTCAGTCTTTTGTTTTAACACTTTCGAATAGGCGACTTTATGTTAATTTCCACAATTAGTTATCAATCGTAACATTTGCTGCTAAAAACAATGCAAATTGATATGCTTAACATTTAAAATTCATATTTTGCTTTTTTTTTTTACTACCCGCGCTTTAAAATTAATTGTGTGAAAAATGTTATGAAAAATGCACAAATCGCACCATCACCTAAACTTGCGCTACGTTACTCAGGAAACTGCAGCAACTACAGCTTTTTTGAAAGTCCAAGAATTACCATTGTATCTACTCTACTCATTTTGTTTTTGCTTTTTGTTTTCGCTTTTCTTAATAAAAAGAGAAGAGTCAAGAGCTGAGCAATTATATTCTTACTTCATTTGGCCGATGGAACCCCTGCACAATTGTGACGCACTTTGTCATATTTCAACTCGTTGTGTCTTCTATCCGAACGCTTGGCTGTTAAATCATTTGTGCTTTTAAATATTTACATAATTTTTAAATATAATTAAGTTGAATAATTTAACGGCAGATGTTGTAAGGCCTGTGAATCGGGTTAAATTGTTGTTTATATTGTTGTGTTATTAACAGCTAAATGCCATATACGGTAAATCAAGCGCACAGATAACGGGTGAATGATTAGCCGAAAACAACAACCACAATTTGATTAGTTGGGGTGCAATTCACGAATGTTTATGCCTTTCCAAAACAAAGGAAACAAGTAAGCGCAACATTGAACGCTTAAAAATATCCTTTAATTTCTCAGAATAAAAATTTGTTTAATAAAGATCGAAAAACATTTTTAATAACTTTTTTTATTTACAGATGATATCAAAACCAAAAATACTTTGTAATTTGAACCTAATAAATTTAAATACAGATAATAACAAAATTGAAAGTAAATAAATAATAAATAAAATAAAAAAGTATTAAAAAACTTCCATGAAAACAAATAAGAATTTAATGTATTCATTTAAAAATATTTGTACTTTAGCAAATTTTTAAAATAATTTAAGCTTTCTTAACGTGCATTTAATTATAGCTTTAAAGCGCCCAAGAGTTCGGCAAAGCACAAACAACATACAGTCAGGTGTGAATATGCGTCAAACAAAAAACCATGTACATTTTGCAATAACAAAACCTAAACAATTTTTTGTCGTGTATAACAAAGATGTAGCTAAAGGCCGCCAGATAGGCAACTCGATAGACAGGTGGACAAGCGGACGGAGCTGGCTGCTGCTCAGCCAGACGATGTAGTCGCTGCGATTGCTGATGCGTTGACCTACGTGCCACAGATTCAGATGCTCAGACAGACGCTCAGATGCTCAACTGATGTAAATGCTGTAGCTGTTGATGTTACTGCTGATGCTGATGTTGCTGCTGCTGCTAGTGTTGTTGTTTGGCTTTGGGGCATTTTCACAGTTTTATGGACATTAATGTTTGTAGTCGACCAAAAAATTGGACCAGAAAAAATGCCCTAAGGGGGCGGCGGCTGCGATTGCATTTCATAGCCGCCAGAGTTCGACGTGCTAATAGATTTTGAGGTCATATGCAAGTGTTTTTTTGTTTGGTCTTGGTTTTGGCCAGCAGCTCTTTTTTTTTTTTTTGGTGTGTTCTGCTTGTGATACGATTTCAGTATGTTTTTGTGTTTTGTGTACTTTTTGCACAAGAATTCTTGTGCATTTCCGCAGCTCTGTTTTTTTGCCCGCTGCTCATTTGCAATTTGCGTTCGGCGCAAAAACTGGCTGTCCGGCAGACAGTTCGACGCGTCGTGCCAGCATGCCTGTCTGCATGTTTCACACTTGCCCCCTAACCAAGACCGCCCACAGCGCCGCCCACCGTATATGTATAATATATATGCGCAATGTCTAATTGGAGCTCGGTTGAGTTTTGTAAAGCATGCCGAAGCACTTAACGCTTTAGATTTTTCCTGGTTTCGTGGTACACGCTGCCGTCGCAGCAATTATTCATGCAAACACTAGCCCCACGGCGGCCATGGACCGCCCGCCGAAGGGCGCTAATTGGCCGCCTCCTGCTGTGGGCTCGTTCCGCTGGCCAACAATCGCCCACTTTATGAGATGTTAGAAATTGTAGCCGCCAGTTTTGTTTAGTTCATCTTTATTACGTATGTGTTTATTTTTGGGGGCTTTTTCACGTTAAATTTAATTAAAACATACAGTATTTTTTCTTTTTCAGGGGAAGTGTTTCATAATTGTTTTCACTTCATTATTAAAATTTCATAGCTGCTATTATAAGTTTATGAACTGGAAATAATACAAAGACTGAAGAATTTAGAATAGCCCATATTATTATTGAAGTTACATATATGAGTTCAATTATCACAAAAATCATTAAACATGATTGCATTAAATTTAAATTAAGAAGTTATAAAATTGCAAATAATTTAAGGTATATATAACTTATCATACGACGACAGTGAGCATTTATCAAAAGAAATTTAAAAAAAAAAAAAACAAGACTTAAATCAACTAGCTGTATACAAAAGACTGTGGAATCGAACCTGTTTTTATAAAAAGTTCGAGTCGTATGTGGAATATTTTATTCCAACATTTAAATTTGCCTTAAGTGTATCAACTAGCAATTAATCTTCGGATATTGACAAGCGTTCAAGCTTTCCGCAACATATAAATTAAGTTATAGTTGACTATGAAGATTTATAAGATTTATATAAATCACTAGCGGGTATAGCCCGGCCTTGCCCGAGGCATGTATGTTATAAAATCAATGTTCACCAAAAAAATAAGTCTTTAAAATGCATTCTCCACCTAAGGAGTTTAGATTTTGCGTAAAATGGGAAACACGTGTCAAATGATTTTTAATATAGATCCTTGGAAATGAATTTGGGCGCGAAACGTCACCCACCAAATCTTTCACCCCCATTTATACCAACGAGAGATGGATTCCCCAAAAAGTGGGAAACACCCCTCAAGTGAATTTGAACGAAGAACTTTGAAATTGAGTTTGATGCCGATCGGATGGTAAACAAAAAAGTTTCAAACAAACGTTTTTCCCGATTTTTCCATACTTGGGGGTGGAATTTCCCGAAACTCCATCTTAACGTGAAAATTTCAGCTTCCTAGCTCTTATGGTATGGGCTGGGCGTTGATCACCAGTCAGTCAGTCAGGACAAACAAATTTATATATATAGATATATGTGTATATATATGGAAATTTTGATGTCAGCATTGAAATATTAATATTCTGGAACTTCTGTTAGGAAGGTGTTTTCCAGGAATAATAAAAGTAATTATTTAACAAAAATGCAATTCAATTCTTTAAGAAATTACCTTTAGCAATATCAAAACAATTGAAAATGAAAAGAAATGTTAAAACTGAACGGAATATAAATAACTTCGCAAAGCCGCCATCGAAAACAAACAAAAGTCGCAGTTGCAGCGCCGCAGTTTCAATTGTTATGAGGCAATTGCCAGCAAGCGAAAACAGCAGCGCTGCAATTTATGACAAGCAAAGGCGACGCCTGCCATGCCGCCAACAATTGCAGCAGTCGAACACCAACAACAACAACAACAGCAACAACGAAAACAATAACAACGCCGACAACAACAATTAATAGGTAATTGGTGTTGTTCTGCCTCCAGTTTGTCTGCTCGGGAGTTGCCACAATCTAAAACAAAACGAGAAAGTAAGGCTACCTTCGGCACGCCGAAGATCTAATACCCTTGCAGACCACACCTTTTCATAATGCTAATAGTGCTTTGCCCGTATCTAAGAAGCACAGGGAGAATAGTTAATGTCGAGTTTGGTCAAGATATCCTGATAAACAACATTTTTTTTCATGCAAAAAAACTTAATTTTCGACGGATCGTTCCTATGGCAGCTATATGATAGTGGTCCGATCCAGCTGGTTTTAACATATGTGCTGCGTGCAACAGAAAGAGGGACTTCTGCAAAATTTCATTAATATAGCTTTAAAACTGAGAGACTAGTTCGCATAGAAACAGACAGACGGACAGACGGTCAGACGGACTGACGGACATGGCTATATCGACTCGGCTGTTGATGCTGATCAAGAATATATATACTTTATGGGGTCGGAGATGTCTCCTTCTATGCGTTCCACATTTCACGACAAAATTAGAATACCCTCTGCAAGGGTATAAAAACCGGTGGCAACTCTTGCATTGCATTCGATTCCTTCGGTTATTTTCTTTTGGCTCGATATCTGATTTATGAACCACCCACAAAATATGGGTCAGTTTTGCATGCTCAGCCCAACTGCTGATTTATGTCACTTGGTTAAATAATCAGCTGTGGCTGTTGTTGTTGTTGCTGCTGATGCTGCTGTAGTTGTTAATTAACCAACAACAATGGCTCACAATTTTCTTTGCCTTTGCGGCTTTTCTCTAATTTATACAACACCAGCGCACTTTTCCTCATCGTGATGGCCTTTTTATGATTACTCGCACTCATCTCTATACACTTTCTGCTCACACACACACATACACACAAGTACATTCACACATACTGTTTCAATCTACATTGCTCATTCGCCACCAACATCTCAACTGAAGATGCGAATTAGACGCTTATTGTTTGCAGTAATTGTTTCTTGTTGCCGACACTGTTGTTGTCTTTATCTTTTCTTTTTTCTTTTTTTTTTTGGGTTTTGCTACGTAAACTAAAGTCAGTTTTGATATTAATTTTGTTATGATTTTAAAGCTTGTTTTTGTTTGTGCAATTTTAGTCTGTGTTAGTAGAGAAATATGAAATAAAAGCGAAATGGCAAAAAATAATAATAATAATAATAATTACAAGCAATAAATAATTAATAATAGTAACAATAAATTTAGACAATAAGGGAAAGTTAAGAGATGCAAAATAATAACTTTTAGCAGCACAAGATATTTGATTTTCGAAGTCTTCAAATATTTTTGTATACTTTTATCATAATCAAAGTTTAATTTAATTCCTGTCGCATAAAATGCTGTCTTTTATAATTATTAATTTTCTTAACCTTTCTTTTAATATGCAAATGCAGGTAAAAAAAAATTAAAAGCCTGCGATTAAACATTAATAATAAAATTAATAATTTATCGGCTTTTGTGCGCCGTTCCAAATTATAAATAAAAAGAAGCAACAACAAAAGACTTAGGCAACGAACTTGACGAACGTGGCAGACACTCCGTCGTAAAAGCTGTAGTTCTTTGCTGTGTTTTTTGTTCTTTGTGCTGCTATCGAACGATGACAAAGCCCACAAGTTGTCGAAAACATCAAAGTGCCTCGATTATGACTGTTAAGAGCTCTTGTCATTTCGTTGCCTTCGCGCTTTTTATTGTGCCTGAAGCACATAATCAAAATGACCTACCCGACCATTAAAAAAAAATATGTACGTAATATATATAATATATATATGTTTTAAGATGCGGAATTATAGGTGCTTTTGATTTATGATTCACAGGGTGAGGCGTTTCTAATTGGCTTAAAGCAGCCAAGTAGAAGTCTATGATGCCTACTTAAGTAGTTGCCCAATAGACGTATCATTGGCAGCTACTTTTAAAGTGCTCGTGGAAACGCTGGCAATGACAATTCGCTATTGCTGTCTGCCTGAGAAAAAGTTTACGGAACTGAAAGTTAGCCAACAGACTCAATTTTGAGCATCCATAAACCATACACATGAAGATGTGCGGAGCATAAAATTAAGCGACAACTTAAACAAGAGCTTAGTTTGTGATCAAATTAAGTCGCATAATTTGAAGCCACCTACTGTCGAGACACCAGCTAAGTATATTATTAACATAAACATAATACTAATGAATCATTCGAATAAGAACCAGTTTCACAGCATCCTTTTGGTTAAGTGATGTCATTGGCCCAATATAGATCCTGACGAGGCGTAGTATAGCTCTCTTCAAAACAAGTTCTGTGCTCTTTTGTTAACACTAACTGCAAAGTAAATTTTTAAACAAAACAAATCTGATAAGTTTATAGACTTTTAAGCATCAAACTCGTTTGCTAGAATAAATATCAAGCATATTGGCATCTTAAAGCCGATAATTAGGTTTATTAATTTTGAAAAATATCATTATATTTATATATTTTAACTGTTGTTTTACTAAAATCATGCACCACAGCCCAAACGATTCGTCATGCGGGTCTTAATCAAAAACTATTTATATAAAGAATTGTCTGACATTGAGTTATAGTTGTGCATAAAATATATTTACCAGAAAAAAAGATTCTCCAATTTCTAATAATCAATTGGCTGCTGCTCTTCAAAGACTTTGGTTCAATCTAAGACTTAAAGTTGGCCAAAGCAAATGCCATTCAATGTTAACCCTAAAATGGCATGACGCAAAGTGTGGCCTGTCAGCGCATGGAGGTCAGCATTTTGCTCTGACATTTAGCCGCATGCCGCTGCTGCGTATATCAAGCGCTGGGCTGCCATATACAAAGCGGTCAGCATTTGTACTTACAGTTGTGGCTACGCAATTTGCAACGCACGTGGCTTGTTGAATATGCTATTTTTTTACTTATTTTTATTTTTTCTACAATCATGTTGCATGCTGTAATTTAAGAACTTGGCATTTAGTTGTTAAGTGCACACATAATGATCATATTTAAAATCGTGATGTAATACAACTTTTTACGCATGCTATGAACGGTGGGAAGCTGCAACTTGATGTGGTAATAACACTTTAGACATAAACAGTTACAGTTGATTTGACTTAAAGTTCATAAACATCGGCGAAAAAATAAAAAAAAAAAACAAACAAAACAAAAACGGCAGACAAAAGTTCAAGTTCGTTGCCTAAGTCTTTCGTTTTGCTGCCAAAAAAGTTGACAAACGATTTATTTATTACACTTGAAGCGTAGCTGACATTTGACCAAATGACAAAAAAATAAAAAGACGGAAAAAACACACGTTGATGTGTTGTTTAAGTTTGTTTTTGCGCCTGGACAAGTTCGTTGTCAAAGTCTTTTGTATTTCCTAGTGTTTTCATAAATTGTAATGTAGCTGAGCGCTCAAGACAAAGCAAACATGTTGCGCACTTCGAGAATAGCAAGAGCAACAACACAATGCGATAACAACTTCAAAAAACAACAACATGCGTTATGTCAGGGGGAGCAAAAAATAACAAAAACAAACCTGATGCTTAGAATATGTTGAAATCTTGAGGCAGCATCAAAAGCAGAAAACATGTACATTATTTACACACTTCATTAATCACTAAAGATGGGTACTAAAGAAAAAAATGCTAATAGCAAACGTAAGGTTAGATGTCTAGGAGGTGGGGAAAACAAGATAGATTAGGTTACTTTTACTTGATCGTACCCTCTGCCGTCGACTGTCGGCAACAGATGCGGCTCATTGGCTTTTCAGCGATGCGCACGCAGCGCCAGTTAATGCATCAACACTTGAATGGAATACAAGTACAGCAGCAGCAACAACAATAACAACAGCAACAGCAACTAAAGTATAAGACAACAAAGTTGTAGCCGTTGGTGAATACGATCGTAGAGAGGGTGGCTGAAGGGAAGGTGTATGGGGCGTAGGTCTGCTTTTGGGCATTGTTGCTTGAATGACTTTTAAATTTATTTGCCATTTCTTTGCTGGCAAACGTTAATGAGCAAAGCAGACCAAGTCGTACTCAAACCGAACCAGCCAGGCAACAACATTCGCATTTTGAACTTTTATCTGGCCATCTGCAACAGCAACAACTACAAAGCAACTGGCGGGCAAAATTATATTGTATACAGCATTTGCTTACACTTAAAGCAGCCAGTTTGGTGTTTTCTTTTTTTTCTCTTTGATTCCCGCTAGCTTTATTTCTTTCTGCCAGCTCAACTTTAACCCTCTGCCACATAAAACAAAATAACTAAAACACCTTCGCTTGGTGCGGGTGGACGACTGTGTGTGTGTGTAGGCTTGTGTGTGATGTGAAAGATGTTAAGTCACACATTTGGCCTAAATTTGTCTTTTCCTTGGCTATGGCTAAGCAATGTCTGCGGCAACTTGGCGCTTTTCTTTTGTTTATTTGCGCCACAAGCCTGGAAAAATCTGTAGCAACTCTTGACATTTAAGCAGCATTTCCTAATTCCTGCACAAGTACTTTCTGTGTCTGTGCTGTCGCCTCGGCTGTAATTTTGGGCGCTGTTAAACAAAAAATTATCTTACCCAAGCATTTGCAGCTGCCCCAAGTGCCCCCAAGCAGCCCATTCTGAGCCACTGCTGCCCCGGCTGCGGTACATCCTTGAACTGCCGGTACTTTATCTAAGATGCTTTAATAACAATGCCAAAAACTCAGCTGTGGCCAATTCGGCAATGGTAAATTTATGCGGTAGAGCAAAAACAAATATACAATTAAAAACTGGTAAAGCCAAAACAAAAATAATTATTATTGAAATGTATGCCATCACTTTAAAGGCTGCCTAATTTTTCTCTATCTATGCATCTATGCTAAACAACATATCTTTTGATTTATTAATCAGACAGTCCACTTGCTAAAAACATAAGCAACATTTTTGCATATCTTGTTAGAACAATTTAAATATTTAATATATTCGTTAATTACACCCAGCCAATTAAGGCAAGAAGAAGAAACGGCTGCAGCTGTAGCTGAGGTCGTTGACATTTAATTGCTATGTCATTGTTTGATTATTAACTGATTAAAATTTTATGAATTTTCATTTAATATATTAGATAAAATTGCAATTAATATTAACAATCAAGTATATTTAAGGACAATTTGAAGATTTCTCAGTTTTGCAAAATTAGTTAAAAAAGTATTTAAGGAAAAGCTAAAAAAATATTAGCACGCCATGCAATGAGAATGCAGTTTTTAAAAGATTCTTTAACTAAATAGATGTAACAATTAATAATAAAAACATTTTTATTGCAAATAAACGAAAATAAATTAAGATATAATATGTAAAATGGAAAAAATTCGTATCTCAAAATGAATAAAATGCACTTTCCCAAATCAACTTTTAACACAAAACTAAAAACAAAATAAAATTTAGGAGGAAAATCCTAACAAAAATGATTTTATTAATAAACAAGTAAGAGGTTCTAGTCGGGAGCTCCTGACTAGGGGATACCCTGAGCCCTCTTCTTCCAACATCAAATGCATATATATATTCTATTTTAGAAGCTATATGTCAAGTTTGGTGACTCTAGCTCTTATTATTTACCAAAATTGCCCAAAAAACAGGATATCGATATTGATTTTTATCGATTGCTGGGAAACTGAGTAAGTTATCGATTATCGGAAATAAACTCGATCTGCGCAGGCACTAGGAGCAAACAAAAAAAACAACAAAAAACAAATTCAAAACTTGTCCTAGACATACAAACTGTGTCAATATTAAAACATAAAGAATTTATGAATAATTTGTTAATGCGTTGGCTATTCACAAATATGTTGATTTGATTGACAATGGATGGTATAAAAACTTGAATATTAAATAATTTAAAAGAGTTAAATGCAAGCATAGAACATAATAAATAAATACTGTTTATAAGCAAAATTACTTAAGCCGAATATAAAAAGATATATTCGCGGTAAATTCTGAAAGATAATTCCTTAAAAACTATAAGCAAGTAAAGCAAAACATTATGCAAGAACTTTACGCCCCAGAAATAAGCTGATTAAAGCACTGCAATCACGCTTCAATCCCAAAGTTAATTATTAAAAGCACAATAAAATCACATGCTAAATTAAAGTCCATAAAAAAAACTAGGCTCGTTTGTGAAAGGCAGCAGTTGGCTGAGCACATTTGCCATTTATGGACAGCTAAGAAGTTACAGCTGACAAGATTCCAGGCCGCTGAGCATTCACTTACCTTTAGACGGCAGCATCAGCAGCAGCCTCAATGTCAGATTTGTGTGTGTGTGCGTGGATATTTTTTTTCTGTGTTAACAAACTGTGGCTGCAACTTCTTCCTGTGCCCGCAAAGTGGTTTTGCTTTCGGTTTCGTGAGTGAAGTAATATGTTTTGCTTTATTATTATAGAGTTTTCCGCTGTTTTCGTAGTTTTTGCTCTCTCGTTGTATATTAGCTTTAATGTTGCATATTTTTTTAGATTTTTTTTTTATACTTTTATATGTCTCACTAAAGTTTTGTTTGTCTAGTGCACAAATATCACGATTTGTAGTTAGGCGTAAGAAAAAACAAAGTCACTTCAAATGTGATGTTGGTGGCACCCACCCATCATCAGCAATGGCAATTTGATTAATAATTCAGATTGTGGTGTATGAAAACAAAATAACAACTAAATAAACAGAAATTTCAATTTTAAAATTAAGAAAAATATTGATCAGAAAAGTTTTTTGCAGAACATGAATTCTCAAAAACTTAAAAAAATTGTTATTTAAGTTTCTGAAAATTTCTACAAAATTTGACAACAATTTTGGACAAACTTTTGAAGTGACTTTGTTAAAGAAATTCATATTTAATCGCGTTTAACGACAATTATAAAATGTATTATTGTTCTGCACAAAGTCTGGTATATAAAATATTTTATTTTAACAAATAAAATCAAGCCATTTAAAACACTAAAGTTTCAAGATTAAGACGCTTTTTAAAAATACACTTAAAACAATGCACAACTAATTTTGTTTAAGCACAAAACAGTTTCAAGATATAATAAAATTGTGTAAAATATCTTTTGAATTAAATTACAAAATGTGATACCAGGCCGCACAGAAGACGTCTTCACCCGTACGATATTCACATTTGAATGTTTCAATTGGCAAATGCGGCGTCCAACTTTAGTAGTTGAGCGACTGCGATTCGGCCCCCGACTACAACTCTGACTCGGCGCAGTCTTCTCCAGCGAAAACGCACAAACAACGACTCCCAGCAAAGTCACCCAAGAAAAGCAGTCGGCAAAGTCGCCGAAGCTACCGCAAATGTTCGCCGAAGCAATCGAGCATCTTCCTCGACATCTACAACAACAATTTTATGTTAACCAGCCAAAAACAAAGCCATATCTAAAAGCAAAAAGTAAAAAACCAAAAATAAATACAAATGCAATTGACTTTGCGACCGGTCCAGCGATCAGCTGTTGAAGCTAAAGACAGCAAGACAGTTAACAGAGCGCATGTAATTACACTGTTAAGCTGGGACATTCCTGTTAACTGACTTCACAGACATCTGTAAATGTCTGTGTGTGTCAAAGGAAGCAAATGGTTAAGAAAAGTACTGATTAAAAATAAGAATTAGGCATGTTAAAAGAAAGAATATATGATAATTGTTGTTTAATGAAACTTTAGGAAATATATTTTATTTATATTTATTTTAATGGCGAAACCTTATTAACTAGAAATATTTGAAACTTTTTCTTTTTACACATAAAAATCTAATAAATGTTGTATTTATTGACACAGTTTATTAATTTCAACTGATAAAAATAGTTTGTACTCTCTCCAGATATATTACAATTAACAAATTTGTCTTCTATATGACTAAAAAGTGTAAATATAAAGAAAGAAACCAATAAAAAAACAAAAAGTAAAAAATAAATGTAAGCTCAAGATTTAATAGCTTCATCATAAAACAAAAACATTCGAATGACTCATTTAATTGCTGTTGGGAAAGGGAAGCGGGCAGACATATCATTAATGCGCGTACGCTTGTGGGGCCCTTCAGCAACTGTCGAGGTGCGGGGTAAACGCAAATTTGTGAATTATTGATTCGAAACACTGTCATTGACAACTTTATGACTTGAATTGATTTCTGTTTATGGGCCACTGTCCAGGCCAAAGACAGAAATGATGCTAGGCAGCTGAAGAGTTTATAGTGGACAGTTTTTATTATGATTTGCTAGCTTCTTGAGGATGATGGGCTCCGACTCGAAGCCCTGACAAGCGCCGCTGTTGCATAACAAACTGTTTGAGTTTTCGGTTTTGTGACGGCCGCTTCTTGGGCACAGCTTCTGTCGCTTTCTGCTTCCTTCTTCAACTACACCTCCATCACAATCTCCAACTCCGCGCGATGCAGATGGCAGCATTACACGCCGCATTCATTGCGCCTTCGATTATGATTTTGCTATAGGAAATGCTTAAATAATCGCAGTCGCAAATATTCCCACGAGTTTTTTCAGCTTTTTTCAGTTTTTTTTTTTTTTTTTTTGGTAGCAGCTATCTACTTCCAGACATCAGCAGCGTCTGATTGTCTGCTACATGAACGAATCCGCATTGGATTCTATTAAAAGTGCCGGTAATCATCAGAAGCGACGCTGGTAATCACCGCCAATTCCCAAAACGAAAGACTGCAACAACGAACTTGCCGTGCATGCTTAACTTAACGTGATTTTAATAGCGAGCGGTTCTGCATTTCATATTCCTTCTTCACCATCAAGCACAAATAAATGTGTATAGTTATGTATATAGACAGTACATTGGCTCATGCAAATGACATTGAACATATTTGATACCCTGTAAACATTAACGTGAGCTATAATTTGAATAGAACTCTAACAAGACTATGTAAATCTCTATTAAAAGATGAAATAATAATTTTAGGCGTTCAACACATCATTTATTAATAATTTTAATATAGTTTATCCATGATGTTTATCAGTTTTCAAATTTAGTTATCTGCAGATTTCAGAGATTAAAGAAGGAATTTTCTATACACGTTGAAAAAGAAGCTGAAAATGTATTAATATTATTATTATTATTATGGTATAGTTACTATTAGCCGTCATTAATATTCTTCAACTATAAGTTCAGCGTTTAGTTTAAATAATTGTAGGCTTTGAAACAGGGTAACTTGTAATCACACAACTTACAACTTTATAATAAGGGGAATTTTATTATTATAATTGATTGCTTCATTTAACTTTAAGTATTTGCAATTAAAAATTTTTTATTGAGTATTTTAGTCATCATTATGTTTATAAACGGGCTGAGTTAGAACTGCAAAATATTTTCTAAGTGGAGATGGGTGTGGCTTGGGATTTCCGTGGCAGTCACGAGCTCAGATTTGATCAGAGCTCGCTTTATCTTTTAGCTTAGTTTAGATAGAATAAAATTCCTACCATTAAATTCTTTAATTTTTAAGTGCGAATTTTAGCAACTCACAACAGTTCAAGGATATGTACCACACACAAAATGCAGCGCAGCATTGAGGACCCGAGTTTATTTAGATAATAAGAAAATTATTTGGCAATTTGCAGGCAAGCTCATTGCCACAATTAATTCATTTCATCAACACAGAGCATTGCAGCTGCATATCTTTAAAGGCGAGCCAGATAGTTGGATGCTAGTGCACATTGGGAAACAACCTTAAAAGGTCGTTTTGCCATTTAACAGCAAAGTGTCAAATCATCGCCATAGCAGTTAAGGAGCCATAAACTAACCTATATTTAACCCCAAACTATCCATCAAAGTACATCGAATGAGGGCTTCTGTTTTTCTTGTTGCTCTTGCAATCGAATGCGAGACAGCGAAGCCTTTTGTAAAATTGAAAAACAATTTAAGTCCCGTTAATTTTAACACCCATTTTCTATGCCAGCGGCTTAGCTAAGATTGCCAAACAGAATCTCGAATGAAAAAAATAAGGCGCAACGCTGGCATCGTATACAAAAGCGAGAAGCAGCCGAAATACGTAATGCAAGCGATAATTATTACCTGCAGGCCTCAAAGACCCTACAGACCCAGAGAGATAGAGACAGAGAGAGACAGATAGAGGGAGATCCCCCAAAAATAAAAAATAAAAAATGCAAAAATAATAGTAGCGAGAAGCTGCCGCAGTGTAGATGATTTAAAAGTAACAAAGATTTGCATAGAAACGTGCGATTTTCGGTGTGCTGCCAGCGGCACATGTTGGCCTCCATCTGGTAGATACCCTTTGTATCTGCCACTGGAACATTGCAACCACACACAGCAGCAGCAGTAGCTGCAGCAGCAGTCGGCATCGTTTGTCGCGCCTGCTGTCAACATGTTCAGACCTCAGTCACAGCATGAGAACAATAAAAACAACGAATTTGTATTCGCTCTACCGTTGGTTTCTTCTGCTACTGCCTTCAATTATTCATCATTCATGCCGTCATTTCCATAGCAGCAAGAGGCAACTCGTGGATTTCTAGCTCTCTCAGTGGCAATTTGTTGATTTTATAGTTGAATTTTCAGCAGCTTCTTCAACTAATTGCAAATAATTGCAATTAATCTAATTAATATTTTGGCGAACAAAAGGTCTTTAGGTTTGTTCATCCATTGTTGTTCCTCCTGGTTTTGGTATTTATAATGTAATGCCCTCATTTGTTATGTGTGTATGTGGGCTCATTTTTAACATACGACAAACATTTTTTATATTTGCGAATTTCGTAGACCCAAAAATGCTTGGGTTTTGTTCTGGCCGAAAAATGTCAAGATCAAAGCTTAATGATAAGAAGACAGCTTGATTAATTAACTTGTTATAAACGACACACATTTGAGTGCTTTAAATTTAAATAAACCAGATTCTTCAAAATCGGAATGAATCATATATAATATAGATAATAATTGCTGAAAACTAGGTTGAATTTCGATATTAACTAAATTTGCATATAAATAATGTATAAATTAAGCTTAGAATAAATTTTTTAACATAAATTAAACAAACACTCGTATAAATTATATAGAAATAGATTTATTAAAAGTCTTTTTAAATGAATAGATATTAAAACATTTTTTAAAGGTAATTCCTTTTACATATCGGAAAAAAATCCGAAATTCGAATTTTATACTCGAAATCAGATCCTATCTATTAACCAAACCAATAAATTTAGTGTTCATCACATCATTAATTTCAGATCCAAGCTAACTCGAACCAGCCTCTCTCATCCAATGAGAATGTCAATGTGTAAATTTCTAGAAAAACGAGTCAAATAAATTTCGACAACAATTGAAACAAATGATCGCAAAATAATGTTAAACAAGTCGCAATTGAAAGTGGCAGGCAAACATTTGCAAATTATCAAACAATCGTGTGCTAATGATGTAGGATCTTTGTCGTAGTTGGCTATACGAATATATTGAATTCAAAAGACAGACACGGCGACTTAATATGCCTGGCTAATGGCTACTCAATTCCAGGCTAACAACAGCGACAACAAAAATGTATCTTTTATTGAGCATTTTACAAAACTGCACATCAAACCGCAGGGCCTGAACACTGACCCTGCACAAACTCCAACTCTGGCCACGAATCACGAAGCAGCCGCCAGTCAAAAAAAAAAAATGAAAAAACTATTTATGCAAGTTCGGTGTAGAGTTGCCAACTAGCTGGTAGCACAGCGAATCCATCATTATCGAACGACATAAGTTTTTTGTTTCTGTGATGGGATCGCAGACGTCGCAGAGGATTATTGCCAGGAACTATACATTATAACTTGATCGCAGAAAAATCATTTATTGTGACACGATCATCAATTGTAAATTGTGTTTATCAATGCAATAAATCTCCAAATTGCCAACTTGTTCAGTCTGATATTTCTTGACGATTGGCTGCGGCTATCAGCGCATCTCGTTGCCAAGTTGGGGGATCTTATTATATTGTAAGTATAGGAGTTAAACTCATCTCTTCTCTTCTTTTGTGTAATAAGTTTTATATTACCATTTTATAATTTGCCTGGGAACCTGCTATAATTTCCCCATATTTCCTCTTTTTTTGGTTGTTAAGCATATAACTAAAACAAAGACAGATAAAGCTAAGCTTATTTTATCACAGCTCTGGGATGATTTTTAACGCTTCTTTTATAATTTATGTACTATCTAATTTTATAGAAAGTTTCTAAACCCTCAATCTACTACAAATCTTTGATAATTCGTATACATTTAAAGGTTAACTGTCACTAATATAAAGGTGTTGGGCGGAAGGAAAGTATTTAACTTTATAAATAAACATAGGTATATCCGAAAAATCAAAATAAAAATTGGTTCAAATATTATTTATTATCGTTGATAAAACTAATGTTAAATAAAAGGATTAAAAATTATAAAATAATTTATAAAATAAAATAAATATACTATATCTATTAAGGTATTTAATATTCTCAAGTCCAATTCATCTTCTGATGCCGATCATATAGATAAAGGCCGCAAACAAAAAATAATTTTCTCTGCAAGTTTTCACATTTTATATCTAAAGATTATAAATAAACTAAACATGCAGTATTTTGCTTGCAATCTTATTTCAAAATAGTATGAAATAATATCAAAATCAAAAGTAAAGTTATCTTAACTAAGAAATGTAGCACGCATGATTTGTTTCCAAATGTAAGTCCCTTTGGACTTCTTTCGAGATAAGCACTAAATGTTGCATTTATTAACTAAATAGGTACCTTGATAATTAATTGTGTGATAAATGGGAATAATAAAAGAATATACTCAAATATCTAGTTGCTCTACAACCATCTACAATGATGAAAGAAATACTAGAGCAGAATATCAACAATATGTATGTACGTATAAACAGCCAAAGTGCAATTGTTGGTATAATAAAGATAACGATGCTTCAGTAAAATATGTATATGGAAAGCTAATTACTTTTACAACGTTGACAGCAACGAAAAAATCTTTAATTTTCACACAATGAGATTGCCTTTTGTGTGATTACAACCCAACTACACTTTACAGTCTACACACGACTCACTTATCTCTTGACAGTTTGGGTATTTGTCTATATAATTCAGAATAAATTCTCGATTCTATTTATTTTTCGCTGCGTTGCTTTTAAGGAAAATTAAAGAAATTCCCCAACACCCACTCAAAATGCTCACGTTCAACCGATAAACCCTGTTCGAGCTAAGTATATCAGTCGGTAGTCAAAAAGTCAACCGCTATAACTAAAATTTATATACTTACGCACGTATCTAATCTTCGCAATACTTTTTATGGGGCGCTTATAACGACAAGAGGTCGAGATTTTACTATAAAAGCAAATGAGAAACGCATTCAGAACGTTCAGTAGGCACACGACCGTAGAGCATTGCATATTAATTAGTTAGTGCTGAAAAACGGTTAAATCAAAACCAAAATGGTTCACAGTGTTGGCGAGCAAAAGATGAGTGTGTTTAGTGCGCGTTATCGCTGGCAGATCATAGCCACCATGACAGGTGAATACTCTGGGAGATTTATATATGGATGTGCTTCCTGCATTATAAGAACTTGATCTGATAAATAGTGCACATCATGACCTTGACACACGGCATTGGTGTGGGCTGGTTGGCGCCATCGCTTCCACTGCTGGGCGCCGAGCTGTCGCCGCTCGACAGACCCATTAGTATCGAAGAGGCCTCCTGGGTAGGCTCCTTGATCGGCCTGGGCGCGCTCGCGGGCAACATAATCTTTGGGCTGCTGGTGGATCGTTTGGGTCGCAAAATGAGCATGTACTTTCTGGCCATACCCAATATGGTAAATAAACTCTTATATTCATCTTGGTGTAGCACCATGACTAAAGAACTTCCAAAAACGTAGACCTATTGGATTCTTATCTATACGGCACAAGATGTGACGTATCTATATGCGGGTCGTTTCCTAGCCGGCATTTCGGGTGGCGGCTGTTATGTGGTATTACCGATATTTGTTGCTGAAATCTCTGATAACAAGTAAGTGGGTGTTATAGATTAGGTTAAGCACGTAATTATGATTATATTTGCTGATTGTCTAATAAATTTAGATAGGAAGCGTTTTTAATAATTGTTATGCCATTACTTTGCGAAGTGTAAATTCAAGTGGATATTTCCGTTTCTTACTAAAATTTTAATAGTGTAAATAAGTTCTGTCAAACATATGCATTGGATATTAATGAGAACTTGTAATAAATTGTTGCTATAGGCAGTGCACATGTCAGTGCCATGGTAAACCGAAAGAATGATATATTATAACTAAACTGTAATGTTCTCAACTATCTCTATGTAATCTTTTCCCCTCTACAATTTCATTTTTGTTTGTAATACGATATCTGTTTTTTTTCTGGACTCTTCCAGCATACGTGGCGCACTATCTTCCATGGCCATGATGTATGTTAGCATTGGCATGATTATAGGATATATACTCACCACCTATCTCAGCTATTATCTGATGCCGTGCATAGCTATATTACTGCCAGTCGTTTATCTGCTGGCCATCTGGGGCTTATCTGAGACGCCACAGCACTTGCTGCGCAAGGGACGCAATGAGCAGGCCGAGAAATCGTATTACTTCTATAAAAATCTGCCAGCATCTAATCCAGATAATGAGTCAGCTCACAATGATGCAGCTAAAAAGGAGTTTGAGACATTCAAGCAACAAGTGCTGAAGGGTGGTGTGCAGCAAGACGTCGGCTGGAAAGATTTCTGTGAGTAGCTAGACAAACATAGTGATAATATCCGACCTTATTTGATTCTCTGAGTGCGTGTGTACCTTATGCTTACAGTTAATCTGCCTACCATGAAGATCTTTGCTTTGAACTTTACATTGCTCGTTTGCAATCAGCTGTCGGGCAGCTTTGCGTTCTTCAACTACACCTCGCACATCTTCAACGAGCTGGAGACACAAATGGCTGCGAATACCTGCACCATTATAGTGGGTGGTGTTCAGGTCTTGGGCATAATATGTGCCGTTATTTTGGTAGATCGTGTGGGTCGGCGGAAGCTGCTGCTTACATCCTTGGCGGGCATGGGTCTGGGTGAGCTAGGCATTGGACTGCTCAAGGAATTTGCCTCCAAGGAGTTTCTATCCGGAACCAATTGGTTGTCCTTGCTGCTCATGTGCTGGGTGGCCTATATTGCATCCCTGGGCGTTATACCGCTTATATTTGTTATTATTATTGAACAGCTGCCCGCCAAGGTGAGTTCCGATTAGATACGACGACCATATCATAGAGTAAATCTTATATTTGATCACAACAGATACGCTCTCTGGGCACTTCCATCTGCATGGCCACGTTGAGCACCTTCATCTTTGTCTCGCTCAAAATATATCCGATGATGATCTTTGGCCCCGGCCTGCCAGCCACCATGTATATGTCAGCCGGCGTTTGCGCCATCGGATTTATCATTTTGGGTCTATTTCTGCCGGAGACCAAAGGCAAACAGCTGACGCACTAATTGTTGACGCGTGTGAAATATGTTGATGATGACTTCAGCGACGACATCAATCCCAGCGACCACGCCAAACTGTCGCTTTTGTATGGGCGACTCATTGCATAAGTTAGGATTACCATTATGACTGTGTGTGTGTGTGTGTGTGTGTGTGTGTGTGTGTGTGTGTGTGTGTGTGTGTGTGTGTGTGTGTGTGTACGAATACGAATACGGTTACGAGTACTTGCTTGTCAAGATATCGCCGCCAAAGCAGCTCACTCAACAGCTTGCCACAAATAGCATGGGGGCATGGCTCATCCTGAACTCTTGAACTTAATTCAATTTTAGTTTTTGCGGCTTTTATGCTGTTGTTGTTGCTTGGCTCAGTTTCGCGCCCATTGTGTATGTGTGTGTATAGATGGACTGTATTTACTTTTGTTAAATATTTTTTAATTTTGTTCGGAGAAAGTTTGAGCGCTGTGATACGAGTACAAATTTAGCATAACCAAATCATTTAGCTATTGTTATATATATTTCGCTAGACTGTACAATTTGCGAATAATAAAATAAATTCGAGAGAAGAAATATTTAATCTGTTTTCTTGTTTGCAAAATTCATATATAGATAAAGTCGTGCTCATCAAATATAAAATCAAAGTCGACACAATTCGGAGACTCGAATTTTCACTGTCAAGTTTGAAAGTGCAATCCAATAATTTTAGACAAGCTTGCCTAATACCAAATAATTATTTTAAATCAAATGCAGTCTGCAGTTGATATGATACCATACCGGCAAGAAAACATTTTGGCAGCCGCTTTTTGCGATTATGAAATGATAAATGCGAAATAATGAATTCGCTTCAGTAAACAAACATAGACACATTAATTCCGAGAAATTATTTATTTTGGCTTTGTTTCAGCCGAAATGTAAAGGGATCTGCAAGTAAAAATGATCTCCGTAGATCTCAGCCCAGATCATAAGTGATGATAAATTAAACCCAAGCGTCCATACAAGACCCACAAAAGGCGCAATTAACCCCACTTTGCAGCTTGCATTTGGGCTTTCGGGAGTGCAATCCACTTAAGTGCAACAGCGTCTGCAAATGCCGCCTTCAAATGTAATTTCATAATTTTCACACGTTTTTCGAAACGTCAGCCGTTTTCACAGTTGCTGACAAGAGGAAATTAACCGCAATGATGAGAATTTGTAACAGTTTTTTCTGGGTTGCACTCGCGAGTGGCTTAAATGCAATTTCAGCTAATTGCGGGTGCTGATTGGATTGATAAGCGCATATATTGACCTAGTGCACACAACTCGTCCAACTCCCACTGCGGACGACTTGCCGGAAGCTAAAAATTAAATGAATCAGAGAGGTAACGAAGACTTAATACCCTCTCAGACATTTTGCTGCTAAGAAATGTATTCTATAATAACAAATAAGAAAATTTTAAAAAATAAATATGTATAATTAGCTATAAATAAATATAACTAGATAAGTATTAAAAATTATAATAATAAAATAATTACGTGTTCGTCCAAAATTTTTAAAATTCCTTAACAATATTTTGTATGAGCATATTTATTTATTTATTTATTTTATTTATTTAAATATGTTTAACCCTATTTAACAAGTCTTTTCAATAAGACCCAATTCGACGTGACCTGATTTAATAAAAACCTTTAAGCTGTTCGCCTGTATAACCTTTCGTTTCTATAACATATGAAATTTTCACCCGCTTAATTTTAATATATCTCTTTTCGAACCAAGCTGTAAACATACATTGCGGGCTAGTTTATTTCTGGTGCATAACAAAAATAATTAGTTATACTCTTAACGACAACATTATAATACTCTCAGTTAGGGCATTTCCGACACATTCACATTGTGTGTGGCCAAATGCAATTTCAATCGCCTTTGAAAATAAGAAAAGTGCCAAACAATTGCGGCTAATGCGAGCGATTTCTCATTGTTAGGAGCGTTTGATTTGTGGTTCCACAAATCCGATTGTTTACTCTAAATTGCTTAAAGAAAGTGCTGCGAGTGGCAGCAGCAGCAGCAGCAGCCGACTATTGTCTAAGCCCGGCCTATGCGCCCATTGACCATTAATAATAGACCAGTTGCAATGCAAACTGTCATACTTTGTATGTGTGTGTGTGGCAACAGTAGCAATATCCGCACCTTTCGCATATTTTTATATCATTTTATTATATTTGTTTCACCACTCACCCACTGATCTCCATTGATAACACTTCAGATTGCGAGAAAAATAATTTTGAATTTCACACAATTGCCAACAAAAATTGTTTCTCGATTTATTTATTGTGTCATTGCAAATATCGTATTAACTATTTATTATTAACGCTTTTTTTTGATGATGCGTCGTTTCTATTGTCCGCACTTCTCTGCTCGAAATCAATTTCTGCAATTGTAAAATATAACTTCGAATATTTATCTGCTCTAATTTCGGGGCTCTACGTTTTCGAAAGGGTGTTGTAAATAGAAGCCGGAGCTTATGGAATTACGCATTATTTTTATCGAATGTTATACAACCGTTTGAAATGTGCTTTCGTAAAGACTAGCTTTAGAAAGGTTTGCATAATTGCTGCGTAAATTAATTGTTAAAAATATATATATATAGCATTTTCACTGTAGTTACCTTATGTAATGAAGGTGCACGTTAGCATGGGACCTCGGGAAATTCAGATGTATCTGTATGTATGTATGTGCATATGTGTTCTTGTACATATGCTGGAGTGTATTTTCTATTATAGCATATTATCCGCAGCACATATACATGCATTCATTAATACACAAATACAAAAGTAGTTAACACTTATGTGACTTAAAA
Source organism: Drosophila novamexicana (assembly GCF_003285875.2). Lineage (NCBI taxonomy): Eukaryota > Metazoa > Arthropoda > Insecta > Diptera > Drosophilidae > Drosophila > Drosophila novamexicana. Next base: position 4,319,879 of record NW_020824808.1, on the reverse strand, counting down.
CATGAAAACCTGAAAGACTAACTTGAATTTCTAAAAATCACATAATATGATACGCACTCATAGATATAGTTATAGATTATTAAATATAAATTCTTACTATATGTATGCAAAAGCTTCACACTCTTCTATTTTGCTAGCAACAATCTAAGAATTTCATAACCGTATTATGTTCAAAATACATCCAAACTTCCTTACTGTGCCAAGCAAAGGGTTGATTGAACTCTTAAAAGCCCTAGAAAGCAACATTTACATTTTATTTAAATGCAAACCAAAACAAAAGAAACTAAAAATAAAATCTAAAATATGCAAATATGCAAAGCAACTTTTTGGGGTTCACTTAAAATGCTCGGCTCAAAACTTATGCTGAATATGAAAAACTGGACGAGCTGACAAACAGCTACCGTTAAAATATGAAAAAATGAAAAAAAAAACACCGACTTAAAACTGGAAAAATTATTTTGTGAATGCACAAATAAATTAACCATGATTAATTGAAAGGTCAAGCGTTGAGCAGCGGCTGTGAAGTGCATGAAGACCAAGCTAAAAGCTGGAAGCTGTGAAGACTTCATCAAGGCAGTGTCTCAACTGAAACTTAAAAGCGCTGTGTTAATTGGCAATTGTTCGGATATGTCTCGCGGATGCGCAGCAAAAATAATTTGTCTGCTATGCCAAGGTGACCTTCAGTCAACCGTGGATAGACAGTCGGGATGGTACGGGTTTTGGCCATTGAAAGAACTAGACTTATAATTAATATAATGCCGACGACTGAAGTGCATAGAAAATTTAACTACAATTAACGCTGCGCCTCATTAAAACCTTTTATTATACTTTGTTTTTGAAAGGGCCGGAGAGTATATTGGTTTTGCACAATCTTTGTCAGTCTTTTCCTTTTCTAAATGCAAGCTTTTGAAATATTTTTCAAAAAAGTAAAAATTACAAAACGAATTTTGGGATAAATTGTAAGAATGACCTACAATACATTTATTAGTCCATATCCGCCATCGTACTATTGCGGAGTATCTTGCAGTCGAACCCTTTCAATTGCAACATTTTCACTTGTTATTTTATTATTTTCGTGTCGGCTGCTTTGTTAAGCGTCTGCCAATAATAATTAATATACTTAAGTTGATACCAGGCTCCAGCTGCCAAAAGGTCATTAAGTCACGACAGGTAGCCGAAAATAATTTCTTACAGAACCTCAACACAGATTTCCAAAATATAAATTTATTTTGGAACATTAATTAACTGCCAGACGCCAATTGCGCCATAAACATCGCGCTTATGGAATACTCCGATGCCGGTGTAGCATAAAATTAGCTATGATCAAAGAATGGTCAACGAAAGAATGGTCTAGAGGGCAAAAGCACCATTTGGATTGGTCAACAACTAATTAACTGGCTATAGCTTTCAATTTGATGGGTTTCTTTTCTCTTTTCTTTAATTCTTATTTATGTCTGCAACTGACAGCTTTATCGCTATGAAGATTCTTTAGAAAGAACAAAAAGTTAATATGAAATTAATACCTTGGCCAAATGCAAAAAATGGAAAGGAACCTCAGCGAGTGACGCAATTTGTTGTTTTTTAGCCATGACTTTGGGTTATGCAATCAGAGATATTATAGAATGATTGATGACTATGTGCTGTAAGGGAAATTCTTACGTATACAACCGAAAGTTAAATAGTTTTCATTTGGTAAAGAGAAGACGCTATAGTTACTTTCCCTATAAAAAGTGAAGATTTGAGCAATATAAAAAATAAAAAAAAATAAATAAAAATAATAAAGGGAGCGCAGTAAAGTAAATATATTTGTAATAAAATAATAATTTTATATAACACATTTGCTAGAAGACAATTCTATTTAAAATTTATATTTCTTTTAAAACCCAAAAAAGCATTCATGAAAGGCTTACTTAGTTATAAACCCAAATAGAATTTTTAACTATTCTTTGTGTCGGATTCTTAAACGTTTTATTGATAGCATCTATTGGGTACTTTAATTGATACACCTCTTTTAATATTCTTCTTTGGCCTCGTTCTTGAAGTTTTCATCAATTATTTTTGCTTTAATTGCGCCTTTCTAAGAAGCCTTAAATAACCAACACACCTGCCGCCGCTCAGTAAAGCTAACAAAGTCCAACCCATTCCATAGAGGAACTGTAAAGACCCACATTAAATCGTAGACAGGTGTTTGCTTAAAGAAAAGTTAAACAATTTAAATTGTTGCCCGCTTGTCAGTTAATTTTGTGGTCGTCTGTGGGGTCTAGCCGTCGCCGGTGTCAGTCTGCTGCTCAGCTGACAGTCCAAAAGAGCAGTCAGCTGCCACGTGGCACCTGTATATGGCCAAAACACGAACTGGCTCCACACTAGCTGCTGATAAAGCATCAAATATCCATATATGAATGCCATATTCTTGACTGCAGTAACTGCAGTTAAGCAAATGACAATGGAACTGTGTCCCCCGCCTTAAGCTGATTTAAGCTAGAGGACAATTATGCTGGCTGCATGTTTATTTTGGCCCCTTGTCGTTTGGCTCTTGCAAGTTGTTGTAATTTTGGTTATAAAACAAACACAAATGACATTATTCGCACGAACAACAGGATGGCTGCGGCCGTAGTTGCTACTTCAACTGCAACTGCGGCAGCTGTTGCCGCACGACTTTCTTCTTTAGCTTCTTCGTAGCTGCAGCCACAAAAACAACAAAAACAACATTAACAATCAACTCGACATCGACGTCATGCGCAGGCACCTTTGTTGCGCATTAACTTCCGGAAATCACGTTGTTGCTTGTGATAATGTTTTTGGGTTTTTTCATTACTTTATTTTATTTTTTAAGGAACGGTACAATTCACAAAAAAAAAAGACGTGCACGCGAGCAAAATTACAAAGCAAACAAAAATTTGCAGTTGCCAAGTTTTTTGAATTATGCTGTTGATGTGGGCCAAAGAAACTGACCGATTGCTTGATGTACCTGTGTGATAAAAGAATGTTAAACAGTTTAAGAAAAATAATATTAAGCAGTATATTTTTATATTTTTTAAACGTTTATATATCTATAATACTTTTTCCATCGCTAGGTAACTTTGATCGCCTTTCACTTATCATGCAGCTTAGCCTCCAGTTAAATATTTGTAAAGAAATTATAATGCGGCGCAGGTCTGGAAGTGCTAAGCAATCATTCTACACAAATTTACTAGTTGATCAAGCAATAACTATCCAAATTGCAAAATATTCGCTTATCAAACCTTCTCTCGACTAGCTTTCAAATTATTTTAGGCGCTTCTTATTCAATTTAATGTACTCCAAACTAACATGAGCGGAATATAACAACCCAAGTTTAATAGGTAAATAATATACCTCTAAGATTAGAACCATCGAATTATTAAGCAAACAGTTCATAAAATTTACTAAGAGTCTGTTGCCAGTCAATAATTTAACAGCTAATGCGAATATAATTAATGGAGCAGACACAGTACAAATTGACGCCCAAATTAACTGGCAGTCAGCACTCCCCGTAACCTATAGCTAATGTCAGAGGCAATTGACTTGGGCGCAAATAGCTGAGTGCAGGCACCCAATGAACTTAAGAGTTGTCTGCAATTGCCAGACATTCTTGATTCATACGGCAGCCAAATGACCTTCTAAAGTGGCAATCAATTTTTTCTCTCTCTCTCTGTTTTATTTTTATGGTTTTTTGTCGTCTTCTTCTTTTTGGCCAGAAGAGTTAACCACGTGTTGCGACTGTGGGGCTGCGACGGTGTTGAAATGCGCGATGATCCAACGGCAAGTCGCTCGCTCGTTACCTTAACGGCAGTTGACCCCCAAGCGTTTGGAGAGTTAGCCACGTTTCCTTGGCGGGCCGAGCCCATTCATTTCTTTGGTTATCAAAAAACGCAGCCATGGCTGGCATCTCGGGCATTCCAACAATATGTTTTCTATATGCCTTATTTTCTGCACAAATCACTTGACCTTAAGCATTGTTGTAATTTATTTGTCGTTTCCCACACAAGCGACTATATATTTTTTTGTTGTTGTTAGAAACTCAAAGCTGTAACTGTATTACGACAATTTTTGGGTTACTCGAGCTCTGGGTCTCAGTTGGGCTCTTTTGTGGATTATTGTGCAACGATTCCCGTCTGCCATTGTTCCGGCCTGTGTGCAGCAGCAATTGGGCTTGGACTGCCGCTTATCAGCACTTGGCTGCACTCGGGGGCTGTACACCGAATGATATAATAGTCAGCGTAATTGAATGCCAGCAGCTATTAAAAAAGGCTTAAGCAGAAAAAAAATGTATATTGATCGGAAATTAGGAAAATATTCAAGTACTTGATAATTCTTGTAACAATAATCATTTTGTTACCATTTCCGTTGTGTTTACGTTTTGTTACAAACATCTTCCGGTTGTTAAAAAATCAATTGTCAATTATTGTTACAGAACATGACAAGGCTTTATAAGCTCCGTATAAATACCCTGTACTTAAAAGTAAATATAATATTATTATTATTCGATTTTCAAGAAAATTAATAGCTGGGAGAAGAATGCGTTAAAATATATGTAGGCATATAGTAAAGTACCCAAAACTTCCTGCAATAATTATAATTTATATATACCCTATGCCAATTCATTTTTATCAGCTTTTAGAGACTATACCAAGTTCATAGAGGCTATTGGGATATAAAGAAGTCTAGATGCGATCGACTGTTGATGTTAAACATGTATATTGTATATGCGATTTATAAAGTCGCCTGTTGCCTGTCAACTGTTACACTCTACTACCTCTTTGTCTGACTACAGGGTAGTTTTACCAACTTATATGCTACTCGGTAGTATCTTTAAAGATCCTAAACATAACTGTTAAATAACAGGCATTATGTAATCTGCTATGCTATAATCAAATTAAATTCCAATTGCCCTTAAAATGAATCCAAGTAACCAACCCCTCGCACCTTAGCTCAACTGTCTCAGATGCGCAGATTCCAACATGTAGTATAACACATCCGGACTAATGAAACGCCAGACGGCAACATCTTCATTAACAGCGCCGCCGACAATAATACGATATGTGAAGGCTTCCATTTCAACTGAAGGCCGGAGAGTAGACGGGGAAAGAAGGGCGCAGATGTGTTGACGCTTACAGGCGTTCAGTTAGAGAGCGCTGACAAATGGGCACGAAAAGGGTTTTCACGCTTTTTCAGCCTAGTGGGGAAGCGTTTTGGACATCAGCTAGTTTGGCCGGCTTGGGACGCCCATTTAAGTGTCCAATAATTCAATCACATCAAACGCCAGTCTAATGGCTCTCTAAAACGCCGTTAAAAGGCTGTCAATTACACCAATTTGTTCCAAAAGTTGAGAAAGTTGGAAAATGTTCAAATCGTACCGACAGTAGGCATTGCTTTTCATCGAAACGTAATATACGCTCGAGCTCTACACACAAATTATATACATTCATTCTACATGCTCAGCTCGAGCGAAACACAACTCTTTTGGTTTCAAAATTCTAAAAAAAAAACTTAAAATTAAATAGAAAATTAGTTAATTATAATTTTTAGATTTTTTATTGCACAAAATTTTTACTTCTAAAATTATATATGGAGGTTTTCTATAAATTTTAGTTCTTTTGGACTTGTTCAATTTTGGAAGAACAATACGCATTTTTCTCATTTATTTTCGGTTTCAAAATTTGTTTATACTCAAATTATTTTTGTGAAATACTTTTTTGGTCTTGCGACCGTTTAAATATAAAATTGTATTTTTGTTGCTGCTAATGAATAGTAAAAAACTAAATTCAAGTGATGTCGTGGAGCCCGTGACGATTGTCAGCTTCTGCAGGACTTTTCTGCATGAAGTGCTGATATTTCTGTTGTTCTTTTCGATATCGGCGGTGGTTTTCTTCGTGTTCTTCTCGGCGTTGAATAGTTTTGCCATGGCCCCAAATAAGCCACGACCCTTTAAATATTGTTTATGGCCCAAAGAATGGTGCAGTATTCTCAACAAGCAGCCCAAGCTGCATGAGCCGGAGTCACTCGCCATGCAGCAACAGCATATAGAACGGTCGCGGCCAAAATATGATCGTTTTTTGGGTGAGTAAAGATAAATATACTTTTTCGCGATATGTTCATCTTGCTATATTTTACAGATTACATGTTTAGAGCCACATAGCGGCACAATAATAAATACATAAAATATTCTGTACATATAATACATGGTTAACCGACAGCACCTTACTTGTCATTATGCACATATCGTATGTTCTCCACAACTGTGGCGTCACATAAGCGTTCCGAACTGTCGGGTCTTTCCTGATTAAGTTTGAAGTTAAATTATATATATGCCACCGGGCAAATGTCTCTCGTCAAGATTGAGACATAGTCCCGGGTCAGTATAAACAATATATGCATATATAATATATGCACTAACGGATACAATTCTCAAATATACATAAAAGTACGTAACCTCAACTATGAGATGAGCAGCACGCAACTCTCAAATGGCCATTATCAATACATGTGTTCTGACGCCCAGCTTTTCAATGCGTTTCGGTGGCAGTTAAGGTAAGTATAAATATACCATTTTTTTTTATTAATCTAAATTGAAAATCTACAGCTGCATCCCGATTCATTTCCAAAGATGTCTTCCAATATACAAAATCCACACCCCCTAACAAAAAAATAACTACAACTTGTTAATTATATATATACACATCCCCCATTCTCTCTGAACAAATAAGTAGCATTATATTTACCATAAATAAAATAAATAAATGATCATTGGTTATTTAAAAAATAAATTTTAATATATTTAAATTTACATCGGGTAATCTTGATATGGGCGATATATTAGAGATATTGACTTCCAGCACACTTTTTGTGCTAAGTAGGTTGGTTGGGAAAAATGAGATCCGCAAGTTCATATTTCATTACTTGGAATTTGTTCCTAATGAATGACATTAGGACAAAGCTCTCAACTAGCTGGCTCAAGCACATAACGACATGTATTGCATTTCGCCAGTACTGCAAGATATGCAATGATACACTTGGTAACAGCACGTTTCCAAAGCATGGAATGTTAGAAACTGTCTTGATATTCCAGTTAAGGAATGTACCGAATGACAAATGTAGGTAAACAAAATTAAGTGTCAGCTGTCAACATGTTTTCTTTTATATATAATTTAAACTTTTCGGCTTTAAATAAACAATTGAAAAGAAAATTTGAAATAAAATTGCTTATAGTTTTTAGATGTTTTCTTAGCTTACGCAAATGGAGTTGGACAAAAACAAGCTCGAGTCAAGTACTCGGCTGCTGTTCACAGTTGGCGGCTACTTGGACACACTGCTGAGTCACATACTCTGTTTCCTAGTACTGAGCGCAATAGCTTTGCTAGTTATCTTTACCGTTATCGTTGCCATGGACGATATAACCAAGCTAAGGGAAAGACAAAACTTGCGCTTGGAAAACAGTAGCGAGACGAAAACGCCCAGCGGTCGTTGTTATTGGCCCTCGGATTGGTGTCGCATTCTGTACAATTGCGACTGGAAAGAGCCAATGCGCAGGCAATCGACTTCCAAACCGAAACAGACCCAGCAACTAAAGCCAAACGTACCACCGTGCTCAGCAGAAGTGCTTAGTAAGTCTGAAATCATGAAGTTCCTGGTGCATCAACACCCACGAAAAGAGCTGGAGCAACAGCCGCCTGTCGCAAACGAATTGCTGTAGGTGGCTTTCGACTTGGAGAAACTGGGCACATCGTAAAAGAAAAGCTTTTTTATGGAACTATCATCGGCAACCCATCTAGTCACTCTTATTAAAATATTTAAACTAAGACCCCCTCAACATTTTATAAAGTGTTTCCTAATTCCAAACTATGAGACGAGCAACACGCAACTCTGAAATGGCGACTAGTATTATTGCATTACCTGACATTTGGCATTCGATTTTTTTTTTTATCTTGGCTTCATTGACAAAGGTAAGTCCTAACGGAATACAAATCGAAAAAATAAGTTAGCTAATTTCCTGACCATAGCTGAAGCTTTCTTTCTAGAAATTCAAGGAGCAATGACCATGGAATGTTTATAAGCAAGTCCAGAATCCGAACGCAAATTTTAAACAAATTGACAAATTTAACACGTGAAAATAGAAAAGTTTAGAGATCCCAATTAACTTTTTAATATATTTTTAATACTATGACAGCTTATATGGGATATACAATACATTGTACAAACGTACAATGTGCATAAACTAATACATACATAAACACGAGAAAGAAGGGCTATCTTCGGCACGCCGAAGATCTAATACCCTTGCAGACCCAATGCTCATAGTGCTTTGCCCGTATCTAAGAAGTACCGAGATAATAGTAAGTGCCGAGTTTGGTCAATATATCTTGATAACCAAAAAAGGTTTTTAATCCTGGTTTTCGACCGATCGTTCCTATGGCAGCTATATGATATAATGGTCCGATGTTGATAGGATTTTGTATACATATAACGAGCATAGTTAAACTAATAAATGCCGAGTTTGGTCAATATATCGTGAAAAAAACAAAAAATTGGTCTATACAACAGCTAAATTTTAAAAAAATGCCAAGTTTGGTCAAGATATCTTGAAAAATAACATGTATTTTCATACAACAACTTAATTTTCGACCGATCGTTCCTATGTCAGCTATATGATATAGTGGCCCGATCCAGCTTGTTTTGAGAGACTAGTTCGCATAGAAACAGACAGACGGACAGACGGTTTAACGGGCATGGCTATATCGGCTCGGCTGTTGATGCTGAACAAGAATATATAGACTTTATGGGGTCGGAGATGTCTCCTATTTTTTTTTTTTTTGTTTGTAAATTTTGTTTCCAGATCTGGTATCCTGTTACTCTATTTACTTTTATCAGAGTGACGCAATTACTTAACTTAACGAAAATTGTGAATTCACAATTAGTTTAACAAATTAGACATATATACATATATTTACAGGGACATGTTTGGGGGTATTTTTTGCAGTTTTTGACCTATATATATCGATCGACTAGGTCAGCTGGGTAGGTCCTCTTCAGTCGCCTTTTTCTTCGCCTCCTTAGCAGGTTCCTTGCCAGGAAGTTAGGATGGTTGTGGAGCTTTGTTGAGTAGCTCGCCGCTTGCCTGTTGACTACCTCGCCCACCATTGATACCCTGAGGTCCTTTGCGATGTCACGTGTGCAAATAAACCATTCGGCTCTAGTAATTTTGCGCTAAGTTTTGGCCTGAATGATGCGAATTTTGTTCAGGTGTGTTTTTACAGCTATACCATAGACTTGGAGACCAGTACTTTGAGATGAGTACTTTGTTGTTGGAGTTGAGGAGCCAGCTCATTCGTCTTATCTTGGATTTGATGCTGCTTGTTACTGCAGAGACGTGCTTACTAAATGTAAGTCGTCTGTCGAGAGTGACCTAGGTATTTGTGTTGACTGTATTGCTCTAGAAGTTCACCATGAAGAAAAAGTCCGGGGCAAGAGTGTGAGTAACAGTGGCGCATTTTCCAGGGTTCACTGCGATGTTCCATCTAAAAGCCCAATTTTCAAATCGTTTGAGGTACTCCTGCAGGAGGTCAGTTGCCGCGTACACACATTTCTTCATAGCAAGGATTGCCGTGTCGTCAGCAAACGTGGCCACCAGAAGGTCCTGCCGATCATTTCTTGTGCTTGCATTTGCAGTGGGCATATCATGTGTAAACAGGCTATATATAGCGTGGGACCCAAAACGCTGCCTTGTGGAACTCCCGCTTTTATGCGTTTTTTTTCTACGACATCCTGTTCCACTTGAAAGGTCTCTCAGTTAGGAAGCTCGCAATGATGTTAAATAGCTGTGGATTTAATTTATCCTTGATTTTGGAGAGAAGACCTGCGTGCCACACCCGGTCGAAAGCTTGCTGAATGTCGAGATATGCTGCCACCGCATACTCCATTCTGTGGAAACCATCTAGCATTAAGTTAACTACCCGATGGAGTTGCTCAGGTGTTCCGTGCCTGAGTCGGAATCCAAACTGAAAATTTGGGATTGCATGTCTTTTCTCCGAACTTTCAAGTATCCTTCTAAGAAAGCAGCGCGTTTAAAATCGCCTACGAAACGCTCGCTCGCGTATCTTTTTATACCCTTGCAGAGGGGTGTTATAATTTTATCGTGAAACGTGTAACGCATAGAAGGAGACATCTCCGATTCTTTATCAGCATCAACAGTCGAGTCGATATAGCCATGTCCGTCTGTCTGTTTCTATGCGAACTTGTCCCTCAGTTTTAAAGCTATCTTTATGAAACTTTGCAGAACTCCCTATTTCTGTTGCACGCAGCACATTTGTCAAAATCAGCTGGATCGGACCACTATATCATATAGCTGCCATACGAACGATCGGTCGAAAATTAAGTTGTTGTTTACAAAAACATGTTGTTTTTCAAGATATCTTGACCAAACTCGACATTTATTAGTTTTACTATGCTCTTCATATAAATGCAAAATCCTATTAAGATCGGTACACTATATCTATGTCTGCCATAGGAACGATTGGCCGACAACTTGGTTTTTGATTAAAATCCTTTTTGTTTATCAAGATATCTAGACCAAACTCGGCATTAACTATTTAGATACGGGCAAAGCACTATAAGCATTATGAAAAGGTTGGGTCTGCAAGGGTAGTAGATCTTCGGCGTGCCATGGGTAGCCTTTCTTTCTCGTTTTTATTCGGTTTTAAGTATGGGGATCATGTTTCCCAGCATAATATCTGGGTTGATCACTCTTCTCATGTCGGCATCCGTTTAATAGACAAGCCACACTTTACTGATCATTGAATTAGTTTGACAAAAGTAGATCCGCTAATAACAGCCACTAATTTTGTGGCTTCTTTGCCATCCACCTAGCTGCAATCTGGAAACTTCCCTCTAATCGCTTCTTCTGGCTTAATTGAAACGTTTCCTTATTATTCAAAGATAAATGGATTTCTTTCGGCATTTGGAAAATATAGTATAATATTATATATTAAGCTTGTGTATAAACAATTAAATTAAATTCAAATTTAAAACGGAACTGTTTTTGGCAAGCCGTCACGATTGCCTTATTTTAAATACTAAAACAGTAAGCGACTATCCCCAATCTCAGAATACTCGGAGAGTGGTTCAAGAGGCAATCTAAAATCTTAGATGCTGGCTTGATAGACGTCTTGAGCAAACAAAGCTGAACATTTTTGGGCAAGCAGAAGTTGCGCATGCGCATAATGAGTTAATTGAGGTATTGAAAAAGAAAAACATGAGACGATGCGCACACACACACAGCTACTACAACTATCAATCCAAATGAAATGAAGTGCATAATGCAGTTAGCCACAAAAAACAACAACAACTATGCAATGCAATGCAATTACAATACCAGGTAGCTGCCGCTGCTGTTGAAGGGCAACGCTAAGAGACAACTTTGTTGTTGTTGCCTCGCATTTGACTTGGCCAAAATCGTGGGCGTTGCTGCAATCGACAATGGATTTTGGGGGTCCTAAGGTCTTGTCGTTGCGGCTGTTGTTTCAATTTGCTGATAACTACAGCTGTATGTATAATTATTTCGCTTCGGCATAAAGTCACAACATTTGCATAGACCAGCAGCTGACGGTAAGAACGCGAGAAGCGTACCTAGTCAAAGCAAGCTATACAATTGCATAATTGCAGCCAAAAAACAGGCTACGTCCGACTAACAGATACCCTGCATTCAGAAACCATCAAATTTTTCTTGTACGCCAAATACAGCTAAGCACAAATTTAAACTGATGCTGAGAACAGATCACACTACTATATATTATTTTTATTTATTTAAGCAATGGATGGAATGACATTTATTCAGTTTTATGATTTTTTAAAATCGTTTACAGACAAATTGTGATTGATTTTAACCTAAGTTTATTTTTCCTTAGCTTAAAGATATTATATGTAAATCAAATTTAACAAGAACATAAAATCAAGCACTCAGCATTCCGATTAACAAATTTTCGCGGTTAATAGAGTCGGGTTATGTAGGTTAAAAAACTTTAAACTTCAGATATTGGAATAGGCTTAATCAAAATCCAAAGTATCTGCTTACTTTAATCTGCGTTAGATCAACGACAGTTGATTTACTTTATCTACCTGCTATAGATTCGTATATTGTTGGCTTCATAAATCATTGCATAGATGATGCTTAGGCACAAAGTTAATTGCTGACTGTTGCTACCCTTCTAACAAGGTAAGAATTATCTTTGCAATTACAGTGTATAACAAGCATATATTTTCGGCATTTGTTTTGCCTCTTGCCATTGACAACGGGGCGTTTGTCTATTATCATAAAATTTAATTAAAATAATCAGTGGTTATAGCGCTCACACAACGACCAATTCATAATTTAAACAAGTAAGAGGTTCTGGTCGGAAGCTCCCGACTAGGGGATACCCTGAACCCTCTTCTTCCAACATCAAATGCATATATATATTCTATTTTAGAAGCTATATGTCAAGTTTGGTGACTCTAGCTCTTATTATTTACCAAAATTGCCCAAAAACAGGATATCGATATCGATTTTTATCGATTGCTTGGAAACGGAGTAAGTTATCGACTATCGGAAACAAACTCGATCTGCGCAGGCAGAGAAGGAGGAGCACCTACATCTTAAATTTCAAGTCTCTAGCTCTTATAGGTTCTGAGATCCTTGCGTTCATACATACGGACAAACGGACGGACTGACGGACGGACAGACGAACAGACATACAGATAGTCTGACGGACATGGCTAGATCGACTCGGCTATTGGTGCTGATATATATACTTTATGGTGTCGGAGATGCTTCCTTCGGCCTGTTACATACATTTGCATTTTGCACAAATACTATATACCCTTTTACATATTTTCAATGGGTTCAGGGTATAAAAAAATGATTGTGAGAGTAATTTCGAAATATCCAGCAGCATCTTAGAATCAAATTCGGCGGTCAGGCTGAGCCTCAATTTTAATGGCATCCCAACACGAAATGGAACGTGCAGCATGGAGTGTTTTTTTCTAGCTGTAATTCTTGATCAATGATTTTGAATATTTATGAGGCGCACTTAATTAGGCGGCTATAACAATATTATGACTATATTTATGCATGACATTTTCCAATGCTGATGGCAAAGTCCGTTGCCTGAGTCATTCGTTAATGCTGGGAAAGTTTTTGCGAAATATCAGTTAGAACCAAAGCAAGTTTATTTACCAAATCACAAAACAAAATAAAGCAGTTGTCTTCGATTGCGTGTTTGACATTCTCATTTAATTTTATAAATTGCATAATCATGAATAGCTCGAATGTATTCATTTTGGGCCTTTGTCGCCCGGCTTTGTTGGTGACACAGATTTATTTATAGCCGAAATTTGTCAGGTTTTGTTTTGTGCACAAAAAAAGCCGGTTTGAAGCAATCAGGGGAAATGGGTAACAAAAGCTTTAAAACATTTATTGCTAACACAAAATAAAAATAAAAAAAACAATGCTTTATAGACCACATCTCTTAAACCAATCCATTGGAAAGTACTCAATTGAATGGTAAATTAGGATTATGTTAGTTGAGAACTCGTTGCCAAATTGTAGCTTCGCTCTCATGCTGTGCCCGAGAAATGGCCAACAAATTGGGCACAGCGTCTACGCACTGCTCCCCGAAAAGAAAAACATAACAAGTTTGGCACTGCATGGAGTGCTTTAAAAATTATATTAGTCTTACATGGTGTTCCCAATTTATGGGTCTTTCTCTCTTTAGCAATTTACCGTTTTTGGCAATTAAATAAAACATGCCGCTGTTGGGTCTCTGGCAATAGATGCGGCTTACATAACCATATGTAAATTATGCCAACAAATGAAGAAGAAATATTGCACGAATCCGATGCGATGCGACCATCGCATGCACAGGAGGAACACACCTCAAAAAAAGACAGCTCGCAAAAAGGGAAACTTAAGTTGGTAGCAGCCTTCAGTTTGTACAACACCCCCCCCCCCCCGTCTCCTTCCCCACCACTCCCCCTATTCCATCTACCCGCGTACACTTGGGTTCCACATTGGCCCAGCCCATGGACCGCAATTGAAGCGCAGCCATTGACAAGATAATTTCCTAGGAGCTGCATGCGCGCAGTAAATCCATTCAAATACACTTTACAAATGGAGACTATGACACTGTAACAAAATATTTTAAGCAATTAATGATAATGAGATTTTGTATATAAACAATAATTTAAAATAAATAATAGTAGATATACAAGTAAAATAGAACATAATATAATTCTAGAAACAAAACGCATCGATACATTTTTATTACTAAAAACTTTCAAATGCACTAGCTTACATTTTTATATGAAAACAAGTGCCAACTCTTATAACTCTAATTCTTAAATACTTGTTTTTTGTTTGTGTAAAATTACTTAAAGAATTTTATATAGAGTTGTAAAAATTGGGAATACTTTCCTACTACATATGTAGAAGCGCCCATAAAGAGTATATAAAGAAGCCCATGCTTAATCTGGCTTTTCATATCTATTGTCCGTCTTCGTTTTACAATTTGTACGAAGTGGTAAGAAGAAGAAAAACGCTGGCCACGACTCAGCCAGCTGAGTAAAATGCCTAAAATTGGCTAGTTTCGTAGTTCGCGTTAAGTTGACTGACTACCAATTGTTTTTTAGCCACGAAACTGCGACTCCTTCACGAACGATTTCAAACACAAACTGCCGCCAACATTCAAGAAGGTTCATAATTATCGATACCCCAAACGGTTTGTTGTGGCCGGAGCTACGGTGTTTAGTGGGGCTGTGGCTTCTGAAAATGTTGTAACCGTTTCGATTGCAAAAGAAAATACAACAAAAAATGTAACTAAGCTGCCAACTGCTCCTGCTGCTGCTACTGCTGCTACTTTTGGGCTAAGAGTGCAAAGTACCGGGTTAAATAGGTCTACTCCACTGGCACACAATCTTTGGATATTCGTTTGGCTTCGTATACATGGGGTCATATGAAATGAATCGCATCCATTGATCCATTGGGAGCACAACTAAATTAACCTATTTTATTGCTCAATATTTTCGTATCTATATGAATATAGACGCGCTTGTGATTTATTATGATCTGCCATAGCTTATGTTGGATGATAAATATGTTTTTAATTGAATTATGTATATGTACTTAAACATATTTGGGGCGAGGCATAACAAATTAGTTTTTCTACTAATGTCTATAGATAGCTGTGTGTATTCAACATGCAGGTCAATCACAACTCACAGCTGACAGCTGCCCTCATTTATCTCTTTATACACTGCTGGGCACTTGAACAGAAACTTGTATGAGCTATATTAAGAAAATCATAACGCTGTGTTATATACTTATATTTAAATAAAAGATTGTTAAATTTAGAATGAAGAATCGTTTAAGCATTAACATTTGGTATTATGCAAATAATTACTTTTTTATATGGTAATCAAGCTAAAACCTCGATATATTTAGCTCATGTGGTATATAGTTTATTTTATGCAAACAGGGTATTAAGGAAATGTGCTAAACTAGTAATTTATTTTATTTTTAACATTACATGACAATTTGCTGAAGAATACAAATTACCTACCGAACCTAACCAACTGACAGTAACTGTATTTATGTTTCATATTTACACAACAAACTAATTGCAGCAGTTACATAAAAAAAAATGATCCAAAGCAAACAATATGTATTAAATAATGCGTTTCGAAGGAAAATAATAATTTTTTTTTTTTTTTATAAAGCGGCCACAAAATTAACTTTTAAGGGCAACCGCAAAATATCATCAGCTAATTTTTAGCACTTGTTGTGCCCAATTTCTCCGGGCTTACAATTCGGGAGCTTCATCCCCCGCCCGATGAGTGAAAACCACAATGGTACATTTTTGAATGAATACGATGGGCTTCAGTATGAATAAACATTGGTCTGAGCTCTGCCATGTCTGCGGCTGTAAAAGTTGGCGCATCGATTGTCTGAGCAGACTTACATAACCTCATCTGTGAGGTTATGTATGTATGTGCAGCTCGCGTGCTCCCGACCTCGGTGTCGGCGTTGGCGTGATATCGTGTACGCAGATAAAAATGTGCAAGAAAAAATGATACGCAAACAAGTGCACTACACTAGGTTTAAAGTGGAAACTAAGCGCCCATTGAAATTGGCTAAGGCAGAGTATTATAGAAATGTTAGTAACAGGCAGATTAAGGCATCTCTGATTCCATCAAGTATATATTCCTAATCAAAATCAACAGTTGAGTCTATTGAGGTATCACTATCTGTCTGTCTATCCGTCTTGTATGAGCGCATCGATCTCAGGGACTAGAACACCCAGACTTCAAATTTGGTACGTTCTTTCTTTTATTACTCCCGCAGATAAAGTTTGTTAAATGACTGACTTCACGAACTATATAAAAATCTATTTTCAATTATAGGTTTATATAGCGTATCTCGGAGCTTATAAGAGCCAGAGACAACAAATTTGATTTATAGTCTGTCAGGTCATATATGATAGTTAAAACAAGTAAGAGGTTCTAGTCGGAAGCTCCCGACTAGGGGATACCCTGAACCCTCTTCTTCCAACATCAAATGCATATATATATTCTATTTTAGAAGCTATATGTCAAGTTTGGTGACTCTATCTCTTATTATTTACCAAAATTGCCCGAAAAACAGGAAATCGATATCGATTTTTATCGATTGCTTGGAAACGGAGTAAGTTATCGATTATCAGTAACAAACTCGATCTGCGCAGGCACTAGGAGCACCTACATCAAGCCTCGAGCTCTTATAGGTTCTGAGATCCTTGCGTTCATACATACGGACAGACGGACAGACAGACAGTCAGACGGACATGGCTAGATCGTCTCGGCTATTGGTGCTGATCAAGAATATATATACTTCATATATATATATATATATATATATATATATATATATATATATATATATATATATGTGATGCGCCTATTTTGGGGGCACTTTTTGGGTAAGGAGGTTATTTCAGCGACATTTGCCACTATCGGGGACTGTCCCCGAAAAAATCGACGGTGCACTGTTAATTTTGAGGACATTTTCGTTTTCAAAGCAAAGTACATAACTTTTGGATATGAATTATATATGGTTTGAAAATATACTTTTTTTCGATAAAGATTGACTTAGCATTAAGCCAATCTAGATTTTATAAAAAAAGTTACAGTCCTTTTTTAATTTTTATAGATTATGCATATAGTCAATTTTGGAGACCCATACTTCTATGATTTTTCTTTAGTTGTCCGTTTAGTATTTATGACCCCAGTTAAGTTAATCTCATTTTTACTGGTTAAATATATGTTTAAAATATATGAACAACAACATATTTAACCAATTATTGATTATTTTATGAAAAATATAAAATTAAATTCCATCGATGTGGCAACACCGCACATATATATAAACAACAGCTTTTATGAGGACAGAGGAACGGTGGAATTATTTCTAATGTAACGATTATTTCGGGCACACTATATGTGACATTCCTTTTGGGGACAATGTCCTTAAAATAACTACATATATCATATATAACCAAATGTACAAACATGTTTTAATGGAATGAAACGAAAATTTAACAAACGCACACGAAAACTTTGAAAAATAATACGAACATATGTACATACATGGCTTATAAGGATATATTTATATATTTTTATTTGGAAGTGAATATTTATATGTACCTCTTTTTTGAATAGCTGTTCCATATTTTCAGAGTCAAAAGTCTAAAAGTATTTATTATATGAAAATAAGTTCGGTGTGCAAGAGTTTATATGAAATGAGATAGTTTTTTTATTAATGGTAGGGAGCTCCCGCTATTCCCTAGCGGGTATTCACCCAGAACCCTCTTCTACCAACACCAAATTCAGCTCGCGCTAGCAGAGCTTGTTTGCTTCAGCAGTAATGAAAATTTTTTTTTTAAAAAAACCACACTTTTTGGGCTCGAATCGAGCTAAAAATTCTTGAGTTAAGTATAATTCGTACTTCATTTCATAGAAGCTCTGAAAGGTCTTAGAATAAGTACTAATATTCTTGAATCAAGTACAAAAAATGTATTTGATGCAGCATTTGTACTTAATGTAAGCTTTAAAAAATCAAGAAGAATAAAAGTTAACTCAAGGTTTAAAAATCTTGAAAAGTTGGACAGCCCAAAAAAGTGAGAAAGAATTGGCACGCGCTCGCTCTCTCAATTTTGTTTCTAATTCTTTTGCTGAAGCCAACGCGTGCCATTTCAAGTAAAGAGTTCGGTGACGTAGAAATGTACGCGGATAAAAAAGCTATATTGCCGGAGCAAAGGCTTCGAGAGCTCCTTAAGCAATTTGGATTGAAGCACCTGCTTTCCTATTTAGACGGTAAGTACATATGCACATACATACGTATGTATTGGTTTAATTATTCTTGTGTATATATGTACATATATATACTTACATAGATTAACGTAGATAAGATATATATTTACATACATAGATAATACACATACATATGTATGTACATGCACACAAGAATTCTACAGTCATCAGTAGCGCTTATTGTACTATTTTCGGGTGTTCTCAAAATGACAAATACATTACAGATAATAATAATTAATAAATCGAGTAGCAACCATCAAAGCTGCTACTGCCTAAGTGACACTTAAGAAACTTGCGCGCTTTCAGTTGTCAAATGAGGGGCGGCCTCGGTGAGCATAAAGTTTCTCGAGCTGCGCCCGATCGGATGGCGTTACTTTATGCGCATTCTTTTTTTGTTAGATTAATATTTGGACATTAGGCTTTTGGTGACGGTTACAGGTGGCTTGCAGCTAGTTGTAGATGTTACCACAGTATAGTCGCCATTGCCATCCGACTGGTTGCAGCAAGTGCCAAATGCCGTAGCGGAATCGGAGGAACAAAGATCAAACATCGTTTGTGATGTGCTGGCTGCACGTTTAATTGGCTTTTTCGCTGATTTTTCCAAGGCACGTGCCAAGCCGGATCATTAGACAAGGCCGTCGAGTTCCATCCACGCTGTGATTGTTAAAGCTCGACAGCTGTGGCGATGCTGAGGCTTCACCTTCTTCCTTTAGTTCCGCTTGTTGCCTCAGTTTTTGCACGCCTCCAAATATATTTGCTTCGAAAGCGCTTGTGCACGCTTGAAATCTATATCGCGATCATTTGCTTCAATTGATGCTTAGTTTTCTTAAGCTTTGATTCGGGGGTGTTTTCAGTTACTTTTCTGGAGGTGTTGTTCATGCATTTTGCTTTGTTGCTCTTGGCACAGAGCTGGATTGATTTGGGAGTTGGTATTGGGGCACTCATATTTAAGAATTTTACTTATGCATTTTGGTTGGGCTCAGCTTCGGACACTTGCTGCATTTTGCGGGCTGGCTTTTTCTTCAAATCGCCCTCCTCTGTGTCAAATTAGCGGCGGTGACTTAGCGTCGATTTTTTGTACTTGTTATCGAAAATGGAATCGTTCACTTTTAAATGCATTTATTTATGTTTTTAAGCACAAAACCTAATAAATTTAAATGCAGAATTGCAAATTACCGCTATATTGATGAATAAAAATGTTAGGTAATTATTGCCAGCTAGTTTTTTTCATTAACATAGGGTATAATAGGAAAAGTAGAAACATACAAATTTTTTTAAAAACTCGCTGTACGATTTTTTTTATATAAAAAACAAAATGATTGATAATTCGCGATCTATATTAAACAACCAAAAAATATAAATGAAAATTTGTTGAAATATTGACACCTTTTTATAATGCTGTGTATAAATACACAGTTGCCTTATTACGTAGTAATATATTTTAATAAAGATAATGTTTTATTGTAAAATGCCAATTATGTCATTTATTATTGTATTTCTTTCCCATATACTAATATTTTAAATTAATTTTTTCCCTCTCAATACTGTATAACATTGTTCAACGCTGATTCCAAGCAGTGGTTCGGTTTCCGTTAAAACTCATAGCTCGTTAGGCCTTTTAAATGAACAGCATGAGGTGTGTTAACATTTTATTTACTTTTCTAAAAAACTGGCTAATCGATTTGTTTAGAATTATTACGTAAAGCTTTCTTAAATATATATCTTTAAGTTGGTATACCGTGCATTATCCCTGAGAAAAGATATTAGGGTTCAAGTGCAAGGATTATTTTTTTACGGTCATTTTGTATGGTATTAGCACTGTTTTACAAATATTTTTAAAACGTGCTGATCGATTTTTATAATTTGTCCAAAATGGGTTAGGTGAAACTATAGACCTTAATCACGATTAATATACACGTATATGCGGTTTTCGGGGCCATTATCTAAGTTAAGATATTTAAAGAATGGTGGAAAGCTTAATTTTCAACCCCTTGGTTTAACCATATTATAATTTAAAATTCAAAAAGAAATAGATCTAGACAGTATATAATTTAATTTTTTTCAATTCTGCATTTACATTGTTTAGGTTGTGTGCTTAAAAACATAAATAAATGCATTTAAAATTGAGCGATTCCTTTTCCGATAACAAGTTCCACAAATCGACGCTATGTCACCGCCGCTAACTTGACGCACATAATCTTATTGTATAAATTGAATAGAATGAGTCAATACGATTTTACGATTATTTTGGGAATTATCGATTGATTTCTAGGAAAACCATTTTTCCGGTTAATCGCAATCGCCCGTGCGGTTATTTTAATTTCGAAGTTTTTGAGCGACGAATTAAAAAAGTTATAAAAAATGTTTTATTTAGTAAAATGTGGGGAGTATTATATACTACCGCAAAACAAAGTTGTAATAAAAAAAGAAAAATGTTTCGCGAAATTTAAAGGCGCGAAATACGAGGCCTTTATTATAGATAAAGCTTCAAGTGCATCTCGCCTGGAAAAGAAATTCAAAAGCCTAAATGGTAAGTCAAATGTTTAATGCATGTACAAGTGCATATTATATTTTTTAGAGAAATCGTGTGATGATCGTTATGTATATGTATGTGCTATTCTACATATACATATTATGTAAACTTATGTACTTTTGTATGTGTATTTTAAATTGAGTTGAATTGAATTGTATGTTGTTGAATTTCCGTTAAACAGATATGTACAAAGGCAAATTAACACGAAAAGTTAAATTCTCATACACTCATACAAAGGTACATAAAGTCATTTCTTGCACAAAAAGCTAAAAATTTTATAAAAAAAAAATATATTTTTTTTTGTACAGAAGCTGAAATTCCAAAAAGTGCTGTTGTTGGAGAAGATATGGCCACAAACTGGGGCGCCAAAGGTAAGGATAAATATTTAATTCAACTTATATTTGTTTTTTCATACATATGTGTTATAAGTATTATTTTACAACAAATATTTTCTCATTTTTTTCAATAGGCGCTGGTCAAAATAGTCTGGATGCAAGAGCAGATATGCAAACTGATTGCAGCGTACAGGGTGAGTGCAAATTTCATAGTTTGTCATAGAAGGGAACTAGTTTAACTGCTGAAGTCAGCAGAAGGATGTTAATTTGATAACTAAAAAATAAAAATTACAGAATAACTTAATTATTATTTTATTGCATATGTTTTTTATATGTTGTTTTATATACCCAACCTATTTGATCGCATTTAAAAAGGAACATTTTTAGTTGCTTCAACCCTCACAAATAAAAAACATTAGATTTGCATATTTTCATAGATACAAAAGTATTGGCAATTGCTTAAATAATTGTGTTAAAATATGAAAAAATAAAACAAAAAATAAAAATTATTGTTTAGTGATTTTGCCATTTTATTTTCGATTTGTCATTAAATGCATCAGTTTTCATTAAACATTTGGATCAATTTTGTGCCGCTCGTCTATAACTGATTTACTTTTGTCCAATAGCTCGGCAAATTCTTAAAAGGATCTGCCATGCTTGCGTTAATTTATTATATGTATTTAATTTAATATATTTTCGCTGCTCTACGGTGGTTTCACACTTCTTGGCGGTCATTTTTGCAAAATAAACAATAAATTGATCTTTAAACAATTTTTTCTAATAAATTTTCTGAGATTAAAATTACGGTGCCTACAGATGTGCATTTTGACAAAGAAAAATAACACCATATCAAAAATAATATTAAAATGAAAACTATATATATGAAAAAATGCAAATACTTTTGTTCTTATAAAATTACGGGTCTATAGAATGAAAACATTATGAAATTTAGCCATGCCGCCAGCTTTTATAAAAATAATTGGATTTCTTGCACAAATTCGCTAAAAATTTTATAAAAAATATAATTTTTTTTTTTTATTTTTACAGAAGCTGATAATCCAAAAAGTGCTGATGTTGGAGAAGATATGGCCACAAACTGGGGCGCCAAAGGTAAGGATAAATATTTAATTCAACTTATATTTGTTTTTTCATACATATGTGTTATAAGTATTATTTTACAACAAATATTTTCTCATTTTTTTCAATAGGCGCTGGTCAAAATAGTCTGGATGCAAGAGCAGATATGCAAACTGATTGCAGCGTACAGGGTGAGTGCAAATTTCATAGTTTGTCATAGAAGGGAACTAGTTTAACTGCTGAAGTCAGCAGAAGGATGTTAATTTGATAACTAAAAAATAAAAATTACAGAATAACTTAATTATTATTTTATTGCATATGTTTTTTATATGTTGTTTTATATACCCAACCTATTTGATCGCATTTAAAAAGGAACATTTTTAGTTGCTTCAACCCTCACAAATAAAAAACATTAGATTTGCATATTTTCATAGATACAAAAGTATTGGCAATTGCTTAAATAATTGTGTTAAAATATGAAAAAATAAAACAAAAAATAAAAATTATTGTTTAGTGATTTTGCCATTTTATTTTCGATTTGTCATTAAATGCATCAGTTTTCATTAAACATTTGGATCAATTTTGTGCCGCTCGTCTATAACTGATTTACTTTTGTCCAATAGCTCGGCAAATTCTTAAAAGGATCTGCCATGCTTGCGTTAATTTATTATATGTATTTAATTTAATATATTTTCGCTGCTCTACGGTGGTTTCACACTTCTTGGCGGTCATTTTTGCAAAATAAACAATAAATTGATCTTTAAACAATTTTTTCTAATAAATTTTCTGAGATTAAAATTACGGTGCCTACAGATGTGCATTTTGACAAAGAAAAATAACACCATATCAAAAATAATATTAAAATGAAAACTATATATATGAAAAAATGCAAATACTTTTGTTCTTATAAAATTACGGGTCTATAGAATGAAAACATTATGAAATTTAGCCATGCCGACAGCTTTTATAAAAATAATTGGATTTCTTGCACAAATTCGCTAAAAATTTTATAAAAAATATAATTTTTTTTTTTATTTTTACAGAAGCTGATAATCCAAAAAGTGCTGATGTTGGAGAAGATATGGCCACAAACTGGGGCGCCAAAGGTAAGGATAAATATTTAATTCAACTTATATTTGTTTTTTCATACATATGTGTTATAAGTATTATTTTACAACAAATATTTTCTCATTTTTTTCAATAGGCGCTGGTCAAAATAGTCTGGATGCAAGAGCAGATATGCAAACTGATTGCAGCGTACAGGGTGAGTGCAAATTTCATAGTTTGTCATAGAAGGGAACTAGTTTAACTGCTGAAGTCAGCAGAAGGATGTTAATTTGATAACTAAAAAATAAAAATTACAGAATAACTTAATTATTATTTTATTGCATATGTTTTTTATATGTTGTTTTATATACCCAACCTATTTGATCGCATTTAAAAAGGAACATTTTTAGTTGCTTCAACCCTCACAAATAAAAAACATTAGATTTGCATATTTTCATAGATACAAAAGTATTGGCAATTGTTTAAATAATTGTGTTAAAATATGAAAAAATAAAACAAGAAATAAAAATTAATATTTAGTGATTTTGCCAGAAGAAAATGTTGTATGCAGTGGACGGATACTTAGACAATTTTCTCTTAAAATATATTCATGAAAAACTCTACGTCAATCCTCTTAAAGCTTCCAATAAAAAATACTAGGTAGCCCGGAGAGAAACAATCTTTTTTTTTTTGCAAATATATTAAGTATTATTTCCTCATCATCTGAATAGGTGTACGTAATAAATTTCTAACCATACTTTTTTATATATTTTTATTGCACAGTAGACTCAACTTTTTTAAACTCCAATATAACGATGGAGTCAGCTGCTTCAGACATGACATACTTCCCAGATAAATCATCGTCATTTATGGATAGTACATCCGTTTCTTACGAACCAACGGAACCGTTGTATGATGTTAGAAAAATTACTGTCCCAATTGCTAAGAACCAGAAAAAATGTAAACGGCACTTTTGCATATTTTGTAAAACTTTGCAAACAAAATTTGCACGCCACATAGAACTTAAACATAAGGTTGAACCACAAGTTAGAGAGATCAGCAGTTTACCAAAAGGCAGCCAGCAAAGAATAAAATTGCTTGACGCTTTACGAAAAAAAGGCGATTTCATTTATAACACTGATGCAAATTACAATGAAGGGACTTTTATAGTGCCTCGTCAATTGAGGGAAAACTCAAAAAGAGGTGCTTTAGATTTTGTTTGCTGCACTGGATGTAAGGCCTATTTTCCAAAGATAACTATTCGGAATCACATAAAAAATTGTAGCAGTAATATCCATAAAAAAGGCAACCGGGATATACTAAAATCTGGACGAGGCACTACAGGCTATATGCATAGTGCTGCAAATATTATATTGCGTAATAAAATAATGCCTGTCCTTAATGACGATGTTATCAGTAGGACAATCATGTATGATCATCTAATAATATTGTTCGGAAATTCAGAAGCCATGAAACACACGGAAGTACAGCACGATATGATAAGGGCAAATATGCGTTATCTAAGTCGCCTTTTAATCGCGATAAAATCGGAATGCCCCGACGTGATAGAGCTGAAAGATGTCATTTGCCCTAAATATTATGATGCCGTGATTTCTGGAATTCGTTCTGTTGCTGAGTTTAATTACGATAATTTGAGTTTTATGAAGCCCACTGCAGCGACAACACTAACATGCTTGGTCAAAAAATGTGCGAGAATATTAGGAGCACAGAGTATTAAAGATGGCGATGATAGCAGGAAAAAATTAGTGAATGATTTCTTATCTCTGTGGGAAACAGAAATAAATTTAAACATAAATAAAAGAGCTGTTGAGGATCAAACAAAAAAACATAGAGCTGTCAAAGTATTAATACCTACTGTGGAGGACATAAAATTACTGTATGATTTTGTTCATGATTTATCCGCTAAAGCTTTGAATGAGCTAAACAGCAAATTCAACGTTTTGTCATTAACCTCGTTAAAGCAGAGCACTTTGATCAGTTTGCTTATTTTCAATCGGCGCAGAGTTGGCGAACTGGAAAGGCTTACTCTTGAGAGTTACAGAACTGCTCATTCTATTGGGGACATCGACGATAGAGCTAATTCTAATCTGTATAAAGACATGTCTGCCAAAATGAGAAACATTTCTCAAAATTTCACCAGGGTGATTATTCGTGGCAAAAAAAACCGTACAGTTCCAGTTCTTTTTACACCATGGGATCGTTATTGCATAGACAATATTCTGGAATATGGAAAACGCACAATAAATAAACCAACTACATATATCTTTAGTGTGCCAAACCCGCGGCCACTAAGAAAAGAATATATTCGTGCGTGTCCAATACTAGAAAAATTCGCAAATGAATGTGGTGCACGTTGCCCTGAATCCCTTAGAGGCACAAACCTGCGAAAGCAATTGGCCACACATACCTCTTTATCTAATGTTAAGGACATTCAAATTGATTATTTGGCGAGCTTTATGGGTCACCATAAAGACATCCATAAAAATTACTATCGTGTTCCTGCCTCTGTAGCAGAGATGACCCAAGTTTCGCAATTACTTATGTCAGCAATGAACATGGAAGAGGAAAATGCTGAAATTGTAGAAGCTAATCCCGACAGTGAGTTAATTTATTTAGTCCTAGCTGCAATGCTATAGAAGAATACTTCAAAAGAATTTTTGCAAGAATCGAAACTTCGATACAATCGAAGATACTTTCACTATTTAAGAAATTAGTGATGGTTTAAAATAATTAAAATATTTTGTTGGTATGGCTAGTCCGAAGTTCAAAACTATTTAATTTAATATTTTGCTAATTTTATTGCAAGCAATATATTAAGTTAAATTTTTTTCAACTGTTTATTTAAACAAACCCGGACCTCAAGCAAACAAACAAAATATTTAAAAAAATTATATATGCTTTAACGTACTTTTTCTTACAGCTGAAATTAATAATTCAGAAAGCTCAAATGAATCAAATGATGAAGAGCCGCCGGAGTTTGTATGTACGTCAGATGACGCAAATTATTCGCCTCCCAAAAGAATGGTAAAACGTCGAAGCAGTAAGTATTACGGAATAGCCAACAAGTAATCAATTTCAGTATAATACTTAATATAACAATACAAAGAGTCCCACGGTTAAAGCTCATGTCCTTCACTTTTATGGAGCTCAATCTCTAACAGATCAATTACTAACGGCATGACAAATCAAAACTTATTCATTTACTTATATAAATAAACTTTTTTATTGCAGCGTCACCGTTTGGAAAAACGCGCCGTGTACGATGGGGCCCAGGCGAACGCAAGCAACTGGAAAACATATTTGGGAATTTAGAAACATTGGAAAAGTTGCCATCGCTTAAAAAATGTTCCCAAATAATAAATGAGAATCCATGTTTTCGCGGCCGCACTTCAGCTCAACTAAAGACTTTTCTGGACAACCAGAGAAAAGCGGAGGGGAGGAAAAAATCTTTGTAATGTTTTAAAACAATAAAAATAAAATAAAATAATCTTATAACAAAATATATAAAATATGCATGTTTACTTTTCATACAAGTTTATGATGA
This sequence comes from Drosophila novamexicana, assembly GCF_003285875.2. NCBI lineage: Eukaryota > Metazoa > Arthropoda > Insecta > Diptera > Drosophilidae > Drosophila > Drosophila novamexicana. Next base: position 4,292,932 of record NW_020824808.1, on the reverse strand, counting down.
TCAATAATTTCGTTTAATATTGATCCGACAGACAAATGGAGTGACGGGCGTGTCTAAATCGACACTATTTCGTTAATAATAGATATAGATTAAATTTATTTTACACTGCTAAATAAGCAAAACTTCGTTATACCACTTTCATACATTTTTAATGGGTTGGCGGTAAACAAAAAATAAAAATCTCAAATACTTACTCAAATGGGAGTAAGTAAAAGTTTCCGTGTTCTAATTCCATATTAAAATGTTTGTATATTCGGTAATATGCGCTAGAGTTATTTGAGGGACATTGTCCCCAATAAGGACGTCTCATATAGTGTTCCCGAAATAATCGTTACTCATCCAATTCATTCCACCGTTCCCTGTCCCTAAAAATAGCTTTAGCCAATAAGACTTTGGACCAGGTGGCAACTCTAAATTTTTGTCCCCAAAATAAGCTTTCTAATGGATTATGATTATATATAATATTTTGGCAAAGTATTTAAAGTCAGTTTTGAAGACTCGGTCCCAGAAATAATCTTTACATATCGTGTCCCCAAATAAATCTCTCTATGACCAAAGGCACATATTTTTTAACAGAAAGCTCCAAAATGCCCCATTCTCAGAGAGATGATTATTTGGGGGCTTATTAATAGAAAAACATAGCGAAAGTCCCACCTTTTGTCTGTCCCCAAAACAAGCGTATCACATATATATATATATATACATATATATATATATATGGAGCTCCCAATATATATATATATATTTGATGTTGGAAGAAGAGGGTTCAGGGTATCCCCTAGTCGGGAGCTCCCGACTAGAACCTCTTAATTGTTTTTAAATAAAGAACAATTGCAGCTTTGATCTATAAGATAAGTATCTGGGTACACAGCTCATAAATAAAATGAGAGACTCTCTTGGCCACAATTATATTGTGTGGCAACCGGGGCGCAATTTTTCCTACAATTGTGGCGACTACTGAAATCCCAAACGGGAGGGCGTCGCATTGCAGCCGAAATCCAAAGCAAAAGCCAAAGTTGAGGCGATGAAATCCCAGACAGCGCTGCCAACCGACTGTTTGCAGCAATTTTGGATCAATTATATGAAGTTAACTAGCGACTTCAGCAGACAACGTCATAGCCTCAACGCTTCCATTGTTTGGCTGGCGATTGTCCAATGCAACTCACGATTTATTCAATTTTTCTTCTTATGTTTTTTTTCCTCTCGTTACTATTTATTATGACCAAATTCATTGCATTACTCTACAATCGGATGTGTATCGACTCTTTAAAATTTGGCCATCTGCTCTCTAAAAAATGTAAGACTTAAAATTTTGTTGGTTTAAATTAAAAGAGATATATGTGGGTTATTCATCCCGTTTTGCCAGTTCCTCTAAGAATTTACTACTCTGCGCCTTTATCTGTTTACGATTCGGCACATTTGCCATTGACTTGTTCTCCGTAAGTAGATCATCTTCGGGCGTCACGACCTGCTCCTCATCGACTTGCTCGAAAAATTCGAGGCTGGCAAGGAAATCGGCATGATACTCTTCCCTATTGCAAGCTAAAATTGTCGGTTTCATTTCCACCAACTAGCCTTTCATCAAAATGTACACCTCACGCTTCAATACGTGCATCAAAATATCAACTGTGTAATTAAAATTATTTCAAATATATTATATTGCTATATATATATTATATTGTTATATACATATATCATATTATATATTATATATCAACTGTTTTCCTCGTAAATCTCTGGTGCTGCGGCGCGCATATTGAGCATTTCGAATTTGAGAAGTGGCACCTTCAAATTCGAATTCGGATAGTGAGAACGCAATCATTTTGACTGGCGATCTACGTGCACCAGTATTTCAATAAGATTCCAAATACTTACGCCGTAATAGTAAATTTATTTAAGTTTATTTACTAACGAAAAATATAATGCTGGGAATTCTTGCGTAAATAAAATAACCCCTAATCTTAACGCCATGGCTATGGAAAGTATTGCAAAATAAACAAGTGAGAGGTTCTAGTCGGGAGCTCCCGACTAGGGGATACCCTGAACCCTCTTCTTCCAACACCAAATGCAAATACATATACTATTCTAGAAGCTACATGTCAAGATTTCTGACTCTAGCTCTTATTATTTACATAAATTGCTAAAAAAAAACAGGATGTTGATATCGATTTTTATCGATTGCTTGGAAACGGGGCAAGTTATCGATTATCGGAAACAACCTTGATCTGCGTAAGCACTAGGGGGACCTACATCTAAAATTGCCAGTCTCTAGCTCTTATAGGTTCTTATATCCTTGCGTTCATACATACGGACAGACGGACGGATGGACGGACAGATGCTATTGATGCTGATCAAGAATATATATACTTTATGGGGACGGTGATGCTTCCTTCTGACTGTTAAATACATTTACATTTGGCACAAGTATATTGTACCCATTTTTTATTAGTTTAGGGTATAAAAACCTGCTCAATCGATATCGATAAATTTCACCATACGCCCGCTTTAATGGCAGGGAAATTTTTCAACTGTATCGATCCATTTTTGCGAATTCGGATATTTATACGATTTACTGTACATTAATATTTATTGTAAATACAAATACATAATAGATATTCGTACAGTATTATTCGTACAGTATTACAGACGGACATGGCTAGATCGACTCGGCTATTGGTGCTGATCAAGAATATATATACTTTATGGGGTCGGAGATGCTTCCTTTTGCCTGTTACATACATTTGGATTTTGAACAAATACAATATACCCTTATACCCATGTTTAATGGGTTCAGGGTATAAAAACAAATAAAGCTTAACAAGCTTTCGCAAACTCCTTCGGTGGAAAGAGCATTTTAAAGATTTTCTTGGTGAATTTTAAGTTGTGTCCGATTTGCATGAAACTTATTTTCAAAGCTCTACTTAAGAATATAATGATATATATACATATATATATATATGTTATATATGAATATGTTTCAGCTTTTTGGAAAATTCCACTCGCAACAGTGGTAAATTGGCGGATAACGTTTGTATGAAAGTAGTTTGTTAACCGTCCGATTAGTTTCAAAATCCTTTTTAAGTCCTTTTGAGAACAGTGATTTTATAATATACGTGCCACGGGCAAGGCCGGGCTATACCCGTTAGTATACAGTCACGGACAAAAGTATTGGCAATTTAATATTATCTCATTTTATTGTGCGCCGTATTGGGTTTTCTTCATACTTTAATTCGGTCTTTTGAACGAAAAATAATAACCTGTCTTTCGTTGGAGAATAGGACATCGTTCCAGTAAGTTAAAGGCTTCGATTTAAACTTTTTGGCAGATGTCAATCTCTTCGATTAGTTAATACTCGATTAGTTAATACTCGAGTGGTTTGTGTCTTACAATTCTCGCATTGTACCCAGCCTTGTGTAGTATCCTCTGTAAAGTTTTGGAGCGAATTCCTTTAACAATCTCTTCTTTAACCTCTGATACTATTTGGGATGATACGATTTTTGAGTTTTTCTTAATCTTACGCATTATTTTGGCGCAATGATGGCCCATAACCTTTCGTGGGCGGCTGGTGCGTTGAGCATTTTCTACCGTAAGGTCGTCCGAAAATCTACGGATTATGCTCCAAATAGTTCATTGACTTCTGTCCCATAGGTCTCCAAGTTCTTAATAGGATCTGCCGTGTTTGCGTAAAATTAATATAATTTTTCCCGCGCAGATCGAGTTTGTTCCCGATAATCGATAACTTACTCCGTTTCCAAGCAATCGTTAAAATCGATATCGACATCCTGTTTTTTTTAGCAAATTGGGTTAATAATAAGAGCTAGAGCCACCAAACATGATATGTTGCTTCTAGAATATTATAGATATTTCAAGTATCTTTCATTGCATACCTATCGCCACCTCCCCGCTACCACCGCAGAGCTATAAATCAAGTTAATAACCTAATTTATTATTATTTTAACTTTAAGTACTTAATTGTTGGGGTGGCTGCTGAGTAGAGGCATAGCAAGTGGTGCGGTCTGTCGCGAGTTCGAGCACTACTGGGGAAAGTATTATTTTTTTTTTTTGCTGGTGTGGCTGTTGAGTAGAGTCGACAGTAAGTAATGCGGTCAGTTGCAAATTCGAGCAATGCCAAGGAAACTTTTTCTTATTAATTTATTTGGTGTTGGAATAAGAGAGTTCAGGGTATCCCCTAGTCGGGAGCTCCCGACTAGAACCTCTTACTTGTTATTAATTTATTTGGTGTTGGAATAAGAGGGTTCAGGGTATCCCCTAGTCGGGAGCTCCCGAATAGAACCTCTTACTTGTTTTATTTTCAAATAACGGTGCTTACATTTTGGCATAGAAAAGTGTGACCATATCAAAAATAATATTAAAATAACAACTTTATTTTGAAAATTGCCAATACTTTTGTCCCTATAAAATTACGGGTACTTGGAATTAAATAATTATTATAAATCAACCATGCTGCCAATGCTTATAAAAGTAATTGGATTGCTTGCACAAATAGCTAATAATCGCATAAAAAAAAATATAAAATTATTAAATATTGCACGGTATATTGGACAAAATCGAAAATAAATTAGATGACATTAAATTGCCAATACTTTTGTCCGTGACTGTATATCACGTATCTTTCATTTTATAGCAATCACCACCTTCCCGCTACTACTTAATAGCTATAAATCAAGTTATTAAACCAATTTATGCAGCCAATCAATATACGCCCGAATATTTTATACACGAATATTTTATAGTACACTACGATCTACTGCTGAAAATTTCATCAAGATCGGCTAAGAAACACAAAAGAAAACGTGTTTTTTCTGCCCATGTGTTTGCGGCAGCTAGCGCGAATTCCAAGAATTTCTGTATACATGTACACACACACAAGACGTGTCTGCATCTTTAAATTCTATCAAAAACATTGTAATTGCGATTGAATTGTTTTCTGTGCTGCTATTTTAATTCGATTTTTTCTCAATAAGACTCAATTATTGGTGTGAATATTGAGTAGAGGCAGTGGCAAGTGGTGCGATCAGTTGCGAATTCGAACCCTGCCAAGCGAACTTTTTTTAAAAGTATCGATATATTAAAAAGATAAACATTACTTTCTTTAAAAATTCGAATTTTTAAGGCTTTGAGCAATAAATAAAAATATATATTTTAGAAATTTTGTGTTTTAGTATATTTATATGAAATGTCTATGACGTAATATGAAAATAAATAACATTTATAGACACAAAGCCAAACCAAAATCTATTGTTCATCCCGTTTGCAAGCTTCTTCTACAAATTTAGCACTTTGTGCCTTAATCTTTTTGCTATTCGGAATATTGGCCATGGCCCTGTCGGTAATTAAATCATCCTCCATCGCAGCTATATCTTGCTCTTTGTCTTGGGTTGTTCCGATCGGCTCAAAAGTAGCCAGAAGAGCGAGATGATAACTATTTTTACTCTCCTCTAATCTTTCACTCATCTTCGGACGGTAGCCCTTCATCAACTTGTATACCGTACGCTTAAGTAATTGCATAATAACATCAACTGTGTATAGCAGAAAACACAAAATGTTATACGATTCCTTCAAGAGGATAACTAAACTCAACTATTTGTGGGATACAGCTCTGGGGGCACAGCGTACATGTGGTACAGCTCGAATTTGAGAAGTGGCAGCCTTAAATACGAATTTGGATAATCTCTGTTAACTTGATTGGGACTTCGATCTACATGGCGGAGGACTTCCATCAAGTTCCAAAGAAATAGGCTGTGAAACCAAATAAAAATTACAAATCTGATTGAAATACAGTGCCTTTTTTAACAGCTCACCGCAACATCACATACAGATCGGCGCGATTCCTAATATACAAGACATTTTCCTCCTCAAATTCGTTTTCAACTATCAGGATTTTTTTTAATTCTTTAATGCGCTCCAGGCGACTGTCGAGCAGATAAGAAAAATTTAATAGGTTATTAAGGAACAATATGAATAAATAAATTGAAAGGCTTCTTACTTAATTTCCTCCTCGGATAGATTATTTATTAATAAGTTCGAGAGCATACTCGCGCATTGCCTTTTGGCGCGCAGCATTCGCTTACACTGCCAATCATGTTCGATCTTACGACGCAGTTCTACATTTTCCTTAAATTTACCCTTTATGCTGTTGAAAGAATTTAGATACAGTTTAAGTATTACTGACTTAAGACTTACCGCGGATAAATCTCCTTCGCTTGCGAGCATAAGGTCGTTAATTTTAGGTTTTTAATCGTTTTTTCAATGGACAGCAGCTGCATCTTGAGAGTTTGCATGCTCTCGGTCTCACGCAAATATCGCTTGGGGTCTGCTGATATCTCGTTGACCTTGACTGCCGCCGGGTCGGTAACAACAGGATTTTTCATAGAGTTCAATATTTTTATTTTAGCTTGAAGATTTTTTCGCGACTTCGACTCCAATTGGAAAAACTTGTGGTTGAGCTCCCTGAACTTTGCTATCGCTGGCATGCCAAGGTAGAGTATATGCTTTATAAAATTCACCTGATCCTCCATGTCGTCGTCGAGAGAGCGTAAAATTGGCTCATAAAATATTTCATCCTGCAACAGCACCTGCACCATTTTTTTGTATGTGATGTTAATGGTGCGAATGGCTTTCAAACGCATGTTGGAGTTTTCTATTTTCTTCTGAAAAACACGCGATAGGCGCTCCTCCTCCAGCACAAACTCATTCTCATACTTTATCAGATTTTCCACCTTCGATCGGCTTAGCTGTAAAAGTGGAGAGTCTTTATATGTACTTGATTATTAAACTTCTAACTTGTGACCGACTAATAGATTTTTAAATTTCATTTTTAGCCCCGTCAAACGGTCCTCCAGACGATCCCGCTCCTTGCGCAGGACAAAGGTGCGCTGATTAATATTGTCCGCAATCAGGTGAATGGGCATCTTCTGGTAGAGACGCTGCATTTCCTTGTGCTTGATCAAAAAGTTGCGTATCTTATGGGCGTTATTCCCGGACGAGATATTCTTCAGCTTGATGCGCCCGTCAGCACACTGCGTTTTCAAACGCTTACTCTCCACCAAGAGGCGTGAATGATTCGTCTTCGTCTCATGCCGTTTGTATATTAAGAAGCGACCTAAGGAAGCATTTTATGATCAGGACAACAGGATATGTGCGCAAATAGCGCGCAGCACGTACTCAGCAGTTCGGTCATGTTTGTAAATTGCTCATTGATCGAACTCGGAGACCAGTTATCGTCAACAATGAGATGCTGGGCCGCAATGGACATGCCGAAGAGTCCATGGTATTTTAAGGCGCGCGGACGAACCGGCTTCGGCGCTATCGGATCCGTATCATTCGTAGTATCCCGCCGGGAGCGGCTCTTCTCTTGCTTAAAACACGGCATTGTGAATATATTGTACTTTATAATATGTTGGATTGTTATGTTCTATGTATATCTTGAGTGAGTCGTATATTTGTAATGAATATTTCAAGTTTAACTATGCTCCAAGAGTTGATAACTATTCCTGGATTGCTAGATTAATCCAAAAACTACGTCCCCGAACCTCAATATATTGAAACAGAGTTGCCACCCAGTTTAAATACATGACGATCTGCTATTTTATGCACTTATTATACCCTAAACCCATTGAAAATGGGTAGAAAGTATAATATATAATGTACTTGTGCAAATGTATGTAACAAGCAGAAGGAAGCATATCCGACACCATAAAGTATATATATTCTTGATCGGCACCAATAGCCGAGTCGATCTAGCCTTGTCCGTCTGTCTGTCTGTCCGTCCGTCCGTCCGTCCGTCCGTCCGTCCGTTCGTCCGTTCGTCCGTCCATCCGTCCGTCCGTTTGTCCGTATGTATGAACGCAAGGATCTCAGAACCCATAAGAGCTAGAGACTTGAAATTTTAGATGTAGGTGCTCCTAGTTCCCGTGCAGATCGAGTTTGTTTCCGATAATCGATAACTTACTCCGTTTCCAATCAATCGATAAACATCGATATCGATATCCTGTTTTTTGGACACTTTTGGTAAATAATAAGAGCTAGAGTTACCAAAGTTGACTTATAGTTTCTAAAATAGAATATATATATGCATTTGATGTTGGAAGAAAAGGGTTCAGGGTATCCCCTTGTCGGGAGCTCCCGACTAGAACCTCTTACTTCTTTTAAATAATTTTCTGTTGTTTCGTTTCACTTTAGCTAATTATGGAAATTGTTGCATACACTTACATAAATAGATGTATACATATAAATATTCAAACTCATTTTAACTTTTATAGTAATAATATAAATATATATGTATATATATATACGTATATGTATATAGCAATTTCATTTATATATGTATATATGTGTGTGTGTGTGTGTTTTTGATCAACATGATTATAGAATACTTAGCATTTCCTTTTCGTATGTAGCATATTGTAAGCATTTATAATTTCTTAATTTTGTCTTGAATTTCATTTTTATTATAATATTTGCAAATATATATTCATATATATTATATTATGTGTATGTGTGTGTGTGTGATTTTGTAATGCTTGCTGTTCTATGAGGTTATAGAGCTTAATGTGTGTGTTTCTGTGTGTGACCGCGTATTGCGATGGAATGGATTGTAGTGGCGCTTACAAAAATTAGTTAAGACCATTTTTCAAATGTGGCCAAAAGTAGGCAATGTATGTTTTTAATGCATTTGTGAATAACAATTGGTTTGACATTAAGTAGTAGATTTCTTTTAGTTTTAGTAGTTATATTTATGTAATTATTGTAGCTAGAATAACTACAGAACATCTCTGAATATGTTTATTACCACTTTTACTGGCAACAAAAATAAAATAAAAATAAAATATAAATAGAAAATAAAAAGACAAAGGTCTTTGAAAATAAGTTTGAAGCCGATCTGACGGTAAACAATAAAGTTTCATGTTTGATTTGGCGAAAAGTGTGAAACAGGTCTCAAATGAATTTTCGTATAGATCTTTGAAAATAAATTTGAACGCGAAATGCCACCAAATCTTTGGAATACATATATGATAAATCGAGCCCATGTTCAGGTAAGCTTTTCAAACGTAAATTTTATGTTTTATTTGTTTATTTTTACTTTATTATTTTTGACTTAATTCTTTGTGTCATATGCTGAGATAGGGTAAGCCTTTGGAATCTTATTGATATATTATGGCACGTAGATCGCAGTCCTAAAGTCTTTCACACGAACAATTCGTAATTGAAATTACCACTTCTCAAATTTGAGATAATTGCCATGTTTGCCTCTACTCCAGAGCTATTCGACGAAGATTTCAAATTAAGCTAATCGATACAGAAGAATTTATTTTTATACCCCGAACCCATTAAAAATGGGTATAAGCGTATATATATAGTATTTGTGCAAAAGCCAAATGTATGTAACTGGCAGAAGGAAGCATCTCCAACCCCATAAAGTATATATATTCTTGGACCGTCCGTCCGTCCGTCCTCCTAAGAGCTAGAGACTTGAAATTTTGGATGGAGATGCTGGTTACCGCGCAGATCGAGTTTGTTTCCGATAATCGATAACTTTTAAGCTTTTAAAGGGTTTATTTATCCAAGACAATTTTTATGCACTCCTAAGTCCAGATTAGATTGGACCCTGGATGTGCTTTGGCTTTATAGCTGCCTCGTTTTTGGCTTTCTTTTGTGATAAGAAAATCTGAAAAAAAAAACTTGTGAAATACATTTTAAACTTTTCATAGGAGCCCATGGATAAAGTTTCTACCCATTTTTGTACACTTCATTCTTCATATTCGTTATTTTAATTGTTAGGTACACTTCATCACAGCAGTTTCACAAAAATTAAAAAAACAAAAACAAAAAAAAATAATATAATATATATATACAAAAAAATAATACACAATGCCCTGCTTTATGCGAGAGAAGAGCATATCATACGTCTCGCGGCGGGATAAGCAAAATGACAGAGATGCCATGGCACCACGGCCAGTGCATCCACGCGCCCTCAGCTACCATGGATTCCTTGGCGAGGGCTTTGTGCGCCAGCATTTGGTGGTCGACGAGCGTTGGACGCCCAACTCCTTGTCCGAACAGTTTAGTGGCATGTCGGCATTGTTGGGTAAGTGATCGATATATGCAAATCCCCTGGGATTAATTATTACTTAATTGACAGACCGTCATGCGATCTTCAAGCGGCTGGAGACCAAGGCCAATCGCCAGCGCTTCTTTACGGATAGTAAGCGACTTAAGTTGCAATGCCGCCTGGGCCGCACAAAACTGTTAAACATCGTAACCGGCGATAATACGCACAACATTCGCAACCTGTTGATCAAACACAGGGATATGCAGCGTCTGTACCAGAGAATGCCCATACATCTAGTCGTGGATAATATCAATCAGCGCACCTTTGTGCTGCGCAAGGAGCGGGATCGTCTGGAGTGTCGATTGGGTCAACTAAAAAGTCGGTACAGAAAAATGCTGGTAGGTCTTCAGTGAAGTAATAAGAAATGAAATATTTATAAATTTGTTTGCAGATTGATCGTGCATTTTTAGAAAACCGCATCAAGTATCAGAATGAGTTTGTCTTAGAAGAGGAGGTGAAGTCGCAAGGGTTCATCAAGAGAATTGAAAACTCGAATATTCGCTTAAAGGCCATCAAGGTCATTAACTCTGCATACCAGAAAATGGTGCAGGTGCTGTTGCAGGATGAAATATTTTATGAGCCCATTATCCGGTCTCTCGCTGACGACATGGAGGATCAAGCGAATTTCATAAAGCATATACTCTACCTTGGCATGCCAGCGATAGCCAAGTTCAGGGAGCTCAACTTCCAGTATCGACAGTTGGAGATCAAGTCACGTAAAAATCTTTTGGAAAAGCAACAAATGCTCGCCTCATTGGCAAACCACAAGCCAGCTGGTTCCGTGGTACCTATGCGTGCTAAGCCCCAACAAGAGCTCTCTGCAACAGCAGATCCTAAGCGTTATTTACGGGAGACGCGCAACATGTTGTTGCTCAAGAATGTGCTGAAAGTCGTCGAGGAGATCATCAAGGAGGTGAAGTTTGGTACACTCTGCTCGCAGGCCAGGGAGATTTATCCACGGTTAGTCTACCACAATCACGAACGACTGAAGCTTTAACTCCTGTTTGCAGCATGAAAAGCCAGATGGAGAACAATGAGAATATACGACGCATCGCCGAGCGCGAGGTGATGACTCGATATGCGCTGGAGGACCGAATGAAATTGGCCTCTGTGTTGCAAGGCGTTTTGGTCAACAATCTATCTGAGGAGGAAATTAAGTATGCACATAATTATATTCATGCAATAATCATTTGAACTATAATGTCACAGTCGCCTGGAGTACATTAAAGACTTGAGAAAATCTGTGAAGGAGGAGGAGAATATCGAGCTGGAGATAATGGAGTATTTAAAGAATCGCGGCGATGCCTTTATTATGTTCCGGTAAGTCTATCATTTTCTCTTGCAATTGACTATTGCATTTCATTTTATTTTGCCATACAGCTTAAGTCTTTGGAATCTTATTGAAATATTGCGACATGTCGATCGCAGTCCCAAAACATTCCGTGTGGCATATCCTAACTCGTATTTGAAACTGCCTCTTCTCAAATTCGATATGCTAACCATGTACGCTGCGCCGCCAGAGCTTTACGAGGAAGATCGTTAAGTTAAGAAATCCGCTAAAAGCGAGTTTTTTGTAATTTGTACCTTATTTTTTTATTTGCACACAGTTGAGAAAGTTATGCACGTGCTAAAGCGTAAAGTATATAGGGTGATGAAGCTCTTCAACGCGGATATGGAAGCGTCGAGGCAGAACTGTAAAGAAAAGTATCATTCCGCTTATTTGGCCACCGTTAATACTAACGAATTCATGGATGATGACGAGGATCAGACAGCTATTGCTGATGATGATATAATACAGGACCAGAAGATCATGGCCAATGTACCGAATCGCAAGCAGATCAAGATGCTGAGCAGCAGAGTTGTCGAGCAAGCTGTCAGACGTGAAGAACAATAATACTGTACGAATATCTATGTATTTGTATTAACAATAAATATTAATGTACAGTAAATCGTATAAATATCCGAATTCGCAAAAATGGGGATCGATACAGTTAAAAAATTTCCCTGCCATTAAAGCAGGTGAAATTTATCGTAATCGATTGAGCAGGTTTTTATACCCTGAACCCATTGAAAATGGGTAAAAAGGGTATGTTGTATTTGTGCCAAATGTATGTAACAAGCAGAAGGAAGCATATCCGACACCATAAAGTATATATATTCTTGATCGGCACCAATAGCCGAGTCGATCTAGCCTTGTCCGTCTGTCTGTCTGTCCGTCCGTCCTTCCGTCCGTCCTTCCGTCCGTCCTTCCGTCCGTCCTTCCGTCCGTCCTTCCGTCCGTCCTTCCGTCCGTCCTTCCGTCCGTCCTTCCGTCCGTCCTTCCGTCCGTCCTTCCGTCCGTCCTTCCGTCCGTCCTTCCGTCCGTCCTTCCGTCCGTCCTTCCGTCCTTCCGTCCGTCCTTCCGTCCGTCCTTCCGTCCGTCCTTCCGTCCTTCCGTCCGTCCGTCCGTCCGTCCGTCCGTCCGTCCGTCCGTCCGTCCTTCCGTCCGTCCGTTCGCCCGTCCTTCCGTCCGTCCGTTCGCCCGTCCTTCCGTCCGTCCGTTCGTCCGTATGTATGAACGCAAGGATCTTAGAACCTATAAAAGCTAGAGACTTGAAATTTATAAGATGTAGGTGCTCCTAGTTCCCGCGCATAGCGAGTTTGTTTCCGATAATCGATAACTTGCTCCGTTTCCAAGCAATCGATAAAAATCGATATCGATATCCTGTTTTTTGGGCAATTTTGGTAAATAATAAGAGCTAGAGTCACCAAACTTGACATATAGCTTCTAAAAAAGAATATATATATGCATTTGATGTTGGAAGAAGAGGGTTCAGGGAATCCCCTAGTCGGGAGCTCCCGACTTGAACCTCTTACTTGTTTTTATTAATTTATTTGGTGTTGGAATAAGAGGGTTCAGGGTATCCCCTAGTCGGGAGCTCCCGACTAGAACCTCTTACTGGTTTTTTGTTAATAATGGTCGACAAAACGAGTGTCTTCCTCATTTTTTAATAGATTATACATACAATAGATAATGGAATTATGTGCTAAAGGCCTAGTTAGAGAACACAATTTTCTAAATAGCATCACCGACCGATGGAGGTATTTTATTTGCCTGTCCGGCCAGCTGTGCCCCTCTTCACGCTATTAGAGCCTACATCTTAGCAGAAGGGTGTAAATAGGAAAAAAGTGTTCATAAGTAAAATTGAAAATAATCTTAATTTGCTATATTATTTAAGAGAAAACAATAAATAGGAAAAAGAAATTAAGAAGATTTTTAATAAAGTAAAGAAATGTAAGATAGATACATAGATTGTTAAGTCGATAGGACAAAGAGAAAAGTACACTCTGTCGATGCATGGCAGCGATGGCACTGCCAGATTGCTTTTCCGGTCATGTTCCAGGTAACTCTTCATTTTGCAAAGCTGGGTAATAATAAATACCTCTTTATTGTTTGCGCTTTTGGTACTATTAACAAAGCACATATTAATTTTCTCGTTTTAGTCATTTTTATCATACCCGGCCACCCCAGCAGCTACCTTTCCCATTGATAGTTCTGGGTGGATTTTCTTTATGATTTAGTGATGGAATTAGGTACCGAACTGAAGCAGCATATACGTCTTTCTGTAAGACTCAGTATCCGTACATTGGATGAACATCCACAGGCATTCAAAGAAAAGGAGTACTGTTGTGCGGTCATGCTAGACGTGAAAAAAGCCTTTGATAGGGTATGGCACCCGGTCTACTCCGTAAACTTAGGGCAAATATACCAGCATCCCACCCCGAATTTCTTAAATGCTACATCTCCTGCAGACAGTTTTACACAAAGTACGGTGATCTCTTTTATAAGGAAGATCAGAGCCGAAGTCCCACAAGGCTGCGTTGTGGGACCACTATTATACACGGTGTACACAGCCGACATGCCTGTCAGCCCGGATCAGAGCCTCTTGATCGCCACGTACGCGGATGATACCGTTTTTCTTACATCGGCCAACACACCGCAGAACGCGTCCTCCATTATGCAGCGTCAATTGGACTTCCTGGACAGCTGGCTGAAAAGGTAAACCATCGCAATCAACCAGGAAAAGTCCACCTATACCACCTTCACGCTGCGCAAAGGGAACTACCCTCAGTTTTCCTGGATGGGTTCCAGATTTCGATGATCACAACGCCCAATTGTCTAGGCATCATTCTTGACAGACGGCTGACATGACTGAAAACAAGCTGAAAACATATTACTGGCTAATCGGCAGGCAGCCAAAATCGAAGCTTCGCGTCAAGCTTTTAGTTTATAAACCAATTATCAAGCCAACATGGACTTACGGCATCCATTTTTGGAGTACCGCCTGCAACCCGAACATTATTCACCGGTTTCAAAAGAAAACTTTGCGTATAAACCAGGTTATTGCCAAGCTGAGTGATCGCTACATTTTCAAACTCATTTTAAAAGATCTTTGTTCAAATTTATTTGAGGGGTATTTCACACTTTTCGAAAAAGACAAAAGGAATTAATGAATGCGTATTTTAGCGATGTGGAAAATTTCACCCGCAACTGTGATACATTGGTTGTAAACGATTTAAAAAATTTTTTTTTTCCGTCCATCGGTTTAAAGCATATTTTTAATGATCTTTGAGAAAATTTATTTTATACGTGCCACGGGCAAGGCCGGGCGATACCCGCTAGTTATTGTATATATTAATGTGTGTATATGTATTAGGTTATAAGCGCTGTATTAGCCAGTTACTTAATTGCTTGCTGCACTATTATTAAAAAAAAAAATTTAAATCAAATCGATTTTGTATATAATACAAATATATCTATATATAGTTTATTTAAAAAATTGTGGTAATAACACAGGAGCAGCAATACGCTGAACTATGTCTAAATAAAGTTCGGATACAATACACGTTGTAACAGATTTTTATACCCTGAACCCATTAAAAATGGGTATAAGGGTATATTGTATTTATGCAAAATCCAAATGTATGTAACAGGCAGAAGGAAGCATCTCCTACCCCATAAAGTATATATATTCTTGATCAGCATCAATAGCCGAGTCGATCTAGCCATTTCCATGTGACTGTTTAATTTTTAAGATATTGAAAATAAATATGTACCTAAAGTATTTTTTAATAATTAGTATATTAAAATAATTTATTAAAGTAGACAACACTTTTAAATAGACAGCGGGGCGCCGTAGACTAGGAAACTCTCCCTCTCACATGCTAGCTAAATTTTACACGAACTATAACAAAACGACAAACTTAAAAAAAAAAGTGTTTTATGACAATATTTGTACGCTGCTGTTCGAGCTATACCTTACTCAAAGGAAAATCTTATTATGGGTCTATAAAAAACCAAAAAAAAAAAAAAGAATAAAGAAAACTGACATTCTAACGAGCACTATCTACTGGTCAAAGTATGTACTATCTAAATAAAACTAAGAATACCCAATGAAATGTTGATGTTTTCAATAAAGAACAGCTAAAAAAACTTAATTATTTACATTAAAAACACATGAAATTCCAAATAAAAGCTTAGCGTGTTAGATATTATGTTTATTATGATCTTTTTTTTCCATTCTGCGTTCCCTCGATGACGGCATCGAGGATCAGACAAATAAGATTAAACATATCCTTTATCTAGGCATGCCTGTCATTAACAAGTTTAATGAGCTCAATCGTGAGTTTGAACTTTTAGATTTTAGTCGCGGAAAAATCTGCAGGGCAAGCTGAAAATCTTAGCTTCATTGCAAAAGCCTGCTGCTGTTGTGGGTCCACCGAAGGATAAATTGAAACCCGTCACCACCGAAGATGCCCAACGCTATGTGCGAGAAACGCGCAGCATGGCATCGCTGAAGATGCAGTCAAGGTCCATCGAGGAAACCACCAAAAACTTGAAATATGTAACACTTTGCTCGCAAGCAAAGGAGATTTTTCCACGGTTAGTGCACAGAAATTCTTGCAAAATTTAACCAAATTAAAGCAAATTTTCGCGTTTTGCAGCGTGAAAGGTCAAGTGCAGGACAATAAAAGCCTTTGCAGGGAGATCGAAAACGATCTGCAGCCTCATCACATGCTCATCTATAATCTAATCGAAGAGGAAGTCGAGTGTGCACTGTTTGGAATTATTTCATATATCCTAATAAACGTCTTGTATTATTCGACAGTCTACTTGAACGCATTTGAGAATTGAAAATGATTTTAAAAAAGAATGAGGATTTCGAGCAATCTGTTGTAGATATTTACGTAATGTTACGGTAAAGTATATATATTTCTGATCAGCATTAACATCCGATTCGATATCGGGCTGCCCGTCTGTCTCTTTCTATGGAAAATGGTCTCTCTCAATTTCAAAACATCGTCACGAACTTTGTTGTCTTGCAGTCAGTCGGCCGGATCGGCTTGTTATATCTTTAATGAATCGTTGGTCTAAACTTGGCCACTACTATAAAAAGCTCTTTTCAAGAATCATCCCCACCATTTGCATTTACGAGTAAAATCTTGTTAACATCGTATAACTACATAGTATATATTATATTGGCTAAAATTGAATTGTCTCAAAAGCTCTTTGCCTTTCAAGAATTCTTAACCCCACGCAGCAATTGCAATGTTTATATTCTCGTAATATATGATGATATATTTTTGAAATATCTTAGCAATTTAATTGGTATCAAATATGTGTATATATACAATGGTATTTAATCTTCGGCATGCCAAGAATATCCATCCTTTCTACCTTTTTTTCTGTTCGAATCCTTTATTCTTATTTAATGCAGCGTTACCAATTAAGGATCTCAAACGCGAGGTTCGACTGGTGGAGGAGAAATCACGCAAGAATCTTCACGGACAGTTTTAAATCTGAGTATCATTAAAATCGCCGCCAGCCGCTGGGCTACCAGCACCAATCCTAGTGAAGGCCAAACAGATTCTATCAGCGGACCCGAAACGTTATGTGCGGGAAACTTAGAGCTTGACAATGCTCTAAGTGGAGCTGCAGTCGATCGAAAAGCCATTCTAGGAACTAAAGTTGGTAAGGCTCTTCTCACAGGCGAAGGAGATCTATTCGCAGTGTGTATAATGAATGTATAATATACTTGCTCAAGTCTACAGCGTTAAAAGCCAAGTGAAAAACAATGTTAAGCTGCATCGTATGATCGAACATGAAATGCAGAAGCACAAAATGAAATTCGCCACAGTGCTGCAAGGGGCTTTGATTAACAATCTATCCGAGGGAGAGATCAAGTGATCTCTCATAATTCTGATAATCTTTAATTCATATTTCTTTAAATTAACTATATATTCTTATTATATTGCTTGACAGTCGACTTGAGCATATTGCAGAGCTGAAAGCGACGTTAAAAGCTGAACAGGAGACTTTGGAATATATGACAAATCGAGCCCATGCATTCGTTTTGTTCATGTAAGCTTTCCAAATGTAAATCGTAAGCTTTATTTGTTTATTTTTATACTGTGAACCCATTGAAAATGGGTAAAAAGGGTATATTGTATTTGTACAAAACGTAAATGTATGTAACAGGCAGAAGGAAGCATCTCCCACCCCATCAAGTATATATATTCTTGATCAGCATCAACAGCCGAGTCGATCTAGCCATGTCCATCGGTCTGTCTATCCGTCTGTCCGTCCGTATGTATGAACCCAAGGATCTTAGAAACCATAAGAGCTAGAGCCTTTTAGCTGTAGGTCCTCCTAGTCTATGCGCAGATCGAGTTTGTTTCCGATAATCGATAACTTACTCCGTTTTCAAGCAATCGATAAAAATCGATATCGAAATCCTGTTTTTTGAGCAAATTGGGTAAATAATAAGAGCTAGAGCCACCAAAAGTGACATGTTTACTCTAGAATGGTATATATACATCAAGTATCTTTCATTTTATACCTATCGCCACCTCCCCGCTACTACCTCAAAGCTATAAATCATGTTAATAGCCCAACTTCTACTGCCCACCAATTTAACCTACAATTATAATGCAATTTACTTTTTGAGAGTACAAAAATATTCTATAGTACGATAAGATGTACTGTAAAAAATTTCATGAAGATCGGTTAAGAAATAAAAGTTTGCGGCACCAGCGAAAATTCGAAGAATATCTGTATGCATGTACACACACACGAAGACTCAATTATTGGTGTGGCTTTTGAGTAGAGGCGGTGGCAAGTGGTGTTTTCTGTAGCGAGTTCGACACCTACCGGGGAAACTATTTTTATACCCTGAACCCATTAAAAATGGGATAAGGGTATATTGTATTTGTGCCATATCCAAATGTATGTAACAGGCAGAAGGAAGCATCTCCGACTCCATAAAGTATACATATTCATGATCAGCATCAATAGCCGAGTCGATCTAGCCATGTCCGTCTGTCTGTCCGTCCGTCCGTCCGTCCGTCTGTCCGTCCGTCCGTCCGTATGTATGAACGCAAGGATCTCAGAACCTATTAGAGCTAGATACTTGAAATTTTAGATGCAAATGCTCCTAGTTCCCGCAGATCGAGTTTGTTTCCGATAATCGATAACTTACTCAGTTACCAAGCAATCGATAAAAATCGATATCGATATCCTGTTTTTTTGGCAATTTTGGTAAATAATAAGAGCTAGAGTCATCAAACTTGACATATAGCTTCTAAAATAGAATATATATATTCATTTGATGTTGGAAGAAGAGGGTTCAGGGTATCCCCTAGTCGGGAGCTCCCGACTAAAACCTCTTACTTGTTTTAATTTACCTTTGTTACTTCTAAAGCAAAAGAGCTCGTAGTGCGAGCTGAATTTGGTGTTCGAATAAGAGGGTTCAGGGTATCCCCTAGTCGGAAGCTTCCGACTAGAACCTCTTCCTTGTTTAAATTACAATCGAAGAGTAATTAACACTTGCTAAGATCTGTTTTGTAAGATCAGGAGTATTAGATGGATGTAGAGTTGTCTTAAATTTAATATTAAATATTATTTAAATTTTTATTATAGTTATTATATAAATGAACTATAAGTCCGGAAAATGAACTAGCCATTGCAACAATGGTCTTTGTCTAAGGCATACACTGGAATGAGAGCCCGAAATAAGTTTTTGGAGTTTTCAATTTAGGTTAGCAATGAATTTACTTTCTATTTACTACTTACTAATTTGTTTTGCTATTTATTCAGACTGTTAGTTCTTTCTACGGTTAAGTTCATTTAATTTAATTTTTTTTTTTTTTTGAGATAAAAATATATATAAAAGAAAACGAATAAATAAGAACACTTGCAATGCCCTGCTTTATGCGTGAGAAGAGTCTATCACGCCGCCCTCGGCGTGATAAGGCGCCCGAACGAGATGTATTGGCGCCCAAGCCAGTGCATCCTCGCGCCTTGAGATTCCATGGACTCTTTGGTATGTCCTATGTGCGCCAGCATGTGATGGTTGACGATCGATGGACGCCCAACTCATTGACCGAGGAATTCGGGGGCATGTCTCAATTGTTGGGTAAGTCTTCGATGCACATTGTACACATATACCTTAATGTCAAATAATACTTATTGATAGCCCGTCGTGCGGTCTTCAAGCGGCACGAGACAAAGGCCAATCGGCAGCGCTACTTTCTAGAAAGTAAACGGTTGAAATTACAGTGTCGCGATGGACGGTCTAAGCTTCAGAAAATACTTACCGGAGATAATACCCACAAGATTCGCAATTTCTTGACCAACCACAGGGACATGCAGCGTCTGTACCAGAGAATGCCCATACACCTGGTCGTGGATAATATCAATCAGCGTACATTTGTCCTGCGCAAGGAGCGGGATCGTCTGGAGTGTCGATTGGTTCAACTAAAAAGTCGATACCGAGATATGCTAGTAAGTTGCCGACTAGGGTCTAGCTATTGTGATTAATTTCTTTAATGCAGATGAAACGCGCCATGCTGGAAAATCGTATCAAGTATCAAAACGAATATGTGTTGGATGAGGAGATCAAATCGCGTGGTTTCATCAAAAGAATTGAGAATTCGAATGTGCGCTTGAAGGCCATCAAGGCCATCAACTCGACATATATGAAAATGATACAGGTGCTACGTCACGATGCAATCTTTTATGAGCCAATTCTGCGTTCTCTTGATGGGGACATGGAGGATCAGGCGAATTTCATAAAGCACATACTCTATTTGGGTATGCCGGCCATAGCCAAGTTTAAGGAGCTTAACTACGAGTACCGACAGCTGGAGGATAAGTCTCGGAAAAATCTTCAGGCTAAGCTACATATGTTGTCCTCATTTAAAATCGCAAAGCCACTCGGTTCTTTGCTGGCAACGCGTGGCAAGGCCAAAGAGGAGATCCCACCCAGCGCAGATCCCAAGCGCTATTTGAGGGAGACGCGCAGCATGCTCGTGCTCAAGCTAATGCTCAAGTCCGTCGAGAAGACAATTAGGGAGGTGAAGTTTGTGACACTTTGCTCGCAGGCGCGGGAGATTTATCCACGGTAAGCGTTCTGATACGATAAACAACCCAAGTTGAATATTCCAATTGCAGCATGAAGAGCCAAGTGGACAACAATGAGAAGCTCCATCGCATCATCGAGTGCGATATGTTGGCTCATGAGATGCTCGAGACGAAAATGAAATGCGCCAATGTTTTGAAGGGTGTACTGGTGAACAATCTATCCGAGGAGGAGATCAAGTGAGATACTTTTTAAAATCTAATTTGTTACTTAAGTTAAAATCATGCTCAACAGTCGGCTTGAGCGCATTAAGGATTTGCGCAAAATGTTTGCATCCGAAACGGAGTACGAGCAGTCGACTTTAACCTATCTGAAAAATCGCGGCGATGCCTATGTCATGTTGCGGTAAGTAAACACAATATATTACATTTTTAAATTAGAACTGAGCTGCCCGAATTTGAGAGACTAAAATAGCTTAATTAATCACAAATACCCGGCAGAAAATTAAGCTGAAAATATGCTTAATCATTTGAACTCTAACTACAATGTCTATAAGTTCCATGGCTAAGCGAATACTCCGTATTTATCATTTATCCAATATGTCTAATGAGGTGATATCGAAAAAAAATAAATCAATATAATGCTCTTATGGCCTAAGATTTCAAGCGTTGCTTGACATGCCTAAAATATGTTACACAAACACTCTGACCTTCCATAACCATGCTATACTATGCAATTGGCAGTTAAGAATAAGGGATTTTTTTAAATTATGCACCATGTTGCCAGACTAAGCCATTGGCAGCGAAGAATGAGGGATTTTCATCAAGTGTGTAAAATGTAGACTATGTCATAAGCCGTTGAGTATTAGAGATATTTTGAGCCCCGTTAAGATTAAGGGACATTTTTATACCCTGAACCCATTGAAAATGGGTAAAAGGGGTATATTGTATTTGTGCAAAATGCAAATGTATGCAACAGGCATCAATAGCAGAGTCGATCTAGCCATGTGCGTCCGTCCGTCCGTCCGTCCGTCCATCCGTATGTATGAACGCAAGGATCTCAGAACCTATAAGAGCTAGGGACTTTAGATGTAAGTGCTCCTAGTGCCTGCTCAGATCGAGTTTATTTCCGATAATCGATAACTTACTCCGTTTCCAAGCAATCGATAAAAGTCGATATCGATATCCTGTTTTTTGGGCAATTTTGGTAAATAATAAACTTGACATGTAGTTTCTAGAATAGTATATATATTTGCATTTGGTGTTGGAAGAAGAGGGCTCAGGGTGTCCCCTAGTCCGGAGCTCCCGACTAGAACCTCCTACTTTTTTATTTTGCATTAATTCCCAGCATTCGATTTTTCGTTAATAAATTAACTTAAATAAATTTACTATTACAGCGTAAGTATTTGGAATCTTATTGAAATACTACGGCACGTAGATCGCCAGCCAAAATTATTGCGTTCTCACTATCCGAATTCGTATTTGAAGTTGCCACTTCTCAAATTCGAAATGCTCAATATGCGCGCCGCAGCACCAGAGATTTACGAGGAAAACAGTTGAGTACAAATAATATGATATATAACAATATAATATATATATAGCAATATAATACATCTGAAATTATTTTAATTACACAGTTGATATTGTGATGCACGTATTGAAGCGTAAGGTGTACAAATTGATGAAGGGCTACTTGATGGAAATGAAACCGGCAATTTTAGCTCGCAATAGGGAAGAGTATCATGCCGATTTCCTTGCCAGCCTCGAATTGTTCGAGCAAGTCGATGAGGATGAGCAGCAGGTCGTGTCGCCCGGAGATGATCTACTTACGGAGAACAAGACAATGGCAAATGTGCCAAATCGCAAACAGATAAAGGCGCAGAGTAGTAAATTCTTAGAGGAACTGGCAAAACGGGATGAATAACCCACATGTATCTCTTTTAATTTAAACCAACAAAATTTTAAGTCTTAAATATTTAAGAGAGCTGATGGCCAAACTTTTAAGAGTCTACACACATCCGATTGTAGAGTAATGCAATGAATTTGGTCATAATAAATAGTAACATGAGGAAAAAAAAACATTAGAAGAAAAATTGAATAAATCGTGAGTTGCATTGGACAATCGCCAGCCAAACAATGGAAGCGTTGAGGCTATGACGTTGTCTGCTGAAGTCGCTAGTTAACTTCATATAATTGATCCAAAATTGCTGCAAACAGTCGGTTGGCAGCGCTGTCTGGGATTTCATCGCCTCAACTTTGGCTTTTGCTTTGGAATTCGGCTGCAATGCGACGCCCTCCTGTTTGGGTTTTCAGTAGTCGCCACAATTGTGGCCAAGAGAGTCTCTCATTTTATTTATGAGCTGTGTACCCAGATACTTATCTTATAGATCAAAGCTGTGATTGTTCTTCATTTAAAAAATAGTTTTGGATATAATACGATCTGTGGGTTCAACGACATACTTTACAACACTTAGGTGCTAAATATTTAAACAATATTAAGCTCGTTATAGTGTGCATAAGCATTTCAATAGGCCCCCTTAATCATTTCCTCTGACCCCATAAAAAGCCACTTCCTCTAGGGAGAAAAGAAAACCGAAATTTCTATTGTAAATGAAATATTCATAAATATTTAACAACTTTATTTAGACAAAATAATCTAAGTGCCATTCAAGCAGTCACCGTCAACTTAAAATTAAACCAGTAAGAGTATCCGACGGGAAAATACCCTAAACACACAGACGCATGCACAGAGAAGCGCATTAAGTTGCGCTCTTTACGCTGCAGCTGTGCTTTTTTTCCACATTCCTTAGTTTGATACTATCTGACCTATAAAACAGAAATGTATCTGTTGCTAATAATACTGTAGCGAATGAGTTCTGGATTAAATTCAGTCCTTGTGGTACGTTCTTTTTTGAACTATCATGGGATAAATATGACCTGACAGACTCTAAATCAAATTTGTTGTCTCTGCCTCTTATAAGCTCCGAGATACGCTATATAAGCCTATAATTGAAAATAGGTTTTTATCGAGTTCGTGAAGTCAGTCATTTAACAAACTGCATCTGCGGGAATAACTTATAGACTAATTCTATATTTTGATTATTATAGGGCATTCCTGTGATGGGTCAGCAGCCGAATATGCTGGCACAGGCAACCCCTTTGACTGGGGGGCAACCGACGATGATGGGCGCGCCGCACAATAATGCGGCGGGGCCAACGACGGGCATTATGCAACCCACGCAGGCGACGCAGAATGGAGGCAATAAAAATGTTCCACTCGATCCATTTGGGGCGTTATATGGCGCCATCGCAACACGCACTCACACACAGAAACACACACACACACACACGTTAAGCGCTATAACCTCATAGACCAGCAAACATTACAAAATCACACACACACACATACACATAATATAATATATATAAATATATATTTGCAGATATTATAAAAATAATGAAATTCAAGACAAAACTAAGAAATTATAAATGTTTACAATATGCTACATACGAAAAGGAAATGCTAAGAATTCTATAATCATGTTGAGCAAAAACACACACACATATATACATATATAAATGAAATTGCTATATACATATACGTATATATATATACATATATATTTATATTATTACTATAAAAGTTAAAATGAGTTTGAATATTTATATGTATACATCTATTTATGTAAGTGTATGCAACAATTTCCATAATTAGCTAAAGTGAAACAAAACAACAGAAAAAATATTTAAAAAATATTTAAAGTGAAACAAAACAACAGAAAAAATATTTAAAAAAGGTGCAAATATACCTACGTATATGTATGTACATCCTTCAAAATAAGTGTAAGCAAAAACCTGTAGTTGTGTCCTACGCCAATCACTAAACCTAAAGCTGAACAAAAATGAAACACGTTTAATGGAATCTGTTAAATACTGAAAATATTGTACACTGTCAGAAATGATACATAAATATTAAAATCAAGTCTTTTATAGACGCCATAAAGCTATAAACTATGTTATAATTATGCTTAAGTGAGAGCAAATATGATAAATGTGTTAGCGCCTCGTAACATTTTGCAATACTTTAATCCGTCTTCAAACAAAATAACAAAAAAGAAACTTAACTAATTTTCTATTGTTATGTTTAGTATAGACAGAATAGTCTGTTTTATTTTCACACACGATTTTGTTTATTGTTAAAAATTCTTGTTGATTTCAAGGCAGTAAAGAAAATGGAAAAAATTAGAAATAACTCGTATTTTTAAAGCATTCCAAGCTAGTTTTAATTTGGTCCCAGATTCAATTTGTAAATGTTAAGTATTATTTCAATTTGTGAGGAGATGCATTATGATTATTGTATATTTAAAACGAATAGAAATCAACTATACATATATTTATGTATGTGTGTATATGTATTATGTTATAAGGCATGCGTTGTATTAGCCATTTATTTAATTGCTTGCTGCACTATTATTAAAAAAAAAACATTAAATCAAATCCAATATATATAATGCAAATATCTATATATAGTTGATTTATAAATTGTGTAAATAACACAGGGGCAGCAATATGCTGAACTATGATTAAATAAAGTTCGGATACAATACACGTTGTAACAGATTTTTTTTATATAATTTTACTAAGCATTATGGGTCCGTAAAACTGAATCCGAAAATTCTTCTCGTTACAGTTGGTTAGCAAAATCGTAAAGCAGAATTACTTATTGTTAAAACAAGTTTTTTTTATTGGTTTTGATTGTGCCAATAATACAAATGTTCTCACTTAAGCGTTAAAATTTTATATAAAACTTCCTCATAAAAGGTTTCTGCAACATACCAATAAATTATCTTTTATGAGTCTACCAAAAATTGTGTTTATTTTTAAAACTTTTACTTTTCGAAATTGTGATTATTTAATTTTTAAGATATTGAAAATAAATATGTACCTAAAGTATATTTTAATAATTTGCGCTATGCCTACAAGTATACAACACTTTTGAATAAACAGCGGGGCGCCGTAGAGTAGGAAACTCCCCTCCCACACACACATATATACACATCAATGCAATAATATTAGAGGCAACGATCAGGCATGGAATTTTCATGAAAGCTGTAGCTACAAAAATATCCAAATAAATCAATGTAAATCTAGCTTAATTTTACACGAGCTATAACAAAACGACAAACTTAAAAAAAAACGTGTCTTATGACAATATTTCTACGCTGCTGTTCGAGCTATACCTTACTCAAAGGAAAATCCTTCTCTAGGTCTATAAGAAACTGACATTCTTACGAGTACTATCTACATGAACAAAGCATGTTCGGTACCATGAGCAACTTATACATAATACATACCCAGCCAATGTAATGGTATATCAGATAAAATAAACAATAACCCATTTTGCGACACTTTGTTGCTAAACATAACGCATTTTGAAGTACATTTGAAATATGATCGCCCACTCATAAGTGCAACGTCTGCATATTCTGACGAATGCTCAATGTATATGCTTTATGCATATGCATATATACATACATGCTCCAGCTCTGCCGCTGTACTCAGCGACAGAGACTTATATACTTAGGAAACAAACATATAATTGAACGACACATCAGTCGATAAAATATCATCAACGTCTAAAGACTTTAGATAATAAACTGTCAAGCATTTTAAATTATTTAATTGGCGACCGTGACAGTGGTTTGCCGTTTGTGTTAAAACAAAAAATAATAATGAATAAAAATTAAAATGTTGAAATTGTTGTGCGGAAAATACAAAAAAAATTAATATAAATTAATAATAGTGCATAATGAGAGTGCGTCAAAAACAAAGATTGATTAAAATTATGAACAAAAATTGCAATCAACATTGTGCAACATGTCTTATAAGTCGAAAGTGACAAGCAACAGAATCTGATTCAACGACAACAGCAGAGAAAACAATTTCAAATTCAAGCAACTTAACAGATGACACGAACGAGTAAACCAAAGACAGCCTGTGCGATGACCAGCACCGGCACCGCCTGAGCCCATAGGCCCCGGACAGCAGCAGCAGATACCGAGAAGTAAATGAGCAACGTTCGACTGGAAGAGGCTGCTCCCGTTGAGCAAAGGGATGCGTCAGCCTGCAAGAGGCCTTAGAGGTGTACCCCAACGATGGACCACGCCCACTCACAATAGCTGAGTACCGGGCACGACAACAGAGGGAGGAAAAGAAGAAAACCAGCGGAAGAAGGATTAAACTGCTTCAACAAAGAAGACTCCTACAGGATCTTATCAAGACAACGACAACGCCCCAGGGGAGAAATGAAAAAATAAAGAATCTCGAAATCATCGAGAAACAACTTCGTACTGGTGCGAAGCAACGCAATTACGGCTGCAAGCCTGCCAATGCCTAAATTGCCCTTAAATATAAACTCTAATTCAAGCCGATGCGCGAAAGCGCTACTTGAAAAATACTAAAATCTGTTAGGCTTTTTACTAACACATTTGGTTAGACTATTATGGACCGTATGCCCTAACTTACTTTTCCTAACTTACTTTTCCTTTTCCTATATTAGTTGAAAATTCAAATTTACAATAATTGAACAGTTTTCAAAGACAAATTATTAAAATGACAGAAACTAAAAAAAAATTAAAAATATAAAAAAAAAGAAAGGCCATTGATAGATTTTCTTTAATTTATCTCCACTTGCCCTCAGAGTTGGAAAATATAAATTTTGTTGAAAAATAATAAACTTTTCCAATATGGGTTGGTTTGGCAGTGACGACGGTCAAACAAAAGACAATATGGCCAACGTAGTGAATTATGTCAAAATCATAGATCACACTGAAGATATAAAATCTTTGTTGATCTTACGAGTCATTTTAACAATCGTATTAGTTTGTCAATTTCTGTTTACCATTTACGTAAAACACAATAAAATAATTAAAAGACGTTATATGAGCAGAGCCATCAACCTAAACGGAATATAAAAACTCATAATTCTTCACATTAATAAAGTTGAAAACACCAAAAATGATAAAGATCATTTAAGATATACAAATAACGCGTTAACTATTTGACAAAAACATCGGGAATTCATTAGCATATACCAATTCGAAAACGAAAGTCAGAACACTAGCCCATTAATTCAATGCTCACAAATCAAAGGGGAAAAGTAAAAGTAAAAATTATAAATCAAGACCACCCGATACGACTGCATCTTTAAGCATTCCAAAAATATTATGGAATGGAATACATTAGCGAAAACCATTAATGACCTTAAAGACCAATTAAATATGGTTGATAAATAAAGATACACCGATTAAAGTCGAAACACTAAAGTACCATGTTCAGATATTGGTAAAACAATATAATAACATAGTACAGGTTGTAAATGAACTTCAAGATAAGCTCACACAAGAGCATTCCAAACAATGTCTCAACTTTAAATACAAGATTGAAAGCTATCGGCATTAGACAGAACATTGAAATAAATGTTCCAAAAGATCTAACTCTATTGACTGATTTTAATGAAACCCAGCTTAACGACTTAGATGAGTCTAAGCCACTAATAGGCACAGAAATCAACAGCGATACAGAAACGATCGAGGAAACCGACAAAATGAATATGTGAAACAAGTTTCATCATCTATCCCTGAATTTGACGGTAAAAACTGTCACTCGATCGGTTCCTAACAGCTCTACGCATAGTTGAGAGAACAAAAGGCAACCAAGAAGATGAAACTACAATCTCTGCCATAATCACTCAACTAAAGGGTAACTTCAAAGGTGAATCACCTGATGTATTAAAAGCGAAACTGTTTAACACTGAACAAAAAGGTAAAACAGCATCACAATATACTGTTGAAATCGACAACTTGCGAAAGCAACTCGAAGCAGCATATATTGGCGATGGCTTAGACCCTGACAATGCAGAAATATTCTCTACAAAAGAATCGACTTCTGCTATGATTAAAAACTGCGAACATGATAAACTCCGTATTATCTTGGAAGCAGGAAACTTCGTCACTTTCAATGACGTCATGGGTAAATATATCCATTGCAGCACTGAAATGACCGGAAGTGCCAGTACTGTGTTGCCTCACAGAGGCAGAGGTAGAGGTAATAATTACCATTACACCCAAAGAGGTAGACCAAATAGTCGTGATATTTATAACCCAAATAACTAAAATTATAGCACCAACCACAGAGGACCTTATAGAGATAATGCCCGTGGTCATAACCTAGGAAGGAATTATTCCAACCAAGGTAACAACCACAATACCCCTTATGATATTCACAAAGAAATACAAAAGTACACATAGTAAATCTAAACCTCAGTATTTTTATTAAAACAAATAATGAAAAAACAGGCAAAGCATTTACGCTATTGCTAGATACTGGTCCAGGCATATCTCTATTAAAAGAAAATGTTGATATATTTGAAAATAGAAATTCGAACATATCAACCCAAATATATGGAATTGGTAGAATTGGTATTTGTAGAATTATCTACAGGAAAATATGTCATTACACACGAATTTTATATAGTCGGACAAGATTTTCCAATACCTAGCGATGGTATTATTGGTATAGACTTCTTTAAAAAATATAATTGCCAATTAGATTTCACACAAACATGTGATTCTCTAATACTTCGGCCAAATAATTTAAATTATCCAATAAAACTACCAATATTTCACACTTGTGATAATAATGCCAGAATACTTCCAGCTCGTTCTGAAGTAGTTCGTTAAAACAATATTGTTTCGCCAGAAAACAATATTTTCATTCCGAATCAAGAAATTGATATAGGAATATTCATTGGAAATACTATTTCCAATAATCAACAAACATTTTTTCCGAATTTTAAATACAACAAATTCAATAAAAATAGTAAATATTAACGACATTAAAATAGAAAAGCTAAGTGTATATGAAACAGTCCAAGAAATTAGCAAAGATCGCCAGGAAATGGTGATGGAAAAATTACAAAAGAACTTTCCCCAATTATTTAAAAAACAACTAAAAGACCTCTGCACCAAGTATACTGACATATTCGGACTTGAAACCGAATCAATAACAACTAACAAGAATTGAGACTTAAAGATACTGAGCCAGTGTACATAAAAAATTACAGAATTCCTCATACTCATAAAGAAGAAGTGAATAAACAAGTCGAAAAACTCATCTCGGATAAAATTGTAGAACCCTCTGTATCGGAATAGAACAGCCCAATACTTCTCGTTCCAAAAAAGGGATTACCGGGATCCGATACCAAGAGATGGCTATTAGTTATAGACTATTGTCAAATAAATAAAAAACTACTCTGACAAATTTCCGTTACCAAGAATAGATGATATTCTTGATCAATTAGGAAGAGCTAAATATTTTTCATGCTTGGACTTAATGTCCGGTTTCCACCAAATAGGAATAAAAGAACAATCTAGAAATACGTCTTTTTCAACGAGCAATGGCGCTTATCGTTTCACACGATTACCATATGGATTAAAAATTGAGCCAAATTCTTTTCAAAGGATGATGACAATAGCATTTTCGTGATTAGACCCTTCACAAGCATTCTTGTATATGGATGACTTAATCGTCATCGGTTGTTCCGAAAATCACATGATTAAAACTTAACAAACGTTTTTGACTTGTGTAGGAAACACAACCTCAGACTACATCCAAAAAAAAATGCACATTCTTCATGCATAAAGTGACTTTTCTAGGTCACAAATGTACTGATTATGGTATTTTGCCAGAATATTACGATGTCATTGAAAAATACCCAGTCCCTACGAACGCTAATAGCGCTAGAAGATTCGTAGCATTCTGCAACTACTACAGACGATTTATTAAAAACTTCGCCGACTATTCACGGCAAATAACCAGATTATGTAAAAAGAATGTTCCTTTTGAATGGACAATTGAATGCCAAAATGCGTTCGATTACATAAAACAAGCTCTACTAAAATACCCAAATTTTAGCAAAGAATTTTGCATCAAAGCCGATGCCAGTAAATTAGCCTGCGGAGCAATTAAAACTCAAACATATGGAGATAAACATTTGCCCGTAGCATATGCTTCTCGTTCATTTACAAATAGAGTAAGCAATAAAAACACAACCGAACAAGAATTGGCAGCAATACACTGGGCAATAACAAATTTTCGACCATATATATATGGTCAACATTTTTAAAAATCAAAACAGATCATAGACCATTGACATATATGTTTTCAGTGATAAGTCCATATTCAAAATTAACAAGAATGAGACTAGACTTAGAAGAGTATGACTTTACTGTAGAATATCTCAAGAGTAAAGACAATTTCTTTGCTGATGCATTATCACGCATCACAATAAAAGAATGAAACGATAATAATGCTCATAGTGCTTTGCCCGTATCTAAGAAGACCGGGAAAATAGTAAATGCCGAGTTTGGTCAAGATATCTTGATAACTAAAAAAGGTTTTTATTCAAAAACCTGGTTTTCGACCGATCGTTCCAATGGCAGTTATATGATATAGTGGTCCGATGTTGATAGGATTTTGCATATATATAAGGATCATAGTTAATCTAATAAATACCGAGTTTGGTCAAGATATCGTGTGAAACAAAAAATTTGTCTATAAAACAACTTAATTTTCGACCGATCATTCCTATGACAGATATATATAATAAATGCCGAGTTTGGTCAAGATATCTTGAAAAACAAAATGTTTTTTCATACAACAACTTAATTTTCGACCGATCGTTTCTATGGCAGCTATATGATATAGTGGTCCGATCTTAATAGGATTTTGCATGCATATGAGGAACATAGTAAAACTAATAAATGCCGAGTTTGGTCAAGATATCTTGATAAAAAAAATCTTTTTTCATACAAAAACTTAATTTTCGACCGATCGTTCCTATGGCAGCTATATGATATAGTGGTCCGATCCAGCTGGTTTTGACATATTTGCTGCGGGCAACAGAAAGAGGGAGTTCTGCAAAGTTTTATCAAGATAGCTTTAAAACTGAGGGACTAGTTCGCATAGAAACAGACGGACAGACGGACAGACGGACATGGCTATATCGACTCGGCTGTTGATGCTGATCAAGAATATATGTACTTTATGGGGTCGGAGATGTCTCCTTCTATGCGTTACACATTTCACGACAACATTATAATACCCTCTGCAAGGGTATAAAAACATTACTTTCGTCTTTTCATACATTTAGAAAATTAGATAAGTGCATAAAATAGCAGATCGTCATGTATTTAGCTGGGTGGCAACTCTGTTTAAAAATATTGAGGTTAGATGACGTAGGTTTTGGATTAATCTAGTATTCCAGGAATAGTTATCAACTCTTAGAACATAGTTAAACTGGAAATATTCATTACAAATATACGACTCACTCAAGATATACATAGAACATAACACTCCAACATATTTTAAAATACAAGTAGATATATTCACAATGCCGTGTTTTAAGCAAGAGAAGAGCCGCTCCCGGCGGGATACCACATATGATACGGATCCGGTAGCGCCGAAGCCGGTTCGTCCGCGCGCCTTAAAATACCATGGACTCTTCGGCATGTCCATTGCGGCCCAGCATCTCATTGTTGACGATAACTGGTCTCCGAGTTCGATCAATGAGCAATTTACAAACATGACCGAACTGCTGAGTACGTGCTGCACGCTATTTGCGCACATATCCTGTTGTCCTGATCATAAAATGCTTCCTTAGGTCGCTTCTTAATATACAAACGGCATGAGACGAAGGCGAATCATTCGCGCCTCTTGGTGGAGAGTAAGCGTTTGAAAACGCAGTGTGCTGACGGGCGCATCAAGCTGAAGAATATCTCGTCCGGGAATAACGCCCATAAGATACGCAACTTTTTGATCAAGCACAAGGAAATGCAGCGTCTCTACCAGAAGATGCCCATTCACCTGATTGCGGACAATATTAATCAGCGCACCTTTGTCCTGCGCAAGGAGCGGGATCGTCTGGAGGACCGTTTGACAGGGCTAAAAATGAAATTTAAAAATCTATTAGTCGGTCACAAGTTAGAAATTCAATGATCAAGTACATATAAAGACTCTCCACTTTTACAGCTAAGCCGATCGAAGGTGGAAAATCTGATCAAGTATGAGAATGAGTTTGTGCTGGAGGAGGAGCGCCTATCGCGTGTTTTTCAAAAGAAAATAGAAAACTCCAACATGCGTTTGAAAGCTATTCGCACCATTAACATCACATACAAAAAAATGGTGCAGGTGCTGTTGCAGGATGAAATATTTTATGAGCCAATTTTGCGCTCTCTCGACGACGACATGGAAGATCAGGTGAATTTTATAAAGCACATACTCTACCTTGGCATGCCGGCGATCGCCAAGTTTAAGCATCTAAATTGCGAGTTTTTGCAATTGGAGTCGAAGTCGCGAAAAAATTTTCAAGCTAAAATAAAAATATTGAACTCTCTGAAAAAGCCTGTTGTTACCGGCCCGGCGGCAGTCAAGGTCAAAGAGATATCAGCAGACCCCAAGCGATATGTGCGTGCGACCGAGAGCATGCAAACTCTCAAGGTGCAGCTGATGTCCATTGAAAAAACGATTAAAAACCTAAAATTAACGACCTTATGCTCGCAAGCGAAGGAGATTTATCCGCGGTAAGTTTTAAGTCAGTTAAAACTTAAACTGTATCTAAATTCTTTCAACAGCATAAAGGGTAAATTTAAGGAAAATGTAGAACTGCGTCGTAAGATCGAACATGATTGGCAGTGTAAGCGAATGCTGCGCGCCAAAAGGCAATGCGCGAGTATGCTCTCGAACTTATTAATAAATAATCTATCCGAGGAGGAAATTAAGTAAGAAGCCTTTCAATTTATTTATTCATATTGTTCCTTAATAACCTATTAATATTTTCTTATCTGCTCGACAGTCGCCTGGAGCGCATTAAAGAATTAAAAAAAATCCTGATAGTTGAAAACGAATTTGAGGAGGAAAATGTCTTGTATATTAGGAATCGCGCCGATCTGTATGTGATGTTGCGGTGAGCTGTTAAAAAAGGCACTGTATTTCAATCAGATTTGTAATTTTTATTTGTTTTCACAGCCTATTTCTTTGGAACTTGATGGAAGTCCTCCGCCATGTAGATCGAAGTCCCAATCAAGTTAACAGAGATTATCCAAATTCGTATTTAAGGCTGCCACTTCTCAAATTCGAGCTGTACCACATGTACGCTGTGCCCCCAGAGCTGTATCCCACAAATAGTTGAGTTTAGTTATCCTCTTGAAGGAATCGTATAACATTTTGTGTTTTCTGCTATACACAGTTGATGTTATTATGCAATTACTTAAGCGTACGGTATACAAGTTGATGAAGGGCTACCGTCCGAAGATGAGTCAAAGATTAAAGGAGAGTAAAAATAGTTATCATCTCGCTTTTCTGGCTACTTTTGAGCCGCTCGAAACCATCCAAGACGAAGAGCAAGATAAACCTGCAGTGGGAGATGATTTAGTTACCGACAAGGCCTTGGCCAACATTCCGAATAGCAAAAAGATTAAGGCACAGAGTGCCAAAATTGTGGAGGAAGCTTTCAAACGGGATGAACAACAATAGCTTTTGGTTTGGCTTTGTGTCTGTAAATATTATTAAGCCTGAGACACATATTTTACATTCTACACATTACATATATATACACTGCGCTTCATCAGATAAGCGCCCCTTTTACATTCTTAGCAATTGTTCAATATTGTCAAAACCATCTCTAAATTTTTGTCCATTTGACTTATCAATTCTTTTTATAATAAAACAATGGCTTTTCTAACATTCAAGATATTAAATATTCTATTTTTTTAAAATATTTGATCGTCGATTATGGTTTTTATACCCTGAACCCATTAAAAATGGGTATAAGGGTATATTGTATTTGTGCAAAATCCAAATGTATGTAACAGGCTGAAGGAAGCATCTCCGACACCATAAAGTATATATATTCTTGATCTTGATCTTCTCTATAAGAGCTAGAGACTTGAAATTTTAGATGTAGATGCTCCAACAGGAGCTGTATGTAACAGGCTGAAGGAAGCATCTTCGACACCATAAAGTATATATATTCTTGATCTTGATCTTCTCTATAAGAGCTAGAGACTTGAAATTTTAGATGTAGATGCTCCAAGCTCCCGCGCCTAACGAGTTTGTTTCCGATAATCGATAACTTGCTCCGTTTCCAAGCAATCGATAAAAATCGATATCGATATCCTGCTTTTGGGCACTTTTGGTAAATAATAAGAGCTAGAGTCACCAAACTTGGCATATAGCTTCTAAAATAGAATATATATATGCATTTGAAGTTGGGAGAAGATGGTTCAGAACCTCTTGTTTTTTAATTTATTTGGTGTTGGAATAAGAGGGTTCAGGGTATTCCCTAGTCGGGAGCTCCCGACTAGAGCCTCTTACTTGTTCTTATTTAGTCATGTTCCCTTCCGTTCAAAATGTTGGCTGTGGAAAAACTTTCATATTGATGAACTTATTCAAAACACGAAGCTTACATTCAAAGCATACAACTCATTCCAATTGAGACGCACATAACAATACAAACATATATATTAAAAAATATATTAACTACATTTATCTAAAATGCCATGCTTTAAGCGAGAGAGGAATCTATCAGTGGGCCCGCAGCGGGGTAAGCGGGATGGGAAAGACGTCGTGATTAAACCAGTTCGTCCACGGTCCATGAAATTCCATGGACTTCTGGGCATGGGATTTGCGAGCCAACATCTCATTGTTGACAATAACTGGTCGCCCGATTCGCTGAACGAGCAGTTCACATTCATGAATGACTTGCTGAGTAAGTGCTTGTATCATCTGATTCTATGATCCTGAGCCTATGCTGTTCCTTAGCCCGTCGCCGCATATACAATCTGCATGAAAAGGAAGCCAACCGCAGGCGTCTCTGCAGCGAGAGTAAACGATTGAAAGCGCAGTGCATCGATGGCCGCCTTAAGCTGCAGAATATCTCGACCGGGAATAATGCCCATGAGATACGCAACTATTTGATCAAACGCACAGACATGCAGCGTCTCTACCAGAGGATGCCCATAGATCAGATCTTGGAAAATATCAATCAGCGGACTTTTGTCATGCGTAAGGAGCGAGATCGTTTAAGTAATCGGTTGGATCAGCTAAAACGGAAATATAATCAACTTCTGGTAGGTATAAAGCTCCGAGAAGGTAAAACATGGATCAATATACTCGCTTAAACAGATAGATCGCTCCGATATGGAGAATCGGATCATATACGAAAACGAGTTTGTTATAGAGGAGGAGCTCGTGTCGCGTGTGTTGCTTAAAAAAATAGAAAACTCTAGTGTGCGGCTCAGAGCCATTCGCACCATTAATACTACATATAAAAAAATGGTGCAAGTTCTGTCGCAGGATGAAATATTTTATGAGCCCATTCTGCGTTCCCTCGATGACGACATCGAGGATCAGAAAAATATGATTAAACATATCCTTTATCTAGGCATGCCTGCCATTAACAAGTTTAATGAGCTTAATCGTGAGTTTAAACTTTTAGATGAAAAGTCGCGGAAAAATCTGCAGGGCAAGCTGAAAATCTTAGCTTCATTGCAAAAGCCTGCTGCTGTTGTGGGTCCACCGAAGGATAAATTGAAACCCGTCACCACCGAAGATGCCCAACGCTATGTGCGAGAAACGCGCAGCATGGCATCGCTGAAGATGCAGTCAAAGTCCATCGAGGAAACCATCAAAAACTTAAAATATGTAACACTTTGCTCGCAAGCAAAGGAGATTTTTCCACGGTTAGTGCACAGAAATTCTTGCAAAATTTAACCAAATTAAAGAAAATTTTCGCGTTTTGCAGCGTTAAAGGTCAAGTGCAGAACAATAAAAGCCTTTGCAGGGATATCGAAAACGATCTGCAGGCTCATCACATACTCAGGTCTAAAATGAAATACACGACTGTGCTGGACGAGGTGCTAGTAAACAATTTATCCGAAGAGGAAGTAAAGTGTGTACTGTTTGGAATTATTTCATATATCCTATTAAACGTCTTATATTATTCGACAGTCGACTTGAACGCATTCGAGAATTGAAAATGATTTTAAAAAAGGATGAGGATTTCGAGCAATCTGTTGTGGACCATATCAATAATTGCGCGAATATTTACGTAATGTTACGGTAATGTATATATATTTCTGATCAGCATTAACATCCGATTCGATATCGGCCTGCCCGTCTGTCTCTTTCTATGGAAAATGGTCTCTCTCAATTTCATAACATCGTCACGAACTTTTTGTTGCAGACAGTCGGCCGGATCGGCTAGTTATATCTTTAAGGAATGGTGGGTCTAAACTTAGCCTCTAAGCTCTTTCTCCCCACCATTTGCGTTTACGAGTAAAATCTTGTTAACATTGTATCACTACATAATATATATTATATCGGTTAAAATTGGATTGTCCCAAAGTCGTTTGCCTTTCAAGAATTCTTAACCCCACCCAGCAATTGCAATGTTTACATTCTCGTAATATATGATATATTTTTGAATTATCGTAGCAATTAAATTGGTATCATATATGTGTATATATACAATGGTATTTAATCTTCGGCATGCCAAGGATATCCATCCTTTCACATTTTTTCTGTTCTAATCCTTTTTTCTTATTTAATGCAGCGTTAGCATTTGGAACCTTATTGATATTTTGCAAAATGTCGATCATAATCCCAGGAACTTCAATATTAGATATCCCAATTCGTATTTGAAGTTACCATTGCTTAAATTCGAATTGTTTGGTATGCGCGCCTTGCCGCCAGGCTTCTTCGAGCAAGACAGTTAAGTTAAGCTACGCTCCACAAAAAAACCATTACAAATATTAGTTATTTCGAAATACGCAGTTGATAAACTCATGCATGTTCTCAAGCGTAAGGTTTTCAAGCTGGTAAAGGCCTACAAGGTGCAAATGGAATCGGAGACGCGGATCTGCCGGAATAAATATCATCAAGCTTTTTTGGCTACTCGCAAAATGTATTCAAATGTCAATGAAGACGATGAGCACATGGCTGTGGTTGGTCTCGACTATGAGAAAGAGAATGCCACGGTTCCGTCTCGAAAGCAAATTAAAGCTTTCAGTGCCAAAGTTGTGGAATCGGCCAGATTCAATGAATACAGCTAAGATATTTTTTTTAAACAAACGAAAAAAAAAAAAAATATTAGATAAATGGTATTTTTTATACTTTTGAATAAAATATATTTGTTTACTATTATAAGAAACTATACAAGAATCTTATACAAAATTATCTAAGGGAAACATGAAGAATTTTGAGAAACCTTATTGATGTCTTAAATTCGATTTTATGTATTTTTGTGTATTAAAAAATATATAGAAAAAACAAGTAGGAGGTTCTAACATCAAATATATATATATATTCTATTTTAGAAGCTATATGTCAAGTTTGGTGACTCTAGCTCTTATTATTTACCAAAATTGCCCAAAAAACAGGATATCGATATCGATTTTTATCGATTGCTTGGAAACGGAGTAAGTTATCGATTATCGGAAACAAACTCGGTCTGCGCGGGAACTAGGAGCATCTACATCTAAAATTTCATTTTTTCTCTACCGCTTATAGGTTCCGAGATCCTTGCGTTCATACATACGGACAGACGGACATGGCTAGATCGAATCGGCTATTGATGCTGATCAAGAATATATATACTTTATGGGGTCGAAGAAGCTTCCTTCTGCCTGTTACATACATTTGGATTTTGCACAAATATAATATACCCTTATACCCATTTTTAATGGGCTCAGGGTATAAAAGATTTTTAGATTGCTATTGGCGTGAGTGGCTTCTTAGCGCGTCGCGTCACCTACAAGTGGCAAGAGATATAGGCGAATCGTTGGCGCCTCTTGGTAGAAATTAAACGTTTGAAAACGCAGTACAAGATAAATTTAAGAAAAGTTCCTTTGGCAAGGTTCGAACTCGCAACGAACCGCATTACTTGCCGCCGTGTCTACTCAGCAGCCACACCAGCCACAAAAAAAAAGTGCGAGGTTCTAGTCGGAGCTCCCGACTAGGGAATACCCTGAACCCTCTTATTCCAACACCAAATAAATTTAAAAAAAAAATTCCCTTGGCAGGTTTCGAACTCGCAACTGACCGCATTACTTGATATGCCTCTACTCAGCAGCCACACCAACAATTAAGTATTATTGAGAAAAAAAAAACGAATTATAATAGCAGAACAGAAAAAAGTCGCAATTACCATGCTGTTAGAAATGCTGGTGCTGACATAAGGACATCTTGATTTAATGAACTATTATTTTCAGTTGTGCGCAAAGCTTTCGGTGTTCTGTAGCTATCATTTTCGTCGGCCTGATCACCCTGTCTGTTGTCGGTCGTTAAATCTGATCCAATGCTGTACTCCCTTGGTCTCTGATCTGTTGTGTTATAAGCAGGTGGTGAATCTCTAGTTATGCTGATGTTCACTGCTGTGTAGTAAGGTGTATTTTCTGGATTCCTTCCCTCTATGTTTTGTTGTTGTTGTCTTCCCTTCTTTCACCCTGTGACTCGTATCTGATTGATATGTCTTTTATGGTATTTATTCTTGTGTCGAATTTCATAATGAAGGTCACCCAAACGTCTTACGATCTCTCCTCGTATCAACTTATCCATTCTCGGGTTTCCAGAAATGAAGGATGTAGTTATCCTTAACCTCAAATTGGCGCCACGACTGCTTGCATTTTAAAAATTGTTTTGTTAATACCTTTTTCTTGGTGGTTAAGAAAAGTTTCGCTGGAGCTTCACCAGTTGTGCTATGCGGAGCGTTTCTGTATTGCTGTAAGAATTCGTTTACGTTTCTTTTAAGTGTGTTGGGTGTCGTTCCCATTGCCGTTAGCGCACTTTTTACCGTTTGGACATTTCTTTCTGCTTCACCGTTCGTTGCGGGGTCCTGATATCTTGTGGTATTTGACGCCAACAGATGTGAGGTATTGCTTGAATTCGGCCGAAGTGAAATTTGTCCCGCTATCGGACACTACCATAAGGGGGACGCCATACATAGCAAATAAATAATCTAGTAATTCGCTTGTTGTTGTTGCCGTTATTGACATTGTGATCTTAACGTCCAACCACTTTGAGTATGCATCCGTAACA
Organism: Drosophila novamexicana; assembly: GCF_003285875.2. Classification (NCBI taxonomy): domain Eukaryota; kingdom Metazoa; phylum Arthropoda; class Insecta; order Diptera; family Drosophilidae; genus Drosophila; species Drosophila novamexicana. The sequence goes on along the minus strand of NW_020824808.1, from coordinate 4,253,246 downwards.
ATCAAAAGGTTCCGCATAGTCGATTTGAATGCGTTCCCATGGTGACTAAGGGTATTCCCAATAGTGATCTGAGCATTTTGGAGGTCGATTCGCATGTTTTGGCCAGTAGACAAAAGAGAGTGCAATACCCTTCAGTATTACTATACCCAAGTGGGCCCTATGTAGTTCGTCCAGGATGAGTTTTTGAAGGTTAGTCGGGATAACCACACGATGTTCGAAAGTTATGCAGCCCGATGATATCTCATACTTGCACTCTGGTGATTTGTATCCATTTCTTGTAAGACATTGGCCGCTCTCCAAGATTTTGTCCAAATGCTGGTCTTCTTTAGTTTCTCGAGCAACTAGCGAAGCTGTAACTGGAAGCTGCACGTGCTCGATTGTAGATGGTTTCGGTGCTTTTTAGATGTCTTAATATGTTTAGTTGATTTATGTATGCCTACTGCCTCAATCGTGTGTCCCAGATACTCAACCGAAAATGCGGCGAATAACATTTTTCTAATGTTGCTTCTAAGGTTCTTAGCAACTCATCAACATCTTTTGCAAATATTAGAATATCGTCAAGGAAGTTACGTACGTTAGGAATATTTTTCAGTGCGGTCTCCCTTGTTTTCTGCCAAATTGCCGGTATGTTCGCTGCTCCGTACACTACCCGAGTCGGTCGAATGAGTCCGTGTGTTGCCGGATTCAATGTCAGTACGTGTGCGTCATCACTGCGCAAATGTGAATATGCATCAGTCACATCCAAGTGTGCGAACACTGATCCTCTCATTTGGTTGAATATATCCTCTGTCCTCGGAATCGGATGCTCATCAATGATCATCTGAGCATTTACATTCGGTTTGTAGTTGTCAGTGATTCGTATACCTCCCGTTTTCTTCGTTACCACATGTGTTGTGGATGCCCATTCTGAGCAATCAACTCGTTTGTAGAAGCCTGCAGCAATTTTTGCGTCGATCTCTTTGGCATAACAATAACGCAGCGCGAATGGTACATCTCTTGCGCGAGCAAAAATTGGTTTCGCGTCCGGTTTTAGGTGCACCTTAATAGCTGGTCCTTTGACGGTTCCTGCTACAGAGTCAAATATCGCATCAAATTTTGTTAGTATTTGCTCTAGTTGTGTCCTCTTACTCGTAGTCAGTCCCGCCGCTTGTTCTGCTATTGTTTTCACCGCGCTTCCTTTCGTTGAGAACATTTCCAGATCTATGTCGTTGGTGTTGACAGAATTGTTTGTAAGGATCCCAGTAAAATCAATTTCTTTTGCACATGTGGTCAGTTCCATTCGTATTTTTATTCCCCCAATCTTCATTGATATGATTTTTCTACCTACTGACTTGATGGCGTTGGTATTCGATTGTTGAATAATTTGTATTTCTTCCGGGGTGTCTGAATCTGTTGACTCGGAAATCTGTTTCGTATTGGCTTTACATACCTTACTTATATGCCCTATTTTACCACACACGTAGCATTTCTCGTTTTTGAATTTGCAATCTTTGCGCAAGTGTTGCCCTCCACATCCGTAGCATTTGCTTCCTTGCTTCACTCCGCTTAACGGCTTCCTCCTGATTGGCGAGAAGCCCAGTTTGCATGTAGGCTCTGTATCGTATCTTGGTTGTCATTAACCGTGTTTGCTGATCGAAGTATCAATTCCCTGGAATATGCAGCCTCGTATGCGATTTTGCATGCCGAAAAGCATTTGTTCTGTTTGCATTCTGTCTAAAAACGAGTCGTACTTGCAAAATGCTGTTTCAAGCGTAGAACAAACGCTGCTAGTGACTCCTCTGGTTCCTGGCGTAGTTGGCGGAATTTGAAGCTCTCTGCGCAAATGTTTCGTTTGTCATCGAACTGATTAATAAGCACTTCCTTAATCTCGCTGAACTGTAGTCTCTGGTTGCCTTGGACTTATCAGAAACCGTAGCGCTGAATTCAGTTCAGCTCCCATATGCAGATGCATTGCCCATTGGAATTGTTGGAAGTAGTCTTGCACTGTACAGTCTTCTCCGCCCTTGAAGTTTAGCATTGCAAACGGCGGTACTTTTGTAGAGATTGCTGTCCACTTTAATTTTGACCCGCTTGTTGCACTGCTGACTAAATGGCGCTAGTCAGATGACGTCTCGTAGTTGATCGATAATAATGCTAATTTAGACCACTTCTGACACCACTTTTCTGTTATTAATTCATGTTTATTTAAATTAGGTAATTTTCACAAGTCGTGTGTTCAGTTATTTCATCATAAGAGAGAGATGCTAGAAATCGCAATTCAATTGGGCGATAATTTACATGCTAAGAATATATAAATCGATAGTAGCTTAAATTAAAGTCATACATAACAGCAATACAAGTGGGTTATTAACTTGATTTATAGCTCTGCAGTGGTAGCGGGGAGGTGGCGATAGGTATAAAATGAAAGATACTTGACAAATATTTAATATTCTAGAAGCAACATATCATATTTGGTGACTCTAGCTCTTATTATTTGCCCAATTTGCTCAATAAACAGGATGTCGATATCGATTCTAATCGATTACTTGGAAACTGAGTAATTTTTCGATTATCGGAAACAAACTCGATCTGCGCATGGACTAGAAGCACCTACAGCTAAAATTTCAAGTCTCTAGCTCTTATAGTTTCTAAGATCCTTGCGGTCATACAGACGGACTGACGGACGGATGAACAGATGGACAGATGAACAGACGGACAAGGCTAGATCGACTCGGCTGTTGATGCTGATCAAAAATATATATACTTAATGGGGTCGGAGATTGCATTTTTAATGCAATTGAATTTTTCAGAACGTGTTTCCAAGAATTTCTGTGTACATGTACACATACATTCATGCACGTCTCCTTCGGTTTCTTCAGCATTGCAATTTCGATTGTTTTCTGTGCTGCTATTTTAATTCGTTTTTTTCTCATAATGACTTAACGATTGGTGTGGCTGTTGAGTAGAGGCAGTGTGGCAAGTGGTGTGGTCTGTCGCGAGTCCGAGCCCTACCGAGGAAACTTTTTTTTTTGGTTGGCTGGGCGGGGTGTTGAGTAGAGACAGCGACAAGTAGTGAGGTTAGTTGCGAGTTCGAGCCCTGCCAAGGGAACTTTTTCTTTCTTTTAATTTATCTTTATTACTTCAATCGAGCACGTTTTGCGAGCTGCATTTGATGTTGGAATAAGAGGGTTCAGGGCATTCCCTAGTCGGGAGCTCCCGACTAGAACCTCCTGTTTTTGAATAGTTTTACATAAAACTTAATTATAATATTAACTTGAATGCTAGAAAAGCCATTGTGGTTTTATTGTAAGAAAGTTGGTGTCAAATGGACAAAAATTTTGAGATGGTTTTGACAATAATTGCTAAGAATGTAAAGGGGGCGCTAATCTGATGAAGCGCAGTGTATATATGTAATGTGTAAGATGTAATATGAAAATATGTATCTCAAGCTAAATATTTATAGACACAAAGCCAAGCCAAAAGCTATTGTTCATCCCGTTTGAAAGCTTCCTCCACAATTTTGGCACTCTGTGCCTTAATCTTTTTGCTATTCGGAATGTTGGCCATGGCCTTGTCGGTAACTAAATCATCTCCCATTGCAGGTTTATCTTGCTCTTCGTCTTGGATGGTTTCGAGCGGCTCAAAAGTAGCCAGAAAAGCGAGATGATAACTATTTTTACTCTCCTTTAATCTTTCACTCATCTTCGGACGGTAGCCCTTCATCAACTTGTATACCGAACGCTTAAGTAAATGCATAATAACATCAACTGTGTATAGCAGAAAACACAAAATGTTATACGATTCCTTCAAGAGGATAACTAAACTCAACTATTTGTCGGATATAGCTCTGGGGGCACAGCGTACATGTGGTACAGCTCGAATTTGAGAAGTGGCAGCCTTAAATACGAATTTGGATAATCTCTGTTAACTTGATTGGGACTTCGATCTACATGGCGGAGGACTTCCATCAAGTTCCAAAGAAATAGGCTGTGAAAACAAATGAAAATTACAAATCTGATTGAAATACAGTGCCTTTTTTAACAGCTCACCGCAGCATCACATACAGATCGGCGCGATTCCTAATATACGAGACATTTTCCTCCTCAAATTCGTTTTCAACTATCAGGATTTTTTTTAATTCTCTAATGCGCTCCAGGCGACTGTCGAGCAGATAAGAAAAATTTAATAGGTTATTAAGGAACAATATGAATAAATAAATTGAAAGGCTTCTTACTTAATTTCCTCCTCGGATAGATTATTTATTAATAAGTTCGAGAGCATACTCGCGCATTGCCTTTTGGCGCGCAGCATTCGCTTACACTGCCAATCATGTTCGATCTTACGACGCAGTTCTACATTTTCCTTAAATTTACCCTTTATGCTGTTGAAAGAATTTAGATACAGTTTAAGTATTACTGACTTAAGACTTACCGCGGATAAATCTCCTTCGCTTGCGAGCATAAGGTCGTTAATTTTAGGTTTTTAATCGTTTTTTCAATGGACATCAGCTGCACCTTGAGAGTTTGCATGCTCTCGGTCGCACGCACATATCGCTTGGGGTCTGCTGATATCTCTTTGACCTTGACTGCCGCCGGGCCGGTAACAACAGGCTTTTTCAGAGAGTTCAATATTTTTATTTTAGCTTGAAAATTTTTTCGCGACTTCGACTCCAATTGAAAAAACTCGCAATTTAGATGCTTAAACTTGGCGATCGCCGGCATGCCAAGGTAGAGTATGTGCTTTATAAAATTCACCTGATCCTCCATGTCGTCGTCGAGAGAGCGCAAAATTGGCTCATAAAATATTTCATCCTGCAACAGCACCTGCACCATTTTTTTGTATGTGATGTTAATGGTGCGAATAGCTTTCAAACGCATGTTGGAGTTTTCTATTCTCTTCTGAAATACACGCGATAGGCGCTCCTCCTCCAGAACAAACTCATTCTCATACTTGATCATATTTTCCACCTTCGATCGGCTTACCTGTAAGAGAGTGGAGTCTTAATATGTGCTTAATCATTGAACTTCTAACTTGTGACCGACTAATAGGTTTTTATATTTCATTTTTAGCCCCGTCAAACGGTCCTCCAGACGATCCCGCTCCTTGCGCAGGACAAAGGTGCGCTGATTAATATTGTCCACAATCAGGTGAATGGGCATCTTCTGGTAGAGACGCTGCATTTCCTTGTGCTTGATCAAAAAGTTGCGTATCTTATGGGCGTTATTCCCGGACGAGATATTCTTCAGCTTGATGCGCCCATCAGCACACTGCGTTTTCAAACGCTTACTCTCCACCAAGAGGCGCGAATGATTCGTCTTCGTCTCATGCCGTTTGTATATTAAGAAGCGACCTAAGGAAGCATTTTATGATCAGGACAACAGGATATGTGCGCAAATAGCGTGCAGCACGTACTCAGCAGTTCGGTCATGTTTGTAAATTGCTCATTGATCGAACTCGGAGACCAGTTATCGTCAACAATGAGATGCTGGGCCGCAATGGACATGCCGAAGAGTCCATGGTATTTTAAGGCGCGCGGACGAACCGGCTTCGGCGCTACCGGATCCGTATCATATGTGGTATCCCGCCGGGAGCGGCTCTTCTCTTGCTTAAAACACGGCATTGTGAATATATCTACTTGTATTTTAAAATATGTTGGAGTGTTATGTTCTATGTATATCTTGAGTGAGTCGTATATTTGTAATGAATATTTCCAGTTTAACTATGTTTCAAGATAACTATTCCTGGATTGCTAGATTAATCCAAAAACTACGTCACCAAACCTCAATATATTGAAACAGAGTTGCCACCCAGTATAAAAATACATGACGATCTGCTATTTTATGTACTTATTATACCCTGTACCCATTGAAAATGGGTAGAAAGGGTATAATGTACTTGTGCAAATGTAAGTAACAGGCAGAGGGAAGCATATCCGACCCCATAAAGCATATATATTCTTGATCAACATCAACAGCCGAGTCGATCTAGCCATGACCGTCTGTCAGTCCGTCCGTCGACCCGTATGTATGAACGAAAGGATCTTAGAAACTATAAGAGCTAGAGACTGGAAATTTTAGCTGTATGCGCTTCTGCTTCGATTTTATCAACAGCTGTGCAATTGCGATTGTATTGCTTTATATGCTGATATTTTAATTCTTTTTTTTCTTACTAAGCCTCAATTATTGGTGCGGCTGTTGAGTGGATGTGGTGGCAAGTGGTGTTCTCTGTCGCGAGTTCGAGACCTACCGCGAAAACTATTTTGTTTTTTTTTTGTGGCTGTTGAGGAGAGATGGCAAGTAGTGCAGCTAGTTGCGAGTTCGAGCTCTGCCAAAGGAACTTAATTTTTATATCAATTTACCTTTGTTTCTTCTAAAGCAAAAGAGCACGTAGCGCGAGCTGATCGAGCTATCCCCTAGTCGGAAGCTCCCGACTAGAACCTCTTGTCTAATTTTCCAAATGTATGAAAAGACGAAAGTAATTTTTTTATACATTTATTTTGCACTAACATTTCCTTTTGTGGTTTTTCGTTTTCGTTCTTCTTTTTTTTCAACAGAAGTTTTCACACAGTTCGTAAAATGTTACAATAGAAGTTTCTCTTTTCGCTCTGTTGAGTATGTAATATTACTTATATTAATAAAAATGATTCTGCTTTTCGTGAAAATATTTGGTGTACATTCATTCTTTTGCTTTCGCTGGGTAATAATTAACTTATAGAAACGCATTAACAATTCGATTACAAATAAATCTCTGACGTTTCTTTTAATTGTTTACATAATGTGTTCGACAAACTGTATTGCACTTCTCATAATAAACTACAAGTTATGTATGTATGTACGGGAATAGCTAACACGCTAAGCTTTTATTTGGAATTTCATGTGTTTGTAATGTAAATAATTAAGTTATTTCTTTACTTTTCTTTAGGTTTGCAAGCTATTTTTTTGTGTTTATTGAAAACACCAACATTTCTTAGGGAATTCTTAGTTTTATGCTTTGTTCATGTAGATAGTACTCGTAAGAATGTCAGTTTTTTCCTAATATGGTTTCTTATAGACCTAGAGTAAGATTTTCCTTTGAGTAAGGTATAGCTCGAACAGCAGCGTAGAAATATTGTCATAAAACACTTTTTTTTTTAAGTTTGTCGTTTTGTTATAGTTCGTGTAAAATTAAGCTAGATTTACATTGATTTATTTGGATATTTTTGTAGCTACAGCTTTCATGAAAATTCCATGCCTGATTGTTGCCTCTAATATTATTGCATTGATGTGTATATATGTGTGTGTGGGAGGGGAGTTTCCTACTCTACGGCGCCCCGCTGTTTATTCAAAAGTGTTGTATACTTGTAGGCATAGCGCAAATTATTAAAATATACTTTAGGTACATATTTATTTTCAATATCTTAAAAATTAAATAATCACAATTTCGAAAAGTGAAAGTTTTAAAAATAAACACCATTTTTTGGTAGACTCATAAAAGATAATTTATTGGTATGTTGCAGAAACCTTTTATGAGAGCATTTGTATTAAGTGAGAGCATTTGTATTATTGGCACAATCAAAACCAATAAACAAAACTTGTTTTAACAATAAGTAATTCTGCTTTACGATTTTGCCAACCTAATGTAACGAGAAGAATTTTCGGATTCAGTTTTACGGACCCATAATGCTTAGTAAAATTATATAAAAAAAATCTGTTACAACGTGTATTGTATCCGAACTTTATTTAATCATAGTTCAGCATATTGCTGCCCCTGTGTTATTTACACAATTTATAAATCAACTATATATAGATATTTGCATTATATATATTGGATTTGATTTAATGTTTTTTTTTTAATAATAGTGCAGCAAGCAATTAAATAAATGGCTAATACAACGCATGCCTTATAACATAATACATATACACACATACATAAATATATGTATAGTTGATTTCTATTCGTTTTAAATATACAATAATCATAATGCATCTCCTCACAAATTGAAATAATACTTAACATTTACAAATTGAATCTGGGACCAAATTGAAACTAGCTTGGAATGCTTTAAAAATACGAGTTATTTCTATTTTTTTCCATTTTCTATACTGCCTTGAAATCAACAAGAATTTTTAACAATAAACAAAATCGTGTGTGAAAATAAAACAGAATAGACTAAACATAACAATAGAAAATTAGTTAAGTTTCTTTTTTGTTATTTTGTTTGAAGACGGATTAAAGTATTGCAAAATGTTACGAGGCGCTAACACATTTATCATATTTGCTCTCACTTAAGCATAATTATAACATAGTTTATAGCTTTATGGCGTCTATAAAAGACTTGATTTTAATATTTATGTATCATTTCTGACAGTGTACAATATTTTCAGTATTTAACAGATTCCATTAAACGTGTTTCTTCTTTGTTTAGCTTTAGGTTTAGTGATTGGCGTAGGACACAACTACAGGTTTTTGCTTACACTTATTTTGAAGGATGTACATACATATACGTAGGTATATTTGCACCTTTTTTAAATATTTTTTCTGTTGTTTTGTTTCACTTTAGCTAATTATGGAAATTGTTGCATACACTTACATAAATAGATGTATACATATAAATATTCAAACTCATTTCAACTTTTATAGTAATAATATAAATATATATGTATATATATATACGTATATGTATATAGCAATTTCATTTATATATGTATATATGTGTGTGTGTGTGTGTTTTTGCTCAACATGATTATAGAATTCTTAGCATTTCCTTTTCGTATGTAGCATATTGTAAACATTTATAATTTCTTAGTTTTGTCTTGAATTTCATTATTTTTATAATATCTGCAAATATATATTTATATATATTATATTATGTGTATGTGTGTGTGTGTGATTTTGTAATGTTTGCTGGTCTATGAGGTTATAGCGCTTAACGTGTGTGTGTGTGTGTTTCTGTGTGTGAATGCGTGTTGCGATGGCGCCTTATAACGCCCCAAATGGATCGAGTGGAACATTTTTATTGCCTCCATTCTGCGTCGCCTGCGTGGGTTGCATAATGCCCGTCGTTGGCCCCGCCGCATTACTGTGCGGCGCGCCCATCATCGTCGGTTGCCCCCCAGTCAAAGGGGCTGCCTGTGCCAGCATATTCGGCTGCTGACCCATCACCGGAATGCCCTATAATAATCAAAATATATAATTAGTATATTTCAAAATAATACGTTTTGATTTTTTATTTTATTTTCATATCCAAAATTCCAAATCATGCAGGAGTTGGAGGATTACGTGAACGACTTAAAAGAGACGCCAAAGGGCTACATCAGTTCGGGGGGATAGAGAGAGAGAGATAGAGAGAGAGAGTTGTGGGTTAACAAGTAGTTGGCTTTTAGAGATTGGCCGCCGTAAGCTACTTACATACATATATGTATATACACATATATGTGTATGGTTTTTTTAAACTTGGGACAGGCTGCGTTAGTGAGCTCTACATAGGTATACGATTTCAACATTGTAAAAAAATGAAAATAAAACTCAGTGGAAAAACTCGCTACAATATATAATACTTAAAATTCAAAACTTCATTACCTAATAGAACTTAAAAACCGTGAATTTTAAAAAATGGCCAAGAGAGAAAGAGAGAGAGAGGGAGATGCCTACAGAAAGGGCAGGTAGATATATAAGTGGGTACCATAACCGGAAAAATAGAGCACGGAGCAGCCGTTCTTAAAGCTCAGTGCATAGACAGAAGTCAGCGTAATTAGACTCGATAGTGATAGTGAAGTAGTAGGCAAAAATCAAAATTAAAAAAAAAACAATACATATATATATATATATATATATATATATATATATATATATATATATATATATATATATATATATATATATATTATATATTAACACAAACATAATCAAAAATAAAGTACATATATAGTTTTAATAAAATGAAAATAAATAATAGCAACTCATAGAACACATTAAGTACAAACATTTATTTTATATTTGATTATGTTTTTATCAAAGTTTGTTTTGTTTTTGTAGTACGTTGGATTTGTTGTTTTTCTGTTTGATACAATTTTTTTTTTGTTTGTTTGCATCATTCTTATTCTTACCTGCATATAATTTGGCATTACAGGATAACTAGCATGTATATACGGATGATTGATTGTGATTGGCGCAGGACTTACGGTCATGCCATGTGCCTTTATATACATATTTATACATAAATATATATATGTGTAAATGCACATTCAGTGTGTGTGTATATATTGAATATATATATATATAACACAAACATACAGACAGCATTAACACAGGCGCATCGTGAGTTTTTGTCAAATTTTTAGGTGGTGTAATTTTATTATATTATTATTGTCATTTTATTTTTTGTTATTTTTGATATGTTTCAATAATGCGGTACGCGTTGGATAGTTGAAATATATAAAGCAACATAAAATAAAGAAAAGAAAGTGATAGTTTATATATATGTATGAATATATATTTATAATGTTTTATTAATACAAAAAAAAAAAGGAAAAAAAAGAAAACGGGATAAATACAATTATGTTTATGCACGAGTACGAGTATTATACGGAATTTGTGAGTAATTGGCCTGCATGTGTAGGATAGCTGAATCAAGTAGCCGCTTGTTTTATTTTTGCTTTTGTTTAATCAGTACCTACACTGAAGAGGTGTGCCAGAACAGTTAGCCCTAGTGCTAGGTGTAGTTATTGTTGTCGCTGTGTGGTTTGCGATGCAGTGTTTAAATGGGAGACCTTAACCAATGTATCATATATGCATTATAATAGAGAGAGAAAAGAAAGAAGCGTTAAATAAACTTACAACTTGCAACAATTTGGTTTTATTCCTAGTTCGCTTTATACCAATTCAAGCTGATATGTATATATGTATGTATAAAGATAAAAAATGTCCACAACATCTAAATAAATTTGTTTGAGGTTAATCTTAGGCGCAAGTCAGAAAAATGTCCATACAGATCAAGACAATAAATAAATAAACCAAGTAGCTGTAGTTGTTAGGAAAATGCTAGGTGCAATTCGAAAAAAAATCATGTTCAAAAAGATAAATAAATATAAAAAAAAATAAAATAAAATTTTAACAATAATGATAAGAGAACTCGTATTTGTTATGGATTGTGAGCCTAAACTGCTGTTTGACACAATCTTATGAATCTTATATGGCTAAGATATGCTGAATATAACTGTTTGCAATTGTCTCGAGAATTCTATCTTTCTTTTTTACTTTAAGGGCACAAATAGTCTATATATTGTTTTATAGCTCTCCCCAATCTGCAGTTTATGTTATTGTCTTATACAATTGATGTTTTTGTTGTTCTTGTTGTATTTAGTGGAGTTACGTTTGAGTTGAGAGAGAAAGCGAGAGAGAGAGAAAGAGTAGAGAGTTAGCTGTGGTCAAAACTCACCATTGGACGATAGCCAGCACCAGTTGTAGCCGCCATTGGTTGTGGTGTCCAATTAGCACCTGGTTTCGCTGTATTTTTGGGGGAATTCCATTGCACGGGTCTATGAGATATAATGTTGTAAGAGAGTAATGGTATATAGAGAGACGAAATCAATGAAACTGTTTGTTTTTGAATTCGATTTTCTAATTACGTTTCTAAAGGAATTTTCGAATTAATCGAAACCAAATGGACTATGGGGCGGGAGTTGGTTATGTACATAAATGGAACATGAATATATATGGTTATGGATATGATGGTGGTTAGGGTTACGCGCGATTATGGACAATTCCAGATAGAAAATTAACAATTATTCCAAATATTTTCCCTTGTCATGAATTTAGGTCAAAAGAAGTGTCTGCAAAATTCTACGTAAATTAGTCGACATCTCATCTGCCCTTGTAGAAGGTATTTTCATTTTGTCATGAAATGTATCCCGTTTAGAAGGAGACATCTCCCACGTCAGCCGAGTTGATATAGCCACAGCCGTCAGTCCTTCTGACCGTCTGTCTGCGTTTCTATTCGAACTAGTCTTCTTACTTTTAAAGCGACCGCAGCGATTGATTGAAACTTTGCAACATGTAGCAGCTGACAGTATCGGTCGAGAAGTAGGTTCTTGTATGTTCACTATACTCAAGGATATAAACTCTTTAGCGCGTCAAAAATATCCTTATTATCGCGTCTTTTGCTCTATTTGAAATTCTATACATAAATATATATATATAGTATAAATTTAATCAATTTAATATATATAAAGAGGAAAAAAACTGTGCTCATTTATTTGATTACAGTTGACCTTTATCTGCAACTGCCCATATAGAGGATAGGGCTGCAGTTGAGTTTAACCAATGTTGTACACGGGTTATTTGGGTTGTATTATTCAGGTTCTTATTTTTGGGTCTTAAGTTATTCGTCTTTGTAAAAAAAGAATAAACTTCTTGAAGTTTAAGTCTTCAGGCTGCTTTTTATACCCTGAACCCATTAAAAAAAGGGTATAAGGGTATATTGTATTTGTGCAAAATCCAAATGTATGTAACAGGCAGAAGGAAGCATCTCCGACCCCATAAAGTATATATGTATATTCTTGATCAGCACCAATAGCCGAGTCGATCTAGCCATGTCCGTCTGTCTGTCTGTCTGTCTGTCCGTCCGTTCGTCCGTATGTATGAACGCAAGGATCTCAGAACCTATAAGAGCTAGAGACTTGAATTAGAAATATGTATATGTAGGTGCTCCTAGTGCCTGCGCAGATCGAATTTGTTTCCGATAACTTACTCCGTTTATTCTGTTTTTTTCGACAATTTTGGTAAATAATAAGAGCTAGAGTTACCAAACTTCTTAAATAGAATATATATATTCATTTAATGTTGGAAGAAGAGAGTTCAGGGTATCCCCTAGTCTGGAGCTCCTGGAGCTTTGTTTGATGAAAAGTGTTTTGAGATGATATCGTAATGAGTTTCTCAGGCTTTTGTCACACATACAAACACAAACAAACGCACTCACGCACATTATTTGTTGGGTTTCTTGACGATTTTACTCACTTTGCACTTGCCGTTTTATTTATATTTAAATTATCAACTAGTGACATTAGTGAACTGTCCAGATCGCCGGTTATTATCTTGCCAGTGCCAGCTGGTTGTTGTTGTTGCTGTTGCTGCTGCTGCTGTTGTTGTAACAGTGGTTGCTGTGTGTTCTGTTGTTGTTGTTGTTGGAGTGTCAGAGCCGGATTGCTGCTATTGTAGCCCTGATACGCAGCACCTGCGGCGACAACATTTATTTGATTGCTGTTGTTGCTGTTGGCTGTGGCCGGTTTTAGAACATCGCCCAAAGCATCGAAGCCTTTTTTATCGTGTTGACACACACACATATATATATATATATATATATATATATATGATATATTTTGTTGATGTTGTTGTTGTTGTGAGATATAGCCAGTGCACCGTTTGAGGCAGACATTTACACAAAGAGACATACACAGTTGTGGGTTTTTATATGTATAGAGCATATGATAAATGCAAGCCCACAAGAAATTTTAATGAGTTTTTCGATTTGTTTTTCCGTTTTTAAAATTTTGCCCGTTTTTGCAATAGTTTATATATTTATTGTTTGTTTTTTTTATTGCGAACACACATACATATAAATATGTATAAGAAAAATTGAATTTTTAATGGATTTGTGCCACCAACATTAACGTATTGTAAACATGAAACAATGTTTTTTTTTGTTTTTTTATGTTACGTACAAAGAACATAAAAAGGAGAAAAGAGAAAAAATACATTGACAAAATAAATGTTGTGAATACTTCTTTTTTTCTGTATAATGTTAAGTGCTTTAAATGTTTAATTTGAAATTTGTTAATTGTTTTCAATTTCATATAAATGTCATATTACAGGAAGATTTATGCGACAGTAGGAATTGTTAATAAATATGTATATAATTAGTAAAGCAAGTTATAAAGCAGGTAATATAATATACAGGTGCAAATATCAATTGATTATATACTTTAATTAGAAGCAAAAGAGCTAAAAGACTTAGCTTTAAGCCTTGAAATCACATTTTACTAGAATAAAAACATTTACAAAACCCAAACTATCCACAGACTTCTATAATATATTAACACAACTTTAACTCTTATACCAAGACAAAGTACTTCACTTTATTTTTACTATAACAGACCTCGTCAAGATCTAAACAAAGTGCCTAAGTATAATATTGTTTTTTAGTATTTCAGTTTGCATTTCTCTTTTGAATAGTTATATGAAATTGTTACCTTTAAGCTTATTTCTTTTCTTTCCAAATTTTTAAACTTAATTCAACATACATCAGACAACACAATCAAGACACAATCACGCAATTTTTTTTTAACATTTAAATGATATTGATAAATAATATAAATATTGATAGTTATATTAATAATATTTACAAAAGCAAAAAGGAAATAAACTGACAATAAATCAAAATGTACACAAAATAATTGAAGACGAGATTTACATAAATACTTAAGCTTTTAAGGAGATTTCTCTAGTGATATACTCAAGCACTTATGTTAAGTCTTTTACAAATACTTTCCAAGTGCCAATAAAGCTATGATTGAACAAATGAATGCATTCAGAAATATAAAGTAGTTTTGAAGAAATAAAATGAATGCATTCAGAAATAGCATGTTGTTTTGCACAAATGAAATGAATGCATTTAGAAATAATAACTACTTGCAAGTAGTTCACTTTGAAAGTTGTTGCAAATGCAGCTTATATATTTGAAAGTTTTTGAAAATGACATCAGGTTAACTGAATTAACTTCCAAATATAAAGCAAATAATAATATTAGCATGAGTGTACCAAATGCTTCTGTTCATTCCTTAATGAGTTGAAAGTTTCTTCCATTTACAACATTCGTAAATACTCGGTTTGAAATGCATTTGTGCAAGACTCAATAAATGAAGTGAAGACAGACTTTTGTACAGATTATGCGATCTGTAGATGGTTGGTTGGTTGGGTGTCTTGAACTGTATGGGCGTGTGTTTGTGTAAGTGTGTCTCAGCAGAACTAAAAGCACAATCAAATGAGGCCAATATTGACGATTAAAACTTTGTACAAAAACAAAGCACGCAACGTAAAATTGGGTTCTGCGTTCTTTGAGTTACATTTTGCTCTCGAAAGTTCACCTGTGGAGAATTGTGGCATCGTGGAAGTTGATAATAAGACCAGCTCTTGCTGGTGTTGTTGTTGTTGGTATTGTTGCTGCGCATGGAGCTGTTGCTGTTGTTGCATATAAAAAAAGGCGGCTTGTTGTTGTTGCGGCTGCTGTGCCTCCATATAATGACCACTGGGTTGCATATCATCAAAAAAGGGATTTGGCAATACGGCTGACGACGACGACGCGGCTGATGTCATTCAACACAAATATATTTGCAAGGATTTTATTGGGGGTAGCCATAAAAAAAATAAATTAAATTATAATTTTAACTAAATTAAATCGTAGAAACAAAATTACGCACAAAATTCAAAATTTTGGTTGAAAAATGTGTAGAATTGAGTTTCACGCATACAGCAAAAGTATCATGAGTCTGGAAACTTAAAACCAGGTTTACTATATGGGTTTGTTGTCTAGCCTTTTTTGGGTTCTGCTCACATTGTGTACAATATAAAAGACTGTGGACTGTGTTTATTATATAGTTAGTTAGTACAACATGCCAAACAGATTAGCAATTAATATATATGTATATTATAGAAAATTGAAGAAAAATACATTTAAGTTCGTTAAAAAGTTCAAGTTAAGAGCACCGCGCCATATACATATGAATATATAAACGAGACTTTAGCCCATCCCCAAAAATTATAACTTTCTTTTATAAACATTAAGTTGCATTACAATTGTTAATGTGTTAATGAGAAAAATTATCTGGATGTTATTTAATTGTTTTATGTTTTGAATGCTTTTTTTTTGGAACACTTACCTGCTGGTTCCGTATTACCAAAAACAGACGTAAAATTACTATCGGAAACGAATGCATTTGTAGCAGCAGCGGAGGAAACTGTAGAGCCATTGAAACCTATTTTATGGTTTTTTTTAGGGAGTTTGTTGATTGGATTTTCATGTGTGTTTGTGTGTGTGATGTATCGGGTCATGTTGTAGGTTGTTTTGTTTTTTTTTTGTTTTTTTTTCGTTGGTGTGGAGAAAGAATACCAGTGATGAAAATGAAGAGCAACAATACATTAGAGAAGAAATTGAAAAATAAATAAATAAAAACTTACAAAATTATATGAAATACATAATATACAAAATAAAGATAATTAACATTTTATGTTATTTATGATGGGGAAATATATGTGCATCAAAAGATTGTGCTTAAAGACGGCCAGAGAGAAATAGATTGGACGGAGTGCGCGCCTTTTGGATAATATAAATTTCTGGGTCTGAGACAGCTACAAGACACAACATGGGTAATACAGATATACATATAGATATAGACTTATACAATAAAAAACAACACTTAAGCAACTAACTGGAAAGCACGTAACGAACTAATCTCAATTGAAAATATTAATTAATTAAATCAAAAAAAATCATAGCATGCTACCGTTATTATGCATCCATAAATTACTGGCATTTAGTGCAGCACCTGTTGCTCCGGCGGCAGCTGCCGCATTGCCGCCACTATTGCCACTGGCCTCAAACATGTCAGCGAACGGATTGCCCAACTGCAGCAAATCATCGGATGCCTTTGTGGCATGCGCCTGTGGCGCACCTGCTGCAGCAGCAGCGGGCTGTGCCGACGCGGCACCAAACAGATCAACTATCGGCTGACCAGCCTGTGAGGCTGGCGGTGACGATAGGAATGGATTTGTTAGTGCAGCGCTAGCGCCAGCAGCACCGCTACTGGTAGGCGACGATACCTTGGACTGATGTTGGGCATGTGAGTGGGAAAATGGGGAAGAATACAACAAAATAGATTGTTTAGATCGCGATCAATTAAAATCAATAAAATGCACTTGGCATTCGCACTCACCTTGTACTGATTCATGGCCGCCTCCTCTTCGGCGAGCACCTGTGCCTTTAGCTGCTCATCAATGCCGTTGCTGGTATCAAATTTACTGGATGCGGCTGCAGTTCCAAATGCCGAACTAGTTGAAGAGAGTGCAGAGACAGCGGATTTAACATTCGTGCGTTGATAGCTGCGCCAACAAATCAAATGCAACCAAAAGCACGTGACAAAAACATATGCAAAATCATAGAGAGAATAAAGGAGTAAAAGAAAAAATAAATTAATTAAAACAGAAGCAGTAAAAATATATTCGGAATGCCAAAGATTGAAAACTCTTGCAAACCGACTCGAACTAAATCGTATCTGTATAGGCTATACAAATCAAATTCAAATAATCTCTCCTACTACATTACGCAACAAACTAACAAATGCCTCTGCGAGAGTATACAAAATGAAAAGCTAAACTAAACAGTTAATAAAGTAAGCGAAATATGATGTATTATAAAAAAATAAATAGCTAAAAACTGCAACACACCTAGATGATTGTGTGGGCGTATTGGCTGCGGAGACCTTGCGTCCCTCTAACGTAGCCAAATGCTGCTCCAAAGCATCCAGCAAAGAGCTGGGCGCCTTTGTCAAGTCGGGTATATCGCCCTTGTCAATGCCTACGTTCTGCAATTAAATTAATTGTTTATTTTCAATATATTTATGATGATTCTTTGCTATATATATATACCTCAGCAACCTTCAGGAATTCCCCGACACGATCCATGCGCACCAAAAACTTTTTATATAAATCTAGAGCATCGCGTGCATGTTTCTTGTTCATATCGAAGTATTTCTCCAGTAAATTTATAATGCCATCATTATAGCAAGCAAACAGACGAATCAAGTCACGAAACAGCAGCATGAAGCTCATATTGATGACACCTGTTGAAGGTGGATTAAGAAATTAGGGATTTATGTCAAGATATAGTAAATTATACATACCATTAGTCAAATCATTGGACTGGCAATCAAACTCCAGAAGTCCATCCAATTGTGCCTGCAAAACGGGCAAAGTCTTCAAGAGTTTCTCCGCGTTCATATTACGCAACGAGCCCTCCTCTTTACTAAAGACCACAATATATACAAATCCATCAATTAATGGTAATCGTTATATAAATATAGCTTTCCAACTTACCCGCGCTTCACTTTGCAAAAATCGAAAGCCATGGCGCGATAGGAGAGCGATTTCTCATTCAAATACTTGGCATAGCGTCTTATAAATGGCGACATATCATAACCTATTGTACATTATAATTATAGGGTATTATTAGGCAAATAATCAGGAATTAAATCAGACACATTTAATATACGCCAGTCGGACAGTCAATTTCGAGGGCCAAATATAGACTAGGGATATGTTGGTTAAGTTAAATTAGTTAGTCAAATTTTCTTTTTGTATTTGTAGGAAATGGTTTTTGGTTTTAGTTTACAGCCATGGCCACAAAAGTTAGTGTACAATATGTATTTGTTGTTGTTGTTGGTAACCCAATAACCGTTAGGAAAATTCTGTTTTTGAAACAAATACTCACCCATTCTGCCACCCGGAATGCCCATGCCACCATCTGCAGTATAGGTTCATAATTCGCATTTGCATATATTATTTATAATTTTTTGTTTATATATGTATTAGGAATGAATTTCAAAAGTTATTAATAATTAGATTTATTTTATGTGTTTGTTTGTGTGTGTTTGTGTTTGTGTTTGTGTAAGTGCAAGCAGCGCAATTCAGTTTACATTTGAGGTACAAAATATTATTGAAATGTTATCATTAGAACGAATACACAAATGAATAAGCCAAACGCAATTCGCAGCATTCACATGTGATGATTCGAATAAAATGAGTGAAAATAGAAAGAGAAGAGAAGAAAAGATGGTATGCCATGTAATATTCAATTTTAAATATAGTTAAGTAGTTAATTATTGTTTTGTTTGTTGATAGCGTGAGTAAATGTTAGAAAGCATCAAATCACGGATCATTATTTTTGTGTCCCTTAAAGGCTCTTCTTTTATGTTTTGTTTTTTGTTTGTGAAATTCAATCGGTTATACCTTGCACAGTTCCTTTGTCCAGAAAGGAGCTGAGATTGAACGTTGAATTGCTTGATGCGAGATATTGCATAAAACGCTGCAAAAAGAGAGCAAAACAAGTTTATGCTGATTAACAACAAAGTTTAAATTATAACAAGTTAAAATTAAAAATATATAAATATTAGGGTTTTATTAATTGTTTAAGGAAAACATTTATATTCAAGATGCTTTGTTTTTACCGTTTACAATATAGAATAATTTATAAATAAAATACAATTTTGACAAAGTTATGAGATCAATGTAGAATTTATTTATGTTGCGCGTTTTGCACTTATTTTGACTCCCACATTGGATGAAATTTAAATTTCGAAAGTTATAAATAGAAAACAATTTTAACATTTTATTAGGAATGAAATATACATTTTAAACACATAATTTTGAGATGTTGAATCTGCATCTAGAGCTCAAATCATAAAAAAAAATACCATTAAGCACGAACACCAATTAAGATTTAACAGAGTTATCTCAGTTTAAAGTTAAGAGAGTATTTTATATAAATATGGAAACATTACGTTCCTTTTTGAAATGTTATGGGAATCATATTGAGTATACAAAGTACACAAGTCGCTAAGCGCCAACTGAAATCGTGTACTCGAGAATAGCTGCTGGTAGGGGTCCCAATTTAAGACCAAGCCGCAAGCGGAAACAAAGAAAGCTTTGCAATTTCGTCGCCAAAAAAATGTGTAGAAGAGGAAACCAGGCAACACTCAAACAAAAAAAAAAAAGATAACATAAAGAACTTAGCAGCACGCAAGTTCAAAAAATAAGCAAATCTACCAAAAAAAAAAAACCGAATAAAATATAAATGAAATAGAATAAAATAAAAAAAAATACAAAGCGACAACGAACGTGACCTTTTTATAGTATAAACGCAACGCCCCACAATTACGGCTGGCGCAAACGAAAAGTGAA
Organism: Drosophila novamexicana; assembly: GCF_003285875.2. Lineage (NCBI taxonomy): Eukaryota > Metazoa > Arthropoda > Insecta > Diptera > Drosophilidae > Drosophila > Drosophila novamexicana. Next base: position 4,233,281 of record NW_020824808.1, on the reverse strand, counting down.
ATGAATAAAAGTAAAAGTTTTAAGCGCAAGACACCCCATTCCCCCCCCCCCCCCCGCCACCCACCCCCTATCTATATGCTTAGAAAGAGAGAGAGAGAGAGAGAGACATTTAAGGTGCTATTTTGTTCTAGGGGGTATACAAACCTCATTGCCGTATGCCATCAAATGATGTGTAGTTATCAGCGATTTATAGACGACCACCCAGTTGGCGTTCTGTGAACGTTCGATAAGTAAATTGGCCAAGTGGGGTATCGAGACATTCGGTTCGTTTGTGCAGTGCACCAGATCTGCAAGAGGAGCAAAAGAAAATATGTGTATATAAATAAGTAAAAAATTATTCAATGCAATAATAAGTACAGTGGAAGCTCTGCTTGCAAACAGCTCACTTGGTCGTTTATCTACTTTAAGTGAAACATTTTCATAAAATATAGTTTTTGGTACTCTTTTTTAATCATTTCTGATCTTGTGCCGGAGGACGCGCGTACTCCGAAAGCTTCCGAATTCCGCAGGTGCTATCGACATCAACTTTTAAATTTCAAATGTTAACCTGGCTTAAACACATTTATTTATGCAATTCCTGTTTTTCCTGATCTTTAATTTTATTTTTTCAAATCTCTCTGCGAACATGTTGCTTGTCGTTTGTGGGCGTCCGTTAAAGAGAACTTTCACTGTATTTTAATTCATATGGTGTTATCATCTTGTAGCCGACTTATACGGCCTATTGTTCATTGTTGTTCTTGTCGTTCTTATGTTCTGCACATATGACTTTAAATGTCGCCCCAAGAGACTCGCAGTGCATTTAAATTGTGATAAGCTTTTATGTCTGGGGTGACATATTGAAATGAAATGCATAAGCTAAATACAATATATGGCAATATACTATATATAATGGATATTATATAAGTATCATTATTTTGTTTCCGACCGCTTGTTATCGACATTTAAAGAGGGGCGTTTGCTTACATATGGCCCAAGCAGCTGATTTGAGACCGACTCGCAATGCACTCGCTGATTGTTTACACACACACATATATATATATATATATATATATATATATATATATATACACATACACACACACCGCACACACAGAAACAATATGAATCATTTTATTCAATTCAATAATTTATATTCGTGCGCATGTGTGTGCATTAATTGAAATATATTAAACCATATGGTAATATCAATATTTACTCGTTTATTTAACGCTTGAAGACAAGTTGCGATTGATTTTCCAAAGCAATTATTACAATTTACTCTTTTATTTATTATATTTACTCTATAATAGATTATTACAAAGTTTCATTAGCCTACCTAATAAATAGTTATGTATACAATAAGCTAAATTCTAAGTAAAAGTAAAGGATATATTCGAGTGTGTGTAAATACTTTTTAGGAGCTTGAGATGCTTGGGCACAGGGTATACAAATTTAAAACTTACTGACCCAAATCCAATTGATTGGCTTTAAGAACCAGAGCATGTTCATTTAAACTTGTTGTGCATGGAAAATATTTTGTTTAAAATTTAAGCCTACTTTCCTCAAATATTTTCTGCTCACTTATTTTATATACCAAAATTCCATAACATACTGCTGCTGCATTACTGCTAAATGGAATATTATTCGCCATTCAATTTACATTAATAGTAACTCCACAGGAAACCGTGCTAGGCATTTTTTCAGAACCTAATTACCTGCGAAACCCTTGTTTCATCTTCTCCGTTTCTACGAATTTCCAACTGGATTCATTCAGTTCTATATTTAGTTATTGGCAAATGAAAACGGTTGAAAAGGTAAAGAAGAGAAATAAATCGTATTTTTTTACATTCTACCTGATATGGCAAAATGTAATCTGAGAACAGGTTTTGTTTTTTTTTTTTAATGTTTCTTTCTCAATTTCTAAATTGTAGCTTATTTCCGTTTTTAATGACCAACTTTTGATTGACCTTAGTTTTAATTCAAACTTCGGACTTGTGTAGAGAATAGTTTATTTTATAATAAGAAAAGTATGCTGATCAGTGATCAGGATCAGCGATCATAGAGTTAGATCTGGAAAAAAATAAAATCTAATCGTAGAACAACTTTGTACTATAGTATTTAAAGAATAAAACTAAATATTATTTTAATTTTTGCATGAACATAAATACCAACCCAACCCAAAACAATATTTAAACCATCAAAAAAGGTAAATCCTTAAGAACAAGAAGCTTCCCATACAATTATGCTAGTGATCTACATACTTCGCTTAAAGGGCAACAATTCTCGTTGGGTCAACGTGGCCACTCTTTTGTTTGGAACTGAAGCATGACGCGGGCACACTTGACGCATATGTAATGACCGCAAGCCTTAACTTGAGTTATTTTTATTCTCTTAATTGCAACAACAAACTCACACATACATACACACATTTATAAGCGCATACAAGTAAATCTATGCTCAATATGGGACCGATTCAAGTAAATCCCATGCAAACACATATGCATGAAAATGAATGCATGTGTGTATATGGTGGTTTATGTACGGTACAAGTTATTAACAAAAATTTCTCATGAGTCATTTCGCGCATAAGTTGCAAACGTGCCAAAGCGGCAAACTTAAATAAGAAACAGGTCAAAGCAAACACTGACAACGGCAGCAACAGCAAAAATGCCAAAATCCAATAAGAAGACACACAAAAGATCACGTTGCTTAGCCAATCAGAAATTCAATATAAAACATAGACGAGCCTAATTTTTGTTGTAGCCTTTATTGTTGTTGTTGTACACAACTTGTGCATAAATTTAAAAGGCAATGACACCGTTGAAACGGCACATAGCTTAACAACAACAAAAAATATATCAAATGCTGTTACACACACACACACACACACACACACACGCAGGCATACTGTCATTGTAAATCTTACACACGTGCAGCCGTGAGAAAGTGACGTAACATTAGAAAGAGAGGCCTACAGCACTGAGAGCGAATGACGAAGCAGCCAAAAGGAAAGACCGCAAACAGCAGCTGAGGCGAGGCAGCAGGTGCATTGCAAAAACTATATATATATATATCGAGTGGGCGTAAATGAGGAGAGCGGAGCGTCTGCTGTGAGTTACTAAGCACAGTTAGACATGCACAAAATGATAAAAGTTTACAGTAATTGGAATAGCGACACAGGCATGATAAAAGAAGAAAACCCAGCCCTGGGCCCTAAGACAAACACGCTCACACACACACGCACGTATATTATACGTATGTTACAGAAAAATCACACAAAAATGTACAATAAAAAACTGCCGCCAAGCAGGTGGAGGAGGGCAAAGTGCTTCTCTGTGTAATTCAATGAATGGCAAAATATTTGACAAGACGACAAATTTGTTCATGCATATACCAAGCATGTCTGCGCCAGCTAACCGTTAATTTCCAAACTTTGTTCGCTTTTGTTTGCATATTTAGTCTAAGTTTTGTGGGTTTTCTTCGTTTTGCATTGCACTTACAGTCCAAATGCTTCTTCTTCGGCCCAATGCATTCTTCAGTTGTGGCCTTGCACACAGATTTGGCGAGTCCTTGGCCAGCAAGGCTGTGACGGGCAGCCAACAGCCTGTCGTTGATTGTTTGACCAGCCATAGTCATGATGAAGCTGTTTTTGTTGTTGCTGCTTTCACTTAATTTACACTAGTTATATTTCCAATCTAATTTGATTATGTGCTGCAAAGAATGGACCAAAAAGCACACACACACACACACTGTGACACAGGCCAGTACACGCACTCACACAGACACACTCAGCAGAGGCTGAGAGACGTATTGATATTGATTAGTTGTTGTGGCAAATATTAAACGAAAAAAACACGACTAGCTGGTGCCACACAAACTATTCATCAGTTGCAGCTGCTGCACAATTCGATTTAACGTCGCGTTTAATGCGCTCTTTAACCGGTGCGTAACGCTGTAACGCGATCTTTAATTCTCTATTTTTTTCTTTTTGCCACAAATCGATAATGGCGACCAGCACTTTTGCAGCCGATAAGAATAATGAGCGCTGGTATGTCGATGATTTTTTGTGAGTGAGATATGAGTCCTATCGATATTTTAAGTGCTTAGCATATGCGATATTGCCTTACTAGAGGTATTCCTTAATTTGGTTGTTAGCTTTATGATATGTACAAGCTTTTGTTAGTTGGTTGGTTGCAAATTTTCTTATACAATGTTCTTGTGACTTTAAATTACAGTTTGAGTTAATAATAAAAGTTGAGCTGTATGTCATAATATAGAGTTAATACAAAAATTATTCCGATAGAATATAATCACCAGATGGAAGGTCACACTCTGTGAAGCTGTGGGTGCGATATATATGCCTAACGATATACGATAATAATATTATTTCTATCGCTACAGAGCAGCAAAAATAAAAAAATAAAGGAAACAATAATATAAATTGAAAAACCGACTCCAGAGCTCACAACTTGTCTATCTGTCAGTTCCTGAAAGCCACAATCAACCAGGATAGGACGCTTAGCTGCAGCAGATGTGAACGCTTGCGCTTCCAAAGCGCCAACCACAAAACGCACAACAGCAACTGGTTCAACTACTCTCAAAACAGACTCACCCACAAAACAGCCCAAGGATGAATGCACTGCGTCAGTTCTACATGGATATACCCATAGTCACCCGGGCCTATACCACGGTCTGCGTGCTCACAACGCTTGCGGTGGTTAGTCCTTTGCAAATAATTTGCAGATCGGCGCTGACGTGTACCCTGAATCTGATATTTGTTCTCTATCTTTTCTTGCCAGCACTTGGATCTGGTGTCGCCGCTGCAGCTGTACTTTAATCCCACATTGATAGTGCGAAAATTTCAAATTTGGCGTCTGGCCACCACATTCCTATACTTCGGCACCATTGGCATTAGTTTCTTTTTTAATATGGTATTCACATATCGCTATTGCCGCATGCTGGAGGATGGCTCATTCCGCGGTCGCAGCTCCGATTTCGTGATGATGTTCGTATTTGGCGGCGTGCTAATGACCTTCTTTGGCATCTTTGTCAACCTGTTGTTCCTCGGCCAGGCATTTACGTTAATGCTGGTCTATGTGTGGTCCAGACGAAATCCTATGGTGCCCATGAACTTTTTCGGCGTGCTCAACTTTCAGGCATGTGCTTTAAAAACATTGCTATTTCATTGAAATATTGTATAATTTGTATCTATCTTGCTGTCCGCGTGCAACAGGCGCCATATCTGCCTTGGGTGCTGCTATGCTGTTCTATGATTTTGGGCAACACCGTTTGGGTGGACATCATTGGCATGGGCGTTGGCCACATCTACTATGTGTTGGAAGATGTTTATCCGCAGCTGTCCAACGGCTTTCGACTGATCAAGACGCCATATTTTCTGTAAGCTACAAAGTGGTTCTGTTCGGGCCTGGTCATATATAGCCCAAATCTAAAACTCATTTAATTTGTATTTTGCAGTAAGAGGATTTTCAACGAGCACATCGAACGCAATTTTCAAGCACCTGCAGAGGATCGTCCTGGCGGCTTTATGTGGGGCGGCGAGGGACAGCCGCTAGAACCAGAGCCAGAGCACAATCAAGCCCAGGACGCAGGGGAGCAACCGCCAGCGGCAGCTCAATAACAAACACAATTATGTGTACCAAGTTGTTGATACATTTTTTATTATGCGCCCTAACAAAGACACGAAATTTGAAAGAGACGACGAAAATGTTAAGTTAAGACCCCTCCGCCACCTTTCACTTGGTGCTTGGTAAGATAAGGTACATATTGAGAAAAATATAGAGAAAGAAGGGGAGAGCTCAGCCATTCAACGGAGCGATGTGGCGTGCAATAGTTAGCCAAAGTTAATTCAAGTGTATGTATTTATTACTGGTTGATTTTTTGATTCTGTAGCGGCAAGTTCTGTACTCAGTTGTACAATTATTACAATTGGCCTTAAGTTTTCCCTTCTATGTAGATTCAGCACATGTGATTAATTATATATGTATATGTATATATATATATATAAATATATATATATAAACAATAAAAAAATATGTGGAATTGTAAAGTTAGTGGCGCCATCTGTTTATTTTATTTAATACCAAGAGCCGGCAATTCTGTGCCATATTTTGTTGTCGGCTGCCATACATGTATGAACATAAATTTACTAGCATCACGCACGGACGTCGGACGAGAATGTGACCAAGTCTGGCAGCGCCGCGCTACATGCAGGTGGCTATAAAAGTCGGTTTGTTTTGAATTTACTAACAAGGGAAACTGGAAATAAACAATTTGATTTTACTTCATATTTGTATTACATTGAAATTTAATTTAATATCTAACTGGCCAAGTTGTGCCAGTTTTTGTTATTAGCTGACAACACGGATCTGGCAACTACCTAGCCAGATGTTGCCATACAAAAATGTCTGCGTTCCGGATTAAGTCTGGCAGCGCTGTTCAAGCGCGTGCGGCCATACATTTATTGCCAGATAACAAGCATAACAAAAATGGAGTCGCGAAATAATGAATTCCTGAATTGGGTAATTTTACAATTGGTTTTTAATGAAATTGTTCTTAACCATATGAAGCATATTCCAGGAGACAAGCGGAACTAAACGTCCGCGTAGGATACGAAAAATCGAACGGGAGTGGTTACCAAACGATGTCCGATTGCTAATTCACCTGGTTGAGCAGCGCAAAGTCCTGTGGGATCCCAGCAAATCAAACCACAAAGATAGCAAGTTGCGGGAGAACACATTTCAATCTATTGCCAAAACGCTGGATCGCACAACGCCCGACTGCAAGGCCAAGTGGGATAATCTGCGTAACCAATACAGAAGCTACCAGGCCAAGGCGAATCATAACATTGAAGTCAAATGGCAATACTTTGAATCTTTAAGTTTTCTGCAAAATGTCTGCGAGCCTCGCAAGTCCAAAGGCAATTCGGTAGGTTAGCACACTTATATGTATATAAATGGTGCTATATAGGAGAACTCTTTTAACTAAATTCCAGATAAACCTTGGTTTGAATGACAGCAATGATACAATATCTATCAAACGTCCCCTTTCACAGAGCCATATGCATTTCATGGATGATTTGGACACCTGCTCTAGTTCGTTTTCCACGTCCACGCATGGAGTTAAGACCAAAGAGGAGCTGAACAAATCGCCAGAGGTGAATGATCGCAGCAAATCGGATAAAACAGATTCTCCGCCCGAGACAAATCATAATCATAATTCCCCCCAAATTTTTGGCGATTTTGTGGCAGATCAAATGCGCCAGCTTAAACCACAAATAGCTGATCAACTAAAGAGAAATATTTTGAAACTAGTTGTCGATGCATTAGATAAAGATAAATAAATGTATGCCTTAAATATATGTTTAAATAATATGTCCAGATATAAGATTCGGTATTTTAAGTTTTTATAATTTTCACTTGTGCTTTAATACTTTCAACATACAATTTGCAAGATTTAACACTTTGGTTAAAGGTATTATAAAACATTGAACAAGTTTAAATATATGTAGCGCAACAATTTTATAATTCAGCGTACCAAATCCTCGGGATTAAACATGCCTCGTGCACGTCGTAAAATAGAGTCCTTACTGGCATCGTAGGGATGATCCTTTGATGGGATTTCAAGAACTGCTGGCACTGGCGAGGTGTGTGCATCGATTATGTGACGAATAAGTTCGGCATATGTTTGATTTATCAAGATGATGTCGATGTCATCGCGTTTTAAGAAACGCTTAAAGCAATCTTCAATTTCGCTCACTGCGGTATTTTTATCAACGACCATAAAATTCGGATGACGATTTTTATTGATTTCACCAATACCTCCAAGAAGAAATCCCACACAAGTGTCCTCGTCCCCTATAACAGAGATCAACTTTCCTTTGATTGCCGAATGCAAAGCCATTGTACTTCTGTTACGTTTAATTTTCTGTTACGTTAATTGCGTGTTACGTTTAATCAGTGCTTTGTCTTACACCAAGTAAAATGTCAGCTGACGAAAGTCACGAGACTACAATATAAATACACCCAAAATCGCCTTAACAGACAAAAGTACACTATCAAATGCCCTTACAGAAATGTGGCTCACGCATGCATATGCATATGTATGCTAAGCTCGTAATTTGTAAGTTCGGTGCAACTTTATTTAATATTGCTGCTTAGTAAGCGGTGTATACGAGACTCTCGTAACGAGAGTAAAATGAGCTGTTAACGCAAAAAGAATTATCGATAACTGGCGCAAATATGAACAGTGTTAACGCATAGAGTCGTCTGTTAATGCGGCACAGCGTTGCCACATTTAGGTGCACACTTTTGAGTACAATAGCAGTAACATAAAGAATCGTCGAGCCGGAAAAATAGAAGCATAAATAAACTTTAAAATGGATGTTGACGCTGCACAAAAGAAATGGGAGCTGGAAAATAATATACAAACGTTGCCCAGCTGCGATGATATTTTTCGTTATGATGCCGAACAACAGCGCCAGATAATTGACGCCAAGCCCTGGGAGAAAGATCCACATTACTTTAAGGACATTAAAATATCGGCTCTCGCACTGCTCAAGATGGTCATGCACGCTCGCTCCGGTGGCACATTGGAAATTATGGGCCTAATGTTGGGCAAAGTGGAGGACAACACAATGGTAATTAGAATATTCACCAGTTCCCACTGTCCAACTGTCCGACTGTCCGACTGTTACAGCATGAAATAAATTTAATTGCAGATTGTGATGGACGCATTTGCGCTTCCCGTTGAGGGCACTGAGACGCGCGTTAATGCCCAGGCACAGGCCTATGAGTACATGACCGCCTATATGGAGGCAGCCAAAGAAGTTGGACGGTTGGAGCACGCCGTTGGCTGGTATCACAGCCACCCAGGCTATGGCTGCTGGTTGTCGGGGATCGATGTGTCCACCCAGATGCTCAATCAGACCTACCAGGAGCCATTCGTAGCCATTGTCGTGGATCCGGTGCGCACCGTCTCCGCTGGCAAGGTATGCCTCGGTGCATTCCGCACATATCCAAAGGGCTACAAGCCACCAAATGAGGAGCCATCCGAATATCAAACGATACCGCTAAACAAGATTGAGGATTTTGGAGTTCATTGCAAGCAATACTATCCGCTGGAAATAAGCTATTTTAAGTCCGATTTGGATCGCAAACTGCTCGATTCACTGTGGAACAAGTATTGGGTGAATACGTTGGGCAGCTCCGGTCTCCTAACTAATACCGAGTACACGACCGGCCAAATCATGGACTTGTCTGAGAAGCTGGAACAAAGTGAAAACTTTTTAGGTCGCGGTACATACACTTGGTTCTTTTCAATTTTTTCATTTGTATTTTATAATAGCAATTCGCTTTACAGGCACTGATGTCAATGAGAAGCGATCCGAGGATAAACTGTCCAAGGCAACGCGCGACTGCAGCCGCTCCACAATTGAGCTCATACACGGCCTGATGGCACAAATTGTCAAGGACAAGCTCTTCAACAAAGTGGGCCTGGGCAAATAGGCTGGATTGAAAGCTTAGCCTTTTGTAATTGTCAGAAATGACATTGTATTCATATAAATATATAATATAAATCTCCAATTGGGGCATTTTCCATGATAAATGCAGCCTTATTTGCCACATCGATCATGATTTGTATGTTGTCTGTATCAATGTAGATGTGGGCGTGGCAGTTGTCCCACCGCCAAAATGAATCCTTGTTACCGCATAAGCCACAAGTGAATTATTAACGCTCCGAATTGTTTGCCCAATCGATGCCATCCAGCGGGGAGCGAGGTAACAGGAGAGGCCCCTAATTAAGTGCGCTGTCACGCGCCAGGCCCTGTGTGTGCGTGGGTGTATTTGTGTATGTATGCATGCATGTGTTATCTATGTGGCAGCTAATATAAATAACGTCCTTAACGCTTTACCGTTGTCATCAACTGTCAACATTTGTTTTTGTGCTCCGCATAAATTCCACTAGTAAAAGTGTTTTGTGATTTGTTATGTGGTGCTTTTCCAAAGAATTCTTTAAACGAATATAACATTTCATAGCATTCCTGTAAATATATGTGCATGCAGGTATAATTTTATGTCGCTTGGAAAACGCAAATTAAAATTTCAGCGGAAAACTGAAAATGTGTAATGTCCAAATTCTATCTTTCAATTAAAATTGTCCATAACCCTATTACATTCAATTTTCATATAGGTAATTTAACATTTTTAAAAATTATTTTAACTTTAAATATGTCTTCATTCCGAAGCGTTACCATATTACTTAAAATGTTAAGGAGTTGGGCTTAAAAATATATATCAGGAATAGGCTTAACCGTTTCGCGCCATTTTAATTATAGTGCTGGTAAACATATAACAAAACTGCATCCACAATATCGTTAGCTTCCAAAAGGGTTGCATAACTCCGATCTTTTTTGTTTTACTTAAATCATTAACTATGAAATGCTATGTCAAATGGTTAACACTGCATTCGCCGCCTCAGCTATAAACGAAATCAGCGTCTACCAATTAATTCATGCGCACGCTGCGCAAGCACAGGCAGAGGAGAGACGAGCAGCCGACTGGAAATCAACCGGCATGTGGAAGAGTCAGAGCATGTGCCGGCTACCAAAGACGCTGATTAAACAGAGTTGCCATATCTTCCGCAGATGCAACAGGTTATTGCTGCTAATTATCAATTTTAATAACCTTAAAGAAAAAACATGGGTATAATAAAGTTATAGACATGAGAAAAATTAAAAATAGTTTTGCACATTTGTACGATAGAATAAATGATTTAACTAACTTCCATAATTCATGTACTTATTGTATTTATAAGAGGGACAGAGCGAGGAGAGAGAAGACTAACCCATAAGTCAGTATACTTATTCGGAATAGCTGATAAATTGTTTCACTATGTGCTATATATATGCAACAAGCAGCATTTAGACAGCCTCGAGCTGATTAAGTGCACATATGCTGTTTGCCCCTCTTCTCTGTCAGCCTGTGTGCTCGATCTCCGAGTCTTAAGAAACTAGAGAGTTCGAATTGGAATGCAATTTATCGTATATTGACTTCTAGACAAAGTCATAGAGGACATCTCAAAGGTTTTGAAAGACAAATATTTGTGTGTAGATCCTTGTCTCCTGTACGCAGGATATAAACTTTCGTCATTTTGGACTGTCTAAATGCCAAAGGAACACACCACCCAACGTATCTCAACCCCTTAACCAAATATTGAAAAGATAAGAATGCAAAGAACGCATTATGTGCGTGTGAGTTATTGTTATTTAAGCCATAAAATCGAGGAAGGATACTTCACTGTGGATACTTTATCGACTAAGTAAGCGTCAATTGGCATCAACGAGGAGCAATGACATGTAATGAAACACTGTCAACGACGAGTCGAGTGAGTCAAGGGAATGGGCATCGCTGCTGACAGCCGAAGAGGGAACGCGTTTGGCCCGAAAGGGTTACGAATGGGTCGAGCGAACGGTACGAAATGCTCAGCAGGCATCTGGCTATAAAAGTCCTGGCCAGCGAAAGCAGGCGCTTCATTCGCAGGACGAAAACGCACGAGGTACGACGCACAATTACATATTTTATTTGGCAAAGGAAAAAAAGAAAAAAAAACACAAAAGCAACAACGAAAACATCCTCGGGCAAAGAAGCCGGTCGCATAGAAAAGAGAAGCCTGTGAAAATTAAATTACGGATTTCAGGATACATTTTGTTCAGGCCATAAATAAATAATGCCACTGGGAAATGAGCGGAAAACTACAAGCCATTAAAAATTGAGAGGGATCAGAATTTCAAATTTATATAAAGCGCCCACCTGTTGCTCCTTTAAAGCAGAACAGAACATTAAGTAAGTGAAAATGTGTGAAAATTAAATAGAAAATTAATTTTAGGTTAAGCTTAAAAAATCGAGATGTAGATAAAATGACAAACAATCTTAAATTTAATTATTTCAAAACACTTCAGTTTTAAAAATAAATTTTCTTCGACTTCAATAACTGATAACTAACTTAATATATTTGCACAAAATTAGCATACAAATATTATGCGGGCAGTGAAGTTAATTCTTGTACACTGTTCACAAAGTGAAACCGAGTATATTAACTTGTGCATGTGTCGTGTCCCCCTTATACACTCTTAGTCACGAACAAGAATTTCGACGAACCTAACCTGAATTTACAATGCGAACAGAGTATTGCACAGTCGGATAAAACCGGCATGCTTTGCGAGCTTTTCCAGCAATTTTATTCAATTATTATACTCTTAAATTATAGCATCTTCGTTTTGTTTTCCCAAAGTGATTAAAGACTATAATCCCATATATTATTTTTTAAGGCACAATAAAATCTGCTGAATCATGTATGGAATGTTGTATGAGAGTGTGCAGCACTATGTGCAGAAGGAGTACGGCATGGAGGTTTGGAAGAAGGTTTGTCGCATTGTCGACTGCAAGCACAATACCTTTAAAACGCATCAGATATATCCGGACAAGCTGATGCCGGATATTGCCGCAGCGCTTTCCGCCTTTGACTTTTGCATGAATTTCTTTGGCAAATGTTTCGTGCGCTTCTTCAGTAACTTTGGCTATGACAAGATGATACGCTCGACGGGTCGCTATTTTTGCGATTTCCTGCAGTCCATTGACAACATTCATCTGATCATGCGCTTCACATACCCGAAGATGAAGTCGCCGAGCATGCAGCTGACCAGCATGGACGACAGTGGAGCGATTATATTATATCGTAGTGGACGTACGGGCATGTCGAAGTACCTCATTGGCCAGATGACAGAGGTGGCCAGGGAGTTCTATGGGTTGGAGATCAAGGCCTATGTGGTCGAGAGCCAGAATGATATTTCCGGCGGCACCGCGGGACCCATAAAGCTGACAGATGGTCCTCTCACGGTTATAGTCAAATATCGGCTGGACTTTGATAATCGCGAGTACATGGCGAAGCGTGTCAACACTGCGGCGCATCCGTCACAGCTGAAGATGCCCACAGTCAATTTGAATGTGTTCCTGGAGCTGTTTCCCTTCACCTTTGTGCTCAATCATGAAATGAAAATAACGCATGCGGGCGAGAAAATTGTCGAGACCTGGATCATGCATAATCCAGGCGCCAATCCTAAGGAGTTCATCGGCACGCACATCTTGGATCTCTTTTACTGTCGTCGGCCCAAGGACACCACCATCAACTGGGAAACTTTGATACAGATGCGCGCGGTCCTCTTTGAGTTTGAGCTCATACGCACTGGCCACAATCGGGCTGCTTATGATGCTGTAATCAACATGGACTTTGAGAACTATGATGACATGCTGCTCAACGAGGCCCAGAATGTGGCGTTGGCCAAGGCCAAGGAATTAACTGAGAAGAATGCGGATAATCCGGATGAGGAGCCCAGCGAGGAGGAAATCGATCCAGCTACCGGCGAACGTCGTGCTTCACAGGGCCTGCGCTCTATTCTGCTCAAGGGTCAGATGTTCTATATCAAGGATGTGGACTCGCTGATCTTTCTGTGCAGCCCCTTGATTGAGAATCTGGACGAGTTGCATGGTATCGGCTTGTACCTGAATGATCTCAATCCACATGGCCTGAGCCGTGAGCTGGTCATGGCAGGCTGGCAGCATTGCTCCAAGCTAGAAATGATGTTTGAGAAGGAGGAGCAGCGATCCGATGAGCTGGAAAAGTCCTTGCAGTTGGCCGATTCCTGGAAGCGCCAAGGAGATGATCTACTGTACTCCATGATACCACGACCCATTGCGGAACGTATGCGCATGGGTCATGAGCACGTCTGCCAGAGCTTTGAAGAAGTTTCCGTCATTTTCATGGAGGTCATGAATATCTACGACAGCGGTTCAACCAACGTACAGGAAGCCATGCAGGCTGTCAACGCCTTAAACAAGGTGTTCTCTGCGCTGGACGAGGAGATCATATCGCCATTTGTCTATAAGGTAGAAACCGTGGGCATGGTCTATATGGCAGTGTCCGGAGCGCCGGATATCAATCCTCTGCATGCCGAGCACGCCTGCGACTTGGCAATGCGAGTCATCAAGAAGGTGAAGTCCCAACATTTGCCAGATGTGGCTATTCGCGTCGGCATCAACTCTGGTCCCGTGGTGGCGGGGGTGGTTGGTCTAAAGGTGCCGCGGTACTGCCTCTTTGGGGATACTGTGAACACGGCCTCGCGCATGGAGAGCAGCTGCGATCCGTGGAAGATACAATTGTCCACCTATACGGCCGAGAAAGTGCGAGATGTGGGCTACAAGGTTGAGTCACGCGGTACAGTTCAGGTCAAAGGTAAAGGTGAAATGGAAACCTACTGGCTGCTTGGAGGCCCACAAGATTGAAGATTTGAAATATGCTCATTATTATATACTATTGTAATCCTCTATTATGTGCACTTGTAGTCTTCAAAGAATCAGCACACTGTACTCGTGAGTTTTCTGAATCGCATTAAATTTGAATATTCTTCTTTTGTGCTGTGTTTCTAATAATTGGGAGTTAAATATAACAAATTATCTACGTAGCTTTAAGATAGTGATGTCTGGTCCAGGACTTGAACCTGCCTCAACTTTGTTTTGCTACTTTGTTGCACAAATATTAAATTAGACATATCTATTGATATAGATATAGCTTGAAGTAGACTAGTAATAAACTAGAGTATATGCATTCTTTTCAAATCTTTTAATTGTGAGCTTCAGAGTTTATTATAATCAAATGGTTGGTAAAATAAAAGCTGCAAACTATTTCTTACATTTCATATTATAGTTAGTGTAATATGCCAAATTTTGCGAAGTTTTGATTCCTAGAGTTATACTTTTATGTTTTGTAAGGAAAACTATCTCAAGGTATATTTGAGCTACTTAATTATTGTTCCCTATTGGACCCTGTTTTTCCTGTTAAAAGAAGGGTAAATTAGACTTCAATAATTTTAAAGAAATACGTACGTAATATTAGCTTTTACAATATTCTTTTTTTTTACTGATTTCACAAACTGGTTGTCATCCTTCGCACAGCCCGCTTATGATGCTTTGATGAACTCGATTGCTATCATTAGGTGCCATAAAACGTAATGGGTCGACGTCCGTGTTCGTAACATAGCCGCAACGTACTGTCGCTGAACCGTACTCACAGACATGCCGTACCCATCCGAATATCATTTTTAATAACTTTTATGAGCTGTTCGCGTGTCAAGGTCTGCCCGTAGACACGGACTCTGTAGCTCATCATAAGAGCATAGCATACTTTCTGGCGAATTTAAGTGGCAATTGTGGCCACCCATCCCCCTGGGATGTGCCTTGGGATGTGCCACTGCAATTAAATTAAGACATTCTGCGTGACCAAAGGGGAGCCCAAAGTCGCACGTACTATTTAAGCTTTGTTAAGTCAATTAACTTCCGTTGCCGGTTCGAATTTCGAAAGGCCCGAGTTGAGTTGTTTGCGTGTATATATATCAAAATAATATTTTCGAGGAAATTCTTTCTGTACATAATTCATAGTTGCCTTTCATTAATAGCATTTTGAGTAGCTTTTAAACGTTCGCAATTTGACATCTCTGGCCCCTTCAGCCTTTATTTTAACTGAATATAGCTCGAATCGCTTAAGGTCCCATCCAGACTTATCAACATCATCTGTTCGACTATACAAATGTTGTCCCATAAAATTGCTTAGCGTTTATCCTCAAATCCTTTTTGGGTAAAAGATGCGTTTGCTGTCAAGGCTTTGGTTTACCCAATGACAAAAATCCCCATTAAATTGCTTTAAAACACAACTCGAAATGCGTAAGGACATAACAAATACTTACGCAAAAACACACACACACTCATACATACGCATGTGTTCTGTGTTTTATAGGTATGCGTAAAATGTCAAAGTATTAAACACAGCAGCAGGACCCAAAGCGAACCCACAGAGGGCAAAGGCAAAGACTTCAAAAATGATTCATTTCATGAACTGTGAGAAAATAGCACAGGGCTAAGCGCTTAAGGAACTGGAGCTGGTATGAGAGAACTAGTTCACATAGAAGGTTTTAATAGCCTTGTCGGTAAGCCAGCTTTAGTTGAGCTTGTTTCCTATGAAACATGAAATTTTTTGATAATTTAAAAATTACTTAATCTTCAGCAGTAAGCACTTATGTATCTTCACGTAATACTGTTAGTAGGGAATTGTTTTTTAGGGACAAGTTACAGCCTAGGGCTTTTATAAATGTTTAATTTAGTTTAAAATGTTATTTGTCCTTAATGTGTTTAACATAGAACATAAATCAATTTGCTCCATTCTTAACTATTACATTACAATAATATGATTCCCTTCTGAACACAAAGAACTAATGCCTCACAGCTTGTGTGTGTCTGTCCGTCCCTATTGTAACACTGTAATGTAACGGAACAAGGGCCAAGGGACAATATCTGTAGGAAACGCAAAGAGCGCATAAGCACGTAACGGAAAAGGAGCAAAGAATAAACTCGCTTTCATTTGATGCTTTATCGAACAGCGACCGTCAATTGGCATCAAACCCACAGAGGGAGTTAGTGAGGGGGCAGAGCACATTGACTTGAAACGAAACACTAACGATAATGACGGGGGCGGGCGCGGTGCGGCGTGTCGTGCAGTGCGTGTTTGCAAGTAGGAAAAAAAGGCGTAAAGTGCGCGGAAATGGCGAGCAGTGTTTGATCCGGGAGTCGGCTATAAAAGACCTGGACGCCAACGAAACACACTCCATTCGCACGACGCAGCGTGAACGCTGCAAATCGCCATCCGAAGCAACCACACGAGACGATTTCGAACGAAGTTCAAGGCAAGGCGATGCGAATGACTGCCGCCACAAGTCGAAGCATGGTCGTTACGCGCGGAGTGGCAACAACAACAAATTAGTACAATAACAGCTGCCGAGAGCGACGGTGCGTCAACAGCTAAAGCTCAGTGTTAAACAACGCAAAACTGCGACAAATCCGGCCAAATTGATGTGCGTGTGAGTGAGAGTGTGTGGAGCATATGCTTGTGCCAGCTAACTGTAAATTATAAATAAACAATGTGCACAGGTCGACGATGATAAATTTAAAACTAAAGTGACCACGGAAGTAATTTAAATGTTTGATCTGCTGCAGGGCGTACAAATATATATTATATATGTATGGAATTTATGTGAGGATTTTGGCGCATAATGAAAGCTACTTTTCGGCGTAATAAACAGGCAATAAATATGCTAATGTTAATGTTAAGCAGCTAACAGTATTAGCTGAGCTTTAATAAAACAAACATCGTATACGCTTAAGAACTTTATGAAATTTGGAAATATTATGATATCTGCGCAGCGCTATAAAATCCATAAGCATTAATTACAAACTACTTATAATACAGCTCAAAGCATAATTATTCTCATAATCCAAGAGAATTATTTAGAATTCATAATTTAAAACTTAATTGGTTTTTTTTTTTCAAAATGAAAATTAGGATCTATCATTTGTTGTTGTTTACTTTAAACATAATTGAAACTTGATTTGATAATTTTTCGTTCTTATTTCTTGTACTGTTTTGCTTAAAACAATTACAATATAACAATATTATATGCGTTTTCTGCCTTTTAAGAGACGTAGATAGTGTATTATACAGAAGCACAGAACTTTAATATTTATATTTAAATTTTTAGTGTAAGGAACTTAGTTGGAATAGCTTTAAATAATGAATTATATATTTATGGGCTTCGATCTTTAAATATTTCAGAACATTTAAAAACATGGCAAGAATTTCGTATTTATATTAATAAGTATTATATGCATTAAAAGGGTATACATCGGGAATAATATAAGATCCAGCTCCAGCCATTAACATATTTAAAAAACTCTCTAAAACTTGGTATATACCTAATTAAATATTTACTCCATATTAAATTCAAAAAATTTTTGATGCCCGCAGTATTAATTGCGCGCAAAATTTATGGCTTCTCAATTGGTTTGACAAATGTTTTACAAGGGCAAATTGAAAAATAAAAGAGCCCAACAAAAAGAATTACCAAGAGCAAAAGCGAAAGCAACTGAAATAAGTTAAGAAACAACGAGCTGCTGTTATTTCGTGAACGTGACAGGCGCAAGGACACGACTCCTGGAACGGGAGCCGGGGCAGCCTCGCAAGCAGGCGAGCGCGTGTCTTGGCGGCGTGAAAGTAAAACCAAATTAAACTGCCAGAGCCATAAATCAAAAGATATACTTGCGCCGAAGCCTCTTAACTTTTTGTGCATGTGCCGCAAAAGATATACTTGGCTGAGTTTATGTATCGAGCAGCGTCCTTATGTGTCCCTATGTTATGGTTGCGGATGCACATCTGACATTTGTCAAGTCCCTAACTCAATTTTATGCTTGACAGCAGTGTTTTAACGGGTTAACAACTCGTGCGTATAATCTTAAAGTAATAAACTAAATCAGCCATCCATCAATGTTCTAAATGTTCTAGATAAGTGATCGATGGGCTACGTCGAATGTTTTTTGTACAAAAAAAATAAACTATCTATGTTTAAAATATCTACTTAATAACTATAAAATATTTGCTAGTCCATAATATATAAAAACTCAATGCTCAAACGTAATAGTAAGCCATCAAAAAGCAAACTCCATAAGGAACATCTAAAAAATATGAAAAAAAGAATTTCATATTTATATAAGTACGTTCAATGTCATTGCCTAATCTAATATCAAAGACTTGACCTTCGGTAATCCCTGACAAATTGACTTAAGTTTTTTTCCAAAGCTTTGAATAATGGAAAAACTTTCTAATAGGCTACCCTAATTATGCGCTTGCAAACTTTTTCTCGTTACAGATAAACTTGACGCAAGCAATTTAAGCGCACAAAAACACCTGCCCGCCCAGCCACTCGTCGAATCCTGCCTTAGCTGGCAGGGGTGCCACGTAAATTGCAGAAACCACAGCCGCCATCATGTACGGAATGCTATACGAGAGCGTTCAGCACTATATACAGGAGGAATACGGCATGGAGACGTGGAGGAAGATCTGCCAGATAGTCGACTGCAAGCACAATAGCTTTAAAACGCATCAGATATATCCGGACAAGCTGATGCCGGATATTGCCGCAGCGCTTTCCGCCTGTACGGGCGAGTCCTTTGACTTTTGCATGAACTTCTTTGGCAAATGTTTCGTGCGCTTCTTCAGTAACTTTGGCTATGACAAGATGATACGCTCGACGGGTCGCTATTTTTGCGATTTCCTGCAGTCCATCGATAATATACATCTACAGATGAGGTTCACATATCCGAAGATGAAGTCGCCCAGCATGCAGCTGACCAATATGGATGACAATGGAGCGGTTATATTATATCGCAGCGGGCGCACAGGCATGTCCAAATATCTCATTGGACAGATGACGGAGGTGGCCAGGGAGTTCTATGGCCTGGAAATGACAGCTTATGTTATTGAGAGTCAGAATGATATATGCGGTGGCACCGCGGGACCCATTAAGCTGTCGGACGGTCCTTTAACGGTCATAGTTAAGTATCGCCTGGACTTTGACAACCGCGACTATATGGCCCAACGTGTGAACGTTGTCGCCCATCCATCGCAACTTAAGATGCCATCGGTGGACCTGAATGTGTTCCTCGAGCTGTTCCCCTTTACGATTGTTTTAAATCATGACATGAAAATAACGCTAGCTGGCGAGAAGATAATTGAGACTTGGATACTGCATAATCCGGGCGTTAATCCCAAGAGCTTTATTGGCACCCATGTCATGGATGTGTTTAAGTGCCGGCGGCCAAAAGACACCAAGATCGACTGGGATACCATTTTACAGATGCGAACCGTGCTATTTGAGATGGAGCTGATACGCACCGGGCACAGTCGAGCCGCCTATGATGCGGCCCTCAATATAGATTATGAAAACTACGACGACTCGAGCTTGAACGAGGCACAGACCATGGCACTGGCTAAGGCCCAGGAGTTTGAAAAGGAGCATGAAAATGATGAAGAAGAAGCAGCCGCGGCAACGAAGGAAATCGATCCAGCCACAGGACTGCGCAGGGCTTCAGTAGGTCTTCGTTCTATTCTGCTCAAGGGCCAAATGTTCTATATCAAGGATGTGGACTCGCTGATCTTTCTGTGCAGCCCCTTGATTGAGAATCTGGACGAGTTGCATGGTATCGGCTTGTACCTAAATGATCTCAATCCACATGGCCTGAGCCGTGAGCTGGTCATGGCAGGCTGGCAGCATTGCTCCAAGCTCGAGATTATGTTCGAGAAGGAGGAGCAGCGCTCCGATGAGCTGGAAAAGTCCTTGGAGTTGGCCGATTCCTGGAAGCGCCAAGGTGACGAACTGCTCTACTCTATGATACCACGACCCATTGCCGAGCGAATGCGAATGGGACAAGAGCACGTTTGTCAAAGCTTTGAGGAGGTCTCCGTCATCTTCATTGAAGTAATGAATATTTACGACAGCGGTTCAACCAACGTACAGGAAGCCATGCAGGCTGTCAACACCTTAAACAAGGTGTTCTCTGCGCTGGACGAGGAGATCATATCGCCATTTGTCTATAAGGTAGAAACCGTGGGCATGGTCTATATGGCAGTGTCCGGAGCGCCGGATATCAATCCTCTGCATGCCGAACACGCCTGCGACTTGGCGTTGCGCGTTATTAAGAAGGTCAAGGCCCACAATCTGCCGGATGTGGCTATTCGTGTTGGCATCAACTCTGGTCCAGTGGTTGCTGGTGTGGTTGGCATGAAGGTGCCACGGTACTGCCTCTTCGGGGATACTGTGAACACGGCCTCGCGCATGGAAAGTAGCTGCGATCCTTGGAAGATACAATTGTCCAATTACACGGCCATGAAGGTGCGGGAGGTGGGATACAAAGTGGAGGCGCGTGGCTTTGTGAAAGTTAAGGGCAAGGGGGATATGGAAACCTATTGGCTAATCGGAGGACCAAAATAATATACTTAATATGTAAAAGTGCAAGTCAATATATCTATCTTTGTAGTACTAAACGACACTTTAATGTAAAGATTTGGCATTTTAATAAAGAAAACACGCCGAGTTTGAATACCTTAAGTTTGCGATAAGTGGTAAACCGATAAACCGATAAACATCACCTGCAATTATCGGCGACAGATAACCAGGCACACAACGTCATGGAAAATTAAACCGATAACTGGTCTGCTTCTTCCCACGAAACTTTTGTGTTTGAATTTAATGATATAAAGATAGCGTTCGTATTATCTCAATTAGTTGAATCACACAGTCAAGATGCTTAGGTATAATTTAATTGTTGCAGTTTGCGAAAACTTTGGCATTGGCCTCAAGGGCGATCTGCCCTGGCGTCTCAAGTAAGTTGCAAAGACATGCGCATTCGGATTTGTTTGATATTTTAAACATTTTCCATCGACAGATCCGAACTCAAGTATTTTAGTCGCACGACGAAACGCACTAGCGATCCCGCCAAGCGCAATGCTGTGATCATGGGCAAAAAGACCTATTTTGGTGTACCGCCCAGTAAGCGACCGCTGCCAGACCGCCTGAACATTGTGCTCAGCACGACGATGTCTAAGGCAGAGCTACCAAAAGATGTGATGTTGTGCCGCAGTCTGGAGGAGGCGTTGAAAATGTTGGAAAGTGAAAGTGAGCCTTGGTGCGATCAGATAGAGAACATTTGGATTGTGGGCGGCAGCGGAGTGTATGAGGAGGCGATGGCATCGCCGCGTTGTCATCGCCTGTATATAACGAAAATCCAAGAACAGTTTGAATGCGACACATTCTTTCCCAATATACCGGCGGATTTTCATGAGGTACCGCTCGATGAGGACACGCCACATGGTGTGCAGGAGGAGAACGGTATTAAATACGAATACAAAATATTGGAAAAACAATAACTAATAATAAAACTACAATTTATTGATTACTGCCTCTCACATCATCTGCCGTTATCGTATCTCCATTGAGAGCCTTGGTGGCCAGCATTAGCTCGTATAGCTGTACTACTTGGTCATCCTTGAGCATTTCCACCGACTGGGCATCCAGTGGCTCGCCCAGTTCTCCCTTCGGTTTGCCGCGCAGTCCCAGCTGCTTTGTGATGGTGGAGGCGTAGCGCTAAAAGAAGAGGCGTGGCAATCAGAAAGCCTTGAACACGCTTACGTAAATCTTACAGCCCACTCGGTCATAAAGAGTTGTGTCTCCATGGGATTGCATTTGAGATGCCGCCTGAACTCATCGCGCACATAGTTATCGCCCAAAGCGCGCAGTTCTGTGGGCAAACCTTGATTTCGGAATGTTTTGAATTAAGATCTGGTTATGCTTACTCGGCTGTTGCACTCACCTCGATGCAGCCGCAATATGGTTTTGTACAGTAAACGCACGCGCTGCGGGTGCGTCAATTGACTCATTGTTATTTTTGACATAGTGTTTTTTTAATAAATATACTTAAATCTGTTCCACATAGGAATAACAAAATCTTATATTATAACAACTTGCTGTGCCAGGCGGCCAGTCAAACCCAGGGCTGGGAACATGTCTACGAATTATCGATATATCGTGCACAATATTGAAAATGACAAATAACTAAAAATTTTACAAGAAAAAATTGCTTTTGGAATAACCGTTTACAACGCTATTTATGGGTTTGTAAATTAGCCATATTACAAGACATTTTCAATTTAAGCAATTATCATAAACAAGACATGCAAGCAGGTTGGCAGCACTTACACAACTAGCAATTTCGAGCATTTGAATTTAACAGCGCTTTTAGTCAGATTGGCATGTCTGAGCCGCGCGTCCCTTGCAAAAAGAATTCCTGTACAGAAAACCGGGCTGTTTGTGCTAAAAAAAAACACAGAATAAAGTGCGTAATAAACGTTTGGTCCACTGAAAAAGTGCTCGGTTAATGTTGCGCGAGTATCAGCTATAGTGTTAAACGTGTTTTTATGTGCGCTGTACAAGTCTAGCTTTGCTTTTCGCTTGCGGCTTCCTTTTTCTTTTCATTTTCTTCTGCACCAAGCGAAAGTTGCAGCCGCCGCCGTCGCCGACGCTCACACCGCCCACAAGCTCACAAATTTTTCTTCGCAGCTGCATTGTAATAAATTTAATGCTAAATGTATAATGTCGCTGGATGGCGCCCAATTAAACTATGTAAATGCCGCTGGCACTACAGTCGCATACACAGCGAAAGGACGTAACTTCAATGTGGGCTCCTTTTTGGGCTGCGATTTGGTGCTGCCCGATGCCGAGCGCATTCACTGCGAGATACAATGCGACGCCTTTGGCAGGGTGAGTACAGTGTGTGCATTCGTCTGCTTTATGTGTGTGTGGATGTGGGTGTGGGTGTGTGTTTGTATGTAAAGGAAATGCGCGCGTATCGATTTGCCGTAGCATTAATAATAAGAATGTTTATAATTATCAAATCTGTTCACATTTGCCATCTAGGTAACCATCTACAATCACTCTAGCAACCAGCCAATCCTGCTTAACGATCAGATTGTCCAGGTGAAGGCCAAGCGTCCACTGCTGCATGGCGCACGCATTCAAATACTAAATGAATCATATACTTGGCATTTTCCCAAAAGTGAAGAGGCTAACACACCGGACCGACCGCCACCGGAGCAGGCGCCAAATTCATCGCCCAGTTTGAAAGTGAGTACAGTCTAATTGCTGGTTCAGCTATAGACGCTAATCTGGCTGGCTTTGGCGCATTTTACAGGCACACCGACAGCGTCGTCAATTCGACAATCGCCTCACCGTCCACAAGTAAGTAACAGCGAGCAGCATGAAGCTGGCAGCAGGCAGCTGGCGACCCAGGTAGTCAGATACTGTCTAAGGACAAACACACATTTAACCCCTAAATGCGCTAACATATGCTCTGACAGACAAGAAAACTCAAGAACAAATCAAGACCTTGCAAAACAATCAAGAAATATTGGGCGCTGCAGAAGATTAGAAAACTTATTTTGTTAGTTCTTGTGATATTATTTTATTAGACATAAATATTATGTAGTAGTTTGGTAGACATAAATATGTGTGTACAAAGAATTATTATTTAGGAGCTTTACAAATACAATATGTATATATGCACATATCTAGAAAAATATAGTACAGGAGTTGTTGTCTAGAAATACTACGTTTATTTTGTTATATTTATTAGCGATATAGAAACAATACGCAATTTGATAAAAACGACAAATATTTGTTTACTCTCAAATGCATTTTTTAGTTATCATGTTTTTAAATATATATATTAATTTTATGTATGTTTATGTGAAAATGGGTAAAATGCAACTTCAAATAGCTGAGCATACACACAATCGTTGATTAGTAGAGCCAGAGCCACGCACATGACAATCGTATCTTTTCCAAATTGAATATTTTTGAATAGTCCTTAAGTGGGAAATATTTCCATTTCTGCTGAAAATGTGGAAACTGTTTTAAGTATGATTCTCAGAATGAGCCAACAATTTAATTTTAAATTTGTTTTTTAATACAGGCAAAATTATAATACGTTATGTGACAAAAGTTTATGGCGTGCTTTATTAAAGTAAAGCGAACTAGTTTATAGTCTATATATAGTCTTAAAAATATTGTATAGTGTACTTTACTTTAACTTGATTGCTTTTACCAGATCTTAGAAACTTTATGTAGAATCCTAAAAAAAAAATGTGTTCAAAAGCTTTAAGCACATAAAGTATTATTTTGGCAATTTTACAATTCACGTGATTTTAGTAAATACTTGCGAAAATTATTCTCTCATAGATGCTATGTATGTGCTTTACTTATATGCGGTTGCTTACAGTTTTCGATATTCAATCAATTCGGACGATGAAGGCAACACATCGATTGAATCGCGCGAACTGGAGCTTAACACAAGCAGCAATGCAGCAAAGCCTTCAGTTGTGGCAGAGCCGGAACGCTGTATAACACCACCAGCCAAAGAAGGTGACGATACGATGCCCAAAGTGAATCTGCTAGAGGCGACACAGAATAAGGAGAACACCAGCACGCCCTGTAATAAGTTAATGTTACAGTTGTGTGCCCGGTCGGATGTGGTAGTCACATCCTTTTCACCACGCGAAACGGGCGTCAAGATTGAAAAGTCCTTCACGCGCATCATGAAACCCAGTACAGCAATCGGACTGCTGTCCGCGGCGGCAACGCCGAAAAGCGTCTATAATACGCCGAAGAGTGTGCTCTCCGAGCAGAACGATGATAGCTGCAGTCGTGATCTAATGGAGTTCAGCACGCCGTCCACATCGAAAAAGGCTCTGACTGGCAAACGTCCATCATCCATGTTTCTAATTGATTTGACAACGCCGCAACGGTTGCGGCCCACATTAGCCGTGACTCCCAAACATACGCCCGGCAGTGCTGGCATCATTAGTGTCGACTCCACAGATGAATCCTCTGATGCTTCACCGCTGGTCATAGACATAACCAACTCGTCCACGCCTTCATCATCAAAACAACAGCCACGTCTGTTGGCCAAAACGCCCAAGGGGGAGTTGCTGGCGGCCGCCTCCACGCCGAAGCGTACGCCGCAATCGCTGATGAAACGTGCACTGATCACCAGCGCCAAGAAGCAATTGCCAACACCTAACAGCAAACGCACTACGCCGGCGGCAACGTCGAGCAGGCAGTCGCTCGAGGCACGTCGTCAGTGCCTGACCGCGCCACGACGCCTGCCCTTCCACCCGCAGCCGCAATGGCGCACTGTGGGCCGTCGTCAGCAGTCCGGAGTGCCCACTAAAGCACCGCTGACATCACCACGCAAACGCCAGTCTGTATGCTTAAGCAGTCCGCGCGACAACAAAATCTCGCAGGTGCGCAAAACACTGGCCGCCGCCGCCAAGCTGAGTCCCGGCATGGGTATGAGTAATAAGCTGGTGGCCAGAGCACGTCGTGCTCTTAACTCGCCCAAGCAAAATTCACCGCAGCGCATCGCCTCGCCCAAAGTTGATACGGCGCAGACAATAGAAGCACCAGACCTTGCAGCCAATGAAACCTTTACAACAGACCTTGAACTGAATTCTTCGGCTGAGCTGAGTCGCACGTTTACCATAGATGATAATGGCGCAAATGTGGAGCAGCCCATGAAAGCAGCAGCTTTGGAGGCAGTGGCTGCTTTAATAAACGATGAAGATAATGGAAAGCCCTGCCTAGTTGGTTTGCTGGACAGGAGTGTGGATAACAGCAAGCAGCTAGATGCTTCTCTTAATGAACGCCAAAGTAATGGCAATGCTGCACGATTGGAGCTTAATGAGAGCAGCACAGAAATAGTGTCTGTAGCAGGCACCAAAGATATCGAAATTTCCAGAGCAAACAGCGAAAACAGTGAGCCCGTGAATAAGACCCATGATGAAACGGAAAATCATGCAATAGACAGAACCTTTGATGCAAATGGTTTTCAGGATTTGCCTGCAGATATTTGTATTGAAAACAAAAATAACGAACCCCTGAAGACAGGTGTGGGGCATTCGACAATAGTTGAGCCTACAAATGAGAGTTTAATTCAGGAGGAGAATCTTAAACCGGTTGAGAAGAAAGGTACCAGCCATGATAAATCTATTAGATCACAAGAAACAGACCAGGAATTGGTTGAGGATCTACACACTGTAAGCGTGTGCAATGTGACAACAGTTGATGTTATTGACGATAGCATCTGCGAGGAGGTCGCCACAACAACAACATATCAAGAAGGTAAGAAGGTCTATCATGATTTATTAATTAAAATTTAGCTAATGTAAGTAATTCCACACACAGCTGAGGATGGTATTACAGACCTGCACCTAGCTGAGGACGCCATTTGCGAGGAGGTGCCCACCAGCGAAGAGAATGCTGCCCCAGATAATGGTGAGTCAGGACTTGATAAAATGCAATTAACATGTACACAATTGAATGAAATAGGCAAAATGATATTTGCCTAAGCCACATCAACAGTCAATGGCCATTTTTATATCCTAAAAATTTTTTTACGATCTGTCTTTAAACACAGAATCTAGGCATTTATTTTATGACAGTGTGGACCTGAGCACAGGGTATAAAGTACCCTGAAACGTGCTTCTTTTAAATATTTACAAGTTAACCTTATGTCATTCTAAAGTTTCATAGAAATTTAATCGAATATTGGAATAAAAAAACACAGACTAATAAGTTATCATGGAAAAAGTAGATATCCATTTTACAACAAATTTTTATAGTATTATCCATTAAGGTATTTTTCATATTTTTATTTTATGAATACAGATTCGCCAGAGGAAGGTGTGGAACAGATTGCACCGTCAGGAAAAACACCAAGACGCAGCATGCGACGCCTTTCAGTGGAACAGAGTGCAGTCGGCTTAACGACCAGACGCAGCGTTCGCCGCGCCTCCATGGAGGCCAACAACAAGCTGCAGCAGTGCAGCAAGCCCACACGTCGTGCCTCGTGCTCGGCGAGTCTGGAAAATCATGTAAACGTCATGGCTCCCGCCACGCCCAAACGTAAGAGGCGCCTCACGGAGGAGCTGTCTACGCCAACTCGCAAATCGCTACGCTTCCCAACCCATACACCGAAGCCAGCAGCGGAAGTGGATGAATCAGTGGGCGACATGGGCGTCATAGTAGAAGAGGAGGATCCACAACAGATAGAAGGTGAGTACCTAGATGCGGTGAAAATGTTTTTAGTAATGATAATATTTTTTCACAGCTGATAAATTTCCGGCGGATGAAGATTACGGCAATGAAGTGACAGCTGATGCGGATGAACCAGATAAAATTGACTACCATGGCATGCGGGAACTGTTGAAGACGCCCAAAAACTGCAGCACACCGCGTTTCAAGGGACTCCGCGAAATGATGCGCACACCCAAGGTGCCCAATTCGCCCATACTGGGCAACATTGAGGAGCTACTGGAATCTAATTCAAATGATGCAACTGCCACGCCCAAACGTCAACAAACTGTTAACCGTATTATATTGGAGCTGTCACATGCTGCAGCGCCGGGCGATGCACATGACTTGTATTTCAAGACGCCACGTGGCAAGAATCTAATGATACCAAATGAGCCCGCCAGCGCTGTGCTGAAAACGTTTGAGAATTCGCTGGCCACCACCACTGAATACGATTTGAATGCAACAAATACTACGTTGCACTTGGATAAAATCTTTGATGATGTGCTAACTACCGAAGCAACAAATCCCGTCATCACTGTCGAGGACTCGGAGGCCGAGATAAACGTGACTGCTGTTAGCGTAGCTAATACTACTGCTCCGGATCCGTTGTCCACATCTGTAGCAAGAGCCGAGTCTGTGGAACCGAGTGACAGTATAAACTCCGAGGCGCTGATGACAATTGCTAACATTGATGCCAGCAATCGGGATCCCTTAACAAGCACCGCATTTAAGCCTGGCGCTGGAGGGGAACTTCAAATGAGTGCGCTGATCGATGACCGTTATTCGGATATAGCTAAATCTTCGGAAATTTGCGAAGTGAGCGGCATACATCTACTCGATCAAACATCGGATTCCATGTTCTCTGAGCAACTAATTGTTTCCGGCGTGGACTCGTGCGATGTGACATTGGAGGAAACAAAGGCCACGGGTCGAGTAAAATTGCGTACACCCAGGAAAGAGAGGCTAGAAGAATTTTCTGATACGGATTCAATGGTGGGTCTGACTGAGCCTCTAGTACTCAGCGACGATGAGGATGAGGTGGAAGTTGTACCAGATGCCAATGAGCAATTAGAGAAGCCAAATGTCAACAAATCTGTCGTTCAACTAGAAAAAACTCAATTTGAACAGGAGCATTCTCATCATGTATCTATCCAAGAACCGGCACAAGATAAATGCGATTTTGATATAGCTGAGAACTCATCAGTCAAGGAGCAAGACTGCATTGAAAATAAATCAGCTACCTTAGATAATTCTCAGAAAAATGGCCAGGAAACTGAAGTCTCAATTGTCGAAGAACTATCAGTTCAACTTGAAACATCAAATCAAACCGTATCCCAGATTAATCTGGAGGCAACGAACATAGACGTAACGGTTTCTCAGATTGATATCAAAAGAAAGTCTACAATTTATACTATTAATGTTAGCCAGGATGAACTTAACACAAGCTTAGAAGAATCTTTCGAACACGATCTAAGCAAAGTACAAGACGAGTCCACGAATGAACAGAATGCTTCAAACGCAGCTGAAGAAGCGTTGCGTCAAGATAAAACTGAAGCTCCAGACGTGTGCGAAGATGAGTCCATAATAGAAATGAATGTTGGGGAAATGAATAAATCAAAAGTTAATGACAAAAATAAAGACGTGCAGTTCAATAAAACTCAAGATATTGAGCAACTAGAAAATGAACTGCAAGCCGTCGATACACCTTTCGTAGATTTATCGATTGCCACTAATGAAAAAGAAGAAGTTCTGGAATGTGAACTCTCCTGCAAAGGAAAAGGCGAGTTTCGAAAAGAGAAAAGTCCAGAGCTTCAATTAAATGTATGCAAAGAATCCCTGGAAAATGACTTGGCAAAAGATACAAATGAAGCCGATATACCGGGGAAACTTGAAGCCACAAATGCGCAAGTGTCAATTCTGGAAGAAGCGACAGCTCAGCCTGAAATTATAGAGTCCAAAGAAACCGCAATAAGTTCCACAAGCGCATCTAGGAAAACTTTTGATGTACAAGCTGAGGAACTTACAAACACACCAGCTGATGAGAAGGCAATTGTTAGAAATGTAACTATTACAGTCGATCTAGAAGAGTCCGTGATTGAATTGGATGCCTCTGTACTAGAAGAAGCAGACATTCTAATTGAACAATTAGAGGAGCAAATTCCAGAGATTGTAATAACATCGCCCAGTGAGATACTAGATTCAAATGAAGCTGAGGTGGAAACTATTCAACTTAATGAGTTGTTGATTGAAATCAGTGCCTCAACGGTGGCTGAAACTGAATCCAAAGGCGAGGCTACCTCTATCGAAGGTGAGCCGGAAGTGGAGATGAATGCCTCAGCAGGCAAATCAGTTGTTCAAGAAGATATCCAAGAACCTAACCCAGGATCTGCCGAAGAATTGTTAAACCAATTGAATTCCACTGATCAACATGAAGCGCTGCTTGCTTTTGAAGCATGCAGCGAATCTGACAATGGGGAAAAGAAGGCACAAATACAACCGCACGAGAGGAAATCCGTCGAATCTGAAGTGCTCTCTGAGGAATCTGGTGCTCTATCTATCCTTGAAAGCAGTACAACCAATAAGAATGAGTCGAAAGTTCAGCTTGATGATGAAAACAAAAATAAATTTAATGCGTCGTTTGATGACATCCTGCCCAGATCTTCCGAAGAATCCTCAGTGGACACGAACGAAGCTCCTGCTATTGAGGCTTCCGCCAATGTAGATGCGCCACTGATTGAACCAGATGCATCTGTTGTAGGCGAAGGCAATAAAAATAAGCAAAATGTCAATGAACAGGTTAGCGAAACAACCGAAAAATCAATGATTGATAAGGATAAGAATACAACTCAACTTGATGAGGAAGTCACGAATGTAGATGAGTCCGTCATCGAATTAAATGCTTCAGTTTTAGCACAAACTGATAATACTTTGGATGAACCCCAAATACAAGCACCGGCTCCATCTGAAGTCATGAATGTAGATGTGTCGTTGATGGAACAGAACACATCAGTTGTGGGAGAAACGGATAATGTAAGCAAACAACTTAGTGGAGAAGCTCCTGAAATGATGGAAGCATCTGCTGAAAGAGCTTCGACTGAGGCTACTGACGCACATGAAATGCAAGTCACTGATGAAGCTTTCGATGAGTCTGTTGTTGAATTGGATGCTTCAGTTGTAACAGCAAATGAAATTCTATGTTCATCAGAAAAAGCGTCAGTGGAAGCTTCGCACAAAGATAATTCCTTATTTACATCGAATGCAGAGACGGAAGGACAGGAATCTCTTGAAATACACATAAACGAAAACCAGACGGAAGAAGAAAATACGACCAATGACAAACAAGATGAGCCGAAAGAGGAAATTCCACCTAATATAGAATCTTTAGCTCAAATCCACGACATAGAAGAAACGGTGGATACTGTTTCAGATGCGTCAACAGCGAATGCGTCAGATCTTGAGAAACCTGATGAGGTCTCGGCAGATATAAAATCTGACCATGAAACTTCAGCTCACAACCAAACAATCGATACATGCGAAGCTGGAACTGACTTTATTAAAGAAAATGAAAATCCACTGGCAAAAGCAAGCCCGGTTCCAGAATCATCAGTACAGGCTGAAGAGTCAAATACAAACTTAGATGACACGGCTGATAATGTATCAGAAAAGGACACCGAAGAAGGAAAATCAAATCCCGTCGCAGAGTCTATAGACGTACAGGTTGAGGCTTCAAATTCCATTTTGAATGAATCCGCCTCAAGTGAAGCCAAAACGGATGAAAATGAGACTGCTGAAGCTGCGCCTGACAAAGAACATGGAGTTCAAGTAGAAAGTAGTCAAGTTCTTGACCAAGTTAAAGCTGCAAGCACTGATCAGTCGGAGCTTAATGTAGTAGCTGAAAGTGATCAGACCACGCTTGCCGAGGAAGAGTCTTCTGAAGAATCAGAAACAGTTGAGGCAGTCATTAATTTGGATGCCAGCTGCGCGCCTGGGAGTAATCCTGAATCTGTAGCAGATAATCCAATTGATGAAAGCGCTGATCAGTCGGAGCTAAATGTAATAGCTGAAAGTGATCAGAAGAAGCCCACAATTGCCGAGGAAAAGCCTTCTGAAGAACTAGATAACCTTGAGGTAGTCATTGATTTGGATGTCAGCTGCACAGCTGGAAATGATCCTGAATCTGTAGCAGATAATCCAATTGAAGAGGGCGTTGATCAGTCGGAACTAAATGTAATAGCGGAAAGTAATCAGAAGAAGCCCACGATTGCCGAGGACGAGGCTTCTGAAGAACCAGAAACAGCTGAGGCAGTCATTAATTTGGAGAATGATCCTGAATCTGTAGCAGATAATCCAATTGAACAAAGCTTAGCAATGGATAAAGAAGAGCAGTCGAAAGATTTTTTGACTGGCGCTGAAGAATTTTTAGGTGAAGAAGAATTGGCTGGACAGCATGATAAAGGAGTTGGTAAAATGACAGAACAACCGAACGTCGCACAGAAAACTGAACAATCCGAAAAAGCGGAAGATATTATTCCAATGGAAGCAGCAGAAGAGATAAATTTAAGCTCGTCTCAAGTGGAAAGCCTAGACAAACTAGATGAGGATGAGGTGGAGAATACTGAAAAGGTGCCTGCTGAAGTTTTACCTGTTGAAAACGAGGCGGTAATTGAATTGGATGATTCCACAGTTGACTCCAGCTCTGTAGCTGCGACTGTGATTGAATTAGATGATTCTACTACAGCAGATTCCAACTCTATTGCTGATGCAACAGTTATTGCACGTTTTGATGAAGCGGTTATAGAACTGAATGATTCCTCCACTGACACCAACTCTGCGCTGGATAAACAAAGTGAGGATACAAAAACTGAATCTCCTCTTGGATCACCGCCAATGCAAGTCGCAATCGAATTGCCTGAAGATAGCAGTTCGATTTCGAATATAGAAAATGTCGATGCAGTATCAAATGACAATTTAAATCAAGTAACAGTTGATGAACAAGTAGGCGACGGGTCCGAACGGCAGGCAGTCTCTGAACAAGTTCAAATAGAGGCAGTAGATACTGAAGCCCAGAAAGTAAACGAAGCTGAAAATTTGGAGAACAAAATGGAGGAAGAGCCAAAGAAAGTGCGACGTGGCCGCAGGCCATCAATTCTTGTGGAAACCGAAGCTGAACCTTCCGAACCGATGTCTACCAAACGTGGCAACAGAAACGCAACACCTACTGTGAAGGAAGAAAGTTCCAAGCTGATCGAACGCTTGTCAATAGATGTGTTTGCCGAAATTCAAGATCAAGAAATAATTGAAAAAGCGGAAGTGCAGCAAAATAAGGATGTCGCGGAAGATGTGAGTGTGACGAATGTGAAAAAGGCACCAGAAGCTGATGATAAACCGATGGAAAAGCCCAAGCGACATAGACGCAAATCTACGGCAGAGGTTGCGGAAAATGAAAAGCAAGTGGAGAAAATGCCGGCGACTGAACAGGAAAAGCCTAAGCGGCGTGGCAAAAAACTTGCCGCTGAAGTTTTTGATACCCAAGAAGAAGGGAAAGCGGACGACAGGACTAAAAGGTGTGGACGTAAATCTGCGTTGGAGACGGAAGAAAGTCAAGAATCCGCTGAAAAGCAGGAAGCTGAAAAGATCGCAGAAGGAATCGAAATCAATACAGACAATACGTCCGATGAAACAAGCGATTTAACCAAAACGACACGGCGGGGAAGAAAATCAACAGTTGATGTCGAAGTCGAGAATAATGTGAAAGACACAATCGCGGAAGAAACCGTTAAGCATAATCCCAAACGCCGTGGTAGGAAACCAACAGTGCATATTGAAACGGTTGAGAAGGAAGTTGAAGTGACTATCGCAGCAGGAGTTGTCACACAGGGAGAGATGTCAGCCGAAGCGAGCGATCTAATCAAAACAAAACGTCGAGGGAGAAAAGCAACAGTGGAGGCAGTTGAAACGGAATCCTCTGCAGAGCAGAAAGTGGAAGAAGCTATCGAAGCAGAAAGTGAAACACATGCAGAGAAGTCCGATGAAGCAAACAATCTGCCCAAAACCAAACGTCGAGGAAGAAAAGCTACGGAATCCCCTGCAGAGCAGAAAGTGGAAGAAGCTATCGAAGGAGAAAGTGAAATGCATGAAGAGAAGTCCGAGGATGCAAACAATCTGCCCAAAACAAAACGTCGTGTAAGAAAAGCTACAGTTGAGGCAGTTGAAACGAAATCCCCTGACGTGAAGAAAGTGGAAGAAGCTATCGAAGGAGACTCTGAAACGCATGAAGAGAAGTCCGAAGAAGCAAACAATCTACCCAAAACAAAACGTCGTGTAAGAAAAGCTACAGTTGAGGTTAATGAAACTAAGGAGCAAGAGGAGAAGATGAAAGAAGCACTTGTGGAAAAAACAGCAGATAAGCCGGATAAGCCGAGGACGAGACGCGGCCGAAAACCGACAACGGATATTGAATCAAGGGAGACGCCAGCTAAAGAGAAACTCGTAGAAGAAAAAAATGACTTGGACAAACACAAAAAACGTGGACAGAGACCCACCACGGATATTGACGAAACGCATTCTCAAGTGGAAAAGGAAGAGGAGTCAACCGATACAAAGAAGCCAATGCGACGGGGACGCAAGCATTCCGCTGAGGTTGAAGCTGAAGCGCCAGAAGTCGTGACATCCGTAAAGCCCATTGAGGAGCCAATCAAAGATAAGCCCAAACGACGCGTTCGCAAGGCATCACCAGCAGAGGTGACAGAAACAACCGAAACAGCGGAACTGCCAGAGCGCAAACCCACGCGTAATGTACGCAAAGCTTCAGCGGAAACTGTGGAGCAACAAGCTGCATCAAAGGATCAGCTTGCTATAATTGAAGAAGCAGCCGAGCCGGCGTTAAAGAGCATGCGTGTGGACGATCCAGTTGTAGCGGAGACGTCGTCCACTGTCAAAAAGCGTGGCCGACGTCCATCTATCCCTGCGGAATCTGTGCAGCCAGCAACGCCAGCACAGGAGTTGGTCGTGGCAACCGGTTCACGGGAGAAGAGTGCAACGCGACGCGGACGCAAAGCCACAGCCGATACAGATGCGCCACCTGAGACGGCCGAGCTTAAGCCAAAGCGACGCGGTCGTAAGGCATCGGACGATGGAATGCACTCGGATGAAACGTCGCAGGAGCCAGCAGAGAAACAAGCTAGGCGTGGTCGCAAGCCCAGCGCTGACGTAGAGCACAAAGTTGCCGCTGAAGCAGAGCCACCAGTCGAAAAGAAACCCCCAAGACGCGGTCACAAACCTTCAGTTCATATGGAAACCTCAGTGGAGGAGCCGCCGCAGGCGAAGAAGGCAACCGCGCGTCGTGGACGCAAAGCCTCTTTGTCCACACCGGTTGATGAGCTGGAACAGCACCTCGATGTGCAGAATTTGCCCGCGCAGCTGTCGGAACCAGCCATAGTTGTTGTGGCTGCATCGCCAAAAACACAGCTGCCAAGCTCAGAGGATGAGCTAACGCCGCGACGCCGCGAAGGACGGAATTTACCGCGCAAGAACTATGACGAAACATCGGATGAGGATAAGTTAGGCTCCTCGTCTCGCCGAGTGCGTAAACCTGCAGCCAGCAAGATGGCCGCAACTACAGCTGCCAAATCACCGGGTGGTGCAGGGACATCGCCCATACCAAAGCCCTCCACGCCGCTGCCCACCAAGCAAAAAACAATCGCGGAGTCGATTGTGGAGCCTGTGGCGCCACACACGCCCACTGGACAGACCATCGTACTGCCAGATCAAACAAGTTCACAGCGACGTGAGGGACGCAATGTGCCGCGCAAGAATTACAATGAAACGTCCGATGACGAAAAGCCGGCCACATCGCGGGGACGTCGTGTCCGTCAGCCGACGGCCAAGGCACTGGAGCTTTTGGTGGATGCAGCTACGCAACGTCCCGCTACGCCCAAGCGGCGCAAGGGCAAGGCTGCCGCTGAAGACGAAGCCGAACAGCCGCCAGAGAAAAAGGTCGCAGCGGATGAGGCCACGCCTGTAGTAACCAAACCGCGTGGCGGTGCGCGGCGCAAGGCGCCTGAAGTGGATGTTGGGGCCGAAGTTATAGCCGCAGCGCCGACAGCAGCAGCCAAACGCGTTGCACACAGTCGCAAGGAGAGTGCCACCAGTCAACATGAAGAGGCCGATGTGGGTAATGCGGAGCCAAAGCAGACGCCAGCAAAGCGCAATGCACGCGGCGCTTCGAACGCACGCAAAGCCAAAGGAGCTGAGGCGGAGGCAGACGAGCAGCCGGCTACCAAAAAAGCCCGAGGCGGTGCACGCGCCAAGACGCCAGTCGTTGTGGCGGAGCCAACAAAGGCCAACAATGTGGAGATCGATTCAACGGAGGTGCCGGCCACCAAGCGAGCACCGGCTGCACGTGGACGTGCTGCACGCACCACCAAGGCCGTCCAGGAAGTCGAAGATGCGTCGGAGGCGCCGGCACCCACACGCGCCGGACGCGGTCGCAAGGTGCACTTTGAGACGACGGAAGAGGCAACGGTCCAGTCTGAACAATCCGAGGCGCCCAAACGTGCCACACGCTCTCGTCGTAAATAAATCAACATATATATATAATTTTAACATATTTACAATTCCGTTTAAAGTTCGTAAGTTTTTGTTTATTGTTTATGCCTC
Source organism: Drosophila novamexicana (assembly GCF_003285875.2). Taxonomy (NCBI): domain Eukaryota; kingdom Metazoa; phylum Arthropoda; class Insecta; order Diptera; family Drosophilidae; genus Drosophila; species Drosophila novamexicana. The sequence continues at coordinate 4,197,004 of NW_020824808.1, read as the reverse complement.
CTGTGTACAAAAAAAAGGTTTACAGCATGGTAATATACATATGTAGCTACGTATTGTTAATTTTTAAGTTTAAAAATTCCGGAAACAGATGAGAGAGGCGGAGCGAGAGCTGTACGTTTAAGATAAAAGACACTCGCTCAAGCATACATAAATGAGTAATATTAATACATAACAGAATGCATATGAATACATATATATATAAATATAGATATACACAAATAACTTACCTTGTAAGGATTCTCAGAAAGATCAAATAACTAATAAAGAAAATAAAACAAAAAATACCTTAAATGAAATGGCAATTTTTTTAATGTTGAAAAGGCAGGGGATAATACTTTGATTATCCGGGAGTGGAAAAAAATCCATTGCGCGGATAGAGTTAAAATATATTATATTCTCCAGAATATAGTTTTGATATAATCATTTAAGCTTCAACCAAAGCTATTCCAAAATTGTAGATCACCAATAGACAATATGTGGGAGCGGAATGAAGGCAATTCAGAGATCAATCCAATATTTTCCGACTTGCATTACAAAATTCCCATGGTTAAAGCTTAAACAATAAAAACACTGTTTGTTTTACGATTGCCTTTACTTTCGTTTATTTGATTTTTATAAATCCGCTGAATCGTTATAAAATGGTTTTTGCTTTTTGGTATAATCGTATAGCTAATTCGATCTAGCTTGTGCTCATCCAAATACATAATAATAATTATTGTTTAAGTAGTTCGGATTGTTTCTTTCTATACAAGCTTAGTTATGTATATATATATATATATATATATATATACATATATATATGTATTTATGTTTAGGTTGTGGGCTCTAAATAACAAGGGACTACAAAATGTAAGTATATCAGAGTAAACGTTCGCATATAAAAGCTGCCTATAAAAGGTATTAATATATATATATATATTTATGTATATTTAATACGCAAGTTGCTAATTACCTTAGCTTACAAAGCTTGATAACATAATGTGGCAGAGTTTTCTGTTGTTAGTTTCATGAAATCATATGAAATTCTATAAAAAAAATATCAAAAACACATATGTATAACAAGAAATAGCGATAAATAAATAAAGTATATTCAATAAAAATAAAAGGACGTGTGGGAATTGTGTAGCAAATATAAATTGCAGCACCTGCGCCTCATAAATAGCGTCTACATCGAATAAAGCATAATCAACTTAGCATAAAACATAAATACGTTTGTGTTTAAAACATAGAGTATAAAAGTAGCTTCAATTTTACTGGGTAATACTTTCAAAAGCTTCGAAGTATTCAAGAACTCACTTTAGGCACACAACAAATGTGCATGATCAATTCATGTACGCACTTCAAATGAAATTAAACAACTTTAAAAGCAAACTGTGCACAGAATCTATACAAATAAATCTAAATGCAAATGATTTGTAGTGTGTGTGCGCGCGCGTGTGTTTCGCTTTTATCTTGAAAATACGTTTGCTCGTTTCTTAGGCTTTCATCAGGAGATGCGGCTCGGAGCGCAATGAGTCCGTGAGGTATTGCGTTTTCATTGTTTTCTGAAAATAGCGTTTCTCGTTGGGCGAATTTACCATGTAAACAATTGGACGCACGCCCACATTACGCCAGAGATCGCCAATGTGCCTGCAAGGAATTCGTATGTTAAAAAACATATATACAAATATATAAATTTGGGTCAGTTTTTGCGCAAAACTTGATTTGATTTTCTCACGTAACGGCTAATTGGCATGTTTACATTTAAATATAATCAGCTGCAGTGTTGCCACCTTGTTAACAATTGACAGCTTAATATGAGTTTTACAAATTTATCGAACCGCTTTGCCAACTTAGTTTTTGGGGCGTTGCCAAAATTTAAAACAACTTTTACCGTTTTTTGATCATTAAAAAATCAAATTTAGTTTTGATTTTTTTTGGTAGCTAATATAAATTGAGTATGAAACTTACAAATTGAACTCCTCCTTGTTGAGAAAAACAACACTTATACCAATTACAGGTGCAATTATGTTACGCAAAATTGCGCCATAAATAGAGGTAATAAGCGTTGAGGATTTGAGTATGGACAGCGATAAGTAACTCTCGTGCCATAGACCGCAAATGATTTCGGGCCTCAATTTACGCAGCTATCAAGCATAAATATAGTTAATGTAAAAGTTTCACAATATACATACATTTGCCTCAGATATGACTAGTTCACCGTAACGATAGTGCACTGTGGCTAAATTCTGCATACCTGATAAATGGCCAACGGCGAGCGACTGACGACAATTGTGCGCTGTGTAAATGTCTCATTTGCGGCCATAAATTTCTGCAGCTGATCAATCATGATCGCGCTGGTGTCCTGCAGATGCAGAAATAACGTGGGCGATGTGTTCTGCTCCTCCAGAAATTCGGCCAATTGCTTGATTGTGGCCACGGATTCCCTGTCGTATTGCGAGCTACAATGCAGGATAATAAGATACATTCGCTTGTGGTTGCAGTTTGAGCTGGTTAAACGTACCCCATGGGATGCTGCTCCGTGATGCTCAGCTGCTGCAGTTCATGGAGAGTGTGGTGCGTTAGGCTGCCCGTTAGGCCGGCACGCTCCACGGTCAGGCGATTGGCAATAACAATTTCACTGCATGCCGTTATGCCGGCATCCAGCAGGACATTTCGGTAGCCACGTGCAAGGCACTATAAAAACACCAAAATGGGGTTGTTATTGATTTTTGATCTGCCGAAACCAACCACCGACTGGCGCTGACGTCACACACACACGCACCTTTTTCACAGCTGCCTGCGAGTTCTCGGGCGCATCGTAGCCGGCACCACGATTCGCAATGGGCCAATAATTGGGCCAGTCGTCCGGCGTATTGAGCAGACTAAGCAAACGCTTCTCGTTCGGGCTGCGCTGAAGCTTGACGAACTTGGAAGCCACACAAATAATGACCAGGGTCAGTGTGCACCATGGTATGGCCAAATTGCAGAAGAACCACAGCACGTTGAAGCAGAAGAATATCAGGCTAACAGAACAGCAGAATAGCTTATAGATCATTTTCAGGCACAGCCAGCACCAGCGCCACCACATTCACCACGAGACTGCTGCGAAATCCACAAGCACATACACACACACACACAGAGAGAAATTATTGTTGTTTTGGTTTATTTATAAACATCTATTTTGTTAGTTGGTTTATTTGCATTTACCCCAATAAGAAATGCGCGCCGCCAACTAACGCCCGTTGCCACTCCCACTCAGCTGCTTTGCGTATGTGCCGACAGTTTTCGTTGTATTGTGCGATTTGTTTGTCTTTGTTTGTCTGCACAATTCGTTTCGTTCAAATGCACTTTTAATCGCAAATAAATTTATAAAATATTTCTAAATTAAACCGTCAATCAAGCACAAACGCAGCGAAACCGAGGTGTGCGTAAATTTTCCAATAAGAAGTTGTCTTAGTGATGTGCCAAATGTGAGCAAGCGTAGCACGTAACTATCGATAACAGGCAACGTGTTGTGCGCGCATTTTGAAAGTGAGTACTTTGTGAGTAAGAACCATTGCAAGCAATTCAATAAGTCCGAATGTATTTATTAGTTTTAATTAGCAGTCAAAGCACAATTAAATTTACAATTTGGTTAGCAAGCGCACCCAACGCCTGATAGATGGATGTGACAAGCGCGTATAAACACCCGGATAGTAGGGATCTGCAAGCAAATTAAAGGGTATACAAAGATGTATAAAAAACAAGAGGTATAACCCACCAGCACAGCCTACGCCCCAGGAAACAATGCCAATCAGCCGGCCTTGAGCGGTAAGTGGGCCACCGCTATCGCCTATAATTAAAAAATAATTAATTGTAACTAATAATAATTTGAATTCTTCTTTAACAACAACTCACCCTGACAGGCATCCGTGTTACGTGCTGACGCACAGAACATGCTAGCACAAACAGATACAGTTCATTATTAATTGGATATTTTAGAGACATATCTCGCATTACTCACGCCTCAGTGACACCGCCATGATATCTCAAGTCGTTGTGACATTTTTCCTGATTAACCGTTTGCACTGTTGTGTATTTTAGCACAGAGGATAGCACCGATTCGGTGCTGCTCATGTAGCCCCAGCCGGATACCACTGCATACAGATTCTCCTCAATCGGCTCACCCGACTCGGGCAAGCCGATGGGCGATACATTCGGGTCCATGGTCAGGGCGCCAGGCTGGGTGCGCAGCAGTGCCACATCGAAGTTCATGTCCCTGGAATCGTATGACGGATGCTTGTAGATCGTACGCACAGGCATCAGGCTGCCGCCGCTGGAACGCTTGACGCTGCCCAGCCGCAAGGTGAACTCCTGCGGTTGGTTTTCGTGTCCGTCAATGCAATGGGCGGCGGTTATCGCCCAGCTGCTGTCCAGCACAGAAGCGCCGCAGATGTGCACAGTAAGGCGACGCAGCGACAGTTGATAGGGAAACTCGCCCTCATTGGCCTCCCGGCCATTGACAATGCGTCCGTCGGGCCGACGTTGAGCAGCCGCCTCGCTGCCAGCCCAAAGGAGTGCAAATATTAGAGCAACAACTGCTGTTATGTTCCGCATCGCGTCGTTGATTCAACGTAACTGAACGTCAGCTGTTGGGATTTTTGCTGGGCAGAAACATTTTGATCAAACAGTCTCGACGAGTTGCACTTTACGTCTTCATTATCAAAACTCTTTGTTATCAGCTCATGTAGTTCGTTTCAACTGAATTCAAACGTTGTCTATAATTAACAATTGTCAATAAGTGTGTTGGTTTGATTTGTTTTCTCTGATTTTTTGTTTATTAACGGCGGCAATGAACTTCTCTTTGGGTTATTCTAAGTGGTAATGGAATTACCCCAGGCTTAAAACACTTTGGTTAAACAACATATTTGTTATTAGCAATGACGTTGTTACTACAAATCTAGTTTTACGAATTTTCGTGCAAGTCATTAATAACTTTTAAGATATACCTCTATAAGCATGTTTATGGTTTAAATGAATGTAAAAATTATCTTCGAAAATTTGAAATTTCTAATTGAACCGTCAAAATACTCGATTACAGTTCGATATTTGTAATTGCGAACCATCGATAGTTCTTACATCATTTGCAAATTGTTTGTTTTTTGCTGTTTGCGTTGCACGGTCACACTGCTCAGCAGCCTCGCGCTTAGTCTTGCTCAACAACAGCGGCCGAACTGAGCACGCTGCGCGTTTTAATTGATTAAGCGTTATGTTTACATTTAATTAACAAAAACAACGCTCGTTAAGCCGCTCATTTAACATCATTTAACGGTTCTTTTAACACAACTTTAAATTATTTGATAGTTGAAGCAAGTCTGTTGAGTGTTTGTAACGGTGTGTGCGAGAATTGTTGGTGTAAGGATTACGCGACGCTATGTGTGTATGTGCATGTGTGTATCCAATTTAACAAAATGCACTGTGTTTATTAATCAAAACTGCGGCAAAAGCAGTGAATAAAACAAGTGCGACGTTATAGAAAAAGGTGAGTAAAATGTGCAGGTCCCAACAATCAATAGTATTTTCATCCTTTCAACACAGAGACAATAACAACCACACACACACACACAAGCACGCACACATTCAAATGCAACCCTCTGTTTATAATCCCGACAAAAAAAAGTAAGAAACCGGATTCAAGTTTAGTTGAGCGGCAGCACAAACCAACCAGACGAGACAACTAAATTTGTATTTTGCTTGACTTGAATCAAATTATCAAAATTGCTGCACGTTGTTGATTTTGCGTATGTGTGCTTTAGTGAATGTATGCACGTTCAATTACCGTTACAGCGCACCTGACGCTGTGCGTCAAGGTTGTCTATCACTTGCCCCCCTTCCAACATTATCAGAAATTTGTTTGGCCCACAATAAAAATAAAAAAAAAAGTGACCCAGACAGTCTGGCCACACCGCAATATTTGCATCTCCTTTTTGTTGCCTGCGCCGCTGCTGCTGAATTTACAAATTGTTACAAAATTGCGGCATCTTTAATTTATGCAGCCGCTGCCGCAGCGACAGCTTGTCTTTATTTAGCTTTTTACCTACTCATTCGCGTTCGAATTAAATTCATTCATTCAGTTTTCTTATGCTTTGCTTCAATTCTCTCGCTCAATGCTGAGCTCGTTTCTCAATTCTTTGCATGCAATAATCGTTTATTTTTTTTACTGTATAATTCAATTTAAATTGATTTCTGCCGCCGCTTCTGCTTTTATACTGTTTTGCAAATGCTTTGTGTCTTGTACTTTCCCCTTTGTCATATATACGTTCAATACGTTCCCTTTTCTTTGCTTTCTTTGACCTTTTTCACACACTATTGGCAACGCCGCCGTTGCCGCCGACCCCCGCGTGGCTCCATTAACAACTACACGCTTGTTTCTGCTCTTGAACTTCGTTGCCCATTTCTAATCTCGTTTTGGCTTTGGTATTTGTTGTTGTTGCATTTTGCTGCTTGCTTGTTTGATGTTCTTGTAATGCGCATATACATATGTATGTATGTATGTATGTGACCAAAGAAAGGTTTGTCCTTTTTGTCGGGTAAAGCTGCGAATAATCAATTTATATTAGGAATTAATGAATATCAATAAATCACTTTCTTGCGTGTGAAATTCTTAAACTGTTATCAATTTTAAGCAATTATCATGTTTCCGAAAATTAAGTTCCTTAGTTAATTTGTGTCAAACGATTTAGTTCAAAGTTATGTATTTGAATTTATATAGCTTTAGAACATGAATGTTTTAGTTAAGAATACAACTGAACCGCAATATACACTATTAAAGTTCAACTATCAACCGTGCCCGACTTAGTGATACCGTGTATTTTGTTCCGAGACCTATTTATATCGACATTGTTACATAACTTTTGTATCATTTGTATCATTGAGTGTGATTCTTTTTCTTCCAAATTACACAATGTTTATTGTTTAATAACGTTCGTATTTATTTAACAATCGTTTTGAAAAATGTCTGTTCTGTTACATACTCTTGCAAAGTTCCATTGTACCCTGTTTTATACACGTTTGTAGCGGGTACAGCTTGAAATATTGGAGCTACATTTAGCAACTTTTGCCAATGACACGCTAAAAATGCTACAAAAAAAAAAAAAATACATGTAAAACATTTTTTTTGCTATTAGCGAAATGTGAATTAACGATTTGGAACAATTGCATTCCAACACGCAAACTTGGCCTGGAGCAATAATGTTAGAGTACAATTAACTTAACAATCCGTGAGATTTGTTAGGATCAAAAATTTAAGCATAATATTCGAAAATTAAAAAACGATCAAAAACGAACCAATATTGAACAATAAGGATAATCTATAAAATACTTTGATGATTCAAGAACTGCCTTAAATTACTTTCGGTTTCTATGATTGTTCCATTTATTCACTTTTTATCTTTTAACAAACATTTGTTCTTTTAGTAAAATAAATAAGAAGAATTTGTATTTTTCGTTGTTTCTGAATTAGCAGATATCCAATTGGGAAAATGTTATATGCTCGCAAATACATTAGTTTGTTGTTAAAATCATTAAATAACCTAGTAAAAAATGTTAAAGTCTGAAAGATAAGGTCGATTAGGTCGCTTTAATGACGGAACTGAACACGTAATAAAAACAAAAAGCATTATTACAAATGAGAAAAACTAGTGTCTACTTTATCGCATGTATTACAATAATTAAAATTATTAGATTTTTCTATGAATCAGCAGAATCTCTAACAGCAAAATCCCCAAAAGAAATACAATTTTTATATTAACCGGTAAAATGAGACTCAAAAAAAAAAAAAAGAAAAAAGGTTTAAAATATCATTTCCTTATTACAATTGAGTTTCGCTTTTTGGGTGGTATTTCGTTTATCGTGACGTGAATTGAGAAAAGCTATATAATGGACACAGTTCAGTCGAAAACTTGGAGTGGAGAATGCAACGTGGACAAACGTGCAACAGTTAAAATAACAATACAAACAACAAAAATGACAAAAGACGACGACTGATGGGTAATGTCACTTGCAGTCGGACAAGAAGGAACTTCTAAACTTTCGAATGCCGAAGATGAAATACCCTAACAAAAATTTAACTCATTTGAATATATTTCTATGCAAAACCATTGGAATTATTACCGATTTAATAAGATAAGATTTTATATCTCATATCTTAGGAGCATCGGATCATGTTAGGGTTATATTGTAAATGTTGAAAAGATTTTGGTGAAATATTTAAGGCTTCATATATATAGTAATGTTCATATGAGAACCCAGTTTTCAACAGATCGAATAGCAAGATCTATGGCAACAGCCTGGAGGAAAAAGAAGGAACCAAGTCTATATAGATTCACGAAGAGACCAGTTCGAATAGACTAGAATAGAGATAGTGAGACTTGGCTTCAACTATTTAGCTTAGCATATGCTTAAAGGATTGAGCTGGTATCCTTCAATGTGTTCTTTAGCTTGTCTCAATAATGTTACACTCATTGTTAGGGTATAATAACAGTCTTAAACGGCAACAACAAGAAATCATATAAAGCGAGATTTCAATGCAGGAATTTCCATTTCCATTACAAATGCTGCGGTTGATGTTGTTGTTTTTGTTGTTGCTGGTTGCTTGGTTGGGTTTTGTCAACTGCTGGCGATGCGGCTACCGGTTGCGGCTATATGGGGATCGGTATGGGCCATGTTGGGCATGGGAACAGAAAGTGGCAACCGCTGCCGCCGCCGCCGTCGTCGTCGTTTGCAGTTTGCAATTTGACAAACGTTGCACGCACTTCGAGTGCTCACTGACTAACCGACGAACTGACTGACTGACTGACTAACGGACTGACTGGCTCTTTTCTACCGTTACGTTTTAGTTGAGTGCAGCTCAACGGGCACTTCGGACCTGGCCCAGAACGTATTGCCAACTCGGGGGAAAATGTGAACGGCAACGTTGACATGAACGAGGACAGTGACCGACTGCTGCCTGCAGCCCAATTGACCTGCAAATCAAGAGAAATGTCCTGCCGACTGCATCGTTGGCGATGATTATATACACTGTACAAAAAGGTGCAAGAGCGTATATTTGTTTTGTGTAACAAATGGATGCAACCCAAAGAAAAGTCTGGCTGTTGATTTTTACGGTTGTGGCCAATATTTTGTATTAGGATTAAGTTCAGCACGCGGGTTTTCCACATCAACGAACACAGCTCGTGGTTCGAACCTCGGTCCATCATATTCTTTGCAACTTTCAGTGGAATATCCGGCTCGAACTTGTTCGAACATAACACATTTTTTTAGAGTATTGTGCAGTCGATTGCAAACGTAGACTATATCGCGTACTTATATGTTTCATTTTTTCTTTTGTGTTTGTGCCACTTGGTTGAATGAGTCGCCAGCATTTGGGGGCACATCCAAGTTGCTAGCTGCTCTCAGAAAGTATTTGTGCCCCAACATTAACAACAGCTCTTGAGAAGATTGTCGTCTTTGAAGCTGCTGCAATTTGCCGTCCATTGACATACCCGATTTGTGGCACACACAAAGACTACGTCATCATATTTTCTAAGGCAGAAACTGTAGTAATAAGCATTATTATTCCTATAGTTAAGGTGTTATTTATATTATTTCTTTTAAATCATAATCCCATAGGATTATAATTCTCCATGGGTCTTATAAACTGAATTAAACCAAAACTTCCTCAAATAGTTGTATCATACGTAGAAGAATCAGGCTAGTATAACTATAGCCAACATTTTAGTGAAACTGTTAAAATAAACCTGATGAATTTTGGTATAAAAATAGTAAATTCCGTTATTGAATATTCCCAAATTTAGTATGAATCAAAAATAAGAAAAAAAAGAGACAGAACTAAGTACTTATTGCAACAATACTTAGTATGAAAGTAATTGAAATTTGAACGTTTCGATTTCAAGTTTTTCTTTCTGATGTATAGGTTGAAAAACCCCTTATTGTATGTAGGGAATGCGAAGATTCGTTGTGCGAGCATTTTTTTTGCCAGTAAATGCCATTTGCACTTGGTCGTCATATTCACGTCGTGTCGCGTCGCATCTTGCGTGGGCTCAACGGATTTTTTCAAGGGCCTGTGCCAATTCCCGGCTTGCTGGTGCTTTTCTTGTTGTCTGTTTTGGTTTCTGCTTTAGCGTTTGCTTTTGCCATCATTTTCATCGCCTTCGACTGCGTCGCAATCAATAAACGGCGACCTTCTCCACTTAAAAGTTACTTGATTCTTTGTTTCTTAAGCTATCCGCTCGTTTCGCTTTTCACTTTTAGGGCCACTCGAGCGGCAGCCTTCTGTTTGGGGGAGGGGGCTCTCTCCCACTCAGTCCGCACATGGCTGCAACTCGCCGCCCTTACGGTTTTATTTACAGGCATTCCTTAACGGTTAATTGCTGCACTCAACTGAGCCCAGGTAAGCCCCTTTCAAGCGAACAAGTTGCACCCTTGAGTCTTGCCAATCTACCCGAAGGCATGAACTCACAGCGCTAAGCAGTTCGCAGATTAATGCCATGGTAAAGATTTCCACGTTGTTGCCGTTTGAGTACTTAACAAGTTAAATGGCTCATAGGCAACAAGGTTCAAGAACTTTACAACAAATGTAATTAAGGGATAAATTCCCTATATAGTATGCATATATATATTTTTTTGTAGATATAACGAACGAACGTCACGATGGCTGAAATCGGTTCAGGTTTGAGATAGCACATTATCCTGAAAAATAGGATTTGTACAAATATGTAGGAAATGTATGTAGATGCAGAATTAGTTAAATAATAGGTTCATTCTTAAGAAGACTGTGCTTGTCTGTTTTGGAAAGTGTATTATGCAGTACGAGTTTAATAGGCGTAGTATACTAATGAATGGCCGGTTTTCTTGCAAATATTTAAATAGATAATAGTATTATATTTAACTATCTTACCCAATTTTTAAACATCAGTAGCTATACTTTGGTCTTCAGTTGATATTCATATCGGATAAGATTCAAATTCGAAACTTAGTTTTTTAGTTGCCTAAATGAATGCAAGACTCCAAAATTTACAGTTGCAAATACACGAATGAGCGCACGAGCACACGAGCTGAATAAAGATAACAACAAACGCATTGCTGTTGTTGTTAGCCGAGGCAAAGTGCATGCTGTCGGGCCCCCGCATTGGTCGCTAGCTAAAAAGAGAGCAGCTCTTGCTTGTTGTTGCTGTTATTGTTATTATTGTTGTTGTTGTTGCTGGAGCCGAGTCAACGAGCGAAGTAAAAGTCGAAGTCGAAGTTGTTCAAGTCGTTCGCTCGTTGGCAGCGCTCAGTTGCGTTTAGTGCGGCATCGGCAACGGTTGGACAAACGCGAAAAGTCGTATATTATTCCGAAAAGTCGTATATTATCTGTTGTTGTTTTCTCTTGGCACCTGGACCTTAACGAGCGTCCCGTCCGCAGGACGTTGAAAATTTAGAACGTGCCAGATTCAAAGTAAACTAAATGTTTTAACGTTTTTAACCTTTTGAGTGCTGTGTGCCGTGTTTTTAATTATTCGTACGGTAAATGCAATTACCACTAAAAATTCAACGCCCAGTGGCTGGAGCATTAAGTGGCGCGAATCTGGTTCCTGGAAGCGCGACCCATTTAAAGTGCCGCATTGTTCTTTAATTCCCTTCTACCAGGCATTTACTCTGTGTACGTTTGCCTTGATTTATGTTTCTGATTTATTTTACTTTTTTTCGACGCCTCTGTTGTCCTTGGTGTGGCCAGGACTCGGTGGCATGCCATTAAAAGTTGCAGCACAACTTTTCTGATTTTTCTGTGTGTGTTAGTTGGCATTTTTAACATGTGCATTTAAATATGTTGTTGGGTGTGGGTGTGGGGGAGGGGGGTTTGCGAGAACCCTCTAGAGAGGGTGCTGCCACATTAATTTCGATCTACAACCGAGATACGATGTGCTATTCATTAAGTTCTTTCCGTTTGCTGCTCTCATATGCTCTCTCAACATATATTATCTAATTGAGTATTTGAGTATTTAATTTTCTTCCTCATTGCAGCAGCTTCCTGTATCTAAGCTGGGTCCTTTGGTTTCGTTCTTCACTTAATCTTCTTTAGTTTATATTACTTAGCTCTGTGTATATTAAAATGTTCTATATAAGTAGTGTATACACAGTTTTTCCAACGATATTCAAGTTTGTTCTGGATTTTTCATAATGGGAAACATTATTTTTGTACCAAAAATTGCAGCATGGAGGTTTTTGCGTGTACTTCTTGGACATACACAAAATAAAATATGTTTTATGTTATATATACTTGGGAATAACATATTTCATACATTTAATTACTATTTACAAACTCTTTCTTTACATTTCGCCCTTTAGCTTTTCGGTGTTGCCCCAATAGAGGCCTATCGATTACCTATATCTCTTTATTTAGTTAAGGCTCTAGATATTATCGCTTACTCACACACCTACACACACACACACACATGCTTGCAGCTAATAACTTGTGTCACTAAAATTAGCCTCTAGACCCCCACATAGCGCACTCGCTGCATGCTGTGTTCCATTTATTCCATTACTTCTCATACTTGGATTTAGTTGCCCTCTCACAACTCCCCCGCATGTTTGATTCGCTTCCATTCGATGCGGTTATTGTTGCTTGAGTGCTGTCAATTTTCCGGTGGCGTTGCCGTTTCCAGCTTAACATTAGAGATGTGCCCGTGTTGTGTCGTGAGTGGAAAATTAAATATTGCAAAAATCCCATATGATCATGTTAAGCATATCAATACATAACTATGTGGGTCTAGAACTGAAAGTAAAGTAGCAATATCTGGAATAATGTAAACTTATCACAAGTCTTCGTAGCTATCAATCGAATATATAAGTATTTTTGCTTAAAATTTATTAAAATTAACTCTTTAATTGCCATTTATATAAATTATTTGAAAACATTTATATCTAAAAATACTCATAATATTTAAATATCAAATTTGAATATGAAAATATTGCTTATAAGAATATTTTCATTTAGTCTATTGTGTATTGTTTTACCAATTTTGTTGTCTTTCGTGTTGTTTGGTACACGCCCATCTCTAATTGTAATTTTGTCTTTAAGTTGTTTGGGCATTGTCTGCCGACTGAGTCCCTGTGGTTGTGTGCCTCTTCAATAGACTTTATTATATGTCATGTCATCATGCAATCATATCGTTTTACCATATAAAATGCAGCGCGCAATATAATCAACATATCAGCCGACGGCTTGGGCTTCAGTTTTGGTCACGGCATCGGTAGTGCTCTCGCAATAAACGCCGATGGTACCGCAGACAACAACTCTTTGGCCTACAATTCAGACAGTTGCTAATGATGCGTTACAAAAGCAGAGGGGGCGGCATGGTGGCATGTGGGGATCATGAGTTGGCTAAAAGGGTTTGGTACACGTATGCCATGTGTTACGATTTCATGACATTATCAGATCTAGTAAGGCCCATTTAGTTACAGTTAACTGACTACAGCTACAGTTAATACACGTAGGCAGAACATTTCCAACAGGTGCGGAACCAGAACCGATTTCAGCCGTGATATCACTCATTCATTATATGAATCAATTGATAATGAACGTCCATTGAGCGGCTCAAATGAATTAAAAGACTACTTCAAGTGAGTACTTTAAGTACTTTAGCACTCGAGATACCAAAAATGAAGTAACTATTTGGTATAAGTAAAATCCAGTTCCCACAGAGTTGCGTTTGGTTTACATACGTTTACACACACGCACACTTATGTGTATGAAATTATATGATAAGTAACTGTAAACCTGTTATACATATACATATACCTGTAGCAAAACAATGTGTGTGTTATTTCCCAGCATTTAAACAGCATGAAAATGAAAAAAAAATAATAATAATAAAATGAAAAATTTCATAATCAATGCAATAAACGACTCTATTGTTTGTGCTCGTCGCTTTCATAGCTTTTGTTTTTGTTTTAACGCCCCAAGGAAAACAGAATGAATCGAAAAGAATTAACTACTGGTAGCCGAAGCTAAATACCCTTCAAAACATATTTAAAATATAAGGTACTTTTCGTACAACATTTCGTTAATTGGAAATCAAGTTACATCAGAAATAAGCAGAAATAAGCTCACATCAGGAATATTTACATATATATTTACATACATACATATATTAAAATATAGTGTATATTTATTCTGTGGTGTCGGTTATGCCCCATTCAATTGCCTCGTTGCTACTGTAAGGGTATATAAAAACACACGAATAAATTTCCTTTCCTCTGCGTAGGTTTTTTACAGAAAGAAAAATAGAAAAAGACAAAAAAAAATTCTTAACGCCCCTTTGTGGAGTGCTCCACAACGTTAAACTCTCACGTTTTAAATTTTATGACCAGGCATTTTTGTGCTATATCAGCGCTTTCCAGCACTTATTGCTCTGCTTTAAGGCCAACGTGCATCGAAATTTCTCGCCAAATGCTTAAATACAAGTACTTGAGTGCCTGAACGGCTTCTGGAATTCACTTTGTTGTTTCTTTGATGGCTAATTCATGAGAAACTAATTGCAAGTCGTTTAAAACTACAAATTTACAAGAAGCCTGCGAAATGGGTTCCGTTATTTGCATACAATACACAGCATTAAATGGGATCAGTGTTGTAAAGTGACATTGTGTATATTAAGTGTTTGAAATTTAATTTAACTTTGATGGGTCGCTGTTAGGCTCTCAATGAAGTACGTTAAGTAACCATGGAGGGCTTGTATAATATGATGCACGACTCACAAGCGAGAGAAAGCTGTGCCATGAAATATGATATGATATATGATATGATAATTCCCATGTCTCATTTATATTTTCAATATTTGTTCTATATTTAATCACAATATCTAGTATAATATTTAACTTGTTCTATTGTATCTATTCGTTATATCTTAACTTTTAATTCATATTATTTATATTCTACTTTTTCTTAAGCACTTATTAAGTTTAATTTCTCTTCTGTTCGTGATTTATGCATTTAATTAAATGTCCGCAATCTCTCCTGAAATTCTCCGCTCCAATGGCTGTTACCAATGGCTTTCCATTTAATCAATAGCTGTTTTTTGCAATTTAATTGCAAAATGTTGTATAATTAAATGGCATGATTAATTAATTTCTGCTTTGTTGTACACCAAGGAAGTCTTTATGCAAATATCTACGAGCCACTCTCACAGGCCATTTCACAGTCATTAGCTAATGTCGTTGGACAGAACCGGGTTATGGCCATAACACCCTGGCCAGACGAAAACGAGTCGATTTTATGGTTCTGTAAACTGAAAAAATAAAAACCGAAAAGAAAGTCTATCTTCGGCACGTCAAAGATTTAATACCCTTGCTGAGCGAGCCTTTCATAATGCATTGCTCGTATCTAAGTAGCACAGGGAAAATAGTTAATGTCGAGATTGGTAAAGATATCTTGAAAAACAACAAGGACATGGCTATATCGACTCGACTGATCAAGAATATATATAATTATATATTCTTTTATGAGTTACACAGTCAAGACAATATTATAATACCCTCTGCAAGGGTAATAGAACACACACATAAAACTAAACAAAGCTCAGACCCATTAGGTAATCGTTTTGTGACCCAAGCCCAACCCAGATACTTTGCCCCTTTGAATATGGGGTTGCGACCCCAACTGGTAAGAAATAAAAATTGTTTTCACTGGTTTCTTCGGTGAATTTTTGTCAACAAATTTGATATGCTTACGTCGTGTCTTAACAGTTTTTCTACTTGTGTAATGCTATTTATATATGCTGTGACATTTTATATGCGGCAATATATAAAAGCTCCTCTTTCAGTTAAGCAGACAAATGTCCTTCTTGTGCAAAGTTTGCACAGAATTCTCATGTGAAATCATTTCATCAAATTGGCGCTTAAACCGTTTGGGAATTCGAAGCCCACATTATGATTTGATTGCCTTGAATGTGCTTTTTGTAGCTACAGAGATTCGAGTATATTATTAAAACTAGAAACATTATTCTCTATTTAACCACAACCATAATAAGTTTCAACAAGTAAGAGGTTCTAGTCGGGAGCTCCCGACTAGGGGATACCCTGAACCCTCTTCTTCCAACATCAAATGCATATATATATTCTATTTTAGAAGCTATATGTCAAGTTTGGTGACTTAAGATCTTATTATTTACCAAAATTGCCCAAAAAAGAGGATATCGATATCGTTTTTTTATCGATTGCTTGGAAACGGAGTAAGTTATCGATTATCGGAAACAAACTCGATCTGCACGGGCACTAGGAGCACCTACATCTAAAATTTCAGTCTCTAGCTCTTATAGGTTCTGAGATCCTTGCGTTCATACATACGGACGGACGGACGGACAGACAGACGGACATGGCTAGCCTAGACCCATTTGTAATGGGTTCAGGGTATAATGAAACAGCTGCAGAAGCTCCTAAAAAATGCGAAAGGCACAACGCAACTTTAAAGTAGGATTTACAGATACATTAAACATTTATATCAATGAGTCAGCTCCTCAGGCTATGGCAGCTGCAAAGAATTCAATAAGCCAGGAGTTAGAAGAAGTTAAAATAAACCATCTGCAGTTGGCCATGTTGCCATTATCGAAATAAACAAAGAACTGCTGCGTTAAAAGAATCTGTCTGATAGTTTCTAAATAAAACGAGAAAAAAGAGCTATCATCGGCACGCCGTATAAATGTAGAGAGCATAGTGAAACTTATAAATGCCGAGTTTGGTCAAGATATCTAAAAAAAACCAAAAAGTTGTCAATGCAAAACTTAATTTTTGACCGTTCGTTCCTATGGCAGCTATATGGTATAGTGGTCCGAGCCAGCCTGTTCCGACATATGTACTGTGCGAAACAGAAAGAGGGACGAATGCAAAGTTTTGAAAAATGACTATATTAACTCAGCAGTTGAATTTATATACTTTATGGAGTCGAAGATGTCTCCTTCTATGCGTTAAACATTTCGAGATACAATTATAATGACTTTTGCAAGT